>NC_135964.1:18828908-20028908 GCF_053455715.1 Rhinoraja longicauda
CTCCCCTCATTCTTCTAAACTCCAGCGAGTACAGGCCCAGTGCCAACAAACACTCATCATAGGTTAACCTACTCATTCCTGAGATCAGGAATCAGCAATCGAACCATTTACAGTGTATAGATACATGATAAGGAAATAAAAGATCTGATGTTCCTGTGCTGTACTGTTCTACGTTTAATTTTCTATGATCTGGCCTCTGATTCACTTCTGCTCCTTCCTTCGGCCTGCTAACACCCTTTTCCTCAATCGGCCAATGACTTCAGATTTTAGGCTTTAGAGACACCATGCGGAAACAGGCCCTTACTCCTACCAAGTCCGTGCCAACCAGCGATCACCCAGTGCAGTAACACTATCGCACACTAGGGACAAATGAGTTTGTTTTTTTACTAAAGCCAATTATCCTACAAACCTGGTTGTCTTTGGGATGTGGGAGGAAACTGGAGCACCCGGAGAAAACCCACGCAGTCACAGGGAGAAGGTACAAACTCCGTACAGACAGCACCTGTAGTCAGGATCAAACCCGGGTCTCCGACGTTGTAAGGCAGCAATTCTACCGCTGCCCCACTGTGCTGCCCATTGCTTGCTTTATCATCACTGAGCCACCTGCCACCTACATTATTTTTACAACAAACTTACCTCAACTCTCCATGTCTTTGCAGCAATCCAGCTGCAGTCACTCCTTTACCTATGCACTGGCCATCTAAATACTGGCTCTTTGTCAAATATTCGCCACATCGAAAATCTTCCTAAATGGTGTGGTGAAGAAAAGAGGTATTCAAATACAGTAAACCAAACCATCAGGAGTGCTGGTGGGAAAACAAAAAAAAAGAGTAGAAATTTTAAACTTGGATCAAAAAGATAAATAAAACATAGTTATGCAAGGGAAAAAAATAAGAATGCAAAATGGCAAAACACTAAAATGTGAAGTCAGGGCAAGGTGAAGTGTCGGATTAAATTGGCCTCCTGGAATTGCCCCGAATATGTAGGAAATATGTGACAAAGTGGGATAACACAGAACTAGTGAGAACAGGTGATTGATGACTGGCATGGAGCTGGTGGGCCAAAGGGCCTGTTTCCCTGCTGTCTCTTTATATTAAACCTCAAAAGTACGGAACTAAGGGCAAAGCCACATTCATAGATTGATGGACAGACAGCGAGGTGGATAAATGGATAAGTGGATCGATGGAAAGAAAATCGTATAATTTGGATTACTGAGACTAATATTTTAGCAGGCTTCACTGGTTGGAAACGGTTCTTTGCTTCAGATGTCCTAATTGAAATGTTATTAAAGGAATGAATGTTACCCTTGATAGTGAGTCACACAGATCAGAAGGAATACAGATTCAATCCGCTGTGTTAAATTTTCCATCACAGTGCAGTGATGGCAACTGACCATTGTGCTTCTGGGCAGCAGAGTTGTATAATCCAATATAAAGCAGAAACTGATGGAAATATACAGCAGTAAAATGGAGACCAAGGATCTACAGGTTCTGGAATCTTGAACAAAACACAGTGCTGGAGGAACTCAACGGGCAGGCAGCATCTGTGGAGGCAATGTTAGGTGATTATTTGGGTCCTGACCCTTTTTTAGAACAGGTCAGATAGGATCTGTGGATAAAGACATGGAGTTAAAGCTTCATCTTAGATTCATAGAGTCATACAGTGTGGTAAAAGACTCTTCGGCCCAACTTGCCCACAATCCTTGATGACCACCTAATACCACAGTGCAGGAGGATGATTGGTGATCTTATAGAGGTGTATAAGATCATGAGGGGAATAGATAGGGTGGATACACAGAGTCTTTCAAGCACCGAAGACAGACACAAAATGCTGGAGTAACTCAGCAGCACAGGCAGCATCTCTGGAGAGAAGGAATGGGTGGCGTTTTGGGTCGAGACCCTTCTTCAGACTCAATTATTAATATACCCTACAAAGAAGCAGACATAGCGTGGCCCATATGAGTGCCCATGGCTACGCCTTGGATTTGGAGAAAGTGGGAGGATTCGAAGGATAAGTTGTTGAAATTGTTTAAGCAGTGTAAGGGAATCAAGAAACAGAGGACATAGGTTTAATCTGATAAGGGAGAGATTTAATAGGAACATAGAAACATAGAAACATAGAAAATAGGTGCAGGAGTAGGCCATTCGGCCCTTCGAGCCTGCACCGCCATTCAATATGATCATGGCTGATCATCCAGCTCAGTAACCTGTACCTGCCTTCTCTCCATACCCCCTGATCCCTTTAGCCACAAGGGCCACATCTAACTCCCTCTTAAATATAGCCAATGAACTGGTCTCAACTACCTTCTGTGGCAGAGAATTCCACAGACTCACCACTCTCTGTGTGAAGAACCTGAGGGCCAACATTCCCACACAGAGTCTGGTGGGTGTATGGAACGAGCTGCCAGAGGAGGCTTTTGAGGCAGGTACCATGAAAGCATTTATAAGACACTTGGACAGGTACACGGGTAGGAGAAGGTTTAGAGGGATATGGGACAAATATGGGCAAATGGACTAGCTTAGCTGGGCCATCTTGGTGAGCATGGGTGAGTTGTGCTGAAGGGTCTGTTTCCATGCCATGTGATTCTATGACTCCAACTACTCTGGATAGTGCTGAAAGAGTGTTGGATAAGGGATGCACAGGCTCACCATCTCTCTCAGGTACATGTACAGGTTCACAAGGCATTATTGTTACAAACCAAGCTTACACATGGAGGATGGTGCATTTACGGAATGAACTGCCAGAGGGGTTAGTCGAGGCAGGTACTATAACAACATTTCACAGACATTTTGTCAGATACATGGATAGGAAAGATTTAGAGGGATATGGACAGATGTGTGCAAGTGGGTCTAGGGTTGATGGGGCACCTTGGTCAGCATGGGCAAGTTGGGCTGAAGGGCCTGTTTCCATGCTGTATGACACTTTGATTCTATGACCTTGTATTCTGCTTCTCTCACCATGGATGCTGCTTGACAATTATTTTCTATTTAATTTTAAACCTCCAGCCCCGTCAGTGTTATGCCTTTGGGTTAAGCGTCATGAGGGTTATGCAGTGGCCTCTGTGGGAAAGTTTGTGGAAGACTAGCGAGAGCTGGCAAGGTTTCACACGTTTGATTAACGCACAACGTCTTCTGATGATATGGATAAATATTGCTCACTGCGGGGTTAGGATTGGGAGCCCTGTGGAGCTCTACTTTAGCGGGAATAATTGCCTGCAGATGAGGGCCAGAAGACAAGTGGAAGATGAGGAAGAATTCAGCTCCACAACCCACTTAAAATACATGCTCTTCTTTTCCTTATGAATTTTCAGATTTTCAGTAAAAATCATTGTCTCTGCTGTTCCTGCTTTTCTTTAATAATACATGAAGGAAAGCCAAGCCTATGTTAGTCATGCTGGCATTATAATTCTTTTGTAAACACCAGCACCATTATATTTTAACGATCGAACAAAAATGCCTTTGTTTGCTTGTTAGAGTTAATAATTTTGAGATAACCAGCAGGAAGGGAATTGCTGACTGACTGCAAGGCATTTCGCATCTGTGCATGCAGTGAGGTTCCTTCAAAACAAAAGTTAAAGGAGGCGCAGGGCAGAATACAAAGCACCGGCTAAAGCAAATTTATGCACTCCAATTGCCATGGGAACCATAAATAAACTGTTTCTGTTTCCAGTGCTGGTGTCGATTTTCTTGCAGGTGGGATGAGCTCCCGAGATGACAAGTTCACATGGAGCCAGCATACCCCTTGTGGTGTTCTGCGACCTTTGGCACACTCAGGTGAAATCAAATTGAAATTCAAATGACCTCCAGAGGAAACATTCAAATTGGCATTCAGCTACCTCAGGGAGCAGCGTAGAAATGGGTATTCTATCTGAGCCCAGCTGGGCATGTTGGCCATGTTACTGATTGTGACAAGTGGCTGTCTGCGTCTGAATATTGTAACACTGCATTGCAGATTGTGGCAAAGTGAAATCCTGTGACTCCAGCATTAGCTACCTCACACGTTGTTTGCTGAACAGTCTGAAGACTCGGGTGAATAATATTAGTTCAATTTAGTTTAGTTTAGTTCAGAGATTCAGCGTAGAAACAGGCCCTTCGGCCCACCGAGTCCGCGCCGACCAGCGATCCCCGTACACTAGCACTATCCTACACACTAGGAACAATTTACAGTTTTTACCAAAGCCAATTTACTTACAGACCTGTATGCCTTTGGAGTGTGGGAGGAAACTGGAGCACCCAGATAAAACTTACGCAGAACGTATAAATTCCGTACAGACAGCACAGACAGCAGGATTGAATCCGGGTCTCTGGCGCTGTAAGGCAGCAGCTCTAGTGCCATCATGCTGCCATAAATATTGAGCTAGATCTTCCTGAGCTCACCCTGCGAAGCCTGTTCTTCCATCGAGTGCGATCGCAGGCACAGCCTTCCACGGGGAGTTGAATGCTGGAGTAACTCAGCAAGTCAGGCAGCAGGTCTGGAGAAAAAGAATTGGTGATGTTTCGGGACGAAGCCCTTCTTCAGACCGAGTCTTTCCAAACACAGCAGACTGCCCCAGACACTAGACTGCCTTGGCCGTCAATGAGGCCTCGATCCTGCTCTCCAGTACACCGATAAAAAAATTAAAATGCGATTAAAAACAACTAAATTATTGCAAAGATGCTCATACACATTGGAACACAATTGAAAACAAAACAAAAAATGTTTTAACCCATCCAAATTAATTTTAAAACATTATATTGTACTATGCCTTAAATCGTATGAACAGAAGAGGGTGGGGGGGGGGTACATGGAACGAGCTGCCAGAGGAGGTAGTTGAGGCAGGTTACGATTACAGCATATAAAAGACACTTAGACAGGTACATTGAGAGTTACATGAGATGTGGACCAACTCCGGGCAAATGGGACTAGGTTAGATGGGACATCTTGGTCGGCATGGACGAGTTGGGCTAAAGGGCTTGTTTCCGTGTTATATGATTCTATGGCTCTATGAGTCTAAGAGCAGCTGGAAATAGTACAAATAGGCTCTCCTGTCAGCCCTGCCATAGAGACATAGAGTCATCATCAACCCAACTCGTCCATACCCCATCCAATCTAGTCCCAGTTGCCTGCATGGAAGCCATTACTTCCCATTAAAATCAATAGGTTATTTGCAGGTTTCCCAGGTTGTTCTGCATTTCCCCATCAGAAAACCTCACGAGGAATCACATGGCATAAAGCAGGGACTTCTAGATGTATTCAGACAACTGCCAAGTTAAATTAATTTCTGAGCCAAGCCACCAGCTTCTGTGTGCAAAATCCAGCCCGATATTCTTCATCGCAGGCCGCAACGTCAGAACTGACACCAAACTGCCGCTAAGTTTACTTATGTAGAAAGAAGGGCGGCACAGTGGCACAGGGGTAGAGTTGCTGCCTTACTGCGCCAGAGACCTGGGTTCAAACCTGACCACGGGTGCTGTCTGTACGGAGTTTGTACCTACGTTCTCCCTGTGATCGCATGGGTTTTCTCCGGTGCTTCAGTTTCCTCCCATATTCCAAAGACATACTGGTCTGAAAAAGGGTCTCGATCTGAAACATCACCCATTCCTTCTCGAGAGAGAGAGAGAGAGAGAGAGAGAGAGAGATGCGGCCTGTCCCGCTGAGTTACTCCAGCATTTTGTGTCTATCTCAGGTTATTGTAGGTTAATTGGCTTTGGTAAAATTGTAAATTGCCCCCAGTGTGTGGGATCGTGGTGGTGTACGGGATGATCGCTGGTCAGCGCAGACTCGGTGGGTTGAAGGGCCTGTTTCCTTGCTGTATGTCTAAAGTAAACTAAAGGGAAACAGGTGGCAGTCACTCAAATACACTTAATATGGGAATTCATTTTTAGGTCATAAAGAAAGATGTTTAATCATTTCCTCAGTAAAATATGGTTGCCTTACCACAACTAGATGGTAAGCTGCCATTTTACTACAGCACTGCAATTTTTCAAAGTGAACATTAAGAAATTCAAGCCATTAGCATCAGACACCATATGGCTGCGATCTCGAGGTGTAAATGATGTAAATGATGTAACACTGAAATCATTCAGAAACTGCACAGTTATAGGGTATTATAAAGTCTTTGAAGTGTGACAAAAATGAAAATGTCAGTTAATTAACCAGCACTCATATTTAATTGACTGCTTCAATGTTCTAAACACTGAACTGCTAACAAACAACATTAAGGAAAACAGTATTTTAGATTAATTTTGTATTATATATTTTTGAACAGTACTGAAATTCAGATTGAAAATGATTAATTTTTAGGCAATATTTTTGTTTCGTTAAATTCCTCGGCTTTAGATTATTATACGTACAGAGAATTATTCATTCATCTTTCATGCAATTTTTTTAAATGGTGACAGTTTAGATATGCCAAACATCTCCAATAATTACTATGACTCTATTTGCTCTGAAGTTAGTTAAGTCTTCAGATGATGTGATAATTAATGGGAGTATGTTAGCACTGGTCAAATACAGTAACTAAATTATGAAAATTGACACCAAAGTAGATTCAATATTGTTAACTTGACAACTTACAATATGACATCCAGTTTAAATGCCTGACCAAAATAATGGTAATCAAAATTAATGCTTGTGCAAGAAAATGTACCTAATGTACATTTTTTCAGTACAAAAACCTGGTGTAATATATACATTACAATATTTTATTATTGAAGCTTTACTAGCTAAGACTTTCAAATTGGTTTGGTGCCTGGAAAGATGAATTATGTTAGGGCTGTGAAACAGACCAAGGAATATAACTTTTAAGAGCCTGCTAGCTACAAAAAGGTAATCGAATAGGTCACAATAAACTTGAGGGTCATGGAAGAGGGGGTAGGGGAATGAGGGTTCTAGCTATAGAGGAATGAGGCAAGATCAAGGAAAAGATATTTAGAGAAACATGATGTTTAAAGTCAGCTGGGAGCATCAAGCTGGGGATCTTAATTGACTGCTGAGGAACAGGCGTTGCTGTGATCAAATTTGGAGATGAAGTTAAGTTCACAGTTAGTTTAGTTTAGTTTAGTTTGGTTCCGAGATACAGCGCGGAAACAGGCCCTCCAGCCCACCGAGTCCTCGCCGACCAATGATCCCTGCACACTAACACTATCCTGCGTACACTAGGGAGAAGGTACGTGTTTACCGAAGCCAATTAACCTGCAAACCTGTGTGGCTTTGGAGCGCGGGAGGACACCAGAGCAGCCGGGGAAAATCTGCATGGGTTACGGGAAGAACAAACAAACTTTGTTCAGACAGTACCCATGGTCAGGTTCAAACCCAGGTGCTGTAAGATAGCAACTTTACTGCTGTGCCACTGTACAGCCCCAAAGGAAACGTTTAGAGAGCATTGAGCAGATGGATGCCCCATTTGATGTTAAGGACAGTTACTTGTACACATCGCTAGCATTTACCTGTTGGGTCAGTGTTTGGACCAATGAGGTGATGAGGTACGGAACTGAACGGTCCTGATACAACCCAAGCTGGCATAGATGAGTAGATTATTGGAGGGTAAATGCTGCTGGGTCGCAGTGTGGTTGACGGCTTCCATCATTATTCTGACGAATGGGAATGGGCTGAATAGACATCAATTAGCTAGATTGCCCCTCAAAAACTAATTAGATATAAATCAAAGACCATTTACATCACTCTACACACTGCTAATAAGAACATATTATCTAATAACATAAATTGACATCCTTATACCAATAAAAATCATCCCACTATTTGCTTAATCATATTTCCAATGCAACAACTCGCTTGGATTGATGTTTGTATTCAGTCTGCAATTTCTTGTTCTCCTGTTAGATTGGAACTATATTCACCCTGGGCTTGCCTTCTGGTCAAAATTTAAATACTTTTCTTCAATAGACTGGTCAGTGATTTGTCTTCTCATCCACATCTAGTGTTAAGATTTGCTTTGTTTCTATTATAAAACATAAAATGGATTCTCAGTCCTCTACCTTGATCTCAATGTCCACGACTTTAGTGCCTCAAGCTCCCTATAAGTTAATATGTCAGTTAAGATGCAAAATCCTCTGATAATCTAGAGTTGATGAAGTTTTGTTGGCTATTGTATCCCAACAAACATCATTCAGTTTAGAGAGACACAAACACTGCAGATGTTGAAATCTTGAACAAAGTGCTGGATGAACTCAATGGGTCAGCCAACAGCACACGGAGAAAACCCCACACAGTCACAGGGAGAACGTGCAAACTCCAAAGCACCCAAGATCAAACCCATGTCTCTGACACTGTGAGGCAGCCGTTCTACCAGCTGCGCCTCTGTGCCAGATTTTAATTGGTAAACGGGTGGATTAAGGGTTTTGGATGACAAGTTCAGAGAGGGTGCTGACGGATGTATTGGAGTCCACAAACAGAAAATGCTGTAAACACTCAGCAGGTCAGGCAGCATCTGTGGAAAGATAAACAGACTTAATGTTTCAGGTCAGAGACCCTTAATTGCATTTTAATTCATGGGCGTAGACAAAACTGTGCGCAAAGGTTTACGCATCAAATGAGCTGAGGCAGTGTAGTGATATTACATGAATGGAAATAGACTGCCTTAATCATGATTCCAATATGTCTGCAAAGTTATTTTCAAGGTCAAATATGACGCTTTGCATAATCCTCAGACCCTTGTGAATGAGGGGGATGGAGACAGTGCATTATCTTTCAATTAGCTGCTCTTCAGCTTTCCGGGCTCAACAATTTATACAAGATTATTATTTATACAAGACTGTAATATGTCTTTTTGGCTGGAAATTAAACTTTTTTACTTACAGATCTTTAAAATCTATTAATTGGGGGGTTTTTCTGACATAGTTTGCAATACCTTTCATTTTTATCTTTTTGTTCTTTAAATTGCCTTCCTTTCAACCCTACCTCAGAACTCTGCTTTTCTTTAGCGCTTTTACGACTACTTAAAAAGTTATGTCCTTAACATTACTCTGTGCCAAAGATAATAGAGCAGAGCAAGATAGACCACTCGACCCTAAAAACCATAGTATGTTATGGCGCCATTTTAGTAGGCAGAAACTTGCAGAAACATTTTAAAAGAAAAATAACAAAAATCTGTGAATTGACAGATGAGATATATTCTGCATTTTTATGGTGTCATCACACATACTGTTCCCCCAAAACACTGATTACACTCTGAGAGGCATAGCGTACTACACTTCAGTATAGGCGATTTTGACAGAGTGGTTCATCTTGCTCCTCTAGTATCTTTCTCTGTGCCAATGAAAGATCATTGATTTGAGATGTTGATTTTGTGTCTCCCTTCATGAATTCTGTCGCCCATGCTCGGTGAGTGTGCATGATTTGAAATGGCAATGACTCAGTCAGGTCCATTGATTTATCCAATTCGTAAGGCCTCTCACCAAGATCTAATTTGGAAATAGCCAGGCGAAGGCCTCTGCAGTGATTGAACCTGATTCTCCCTGCAGGGAACTAAACTCATTAAGGGGGAAGATGAAGAAGCTCTAACACCTAGAACCGGAATTTCACCCACGATTCAGAAAGCATGTGCTGCTTATGGCACTAAACCCCAATCAACTATCTGCAAAAAATAGTAATATTGCCCAGAAATCTGCCATAAAAAGCATCAGGATGGTTAACACTGAGAAACATGTGCCCTGCACAGTTCCTAACACAACCAGCCGAATCAAAAGAAGATAAACACAAAATGCTGGAGTAACTCAGCATATCAGACAGCATCTCTGGATAATAGGAATAGGTAACATTTCGAGTCAAGACCCTTCATCAGTAAGGTCTGAAGAAGGGTCTCAACCCAAAATGTCACTTATTCCTTTTCTCCAGAGATGCTGTCTGACCCGCTGAATTTCTCCAGCTTTTTATGTCTATCTTCGAATTAAACCAGCATCTGCAGTTCCTTCCTACACAAATCAAAAGCTATTAATAACTTGCTGCTTGCCCCTAATGAAGGGCATCAGCCCTTAAATTTTACTTAGTGAGAAGTCACGTCATTTGCACGTACATAAAGAAACACAAGTTGAGATAAAATAGCTGTTGTGTTGATCTATTTACATTTTTTCACAGGACATAGTTTTAAGGAAATGATTTAATGGGAACTAGAGTGGCAACTTTTTATACGTTCATACCACACCACACCATGAGGCAAAATGGATAGAAGTGTGAAAACGTACACCACCAGATGTAGGGACTGGCTCATCGAACAGTCCTGAGCTAATATCTGCCTCATTGGAGACCCTCACACTATCTTTGATTGGACTTTACTGGACTTTATTTTACACTAAACGTTATTCACATTATTCCCTTTATCATGTATCTGTCCACTGTGGATGGCTCGATTGTAATCATGTATTGTTTTTCCACTGACTGATGAGCATGCAACAAATACTTTTCACTGTGCCTCAGTACATATTATAATAAACTAAACTCAAGCTCAAACTCAAATTCATTTACTTTTTTTAACTAAAAGCTTTGAATGACACTGGAATGCTCTGTATAACATCACAACCTAGTATGGTTCAAATGTATTCATCAGCTATCTACTTATCTGCACATATCTATAAACCAGGTACAAGGAAAATGACAGTGATAATGTGCAGGTGAAAAACGGATTCGAGTGTGATAGATTGTAAAATATTGCACATTGGTTATACTTTTATATGTTTGGCACTTATGTGGTATTTATGAATTCTCTAAATGCATTTTGCTGTCAAAATAGTTTTAGAATGTGACTGGCAAAATGTAAGTGGTTTCCTTTGCAGAATTTTAAGAGCATATTGGTGTTAACATGAATCTTAAGCAGTATGATTTTCAGATGCCTGCCCACGACAGAGTGCGTAGCTCAGGGGGATGGCCTTTTGGCTTCCTTACAGTATTAACATGTTAATTAAGCTAGGAAGACCTGATCTGAATGATAGCACCCAATTTCAGATCGTTCAACCTGGAAACAGGACAGCCAGCGGAAATATTAAGTCATTAATATGCAATGCAGACACTTCCAAAGGTTAATGAAACATTTAAATCTCTGGCCTGACATAAAGAGAGAAAGGGAGAGGGGAACCACCATGAAGATGTGAGAAGAAACTCGGGTCTCAGTGGAATGGAATGGGGATGAAACAGAATGAAAATGAAGAAATGGGAAGAGAACATCCATTGCATGAACATTTGACAAGGAATTAAAAATTTTAAAAAGTTTGATTGTTATTTTCCAATACCTGTAAGATTTTCTCTATTTAATTTCTTAAAATGAATCTAGTTCAATCTGTTGAATCCAAGCCTATTTTGTTAATATAGCATCCGATGATACCATTGTACTGGGTCACGTTTCTGGTCGAGACCCTTCTTCAGACTGATGTCAGGGGGGGCGCGACAAAGAAAGGCTATAGGTGGGACAGGAAGACAGTGGGAGAACTGGGAAGGGGGAGGGGAAGAGAGGGACAGAGGAACTATCTAAAGTTAGAGAATTCAATGTTCATACCGCTGGGCTGTAAGCTGCCCAAGCGAAATATGAGGTGCTGTTCCTCCAATTTGCGGTGGGCCTCACTATGACACACGAGGAGGCCCATGACAGAAAGGTTAGACTGGGAGTGGGAGGGGGAGTTGAAGTGCTCAGCCACTGGGAGATCAGGTTGGTTAAGGCGGACTGAGCGAAGGTGGTAGAACACCTGTGTCATAGTGAGGCCCACCGCAAATTGGAGGAACAGCACCTCATATTTCGCTTGGGCAGCTTATAGCCCAGCGGTATGAACATTGACTTCTCTAACTTTAGATAGTTCCTCTGTCCCTCTCTTCCCCTCCCCCTTCCCAGTTCTCACACTGTCTTCCTGTCTCCACCTATATCCTTTATTTGTCCCGCCCCCCCTGACATCAGTCTGAAGAAGGGTCTTGACCCGAAACGTCACCCATTCCTTCTCTCCAGAGATGCTGCCTGACCTGCTGAGTTACTCCAGCAATTTGTGATACCTTCAGTTTGCACCAGCATCTGAAGTTATTTTCCTACATACCAGTGCTGAGTGCCCTGGAGAAAAATTGTATGCAATGGAAACGCTTGATCTAAAATGTTGTGACTTTTAAAGCTCTTTACAAGGGAACTGTATCAGATATTTGATCTCCTGGTTCCTACGGATGTAGGAAATTGTGATAAGAAACATTGCAGTAAAAAATATATCAAAAAATTACATTAAGATAACAGCAATGGTTGGTAAGAGATATGTGCACAGTCACACGTAAACAAGGCTTCTGTACTTTATGTAATCTTTTTTCCTGTAGTCACAATGCTTGTCGGTTTGATTAAAACACTCTGTTTTCAGTTCAACACATGCAGCAGCTAAGCAAACTATGTGACTTTTATACTGCATTCTCTGCATTTGGAGAGATGCACCATCTGTAAGTTGCAAAGATACCAAATCTACATGCAGTGGAGCCTACCACATCCCATCATTGTGCCCCCAGGCTAACCCTAGGCTTGTTCCATATCCCTTTTCTCTGGTCTTTTTGCAAAGAAATGGCCCCACGTTTTCTGTTCGTACTGAGTAGACACATAACTATTGACCACTAAAGCAATTGTACAAGATGCATTTTAAAATTGGAATCATAGTCATACAGTGTGAAAAGAGGCCCCTCAGCCCACCTTGCTCACACCGACCAACATGTCCTGCCTACACTAGTCCCACCAGCCTGCGTTTGACCCATATCCCTCTAAACCTATCCTATGCACGCTCTTGCCTAAATATTTCTGAAAATTTGCAATAGTAGCTGCTTCAACTACCTCTCCTGCCAGCTCATTCCATATACCCACCACCCTTTGTGTAAAAAGGTTACCTCTCAGGTTCATATAACATTTCTTCCCCCGCATCTTAACCTTATGTCCTCTGGCAAGAGACTCTGTGTGTTTACCTGATCAATTCCTCTCACGATTGTATGCATTTCTATCAGATAACCCTCATCCTCCTGCGCTCCAAGGTATAGAGTCCTAGTCTGCTCAACCTCTCCCTAAAAACTCAGGCCCTTGAGTCCTGGCAACATCTTCGTGAATCTTCTCTGCACCCTTTCCAGCTTGACAACATCTTTCCCATAACATGGTGCCCAAAACTGAACACAATACTCTAAATGTGGCCTCATCAATGTCTTATATAACTCCAACATGACCTCCCAAATTCTATACTCAGATATGTGTCTTTCTTCCTTTCAATACCAGCTCACCTAGTCTTATATATTTTCAATTTCACATCTTCTTATTGTGGTAATGGCTTATGTGGTAATTTCCCTTTCTCCGCAAATTAATTGTGATTTTTATTAGGGTGATGGCCTTGTTCTTCTGCATTATTATCACTGTAATGAAGTTGAAGGTGATCCAGTCCCTCCATTGTTATCTTCTATTCCCTACCTCCCACCATGAGCATGTAGGTGTGACAACAAGGAAGCTGAAGACAGCTTAAGTCAATCCGCCTTCATGTCTAGGTAACAGAATGGAGATAGTGGAAGCAAGCGTACTTAGTTCCATTTGGCTGCGACCATCATCAGCGGGGACATGAAGATTCCCGCAGTGACTGATTATAAATGGGACAAGAGATAGAAAATCCCCATATGGAATATGGATTTAGCAGTGACAAAACGTAAAACATAAAACAGTACAACACAGAACTGTTTTGTGCCGAACACAATGTCAAGTTAAACTGATCTCATCTGCTGGTACATGATCCATAACCCTCTATCCTCTGCACTTCTATATGCCCATCTAAAAACATCTTCAACATCACTCTCACCTCTGCCTCCACCACCATCCCTGACAATGCGTTCCAGGCCCCACACATCTCCATGAAACTTTCCCCCTCTCACTTTATAGCTGTGCCCCCTTGTGTTGGGCATTTCCAAACTGGGGAAAAGGTTCTGACTGTCTAAAATATTATTCTATAAGTAATGAACAAATTGGAAAGAACACAGGCCAGAGTTATTCAAGGTTAGTACTGTAGTGAAAAGCATTATAGTTTGCTGAGAAGAGATTGCCATGAACTATTACATCGTTGTAAATACAAAGGCCGCAGCGAATATGACACGTGATATTATATAAAATGACTAAAGAAGTGCTGCAAACTATCATACTCTTGATCTCTACATTGCCTGCCTTATGCAGCTTTAACCCTTAACTGTGTCTCCTGCCATGTGCTCACATGTACCCTTTCTCTATCCACAGCTGATCAATTCTGCTTCGTTTCGTTGGAAGCTGATCTTAGTTTCGTTTTTTCTGGTTTAGAGATACAGTGCAGAAACAGGCCCTTCGGCCCACCAAGTCCGTGCCGACCAGTGATCCCCGCACACTAGCACTATCCTACACACGAGGGACAATTTTACAATTTTACCAATTAACCTACAAATCTGCATGTCTTTGGAGTGTGGGAGGAAACCGGAAGCCCCTGATAAATCCCACACGGTCACAGGGAGAATGGACAAACCCTGTACAGCCAGCACCCATAGTCAGGATCGAACCCAGGTCTCTGGCACTGTAAGGCTGCAACTCGACTGCTTCTCCACCGTTCTGCCCTAGTCCTTAGCTTTAAATAGTAAAAATAATCTTTAACCCTTTGGACAAATCTCACCCAGGTGGCCATTTATTACTTGAGACAATTCTGCCCGCAGTCCTTGCAAGTTGCACAAGTCTTCCCTGAGCCTCCTGTATAAATCCTTGGCAGTTTGGTGGACGTAATCTTTCCTCTTGATCGCACCACTTGTCTGCTGCAGGACCATGACACATGAATATTTCACGTCCAACCATTATCACAACAAAGATGCTTTGGTGAGGATAAAGTTTACCATCACACAAAAAGTTGTTAACAAGATGTTTCCTCGATGCTTCCACTTGCAGAGACTTATTGAGGCAAACCTCGCCACAGCGGAGCCACCCTGCGATCAATCAAATAAGATGACACATAGTAGAGGTACTGAGAAAAGAGTACACCCATGTTAAAAAACAATCTGGATTTTCTTTCTAGTTAACAGTCTGTTTGAAAAGTTCAACACTGACATTTGATTCCCTTCAGCATCTTGGGATAAGAATTACAGTCATCTTTTAATCAATTTCGGTTCACCGTGAAGCGAGATTGACTTAAACTGTCTTCAGCTTTCCTGTTGTCACACTTACAGTACATGCTCATGGTGGGAGACAGGGAATAGAAGGTGTCTAGTTTTTAGTTTTGATTTTAGAGATACAGCACGGAGACAGGCCCTTCGGCCCACTGAGTCCGCACTGACCAGCGATCCCCGTGCACTAGCACTATCCTACACACTATCCTACACACCTGGGACAATTTAATTTTTTTACCGAAGTCAACAAACCTACAATCCCGTACGTATTTGGAGTGTGGGAAGAAACCAGAGCACCCGGAATAAACCTATGTGGTCACGGGGAGAACGTACAAACTCCATACAGGCAGCAGCCGTAGTCAGGATCGAACCCAGATCTCTGGCGCTGCAAGGCAGCAACTCTAACGCTGTGCCACTGTGCTGCCCCAACAATGGAGGGACCGGATCCCTTTCAACACCATCACCAGTTGGTACAAATACAGAAGAACAAGGCTGTCTCCCTAAGACTTAATTCTTCACAAATTTGCTCACTCTTCTCCATTCCTTGTCTTTCTTCCCTTAATTTCATTTTCAATGCATAGTACTTTCACCAATGGCACGACAATTGAGAAGCCACTCACCCCATCCAGAATGGTATCGCCCTTCACCCATTACTACTTTATCAGCTGCATCTACTTTTATAGCTGCTATATATTTAACCCATTGTCTCCAACACTCTACACCTGACAATGAACTCCATCAGTGAGGTTGTGGGCTGCATAAATGATTCAGTGGTCACTGTCAGGTAAATGAGATCACCTTAACTTGCATCATGTTTGGCAAAAACATAGTGAGCCCAAGGTCCTTGGTCAATGTCTTGTTAAAACACAGTCTGATATCTTTTTTTTCGATTAGTTTAGTTTAGTTTAGTTGAGAGATATAGCACGGAAACAGGCCCCCGCACATTAACATCATCCTACACACTAGGGACAATTTAGTTTCACTGAAGCCAAGTAACCTACAAACCTGTACGTCTTTGGAGTGTGGGTGGAAACTGGAGCACCCGTTACGGGGAGAAGGTGAAAACTCTGTACAGATAAGCACCCATAATCAGGATCGAACCCAGGTCTCTGGCGCTGTAAGACAGTAACTCTACCGCTGCGACAACATGCCGCTCTATCTGTTCCATTCCCTTAACAAACTCATGTGTAGTAAAGAACTGCAGATTCTGGTTTATACTGAAGATAGACACAAAGTGCTGGAGTAACTCAGTGTGTCTGACAGCATCTCTGGAGAAAAAGGATGGGTGACTTTTCGGGTCTGAAGAAGGATCCTGATCCGAAACGTCACCCATCCTTTTTCTCCAGAGATGCTGCCGGACTCATTGAGTTACTCCAGCACTTTGTGTCTATCTTGTGAATTCTTCATCGTGTACCTCGCTGATTAGATGTCAGATTCAAATGTTAAGGTGGAAATGGTCTCCCTCCCATCTTGTCCAGCCCAGTTTTCAAAAAGCTGTAAAAGCAGATCCTGGTATTTTGCCAAATATCATTTGTCCTTCAAGTTGGAACCAAGTTGGATTTCTCAGCAACATTTTTGTTCTTCCATTAGCACACACACACACACACACACACACACACACACACACACACACACACACACACACACACACACACTTTTAATTGCTCTGTCTGCACGGTTTGTAAGTGTGTTGGATCGCATACTTTAAAAAGTTAGAAAGTATGATCCTTGCAAATCACGTGGCTGGAACGAGAGGCATGGTGACGCAACGGTAGAGTTGCTGCCTAACAGCACCAGAGACCGCGGGTTCAATCCTGACGACGGGTGCTGTCTATACGGAGTTTGTACATTCTCCCTGTGACCATGTGGCTTTTCTCCGGGTGCTCCGGTATCCTCCCACATTCCAAAGATGTGCAGGTTTAAAGGTTAATTGGTTTCTGTAACTTGTCCTTAATGTGTAGGATGGAACTAGTGCACAGGATCACTGGTCATTCATAAAAACAAACAGCTTGAGAAACAATTAAAAAAAGTTAGACCCTTCTGCCGCAATTGGCTATTATTAAAACAACAAATCAAATCAAAGTACACAAGCCAAAATAAATATGTTCCAAAAGCATGAATGAGCAAGGAGTGTGTTCATGCTGCTTTCTAACCATCACAGATACTTGATGTTTAGGTTTGGTTATTTATCACCTCTGTAATGCACTTAAATATGTTTCATCACTTTAAAGGTGCAAATTAAATTGTGAACAGCTTAAGGATAGCGGAGTGAGGGGATATGGGGAGAAGGCAGGAACGGGGTACTGATTGTGAATGATCAGCCATGATCACATTGAATGGCGGTGCTGGCTCGAAGGGCCGAATGGCCTACTCCTGCACCTATTGTCTATTGTCTATCTAGTAATTGATTAATTTATTGCCCTAGAGATAAAACTGGCACTTTCCATTACCAAGCACAGGAGGAACAACTAGAGATCTGTTATGTCAATGAATACTCTCTTGAATTTCTACAGGTGTACAGTAGAAAGCATATGGACTGGTTGCATTACGGCCTGGTTTTGTACCTCCAACGCCCAGGAATTAAAGATTATAAAAAGTGGTGAACACTGCCTAGTCCATCACTTCAACTGACCTCCCCACCATCGAGGGAATCCATGAGAGGCACTGTCTCAAAAAGGCAGCCAGCACTATCAAGGACCCACACTGCCCTGCCCATGCTCTTGTTTCATTCCTGCCATCAGGAAGAAGGTATAGGAGTCTTAAATCTGAAACGTCCAGTTTCAGGAACAGCTTCTTTCCACCATCTATCAGGGTATTGCACGCTACAAACTTCGATTAAACTCCAAACTACGAACTGCCTGGGTTGCATTAGGGACTTTGGGCTTTGTTTTGTTTTGCACTATATTGGTTTTTGTTTTATTTGTGTTATCCATTGAGCACTGCTTTTACAACCCTGTTATGCTGCTGCTACAAGTAAGAATTTCATAGTTCCATTTCAGGACATATGACAATAAAACATTCTTGCCTCGTGGGTGGGGATATGATACCATATATTCCCCAAAGTAAAGGGTTAAGAACCTGATCCACTGCTTTCACTAGTGTTGTGGTAATTACTGTTCATGAATCACTGGGTGTCATGGTGGTGCAGTGGTACAGTTGCTATTTTACAGCGCCAGGGACCCGGTTTGATCCTGACTACAGGTATTGTCTTACGTAATTGTACGTTCTCCCCGTGACCACGTGCACTTTCTCCGGGTGCTCCACTTTCCTCCCACACTCCCGAGATGTACAGGTTTGTAGGTTAATTGACTTGGTAACATTGTAAATTGCCCCTAGTGTGTGTGGGATAGTGTAAGTGTGCGGGGATCGCTGGTCAGAGCAGACTCAGTGGGCCGAAGGGCCTGTTTCCACGCTGTATCTCTAGACTAAACCAAACTAAATTAAACTGGAGGTGTACCAGGATTCACAAGGGGGTTTGCAAGTATCGCTTGTGAAGTCCAAGTCCAAAAGGACAACCAGTTTTAGTTTTAGTTTTAGAGCTACTGCATGGAAATAGGCTTTGGCTCACTGAGTCCACGCCGACCATCGATCACTTGTTCACACTGGTTCTATGTTATCTCACTTTTGCATCCCACTCACATGAGTTATCTCACTCCCTTCTCATTTGGGCCAATTAACCTGCGAAGCACTAAGTCTTCGGGACATGGAAGGAAACCGGAGCACCCGGAGGAAACCCACACAGTCACAGCACGTGCAAACTCCAAACAGACAGCACCCGTAATCAGGATCAAACCCGGGTCTCTGCCGCTGTAAGGCAGCACCCTGCTGCTGCGTCACTGTGCCACCCCTAAGTGGGTATATTTTATTCTCAAGCAAAAAAAATCCCAAACTCCAATTTCAAGCTTATATACTAGCCATTGCTATGTTGCCAACAATTATCCTTCAGCTCTTTTTGAGATTCTGCAGATCATGTGGAAATTGGGAGACTAAATTGTAGACTATTAACTGCATACAACAAACTGCAGTTGCTGGTTTAACAAAAAAAGACACAAAGTGCTGGAGTAACTCAATGGGTCAGGCAGCATCATTGGAGAACATGGATAGATAATGTTTTGGGTTGGATTATTAATATAGTCAATACCAGGTTTAATAAATGCATAGGTTTCCATAGAAGATAGTGAGGAGAAGGTTTAGATTTTTAAATTTAGATTTTTAGATTTCGATTTAGAGATACAGCGCAGAAACAGGCCCTTCGGCCCACCGGGTCCGCGCCGCCCAGCGATCCCCGCACACACTAACACTATCCTACACCCACTAGGGACAATTTTTACATTTGCCCAGCCAATTAACCTACATACCTGTACATCTTTGGAGTGTGGGAGGAAACCGAAGATCTCGGAGAAAACCCACGCCAGTCACGGGGAGAACGTACAAACTCCTTACAGACGGCGCCCGTAGTAAGGATCGAACCTGAGTCTCCGGCGCTGCATTTGCTGTAAGGCAGCAACTCTACCGCTGCGCCACCGTGCCGCCTGTACTGAGTTACTTTGTGGTGGCATGGTATAGGCAGACTGTCAAAGTAAGTGTTGGTTGGAAACTCACCTTAGTCAGATAGAAGGCCAAGGTAATGAATATCAGGGCTCAACTTGAGACAATGATCAAAGACGGGAATGAACTGGTGAAAATGATATAGAATTTGTAGTTAGAACCAAAGACAATAACCTTATTGTTCAGTCTGAAGAAGGTTTCCAACCCAAAACGTCATTTATCCATGTTCTCCAGGGATGCTGCCTAACCCACTGAGTTACTCCAGCACCTTGCGTCTTTTTTTGTAAACCGGCATCTGCAGTTTCTTGTTTCTGCAAGGCTCATTGAAGGCAAGCAGTTGGCATTTGGCAAAGCAGTCAAGAGAAGGTAAGAAGCTAGGTCAAGATGATTTTAGCATGGATAGTGAATGCTGCGTCGTATAATAATAATAATAATAATAATAATAATAATAATAATAATAATAATAATAATAATAATAATAATAATAATAATAATAATAATAATAATAATAATAATAATAATAATAATAATAATAATAATAATAATAATAATAATAATATCAACATCTAAATTAGGAGCAAGAGAGTCAAGCATGGTTTCCTTGGGACCACTATAGATAAAAGAATGAGGGCAGTTGGGATCTGCAGGAGGGGTGTTCAGGGATGATATGATCAGCTCTTGAAGACTTTTGAAATGGAATGAACAGAAAGTCAGAGAACATTAGTTGTATAAAAGTAAAAATGGATGATAAATATGCACCAAAATTGAATGATTCGCAGTTGTAAGCAATCCTGAATCCCAGTATACATAGGACATTGGACTTTGGATATTCTGGTCCACACCTTGCAATCATTGCACACGCTAAACTCAAGGCCAAACCAAGGTATTGCAGCTGAACAGCTCCCAATGCATTGCCCAACGTATGACTGGGATGGCTTGTGAACCATGATTGGGACCCAGCTCAAATGTATTACCCATGGTCAACCCCAATGGCCTCTTGAGAGTTGGCACTGTCAAATACCAGATGTATGTGGAAGCATTTGAAATGGGAGAAGTGGGAGAGTCTAGGACGAGAGGTCATAGCCTCAGAATTAAAGAGCATTCCTTTAGGAAGGATATGAGGAGGAATTTCTTCTGGCACAGGGTGGTGAATCTGTGGAATTCTTTGCCACTGAAGGCTGTGGAGGCCAAGTCAATGGATATTTTTAAGGCAGAGATAGATAGATTCTTGATTAGTACGGGTGTCAGGGGCTATGGGGAGAAGGCAGGAGAATGGGGGTAGGAGGGAGAGATAGATCAGCCATAATTGAATGGCAGAGTAGACTTGATGGGGCTGAACGGCCTAATTCTGCTCCTATCACTTATGACCTCGTGACCTTATGAAATAATAATAATTTAAAAAATATATAGGGGCAACACGTTGGCACAAGCTAGTTGAGCTGCTGCCTCACAACTCCACCTTCAGTCCTAACATCTGCCTCTGCCTGGCCGGAGTCATCATGTTCCCCATGTGACCACGTGCTCCAGTTTCCACCCACATCCCAAAGACGTGAAGATCGGGAGGTGAACTGGCAAATTTCCTGATGATGATGATGCGGATGAGCGGTAGAATCTAGGGGAAGATGGTGGGAATAAATAGCAGTAGAGCACAGGAGCATGCCCAAATGCCTGCATGTGATCTATATCCCTCCGTTCCCTGCATATCCTTGGGCCTCTCCAAAAGCCTCTTAAATGCCACTACAAACATGGGGGAATAAAATGGGATGAGTGTGGGATGAGTTTAAGTGGATGCTTGATTGTTGGTGTGGACTCAGTGGGCTAAAGGACCTGTTTCCATGCTGCATGACACTATGATCTTACGTTTAAAAGAAAGATTTAAAAATTACTGTAAATCTACTTACAAGGACACGACATAACGTAAAAGGCATAACATAAGCGCACATTGCAAGCAAACAAAAATCGTACCCAAACTTAGTTTCGTTTAGTTTAGTTTAGAGATACAGTGTGAAAACAGGCCCTTCGGCTGATTAACAATCACCCGTACACTGGTTCTATATTATCCCAGTTTCACATCCCACACACTGGGGGTAATTTACAGAGGCCAATTAACCTACAAATCTGCACATCTTTGGAATGTGAGAAGAAACCGGAGCGCCCGAAGGAAACTCACACGTTGAGTTTGAGTGGTCACAGGGAGAATGTCCAAACTCCGAGCAGACAGCATCCAAGGTCAGGATCGAACGCGGGTCCCTGTTGCTGTAAGGCAGCAACTCTGCCTTGCACCACTGCGCTGCCCTTAGCTTTTAAATGAAGGTTGAGAATAATTCAAGCTGATGGGCCAAATTAGATTCACTGGCTTTGGTTCATGCAGAGATGAGAGCTCAAGAACAGTGTATATCCAACCTCTCTGGTCAGCAACTTATGGAATTCCCCAGAACTCAACGTTCAGTCCAAAGACAGATCTATGTGCATCTGACCTGTACTACTTTCCCAACCTCTGCTCAGGAGCGTGCAGATATGGATGTACAAATGCACAGCCACCCACCCAGTAGATAGCTGGTAGTTCTCTTCTGATACTTGTCACTATCATCTGGACCATCATACTTATAATGAACCAGAGGACATAGGTTTAAGATGAGGGGGGGATGATTTAATAGGAACGAAGGGGCAACTTCTTTACACAAAGGGTGATGGGTTTATGGAACGAGCTGTCAGTGGAGTTAGTTGGGGCAGGTACTATCACAATGTTTAAAAGACATTTGGACAAGTACATGGATGGAAGGATATGGGGCAAATGTAGGCAGGTGGGACTATAGTAGATGGGGCATGTTGGTCGGCATGGGCAAGTTAGGTCGAAGGGCCTGTTTCCATGCCATATGACTCTTTGACTAATTGTGGAGTATAGATTCACTAGGTGATGATGAGGATAGAAAAATGAAGGTAGGAGAAATTAAATCCAACAGTATTATTTGCTGTATTAGGGCAAGCTAAGAGATTTCAATTCTATTTTGCAATCTGTGAGGTAGTCTAATTGAGTGAACACGGAAAGATTATTTCCTTTGATTAGGACAATGATCAGGAGTTTGTGAATTAAAATGTGCCACAGAAAGAGTGAGGGCAGTGGACAGAAGACAATTTAGAGTACAATGTCACAACAAGGTGTAATGTTTCTACAGGTAATGTTTGAGACAAAGATCACTTCTTTTTTTTGAAGAAGAAGATCGAATAAATATCTGAACTAGGGGAAGATACAGAGATAAAGCAAGTAATATGAGAAGCAATCACTTTTTCAGTCGATAACCTTTAATGTATTTCCATTAAATTTATTCTGCATTTCTGGGCTTGATTCCATAATTCATTACTTCTACATTAAAGTTCATCTGGCACATTTGTTCACTCTACTAATCAGCGCATGTCTTGATGAAATCTCTTCCATTTGCAAAGTTTGACATTGTGCGCCTTGCCAGACTTTGTGGACCAAAAAGTGTGTTCCTGTGCTGTATTTTGTTCTCTGTTTAATTTAGGCTAGTTTAGAGTTTGGAGATACAGCGCAGAAACAAGCCCTTCGGCCCACCAAGTCCATGCCGACCATTGATCGCCCACGCACTAGTTCCATGTCATCGCATCCTACACACTAGGGGCAATTTACAGAAGGCAATTACTCTGAAAACCTGCACCTCTTTGCAATGTGGGAGGAAACTAGTGCATTCGGAGGAAACCCACGCGGTCACAGGGAGAACGTATAAATTCTGCACCGACAGCACCCGAGGTCATGATCGAACCCGGGTCTCTGATGCTGTGAGGCAGCAGCTCCATGGCTGCACCACTGTGCCGGCCAGACTTTGCAGAGGGAGATGAGATGTGAAAACCAATACAAGAAGAATCTTCAATTTTATCCTGATATGTGCAGTCACTTACTGCAGAACCCTTTTCATCTATAGGGCGGTACAGTGGTACAGCAGTTGAGCTGCTTCCTCACAGAGATGTCGGATCGATCCTGACCTCAGGTGCTGTCTGTGTGGAGTTTGTACGCTCTCCCTGTGACCAAGGGGTTTTCTCCGGGTGCTCCGGTTTCCTCCCACATTCCAAGGCCGTGCAGGTTTGTACATTAATTGACTTCTGTAAGTTGCCCCTAGCGTGTAGGTTGCAAAAGAAGGATAACATCGAACTGGTGTGCGGGTGAGTGATGGTCGGCTTGGACTCTGTGGTCCGAAGGGCCTGTTTCCACGCTGTATCTCTAACCTAAATGACCTCACCTGAGTAAGGATCAAGCCATGCAGAATTCATATGATAATAATATTTATGAACACGTGTGAGCACCCAGCAAAGTCTGCTGATTGTTCAGGTACTAAGGGATTTGGACCTCTGCAGTGCTCCAAGCAGTTTTTCAGGAATAATTGCTAAATCAGCCATTAAATTTGCTGAAACATCACCTGAAGTCTTACAGTAAGTTGGATATTATAATTTTTATTAAACATTTGTTTAAATTAACTCAAACTTGACTAGCCGCAACTTTACTTAAGCTTTATTGCAGAAGACATGTCTATTTGAGTTCTAGAAGCATTTTATGGATAAACGACTTCACAAGTTCATAAGACATGGGAGCAGATTTAGACCATTCGGCCCATCGAGTCTGCTCTGCCATTCGATCATGGCTGATCTATTTTTGCCTCTTTTTACTTATGCAGGAAAATTGTTCTTGTCAGCTGAACCTTCTCCAACAGAATGCATTTGTTTTAATCTCTATCATATTCAGCCATTGTATAAGCATCGTGCTTGTGATTGTGATGGTATCTGCATACGTGTACCATCAGCGGGGTGAAACTTTGAGAAGGTATTCCATTGCACTTATGATATGAAAGATTGAGATTTAAAAGCATATGAAACAATGACAACAACCCCATTTTAGAAAATGGAGTGTGAAACTAATGCAACATGTCAGTGACAAGGCACTGTTACTGATCTTGTCTGACAAACTGACACTCTCAACATAATTTCTCCATGGACTCCAGTATGAAGTCAGAGTAGGATGTGTTATAGAGTCATACAGCATGGAAACAGGCCCATCGGCCCAACTTGCCCACACTGGGCAACATGCTCCGTCTACTCTAGCCCCACCGGCCTGCGTTTGGCCCATATCCCTCAAAACCTTTCCTATCCATGTACCTGTTTAAATGTTTCTTAAATGTTTCGATGGTACCTGCCTCAACTACATGCTCTAGTAGCTCATTCCACAAACCCACCACCGTGAAACAATGTTACCCCTCAGATTCCTATTAAATGTCCCCCCCCTCATCTGAAACCTATGTCCTCTGGTTCTTGATTCCGCTCCTCTGAGTTTTTCCGTCACTTTGCTTTTTGCTCAAGATGCCAGCATCTGCACTCTCTTGTATCGCCACAACATGATACAACTTTCTGAAAGGTAGGCACGGAATATTGGCAGTGATGCCTTACATTCCACTATTTCTCCTTTCTGAACTGCGAATTGTAAGTAAAAGTTGAGAATTAATTATCAGTTAACAACGAAGGTCACCGGAGAACATAGTGATTCAGTTTTGAAGAAAGCCCTGACTATCAATAAACACTGAAGTGTTGCACAGGATCATAAAAAAGAAAAAAAGATTGGCTTTAAATCTTTTTTAGTGAGCACCTTGGCTTCAAATCAGGTCGCCTTAAACATCATCCATAATGTTTTGTGTGAGCATCCCTTGGAGTGTGTTGCGGGTGATTTGTGCTGAGAAATTCACAGCCAATTCAGTCTGAAGAAGGGTCTCAACCCAAAACGTCATCCATTCCTTCTCTCCTAGATGCTGCCTGATCTGCTGAGTCACTCCAGCATTTTGTGATACCGCCAATTTAGTTTAGTTTAGTTTAGCTTAGAGCCACAGCGTGGAAGCAGGCCCTTCGGCACATCGAGCCCACGTCGACCAGCGATCCCCAAACACTAGCACCATCCTACACACACTAGGGACAATTTACAATTTTACCAAGCCAATTAGCCTACAAACCTGTACATCTTTGAAGTGTGAGAGGAAACCGGAGCTCCCGGAGAAAACCCACGCAGGTCACGAGGGGAAAGTACCAACTCTGTATGACAGCACTGGTAGTCAGGATTGAACCCGGGTCTCTGGCGCTGTAAGGCAGCAACTCCACCGTGCCACCCCTTCTGTTTGGTGAGGAGTTGGTCAGCTGTGCTCTAAGTGAAACATTTGATTTTTCTGCTGAAGTCAGTGTTGCAACTCAGTGCTGTAATGGAATATTTTGACCATCCATCATTGTTTTTAGATTTAACAGAACGTTATGTACACCAACGCTCGGAATGTTCTTTTTTGTTTTAATCTCTTAATAACATTTATGGTTTCCCCTAACTTATGTCAATTACTTCTCTGTAATTAAAAAAACATTGATCACAAATGGTCTTTTGTGCCTGAGCTTGCAATCTTACTGAGTGGTCAGTAAGCACATCATTGAGCACATCAGATCATTTCCTTGCTGGCCCTGCAGGTTGGTAATGCAATCCATTCCAAATACATCAGTCATTTCTTTACATAAAGCAGTCAGGGGTGACACAGTGGCACCTTACAAGGTGCTGCCTTACCTTGTAAGAGTTTTAGACTTTTAGAGTTGCACCTTCGATTAGTAAGGGTGTCAGGGGTTATGGGGAGATGGCAGGAGAATGGGGTTGAGAGGGAAAGATAGATCAGCTGTGATTGAATGGTGGATGCGATCTGATGGGTCGGATGGCCTAATTCTGCTCCTAGAACCTATGAACTATGAACTTACAGTGCCATAGACAGGGTTCGATCCAGACTATGGGTGCTGTCTGTACGGAGTTTGTGCGTTCTCCCTGTGACCGCGTGGGTTTTCTCCAGGTGCTCCGGTTTCCTCCCACACTCCAAAAACGTGCAGGTTTGTAGATTAATTGGCGTCTGTAAATTGTAAATTGTCCCAGTATGTGGAACAGTGCTGGTGTTTTCCAGGTGATCGCTGGTTGGCGCGGACATGATGGGCCTGTTCTCACGCTCTACCTCTAAAATCAAAAATAAAGTCTGAAGTCAAAATTGATCGGCAATTCAAATTAAACCACATAACTAAATTAGCAAAGGAGGTTTTTTTTATTGCTGTGCAAACATGAGCTGTTTAGTAATGCGAATTTTAAAACTATTAACAATGTTTCAGTGATGAAGGTAGATTCCTTTCTTCTGAGTGGCACAATGACGCAGCTGGTAGAGATGCTGCCTCACCAGTGCCAAAGAGCTCGGTTCAGTCTTGACTTCAGGAGCTGACTGTGTGGAGTTTGTATGTTCTCACTGTGACCGTGTTCGTTGGGCCATTTCTTCTGGATGCTCTAGTTTCCTCTCACGTCCCACTGACACGTGTTTGGTAGCGTATGCGGCCACTGCATATATTGTGGGTGAGTGGGCAGTTGTGTCTGGCGGGCAGTGGATGAGAGTGCGTGGGGAACAAGAGAAAGGGATTCATGTAGGATTAGGGTAAATGGGTAGTCGACGTGGACTTGATGGACTAGTTGGTCTGTTTCTGTGCTGTGAGATCTTATGACCCTCTGACGCTTTGAGTATGTAAATTGTGGCACAGTGTAGGTTCTGGTTTTTGGGTAGATATTTGCCCTTGGATAGCTCCCAAATACAAAATATACTCTGATATCATCCCTGCAGCTCCATTTCTGGAATTTGTTGATATTGACCATACCCTTCCATGAGGTTTCATTTTTAAGGCTTTTGTTGGAGGAAGGAAGATATCTTCTGACAGCTGTCAATCAACCCAGCTAAGAAGAACAGTTCATGTATTTTGGTGTAAACATGTTAAGATCATATGCTTAGCTTCCTCTGACAGCACATAGGTATGTTTACAGAGAAAGGATCTGTACTCTGTGTGTCTGCAAGTCAAAGGTTTACCTCACAATTGACCACTGAAGTTGTAAGCTATTTGTCACTGTTCATAAATGTCTCTTAAAAGTTGCAATAGTACCAGCCTCAACTACATCCTCCAGCAGTTCGTTCCATACACCTACCATCCCTTGTGTGAAAACGTTGCCCCTCAGGCTCCTATTAAATCTTTTCCCCCCTCACCTTTAACCTATTTCCTCTGGTTCTCCATTCCCCTACTCTGGGCAAGAGACACTGTGCACCGACCCGATCTAATCCTCTCATGATTTTGTACACCTCTACAAGATCATTTGCTTTAAACTCAATATGTGGTGTCATCGTCAAGCAATGGACAGTGTAGCAGGAGTACAGATGAATGGCTGAACTTCTTTCACTATTTGACTAAGGGACAATTTGACCCATTGAAGTCAGGATGTCAGATAAGTAATTCAAAAGCTCATTGAAGATACAGAAGGGGGACTGAAGCTTGTGGCCATGTTTGTGAACTACTATCTTCAGGCAACCATGCTAAGGTTAATCTGCAGGTAATGTAGGAGTTGAGATACCAGTGAGATGCCGGCCCACAACATCGGTCGCGGAAGCTGGCTGTGGGAACGGATCTGCCAGCTCCGGCCGGGCCGGAGTTCCAGACCCCCGGCCACAGGGGGCAAATTCGACCCACCGATCGGCAGCGGAAATCCTGATGCGGTCGGGATCGGCCACCTCACCTGGCCGAGATGCCACATTTTGGGGGGGAATTCACGGGGGGAGGGGGGGTGGAATCTTGTCCGGATTACGGGGGGAGGAGACTGGACCACCAGTTGCCAGAAAAGTAAAATCTGGTGTGTACAAGAAATCATCGGGTGTTAAAAGTGTATTAGAGTAGATACAGATAAACCATTTGGGGGAACAGAGAGGAATCAAGAACAAGGTATATGATTTTAAAATTACAGCTAAACCATGTGGAAAAGAGTTCTTGGAACATTTATTCTCAAACTGGAATCTGAATATTTTTACCCAAAACTACACGGATTAATGTGTCAGTTGGAACATTTACACATGTGCAACAGGTTAGATTTGGGTCAAGGATATCAAGTGATAGGGATCTAAACTGAATAGATAATACTATGGTGGGCATCTTCCATGACCTAAATGAATGCCAAAGAGGACTCGAGTGTAAGAAGGGCATATTTCTACAGTTCCTGTGGTGATAACGTAATCAGATCAGATCTAGAAGAAAATAAACCATCTGAATGCAATCTGACCAATGTAGACAACAGAGAGAGCCTTCAGAGGATCAGAATATGGTAAGTGATACAGTGGCTGCAAAAAGAACTGGATGATCACAGTCAGGAAGATAAACTGGAGTATGGAGAATCTTCGGTCGATCTTGGCGCAAAGAAGATTGAGAGAAGATTGTGCAAAACCTTGACAGATTTGAGCAGGAGAATTGGAGGGAAGATAGTCCTGTTACCTGAGGAGCCAAGGACCAGAGCCACAGATATTAAATGAATGGTAAATGATCCAGGATTGACACCAAGAAATTTGCTTTATGTTTCAGATAGTAATGCTCTGGGATGCACTGCCTGTAGGTATGCTTAATGCAGATTAAATTGCAGCTTTCAAAAGGGAAAGGATAAATATTTGATGGTAAGTATAAATATATCATAGTCACGGTCACAGGGAGCGTTGTTTGTGACTTTGGTTAGCCCAGCTGGAGATGAAACCTGATTGAAAACACTTACAGAGGGATTTGTGTGCGAGATTAGCACAAATCTGTTGGCAACCCCTTTTTGAGAAGATTTTGGAATAATTAAGACTCGAAAAGATTTCAAAAAAAGGTCAAGGTGGATTTTTTTTGAGGAGGAATGGCGATGAAAGGGAAAGTAGCTGAGAAAAGGAAATTATTTAACATGTCAGTCAGCATGCGGTCCAGCGAGACAAAGCGGGAGGAGAGTGGTTTAGTTAGATCAAGTTCAAAAGAACAGGGGGAGGCAACGTCCTGGCAAGTTACCCTCTAATCTGCAACACAGAACCTCAGAAAAAACAACCAAACCCTCCTCACGGTTTCATTAAAGTATAATTTATATCCCGATCCACAGAGCAGCTAAGAAACTGACTTCCAGACTTCTGCCCCTGCTCTGCGGTGACAAGCCCCTGGGAAGTGTATGATACAGCCTGCAGTGTACAACATTGCCTGGGCTCTCCTCAGCCTCTCTGCCTGCTGTATGGAAGAGACCAGTGGTTGACAGTCCAGGAGAATCATTGTGTGAACTTATGTCAGACCATTTTCTGACAAAGTATATTGGAGCTCTAACATGTTGCAAAATGTTGTGACCCCTACTGCCAGATTACAAATGATAGATCGCAGGAGTTTACTTTTTTTTTTAAACTCACAAAGCCCTTGCATGAGTTAGCAGAGCAGAGATACGACCTACACTGTCACTACAATTAAGACTTTGACATTCAGTGATTGTCACAGCCTGACATTATATGATATTTATAGAAGCAAATAGCAGATGGGTGAGTGCGTCTTTATCCTTTTCACTGTAATTCAGATGGAAGATACAATTGAAGTTAGTTTTCCACCACTTTTGCGACTTGGCAATGATAAAGCAAACAGGTAAAAAGTGAATCAGCAGTGCCTTTTATCGCTCTCTCAATTTATATTTCCATTGAAGTCACTGCAAATTAGAATCAGGAGCAATCTAAATGTTCATTATCATCCATTATTTTCTGTCGAACCATTAACATTATTCCATTGTTTCACTGGCACTGATGTACTTCGGAACACTCTCATTCCAAGGAAGTCACTATATAATCGCAGGTATCACAAAATGCTGGAGTAACTCAGCGAGTCAGGCAGCATCTCAGGAGAGAAGGAATGGGTGAGATTTTGGGTCGAGACCCTTCTTCAGTCTGAAGGAGAGTCTCGACCCGAAACTTCACGCATTCCTTCTCTTCTGAGATGCTGCCTGACCCGCTGAGTTACTCCAGCATTTTGTGATACCTTCGATTTATACCAGCATCTGCAGTTATTTTCCTACACTATATAATCGCAAATAATTTTAGACCAACTACTGAACCAGGAACATAGGAAAGTGCAAATACTACAAAGACTCAAAGGCATGTCTTTATGTGCATATATTTTATACTTACCATCAAATATTTATCCTTTCCCTTTTGAACGGCATACCTTAAAGGTGACAGCAAAAGTTTACAGGAGATGTATGCGGCAGGTTTTTTTACAAAGAGGGTGGTGGGTGCCTGGAATGCATGCCAGGGATAGCTCATGTTCATAAGTTCATGGAGCAGAATTAGGTCATTCAGGCCATCAAGTCTACTCCACCATTCAATAATGGCCGATCTATCCCTCCCTCTCAACCCCATTCTCCTGCCTTCGCCCCATGGTGGTGTGGAAAAAGATATGATAGTGGCATTTAAGAGGCTTTTAGATAGGCACGTGGATATGCAGGGAATAGAGGGGTGTGGGGGGTCTTAGATTTTTTATTATTTTTTAAATTTAGAGATACAGCGCAGAAACAGGCTCTTCGACCCACCTGGTCCGCGCCGCCCAGCGATCCCCGCACATTAACACTATCCTACACCCACTAGGGACAATTTGTACATTTGCCCAGCCAATTAACCTACAAACCTGTACGTCTTTGGAGTGTGGGAGGAAACCGAAGATCTCGAGGAGAACGTACAAATTCCGTACAGACGGCGCCCGTAGTCAGGATCGAACCTGAGTCTCCGGCGCTGCATTCGCTGTAAGGCAGCAACTCTACCGCTGCGCCCGTGCCACCGGGTCTACGTGCAGGGACAGATTAGTTAACCTTGGCATCACGTTCAGCACAGACATAGTGGGTCAAAAGGCCCGTTCCTGTGCTGTACTTTTCTATGTTCTATGTTCCATGTACTGACGGTTTGGGAAATTCAACTACTATTTTCATCACGCTTTTGTAAAGCCTGCTCATGCTGGTTTTACCAACAGTGTAATTAAATCCTTGACAAAATAAGGGTGTAAATCTCCAAGTTCAAACTAAATAAAAGATATATACCGCCCACTTAATTATATTTTAAGAAACCTCCAGGAAGATCCGTTAGAACTGGCAATCATCTGTCTCTTACGCAATAACCCTCCACTGATTAGGTCTATAATCAATATGATTTTCTGCAGCTCCAAAACATACAAATATTGCAACAACCTCAAACAAAATAAATAAATAATAATAATAATAATAATAATAATAATAATAATAATAATAATAATAATAATAATAATAATAATAATAATAATAATAATAATAATAATAATAATAATAATTAATAATAATAATAATAATAATAATAATAATAATAATAATAATAATAATAATAATAATAATAATAATAATAATAATAATAATAATAATAATAATAATAATAACAACAACAACAACAACAACAACAACAATAACAACAATAATAATAATAATAATAATAATAATAATAATAATAATAATAATAATAATAATAATAATAATAATAATAATAATAATAATAATAATAATAACAACAACAACAACAACAACAATAACAACAATAATAATAATAATAATAATAATAATAATAATAATAATAATAATAATAATAATAATAATAATAATAATAATAATAATAACAACAAAACAATAATAATAATAATAATAATAATAATAATAATAATAATAATAATAATAATAATAATAATAATAATAATAATAATAATAATAATAATAATAATAATAATAATAATAATAATAATAATAATAATAATAATAATAATAATAATAAAACTATTTCCAAGGTTGGGTGTTTCAACAGACAGCTAAAATAAAACCAATCAGCTAAATTATTGGAATCCAATAGTAGACCCAATGTTTCAACTTCTTCCCATGATCCTGTTTTTTTAATCTCAACTCTATGTTCCCCTGTGCAAGTAGGAACTGCAGATGCTGGTTTACACCGAAGATAGACACAAAATGCTGGAGTAAATCAGCGGGGAGGCAGCATCTCTGGAGAGTGTGTGACGTTTCGGGTCGAGACTCTTCTTCAGACCAGCTTCCGCAGTTCCTTCTGACACATCATTCACCCCGAGATGAGAAATACCTTTATCAACTACTAGACCAAGTTGGGCCCAAACCTCTCCTGCATTGGTGCAGCACCCTCCCCTCTCCCCCTCCCTTCTCCCCCTCCCCTCTCCCTCTCCCCCTCCCCTCTCCCCCTCCCCTCTCCCCCTCCCCTCTACTCCTCCCCCTCCCCTCTCCCCATCCCTTCTCCCCCTCCCTCCCCCCCTGACCCCCTCCCCTTCCCCCTCCCTCCCCTCCCCCTCCCTCCCCTCCCCCTCCCTCCACCCCCCCTCCCCCTCCCCCACTCCATCCCCCTCAAACCCCCGTAACCCCTATCGTCCCCCTCCCTCCATCCCCCCTCCCTCCACCCCCCACCCCCCACCCTCCCTCCCCCTCCCTAGGAGATAGATTTAAACTTTAAAATGTGCATAATTTTTTTAATACAACACCAATTTCAATCAAACTTCTTCCATTAACACCAGAGGGACGACAGTAATGTGGGCCTAAAATTGTTGCGCTATCGTGTACCGTTTTGGCTGTAGTTCAGGAACAAACAAACAAATAAATGAGAGTTTTAGTATATAGATGATTATTGCTACCCACAACTTGTTGCTGAGACCAAGTATGAGGAAATATATGTTTGTAAAAGGATATGATAAAAGTGACTGCTGAAGCAGTCCCATCATCGGTCTAGGTGTGCCCTGCCATACTGCAGTGCTCATTTTTCTATCAGAAAGCAATTCACCGTGTAATAAAGAAAACAAAAAGGTCAGTCTGCCTTTGATCTTTGATAAGGACAATGACAATCCAGTGCTGAAGATCGTCCGTCGCGCCAAGGTTACTGCCAGGACGTAAGTCACATCTAATAGATCAATGTTAAATGTCAAAGTCGCCTAATACAAGCACCACTACAAACATTTATCCCATTTTGCACGGGCCTGCAAGTACCATGCTCACTATTATTCTCTACGTGACCTTATCTTTCCTGTGCAGCCATTCATCTCTTGCCAAAGGAAGCTGCCCGGCAAAAACATCGTTGAAATAAAATAGAAATGCAGATTAAATATTGCAGTGATTTTGTTCTCTAAGTTGGTACTTTGACAAGAGCGGTTCAATTTTATGGCTGTGCACACCCACACCTCGCTATAGTGTGGGAACACCCCCACTATTCCCCCACAATCTCATCCAGTGGGCTGATAAGGTAGCCCCATGAATAGAAACTGGCCTTAAAGGCTATTACTCACCGGTGAATCCTGGATTCGGAGATGTGCAAGCTAATCGCTACCGAAGGCATCACATTAGAATTTTATCTTTGCCCATGTAATATTCCTGCAGAGTTACTAAATAGTCATCAAAAATAGCCAGCAACTTCCCCCTTGCTTGCCGGGGATTGAAACCAATTAACGTTAATTGGTTTCCTTTGTATTGCTCTCAATTTTTATTGGATTTTCAGCATTTGTTCTCTTCTCTCTGTCCCTTGAATAAGTTGTGGACAATGTTCTTTCCTTTGTTTCATGGTTACTAATATTGTTATAGAGTCATAGAGTCACGCAGCATGGATGCAGGCCTTTCGGCCAACTTGTCCATGCTGACTGCGATACCCCACCTATGCTAGTCCCACCATCCTGCATTTGCCCCAGATCACTCTAAACCTTTCGTATCCATGCACTTGTCCAAATGTCTTTTAAATTATGTTATAGTACCTGCCTTAACTACTTCCTCTCGCAGCTCGTTCCATATACCCACGATACTACACGGGTAGAAGTTGCCCTTCAGGTTCTCCTCTCACCTTAAACCAATGTCCTCTGCTTCTCGATTCCACTATGGGTAAAAGACTGAGTTGCATTTAAACCATCTATTCCCCGCATAATTTTAGACACCTCTATGAGATCATCCATCAGTCTCCTGCGATCCAAGGGATAAAGTCCTAGCTTGCCAAACCTCTCCAGATACCCCAGGCCGTCAAGTCCTGGCAACATCCTCATAATTGTTATTTTTTTATTTTGCTGGGTGAATTATTTTCGCCTCTGGATAGCGCAAAACCAAAATCGTGTTGCACATTCCCCACAATGGCTGTTCTGAGGCTCCCTCTCAGGCATGCACCACGAGACAAAATCGCATTGTAGGACAACTCCAAGCAAACACAGCAGCCATTCAACTTCTTCCAAGTATTCAAATTACCTGCAAAGTTTTAAATAATTGCCCGTCATTTGCTATGATCCGATCATATTCACTTCTTGTGACTGCAAGCTACGAAACTGTTCAGAAATCCTTCAACAAAAACATCATGCAAAATGGAGGAGAGAAAAAAATCCAACAGAAACTTACAATTGTGCAATGCTGCATTTTATAAAGTGCTGAAACATCACAAACAAATGTTGATGTTGTGCTGAATTAAATAGGTCAGCTGCCCCAACAAATTCCCAAAGGGATGGGTTTTAACAAATGTCTAAATGAGGAAGAGGACTTATATTCCCTATATTCCAAAAAATATTGATCTCAGTCTTGACAGTCAGCAAATGAATGGAGAATTACACTGGTTACAACCATCTGAAGGAAGACATTTTGCCTCATCTTAGTACTAAGTAGGTAACCCCTGAGACATTACTCCTTAGATCCAGTTTCTCCTGCTCAAGGAGACAGCCGTCCAACATCTACCATTTCAATTCCTCACATAATCTTAGAGGAAACAGTAGGAATCACAAACAATCACAATAATACTTTATTAGCCAAGTATGTTTTGCAATATACGAGGAACTTCATTTGCCATACAGACATAACAATAAAAAGCAACAAAACACACAAAGTACATTTTAACATGGACATCCACCACAGTGACTCCTCCACATTCCTCACTGTGATGGAAGGCTAAAAAAAGATCAATCTCTCCCTTCTTTGTCCTCCAGCGGTCGGGGGCCTCTAACCTTCCGTTGGCGGGATGATCTTGACTCCCGTAGCCGGCAGCGGGCCTTCCTCGTCAGGGCGATCGCGCTCCTGCATTGGGGGGGAAGGATCTCAACTCCCCCGCACCGGGAAATCTACCCCGGGTCAGGACTAGTCGAACATCGTGCAGCTTTGGAGTTCCCGACCGGTCTCAACCCGAGACTGCGAGCGCGATGTTAGAGTCCGCAGGCTGCGATTGGATCGTCGATCCCAGGCAAGGGATCGCATGCACTGATGGTAAGTCCACGCCCCGCGGGGGCTCAAATTCAGTCCCAGGCAGGGCCTCCAGCTCCATGATGTTAGGCCGTAGAGCGACCGGTGATACAATCCAGACAACAATCGCATCTCCGGCAAGGTAAGAGATTGAAAAAAAGTTTCCCCCGACCCCCCACATAAAACAGACCAGAGAACATTTACACAAACTTTTAAAACTACAAAAAACAACAAAAATGTTTGAAAATGACAGGCTGACTGTAGGCGAGGCAGCCATCGTGCGGCGCCCCCTGGTGGTATGCACAACTCTTTCTACAGGTGCCAGACGGTATTGTGTGACGTGCCGCAGGGAACGCTCCAGGGGCACTGAGCTACTTGCAACCTCATTACAAATTTGGACACGGGAACTTTTCCCAAGTCTGCAGATGTCACAAAGTTGGAAAGGAATATAGTCTCTGAGAGGAATGTCATGAGGCTCCGTTGTAATATGGACAAGTTGGGTGAGAGGATAAATGCCTGGCGGATATAGTTTCATGTGGATAAATGTGAATGGATCCACTGTGGTTCCAAAAACAGAATGGGACTGGGCTGTGTTCACCACTCTCTGAAAGTTCAGGTGGAGCAGTTGTCATATCAGCCTGAGACCCCTTCCGTCAGAATACTCTCTCGCATCGGTAGATGTTAATTTGCAGGTTGTGGAAGGTAAATGCAATGTTAACATTCATTTTGAGAGGACTGGAATATAAAAGCAAGCTTGTAATGCAGAGGCTATATAAGGCGTGGGTCAGACCACTTTTGGAATATTGTGAGCATTTTTGGGCAACATATCTGAAAAAGGGTGTACTGGCGTTGGAGTGGGTCCAGGAGAGGTTTATGAGAATGATCCCAGAGATGATTGGGTTAATGTATGAGCAGTGTGTAGTATAGTGCTAGTTTGGGGTGAATGCTGGTCGGCGCAGTCTCGTTGGGCTGAAGGGCCTGTTTCCACGCTGTATCTCCAAAGACTAAAGTCTAAACTTACTTTTAATATTTGCAAATTGCCTGGGGTCTAGCTCCAGCTCAGTTTCTTCATCCCAGTATCACCCTGGTGATTCCACAGCTAATTGCCTGGCAGTCAAGTGCACCCTTCCTTAGATATGGAGACCTAAAATCCACACTGTATTTTAGGTGAGATATTACCAAAGATGCGGAAAGGACACCATCTCCCTTGTACTACCTTCAACTCCATAACACCGTGACAATAAGAACACTTATGTCAGGATGGTATTCACGGACTACATCTCATCCATCAACATCATAATACTCAGTTTGAAATATTTGTGCCATCAGCTACGGCTTTCAAGTCAACGCGTCTTAAAGGGATAGTGTACAAGTATGTCAGTGGTCAGATCTGATGTTCAGTCCCAAGATGGCGATATCAGAAAAGATCCTTGAAAGGAAGAAAGGGTTATTAAATACAATGGCAAATGCTTGGAATTGTTCATTCAAGCTATCAAGTTAATGGAAATGCTGAAAGAGCTCATGAAATCAAGTGAAAATGTAAATGAAGTACAATCTAACCTGATTCAATTAATCAAGCTCTGTGACGAAGTCAAATAAAATTATGAGTCATTGGTGAAGCTACCACTGCCTGAAGATGAACTTGAAAAGCAAAAAAAGTGGGTTCAACAAACAATGGAAGCTTTTGACGGTTTTATACAAGATGTGAAGGTGTGGTTATCTGATGTTGGTTAACAAACTGCACAATCCATTGCTGGAAGTGCCATACAACAGAGTGTTGTAAACTCAGATGACTTTGGACCTGATGACAGTGTTTCAAATGTCTTAAAACCTAAATTAAGCCACAAATCTAGTTCTTCATCATATGCATCTTTAACATTCTCTGCTCGCATGAAAGCTCAGGCAGAAAAGGCTGCTCCCATGGAACGGGCTGCCGCCCTGAAAGACAGGCACGAGATTGAGGCACAAGAAGAACAATTGAAAAGAGAGGAAGAACAACAGAGAGGACAATTGAAAATAAAGGAAGAACAACTGTGAAGAAAGAAAGAACAACTGGAACGAGATGCTAAACTGGCAGCAACCAAAGCAAGAATCAATGTACTTGAGGCCATGAGATAATAGACAATAGACAATAGACAATAGGTGCAGGAGTAGGCCATTCGGCCCTTCGAGCCAGCACCGCCATTCAATGTGATCATTCTCAATCAGTACCCCGTTCCTGCCTTCTCCCCATATCCCCTGACTCCGCTATCCTTAAGAGCTCTATCTAGCTCTCTCTTGAATGTATTCAGAATGTATTCAGAGAATTGGCCTCCACTGCCCTCTCTGACTGAAAAAGTTTTTCCTCATCTCTGTTCTAAATGGCCTACCCCTTATTCTTAAACTGTGGCCCCTGGTTCTGGACTCCCCCAACATTGGGAACATGTTTCCTGCCTCTAATGTGTCCAACCCCTTAATAATCTTATACATTTCGATAAGATCCCCTCATCCTTCTAAATTCCAATGTATACAAGCCTAGTCGCTCCAGTCTTTCAACATATGACAGTCCCGCCATTCTGGGAATTAACCTAGTAAACCTACGCTGCACGCTCTCAATAGCAAGAATATCCTTCCTCAAATTTGGAGACCAGAACTGCACACAGTACTCCAGGTGCGGTCTCACTAGGGCCCTGTACAACTGCAGAAGGACCTCTCTGCTCCTATACTCAACTCCTCTTGTTATGAAGGCCAACATTCCATTGGCTTTCTTCACTGCCTGCTGTACCTGCATGCTTCCTTTCAGTGACTGATGCACTAGGACACCCAGATCACGTTGTACGTCCCCTTTTCCTAACTTGACACCATTCAGATAATAATCTGCCTTCCTATTCTTACCACCAAAGTGGATAACCTCACACTTATCCACATTAAACTGCATCTGCCAAGCATCCGCCCACTCACACAACCTGTCCAAGTCACACTGCAACCTCATAGCATCTTCCTCACAGTTCACACTGCCACCCAGCTTTGTATCATCTGGAAATTTGCTAATGGTACTTTTAATCCCTACATCCAAGTCATTGATGTATATTGTAAATAGCTGTGGTCTCAACACCGAGCCTTGCGATACCGCACTAGTCACTGCCTGCCATTCTGAAAGGGAACCATTTATCCCCACTCTTTGCTTTCTGTCTGTCAACCAACTTTCTATCCATGTCAGTACCCTACCTCCAATACCATGTGCTCTAATTTTGCCCACCAATCTCCTATGTGGGACCTTGTCGAAGGCTTTCTGAAAGTCGAGGTACACCACATCCACCGGCTCTCCCCTGTCAATTTTCCTAGTTACATCCTCAAAAAATTCCAGTAGATTAGTCAAGCATGATTTCCCCTTCGTAAATCCATGCTGATGCGGAACGATTCTGTTACTGCTATCCAAATGCTCCGCAATTTCGTCTTTTATAATTGACTCCAGCATCTTCCCCACCACTGATGTCAGATCAAGAAGCAGCTCCAGAGTATCTGATGGGATGAACTCTTACATGAGAAAAGGAACTGCTCAAAAGGAAGCATCAGCTAAAGTAGATCCACATGCAGCTGAATACTTGCCTGAACAAGTGCAACAAAGACAGAATGTGTTGATGGGAACTGAATCTTCCTCCCAGCAACAGGTTGTTAGACCAAAACAAACAACTTAAGGACCATCTGCTGGAGCTCATGATAGAACCCATCTAACTCAACACTCTCTTCAAAGGCAAAATGTACAGACATATGCAAAAGGGTGTGCATGGGCATGTTCGCACTACCCCCCCCCCCCCCCCCCCCCCCCCCCACGCCCACATTGAACAAAAGGACAAAGAAAATAAACCAGAACATACAGAACAGAATGAGAAACCAATTGTGAGTAATGCTGTTCTCTCACCTCATATGTGTGGGCATATTGGGGCCGGTGATGAAACTGCATCTTCTCCATTGTACCAGCACACGTGAAGAGCCACAATGGGAACATAGTGTTGCAAACATATGCATTTTTGGATCATGGAAGTTCAGCTACCTTTTGCACATAAAGGTTGATGAGAAGGCTGAACATTACAGGACAAAAGACCAATATTCTCTTGCGTACCATGAACCAAGTGAAGCCTGTGATCAGTCATCATATCTCAGGTTTGGAAATATCTAGTCTGGACAAAGACGATTTTATTCAACTATCTGATGTGTTCACACATAATAATAATAATAATAATAATACATTACATTTATATAGCGCTTTTCATATACTCAAAGACACAATGGCCTTACTTGAAGGATATCAAGATTCCTGAAATAGACTCTGGCATTGACCTATTCATCGGAACAAATGCTTCAAAGGTATTGGAACATTTGGAGCTTGTTAACAACCAAGGAGATGGACCATACACTGCGAGGACCCAACAGGGGTGGGTCATCTATGGTCCCCTGAGAAGAGACAACGACAGCAGGGTTGTAAATGGCTGCCCTACTGCTGCTGTCAATCGAATATTCATTGTAAACCTAGAGGAGCTACTGGTCAAACAGTACAATCACGACTTCAGTGAAAGAACCAGCAAGGAAACAGAGGACATGTCTAGAGAAGATGTAAAATTCTTGGATATTGTGAATCGCTCAGCAAGGATGACAGATGGACATATTGTCTGGACTTACCTTTCAAATAAGAAAACGGCAAAATGCCAAATAACTGTTGCATAGCAGCACCTGAAATGCAAGCTCAGCAAGAATGAGAAGTTTTATGATGAATATACATCTTTCCTCACATAAATCATTGACAATGGTTATGCTGAAAGGGTACCAGTGGACCAGCTGAATCGAAGTGATGGAGAACTCTGGTACATCCCTCACCACGGGGTGTATCACTCAAAGAAAGGAACCTTAAAGGTGGTCTTTGACTGTGGTGCAGTCTTCAAAGGAACATCACTTAACTGCCAACTGTTGCAGGGTCCAGACCTTACCAGCTCACTCATTGTTCTTATCAGATTCAAACAAGAACCAGTTGCTTTGATGGCTGACATCAAAGCAATGTTTCATCAGGTCAAGGAATCAGAAAAACATATTGACTATCTACGATTCCTGTGGAGGCCCAAGGGTGACGTGCAGTAAGATCTTGTTGAATACATCTTTTTGGAGCCGTCATCACCAAGTTGTGCAAACTTTGCATTAAGGAGGACTGCTGAATACAACAAAGCTCACTTTCCAGCAGAGGTGACAAACACAGTAAAGAACAACTTCTATGTAGATGATTTGTTTAAAATCCATGCCTTCAGAACAGGAAGCAGTTCAATCAGTAAGAGACCTGACTGCCATCTGCCAAATGGGAGATTCAGACTGCTGTGAGTAGCTTTGAAAAAAATCCTGGCAAATTAAAGGAAAAGGTTGAAAAGGAGATGCAAGTCTTTAAAGCAAGACTCCGCAGATACGGTTTATGTCCTGAAGATCTTGTCCAAGCAGAAAGTGCAATCATCTCTTTCAGTCAAAGACAAAGATTCAAAGAAGAACTATCTGTTCTAGAAGCTGGTAGCAATGGTGTCAAAAGAATCAGTCATTTGTGCAAACTAGATCCGGTGCTGGATGATGGACTTCTGAGAGTAGGTGGTCGCCTGAATAGACTAGCGATGCCTAAAAAGACTAAACATCCTATTATTCTCGAAGGACCTTCACATATCAACACTACTGTTACGACATATCCATGAACAGCTCGGTCATGGAGGAAGAAACATATGCTGTCTTGCCTCCGTAAAAAATACTGGATTATCAAGGCAAACTCCGCTGCAAGGAAAATCATAACAGACTGTGTTGTGTGTAAACAACAGCGGGGAAGATTGAAGAATCACTAAAGTGGATTCAATGCCAACACATAGTACATACCTTTTTTTTGATTATGTGTAAAGTTTTTATAGCTCCTTTTAATGTTTATTGGTAATTGTTTTGTTATATACGTAGAATAGTTCGGGGCCGGTGTGTCAGAGCCATTTATATTTACGCTAGCTACTGTTGGCATATTATATTATTTTGTCTAGATATATCTTGCCGTATTATTTGGAAACTTGGGGGCTGTCATTAGATGCACAGGGTGGTGTATATATATGGGCATAGGGGACTGGGAGTGACCAGATACAGGGAGGGAGAGCATACGATTCTCACCAGACCTGGGCAGACCAACGACTGGACAGACCTGAGACCTGAGACCTGAGACCAGACCTGGGACCAGACCAGGGACAGAGCAGCCAGCTACAACTTGTATGCAGAATAAGGAAAGCCTGGTATGTTCATCTCCTTGTTTGTACCACTACTTCAATAAACAACCAATTAAACTGGAAATAACGACTGGAAGATCTGTTCTGTTGGGTCTGCGTAAGATCATTCCTCCCCCTGTGCAGTAATGACAATTGGAAAATAAGTCACTGGAAAAGTCGGAAAGTTGCCATTACAGTCTGTGTTTCATTAAATGAAGAACAAGGACCCATGATACACCAGTGTTAACAAAGGTCTCTCCATTTAAAAAAAGATTACTTTGTTCAACTTTAGAGATACAGTGCAGAAACAGGCCCTTCGATCCATTGAGTCTGTACCAACCATGAATAGCACTATGCTGCACACTAGGGACAATTTACGATTTTTTACCGGAGCCAATTAACCTACAAATCTGTACATGTTTGAAGTGTGGGAGGATACCAGAACTGCAGCAAACCCATGTAGTCACAGGGAGAATGTACAAACTCCGTACAGATAGCACCAATGGTCAGGATCGAACCCAGATCTCTAGCGCTGTAAGGCAGCAACTCTACCACTGCGCCACTGTCCCGCACTATCAAATTGATTTGATGAAAGTGAATAATATTTGATTTCTCCCATGAAGCTCTATCTAATAACTTCTTACTCAAAACAGTCAGGAAATATGATTTTGCCTTGTCTCCGTCCCACGGCTCCCTTTCATATTTCGTTTTGATTCGTCAGAAAACCTGGATTCATTGCGTTTTTATCTTTCCTTCAATTTATTAACAGAATTGTAAATATCTCAGAGTCCTGTACTGACCCACGAGGCAGTTCACGGGTAAACAGTTTGCCAACCTAAAAAAAGACTTGTTTATTCCCAAACTCTGTCCTTCAACCAATCCTTTATTCATTCTAATTTATTATCCCTTATCCTGGGAACCCTTCGTTCAAAATTCTTCATTTGGAATCTTAAGTGCCTTCTGAAAATCTAGATAACAGCATACATTGATTATTCTTTATCTTCACAGTTAAGTACAATCCTCACTTTTCCCATCGGATTTGTCCAGTATAATTTAACATATTCCAGACTGCTGTAAGACTAAATGATATATTGCTCCTTATCTTCGCTCTCCCTCTTTTTTCGAATATTACATTTGCTATCTCCTTTGCTGGGACTGTTCCAGACTCTGGGAAGTTTTGAAGATTCAGTGTTAATGCATTCACAATCTCTCCTGCCAGTTTTAAAACTCTTAGGTTCAAGAGACAAGGTCCAGAATATTGTACGTTTTAATTGTCTGCTTAACTTCTCCAATACATTAAGCTCCTTTCTGTCCTTGGTCCCTTGATTTCCCTTTATTTCTGGTATATTTATTGTGGCTCCTTTAGTATGGAAGTTATAAAATACTTTGCTTAATGCTTCAGATGCTAGTTCACAGTCCCCTTGTCATTTTTGCTTCTTTTGCTTCATAGGACCCTGCAGTTTACTTTTGCTAAACACGAAATATAGGATCTGGTAGGGAATTTTGTGTTATACCTGTACCCTGAATCTGGCTTTACTTGGGCCTTGCTCGGATAGGCAGAGACACAAAATAAAACATCCCATAGATCAGTGGTGAGTCTCTCGAACAAGTCAGTTTATTGAAGGTCTTAACAGTGCGCACTGAAAAAACACTGAGAAAACGCAAAGTGTTTCAAAGATTCACAGTACCCACAGAATGTTTATATTCTCATGACCCAATGTCAACTTGTGGATTATACATTTTTAAGTAAGTCATCATTGATCAATATCTTTGTAAACTTTCATCTTTGTCTTTCTCCAGAGTTATCTTTAACCTTCTGTTTCCTGTTATTTTGAAAACCTCGCTCCCATATATCTAACAAATGGAAAAAAAGACCCATTTCCTGGGCCGTTTTACTACCTACCGCTGCTTATATCCCCCAATGTTTATTTGAACTAAACTAGCTGTGCTGTGGAACCTAAATACTAGGACACATCTATTTATTGCCTCACTAACATCCCTAGATTGCCTATCTTGGCCATTTCCCCATCATGTTTCTCCACTATGTAAGCTAGGGTTAAACACATTGCAAACTACACATACTCCATATAATTTTCAAATTTTCCGATGACACTCGAGTAACACAGCGGATCTGAGGAATTCATTGCCACAGACGGCTGTGGGGGCCAATTCAATGGATATTTTTAAGGCGTGGATTGACAGATTCTTGATTAGTTAGGGTGTCGAGGGTTATGGAGAGAAAGCAGGGGAATGGTATTGAGAAGGAAAGGTAGATCAGCCATGAATAAATGGCGGAGTAGACTTGATGGGCCAAATGGCATAATTCTGCTATTAGAAGTTATGAACTGCATGGTATTCCACCAATCCATCCATCCATCCATCCATCCATCCATCCATCCATCCATCCATCCATCCATCCATCCAATCCAATCCATCCATCCATCAATCAATCAATCAATCCATCAATCCATCAATCAATCAATCAATCCATCAATCCATCCAATCCATCCAATCCATCCAATCCATCCAATCAATCAATCAATCAATCAATCAATCAATCAATCAATCAATCAATCAATCAATCAATCAATCAATCAATCAATCAATCAATCGACCAATCAACCAATTGATCAATTAATTAATTAATTAATTAATCAATCGAGTAACCAACCAATCAATCAATCTGTCAATCAATGAATGAATTAATTAAATAATTAATCAATCAAACAATTAATCAACCAACCAATCATGCTTTATTGTCACATGAATTCCACAACAGAAAAAAATCTGGTCACGTAAATGCTGTGTTACCTCAGTGTGTGTACAAGACTATATTAATGGTAGGGGTCCTAAGATGAGTGACCAGGAAGTAACACATACAACAATGTAAACATTCACTCGCTCAACACATCAGCATACCATAACTGCAATGTGTGATTGCTGCGCAATGCAATGCATCAGTGGCAAGGATACTCTGACGACATGACCCAAACTCATATTCTTTATCGGATAGAAGCACAAGATCATAAGTGATAGGAGTAGAATTAGGCCATCGGGCCCATCAAGTTGACACCGCCATTCAATCATGACTGATCTATGGCTGCACAAAGCAGATACATGGGAGCATAATAACTCCACTAATAATAATGTCACACATTATACTGGCTTGGAAACAGGCACTTCGGCCCACCGTCCAGGCTGACCATTGATCATCTGCTTACACTCGTTATAGAACACATTGCTTTATGAAGGTCTTAAGGTCATTAAGCTGCAAAGATTGCAGAGATTTATGAAAATAATGCCAGGATTTGAGGACCTGAGGCTAAGCAGGCCAGGGCTTTATTCCTTGGAGCGCAGGAGGCTGGGGGTGGTCTTATAGTGGTGTATAAGATAATGGGGGGAATAGATAGGGTGAATGAACAGTCTTTTACCCAAGGAAGGGGAATCAAGAAAAAGTGGGCACAGGTTTAAGGTGAGAGGGGAAAGATTTATTAGGAACCTGAGTGACAACGTTTTCATTCTGATGGTGGTAGGGAAATGAAATGAACTGCCAGGAGATGTTGTTGAGGCAGGTACTAAAACAACATTTAGAAGATATTTGGAGAAGTACATGGATAGAAAAGGTTTAGAGGGATTTGGACCAAATGCGGGCAAATGGGACTAGCTTGGGCTGAATTGGGCTGAAGGATCTGTTTCCATACAGTATGATTCAGTTACACTCTATGTTATCATACAGTATGATTCAACTTCTATGTTACCCCACTTTCACATTTACCCCTTGTACATTAGGGGCAATTTACAGAGGTCAACTCACCTACGAGCCCTCATGTCCTTGGAATGTGGAAGGAAACTGGGGCACCCGGAGGAAACCATGTGGTCACAGGGAGAATGAGCAAACTCCACACAGACAGCTCCTGAGGTCAGGATCGAACCCACGTCTCTGGCGATGTGAGACAGCAGCTCTACCAGCTGCACCACTGTACCACCATTGCTCCACTGAGCTGCTTTCACCAGTTCCTGCTTCACAAACATGCACAATCTTTATAATGTATTTCTTGATATTTAATTATTATATGCTGCCTTCATTACTTTCATCAGTTTTTTAGTTATTTGTTGTTGATTCTATTTCACAAGTTTTATATTCTTTGAAACAATATTCTCAGTTTTTTTCTTAAATTTAATGCATGCTTGCAGATGTTTGAATAAATTTAAACTCCTTGTGCAGCATAATTTTATCGCAAAGCTGAATAAAGAAGAATAATGTATTCATCGAACACTGGAAAGCCAAAAGTATGTGACACTCCAAATGCATTTCTGTCATGCTTCAGATTCAAAATTTCTCTGCCAGGGCAATTAAAATTCTATAAAAGCAGCCAGTGATTGAGGCCCAGCCTAAGATGGCTTTGGAGAATTCCTGTTACATCCTTTTAAAAAGGGAGGAAAGGGGACAATAGCATTAACATGCTGGGAAGATCCAAACATACCCTCCATCCACCCATTCCCTCTTCCCAGCTACCCCAGAATTAGCATGTTACACTGAATATAGACATAATGTGCTGGAGTAACTCAGAGGGTCAGGCAGGATCTCTGGAGAAAAAAGACAGATGACGTTTCAGATCATAAGGTCATAAGTGATAGGAGCAGAATTAGGCCATTCGGCTTATCAAGTTTACTCTGCCATTGAATCATGGTTGAACTATCTCTCTCTCCTAACCCCATTCTCCTGCCTTCTCCCCATGACCCCTGATGCCCCTACTAATCAAGAATAATGTGTGAAAACGTCACCCATCCTTTTTCTCCAGAGATGTTGCCTGACCTGCTGAGTTACTCCATCACGTTGTGTCTATTTTCAGTATAAACCAGCATCTGCAGTTCCTTCCTACATATGTTACACTGAGTACTTGGCCTCTCATCCCTGGTAGGTACTTGAGATACATCCCGAGTGGTTATAATGAGATGACCATCTCAACGCTTGGATTTTAGTTCACGTTCAGATGCCAGAGTTTTCAATCCATGCTGTGCCCAAAAGGATCAAATTCTAGTATCACTAATGTCAAATGGCCATGCGACATCATATATTAAGTAGGACTGAACGGTCCCAACTGAAAACATCACCTATGTTTGTTCTATGGAGAAGCTGCCTGACCCGCTGAGTTATTCCAGCACTTAGGGCCCTTTTTTGTAAACTGGCAACTGCAGTTCCTGGTTTCTACTTGGATAGAGTCATAGTCATAAATTGGCACAGTGTGGAAACAGGCCCCTCGACCCAACTCGCCCACACTGGCCAACAATGTCCCAGCTACCCTAGTTCCACTTGCCTGTGCTTGGTCCATAACCCTCCAAAACTGTCCTATCCATATACCTGTCCAACTGTTTCTTAAACGATGGGATAGTCCCAACCCCAACTACCTCCTCTGGCAGCTTGTTCCATACATCCACCACCCTCTGTGTGAAAAAGTTACCCCTCGGATTCCTATTAAATCTTTTCCTCTTCACCTTGAACCTATGTCCTCTGGTCCTCAATTCCCCTACTCTGGGTAAAAGACTCTGCATCTACCCGATCTATTCCTCTCATGATTTTGTACACCTCTATAAGATCTCCCCTCATCCTCCTATGCTCCTTGGAATAGAGACCCAGCCTACTCAACCTCTCCCTATAGCTCACACTCTCTAGTCCTAGCAACATCCTCGTAAATCTTTTCTGAAGCCTTTCAAATTTGACAATATCTTTCCTATAACACGGTGCCCAGAACTGAACACAATATTCTAAATGCAGTCTTACCAGCTTCTTATACAACTGCAACATGACCTCCCAACTTCTATACTCAATGCTCTGACTGATGAAGGCCAAAGTGCCGAAAGCCTTCTTGATCACCTTATCTACCTGCGAATCGACCTTCAAGGAACCATGCACCTATACTCCTAGATCCCTCTGCTCTACAACACTACCCAGAGGTCCACCATTTAATTTGTAGGTCCTGCCCTTGTTCGACGTCCCAAAATGCAACACCTCACAATTCTGTATTATATTCCATCAACCATTCCTCCGCCCACCTGGCCAATCAATCCAGATCCCGCTGCAATCGTTCACAACCATCTTCACTATCTGCAAAACCACTAACTTTTGTATCATCAGCAAATTTGCTAATCTTGCCCTATATGTTCTCATCCAAATCATTGATGTAGATGACAAACAGTAACGGACCCATCACCGAACCCTGAGGCACACCACTAGTCACAGGCCTCCATTGTGAGAAGTAACCTTTTACCACCACCCTCTGCTTGCTTCTATGGAGCCAATTTGCTATCCATTCAACTATCTCTCCTTGGATCCCATGAGATCTAACCTTCCAGATCAGCCTACCTATTCACACATAAGCAACCAGCTAGTTTCTTTATAAGGCAAAGGGAACAGAATATGTCATTTACCACCATGTTACAAAATAAATAATTACCTGCAACACAAACCCAGTGCTGCCACCAGGACAATGGACCTTTAAGGCCAAGATAAAACTATTTTAAGAACTTGAAACTTGAAGGGCACAAATTGGGTCCGGAAATGTGGTGACTCTGTGTACTGTCTCAGTGAAGCCCACTATTCTTACACGACAATCAATTGGTACTTACTTATGATTGTGCTTATGTATTGTATGATTTTATTACATTGTATTACAAAACAAAGAATTTTGCTGTACCTTAGTACATGTGACAATAAAGTATCTTTGAACCATGTCCAAATATTCAATCTTCAAGTACTAGCTCTGCCTGAAATTTCATGCAATTGTAAATATATATTGCAAAAATAAATCTGAATTTCTTCTTAGTTTTCAAAGCATTTGTTTATGATCTTGATCCTGAAGAAAATAACTGAATATTTTGGGAAGGTAGCAGGATCTGACAGATAGTTTTCAATCACAGCTGGATAAACCAACAACACAACCAAACAGCAAACGGGCACAAAAGAGATGTCATGTCAATTTGATTTATTGCTAGTTGATTTTTGAGATGGAACACATAGATCAACGAAACTGTTGTGTTATAATTCAGAGGAAAACAACAATGGAGAGTAAAAGAAAACACATTGGGGTTTGGTGCATTGAATAGCTTGTAAATTTGAGGCTCAGATGTAGAGATTTGGAATTGCTTTCAGGATACCATGGTCTTGTCTCACGTCGCCACCTGCAGGAAGAAGGTACAGTGCAGAGAATTCATAATGCAAATCAACTATATCAAATCAAATATAAATCAAATTCTTAATATTTAATCGTGGATTTATTGATAATATTTCTCGGGCTTTTAAAGGTATTCATCAGTGGGAACTCTTCCATTGATAATTCAGGTAGCAATGACAGTGATCTTGTTACTTGTACCAAATGCACAGAATTTAAATGATCAAATGCCTGGAAAACGCAAGACATGAAACGGATTTTCTTTTTTTCTGAAAATGAAGAGCCTGTTGTGCATCTCCAGAACTTCCTGCTTAGGCTCCAGATTTCTTGTATTCCACAATTTTATTTCCTTTTTGGCTTACACTGCAATGATCACTGTCGATCAGTCGAAAATAAAGTTCCATTATGTACAGATGGTTTGAGCAAGCAGACGAAGACCTGCTCAATTTTGCTTCGGATCTTTATTGTACTTCTAAATCGGTTTTCTCTTTTTTTTTTGTTGCCATCATCCTACAACATAGATCCTGTTTGACGCTAAGGTTGTGCGTCATTAAAAATATCCCTGAGAAGAAGGATGAAACTATTGTTTTAAAGCCTAACCAAAAGCCCCTCAGCATTTCCAAGTTATCATATCCCTCCATGTTCTCTCAGCCATACCACCATAACTGAGCTTCAATTCTATCAGATTCAGTTCCAAAACTCTTCTTGTTCCAAAACTCTTCTTGTGCTGGTTTAAAGCGAAGATACACACAAAATGCTGGAGTAACTCAGCGGGACAGGCAGCTTCACCGGAGAGAAGGAATGGGTGACGTTTCGGGTCGAGACCCTTCTTCAGACTGAAACGTCACCCATTCCTTCTCACCAGAGATGCTGCCCTGTCCCGCTAAGTTACTCCAGCATTTTGAGTCATAAAGTCTTCTTGTTCGCCGTGTGTGATCTCCCTTTATCTCTGTCATGTTTTCGTGGTGACCACAATTCTTAACCTGCGTTTTTGTCATCTTTGTAAACTCTGATAGTTAAGCTGTTGAATTCTTGATTAAATACATACGTCACTGCTGTATGAGAATGCAGTCATATCATATCATATCATATATATACAGCCGGAAACAGGCCTTTTCGGCCCACCAAGTCCGTGCCGCCCAGTGATCCCCGCACATTAACACTATCCTACACCCACTAGGGACAATTTTTACATTTACCCAGCCAATTTACCTACATACCTGTACGTCTTTGGAGTGTGGGAGGAAACCGAAGATCTCGGAGAAAACCCACGCAGGTCACGGGGAGAACGTACAAACTCCTTACAGTGCAGCACCCATAGTCAGGATCGAACCTGAGTCTCCGGCGCTGCATTCGCTGTAAAGCAGCAACTCTACCGCTGCGCTACCGTGCCGCCTCTATGCTACGTCTCCACTGCCTTGCAATCTAATGCATGTGCTTGCGGCCATGCAGTGTTCTTAAAGTCGATCTTCTTCTTTCATGTCCATCGTCCATGTTTCAAATGTAACATCACTGTCATCGTCCGTACTGAAAAGGGCGCAAGCTTCCGGCGACCGTCAGTGGGAGCCATCACTTGTACAATAGGTGATGGTGGTAGCAGAATTAGCTCAGGACACTTCCAGTTTCCAGCCCCGCGACGTGGATGCTTCTGCTATGGGGCCCTTAAAGTGGATACAGCAACATAGTTCAGTTCAGTTTAGTTTAGTTTAGTTTAGTTTAGTTTATGGTCACATGTATAGTGAAAAGCTGTTGTGAACTATCCAGTCAGCGGAAAGACTGGACATGATTACAATCGAGCCATCCACCGTGTTTAGATACAGGATAAAGGGAATAATGTTATAGAATGAAGGACACTGTGGAAAATGGTAGACATTGCCCGGTCCATCACAGGTACTGAAGCGATCTACATGAAGCTCTGCCTCAAGAAGGCAGCTAAAACCATTTGAGACTCACGCCACCCTGGCCACGCTCTCATCTCACTGTTACCATCAGGATGACGGTACAGGCAACCATTACTCCAGGTTCAAGTAAAGGTTTTTCCCATCAACCAGCAGGCTTTTGAATCACCTTGCACAACCCTAATCACAACCCCTCTTCAGTACCAAACTACCATAGACCACTGAGGTTGTACTACATACTTTGGCATGCAATATCATGATCTGGTTTACCCTGAATAACTAATAATTTATTGCATATTTATTTGTTGTGTTACGTTACATTTAGTGTGCCTGCAAAGCTTCAGCAGGTAAGATTAATTTTGTTCCAGTCCCAGTGCCTGTGGAAATTAAACACCCTTGACTCTTGAATCTAAGCATAACAGTCTGTAGATTCACCTCCTCAATGGGCTTCCAGTTAGCAGCCTAGACATTAACCTCCAACTCTACATGAAACAAAACTGTTCAATTCATCATTCCTGTCACATTTGACCCTGATTTTGCCATATTGAAGTCAAAAGATGTAATTTTATCTATTCAGCCCTCCGTGACCTCAACTCAACCCATCTCCCATTTCAGTAACCTACCCAAAATGTCACCCATTCATTTTCCCCAGAGATGTTGCCTGACCTGCTGAGTTACTCTAACACTTTGTGTCTACCTGTGAATCTAGCTGTTGAGCACCATTCCCCAATCTTACTTCACCTTTTCATCGAGCTTTAATTGAATTGAATTGAAATTTAATAGATTTTTCAGAATTCCCTCTGTAATATCTTTCAGCTATGTCTTTGGTTGCATCCCCTAACTTTCTCACAAAACCCATTTTGCTTTTTTTTTCATGAGGACTCTTAAGACATTATTTTTGAGCAATATATGCAAATTGGGATGCAAAGATTTTGGTTGAGGCTTAGAAGCTTTTCTAAAATGTCGGCATGAAACCTAAAATATATGAAACCTCCTTTCTTCTGCACCACACCTATCAGGAAGACAGTTACAACGGAATAATTCTGGGCTGATCCTATTCTATTTCAAAGGTTTCTAAAAGAAAAGCCATCAGGTTATTGATATATTACTGGTCATTTCTCCATGTTATTGCACATGTCAACTTAAAGAACGTGAGAGTGAATGTGTTTTTCCAAATAGGTCAGATTCCTTTTATGAAATCTACCTTTTTACATTCCACTGAAATGAAAATCTATATTAGGCGGTGTTTATCAACTCAGAGTACAGCACAAGGAACTGCGGAGGCTTGAATTTTGAGTAAAACACAAAGTAACGGTCTAACTCAGCAGATCAGGCAAGATAGACACAAAAAGCTGGATTAGCTTCGGGTCAAGACTCTTCTTCAGACCCGGAACGTCACCCATTCCTTCTCTCCAGAGATGCTGCCTGTCCCGCTGAGTTACTCCAGCTTTTTGTTTCTATCTTCAGTTTAAACCAACATCTGCCATTCCTTCCTACACATTTCGGCTGCTCCACTGCAAATTCTCCTCAAGGTATGTCTACTTTGAAGAAGTTCTTCTCCTCCCTCCACCGAGAGTTCTGCAGCATCCGTGGAAGGATGGATAGGTGATGATTTGGGTTAGGACCCTTCTTTTGAAGAAGGGTACCACTCTAAAACATTGTCTGTCCAATCCTTCCACAAGTGCTGCCTGGCCCATTGAGTTACTCCAGCACTATGTGTTTTACTTATAACCTCAATGTTTCTGGAACTCACTCTATGTGCCCAAACCCCATGTAACAATTAATCTCTTTTTTAATCGAAGCACACTATGTGCTTAATTCATAGAAGTGTAGAATCCTTGATTATTTTTGGCCCAGAAGGAGACCATTCAGCCCATCAAATCCAGGCAATCCCTAAGGAGGGCAAATTCTATTCCACCACTTCTTCCCCATGGAGCTGTCAACTACCTCAAGTGCCGATATCCGTTTCCAGGCAATGAACCCCAGATCAAAATCCCTCAGTAAAATAGTATTTCCTTATACCCCACTACATATCTTTTACCTAAAGGTTGAAATATCCTTCTCCTTGAACTATTTGTGAATGGGAACAGTTTGCTCCCCAACCCCCCCCCCCCCCCACCCCCCCCCCCCCCATCTAAAGCTGTCATTTGAAGCAATCATTCTTTCAAAATGGAAATATTACTTACAATGATTCACCATTTAGCTATTTGACACCAAATTAAAAGCACTACAATTTTTTTGTTCTGCTTGCAAATCTTCTCATATATTATACATACATTCTTTTAGTGGTGTTCTTGCTATTTGATCGGGTTATTAATCACTTCATATTTGGTTGTCATGTTTTCTCACCCTGCAGTTGAATTACATAAACAAGTGAGAATGGGCCATATGTCCCCTCAAGCCTGTTCTGCCTTTCAGTGTGATCATGCCTGAATTTCTACATCAACTTTCTTGCACCATCCCCACTGATTACCTCAGTATCACAACACTTATTGTTTAGAACACAAAGTGCTGGAGTAACTCAGTGGGTCAGGCGACATCTCTGGAGGACATGGATAGGCTACGTTTCAGGTTGGAACCGTTCTTCAGACTGAGGGTCCTGACTCAAAACATCTCCTTTGCATGTCCTTCAGAGATGTTGCCTTGACCCGCTGAGTTACTCCAGCCCTTTACTTTAGACTTTAGAATTACAGCACAGAAACAGGCTCTATGGCCCACTGAGTCCACACCAACCAGCAATCACCCAATACACTAACACTTTCCTACACACGAGGGACAAGTTACAATTTTTTTACCAAAGCCAATTAACCTACATACCTGTACGTCTTGGGAGTGTGGAAGGAAACGGGAGTACCCAGGGCAAACCCACGTGGTCAGAGGGAGAACGTACAAGCTGTGTATAGACAGCACCCATGGTCAGGATCGAACCTGGGTCCCTGACGCTGTAAGGCAGCAACTCTATCACTGCGCCATTGTGTTGCCACGTTGTGTTCTACGCAAGATTCCATCGTCTGCAGTTATTTTGTGTCTCCAAAACTTATTGTCCTCAGTCTTGAATAAGTTTTATTGAGCTCCCAAAGCTCTCTGCATTAAAAATCAATTAAAAAACTCGCAATTAAATTATTTTCCTCTCATCTCAGTTCTTACTTTGTGACATAACCCTAGTTGTCGTCTCATTAGAAATAAAACAATTTCTCAACATCTACCTTATCAAGTCCTGAAAGAATTGTTTACATTTTAATGAGATAATTCCCCATTCTTCTATACTCTGGAGAATGCATTCCAGTGCCATTCAATCCTTTGACAAAATTATCTTGTTCTAAGCAAGGGCATCAAAACTGCACAATCCAACTCACAAAAGCACCTACACAGCAGAAAGATGATTGATTATTATACTCCAAACAATTTGTAATAAAGGTTGCTATGCATTCCTAATTGCTTGTTATACTTATGTTTTGATTTGTGAACATAGGCACCAAAATCCTTCTGAAAAGCCACATTTACCTGCTCCCAGCCTTGCAAAAGATTCTGCTTCTTCATTGCTTGTATTAAAGTACTGATTCACAATTCTCCATGGTGTTATTTTCCTTCTCAACCATTTAATGTTGATCATTTACAAGATTGTTGACCTTTCCTGTAGCTTGTTTTCTCACCTCGCCTTCTAAGAAATGTAAAGCCAAGCATTTATGCCGGTCAGCTTGGCCATTTCCAGAGTTTTAAAGACTGTGCTAAAAAAAATAATTTGACAACCATTTTCTTATAGAAAAAAAATATGTGTAGATTTAGGCACAGATAGAGTCAGAGATGCACAGCGTAGAAACAGGCCCACTTTGTCCATACTGACCAAGTTGACATATCCATTCCTTCTCTCCAGTGATGCTGCCTGTCCCACTGAGTTACTCCAGCTTTTTATGTCTATCTTCGGTTTAAACCAGCATCTGCAGTTCCTTCTTAGACATATTGAGTCAGTCCCTTTTGCCCTCTAAACCCTTTCTATCCACATATCTGTCAAATTGTCTTTTAAAGGATATAAATTGCATTCACTTCTATGGCCTCCTCTGGGGGCTCATTCCAGGTACAGACTACCCACTGAGTGACAAAAGCAGCACATGCACATGCCTATTCTCTCAACCTGCTGTCTAGGCTTGAGTAATGCTATACCAATGGAGGTATGAATCTAAATCAGCTGCTAAGTTCACAGCGAGCGTCACGGAGCCATGCAAGGGCAGACCCAGAGGCTGGCTGAGGACTGGCTGCGGAGAGGCGGTCTGGAGGCGCCGTCGAGAGCAAAAAGGGACCCGGCGGGAGGAGCCACCGAACAAAGAGGGACCAACGTGAATCTAATTAGTACTTTTGTAACTTTGTCCGTGCCAGAAACGTGTCGACTCTTTGTGTACTTTGTGTATTGTATGCAAAGAATTTCACTGTACCCAGGTACATGTGACAATAAAGCATCATTGAATCACTGAGTACCATTGAACCATTGGATCGAGTGAGTACTTCTTATGATGCAGATGTACAGGTGGCAGATACAAAAGACTTTTATGACCAGAACTTGTCATGAATGAGACGCTGTGTAATTGTCACCAGTGATATACAGCCCATTGTAGATGTACCTTTTATGTATTTCTGTCCACTTGCTGGTACGTCCCACAATGGCCCAAAATATCAATGCCCTGTGTAATTATTGGGCTTTGAGTGATTTTATGCCTTCACATGGGGAGCTTCAAAGGTTCCCAGAACACAGCTGTAAATGTTATGACAACCAGTCAAGCTATTTCCCCCCCAGGACCTTTCACTCATGCGCTCCCCCGCCCCCCCCGGACCTTTCACTAATGCGCTCCCCCCCGCGGACCTTCCTCTCATGTGCTCCCCCCAGCCCCCCCCCACGGACCTTTCACTAATGCGCTACCCCGCTACCCCCCCCACCACCCCCCCCCCCGGACCTTTCACTAATGCGCTCCCCCGCCCCCCCCCCCCCCCCCCGGACCTTTCACTAATGCGCTCCCCCGCCCCCCCCCTCCCCCCGGACCTTTCACTAATGCGCCCCCACCCCCCCGCGGACCTTTCACTAATGCGCTCCCCCCCCGCCCCCCCCCCCCCCCCCCGCGGACCTTCCTCTAATGTGCTCCCCCCAGCCCCCCCCCCCGGACCTTTCACTAATGCGCCCCACCCCCCCCCCACCCCCACCCCCGCGGACCTTTCACTAATGCGCTCCCCCCTGCCCCCCCCCCCCCGGACCTTTCACTAATGCGCCACCCCCCCGGACCTTTCACTGATGCGCTCCCCACCCCCCGGACCTTTCACTGATGCGCTCCCCCCCCACCCGGACCTTTCACTAATGCGCTCCCCGCCGCCCCCCCCTCGGACCTTTCACTGATGCGCTCCCCCCCCCACCCGGACCTTTCACTAATGCGCTCCCCCACCCCCCGCCCCCCCCCCCCCCCCCTCCCGGACCTTTCACTAATGCGCCCGCCCCCCCACCCCCCCCCCCCCCCCCCGGACCATTCACTAATGCGCTCCCCCGCCCCCCCCCCCCCCCCCGGACCTTTCACTAATGCGCTCCCCCGCACCCCCCCCGGACCTTTCACTAATGCGCTCCCCCCGCCCCCCCCTGGACCTTTCACTAATGCGCTCCCCCGCCCCCCCCCCCCCCCCGGTCCTTTCACTAAAGCGCTCCACCGCCCTCCCCCCCCCCCCCCCCCCCCCGGACCTTTCACTAATGTGCTCCCCCGCCCCAACCCCCCTCCCCCCCGCACGGAGCACAGCCGCCCATCTCGGCATGCCTCGCGCCTGCCATTCCTCAGATCAGGCCGCGCTGACCGCCGGGAGGTGGAGTCGCCTCCGTGAGGGGGGTACCCACCCGACTGACGGCAGTGCTGAGGGGGATGGTGGGTGAAGGGGGGGGGGTGGACTGGGTGAGGGGGGAGGGGAGGGGAGGGGGGGCGATGGAGGAGGAGGAGAGGGAGGAGAGGGAGGAGGAGGGGGAGGAGGGGGGAGAGGGGGAGATGGGGGAGGAGGGGGAGATGGGGGAGGAGGAGGAGGGGAGGAGGGGGAGATGGGGGAGGAGGAGGGGGTGCGGAGGAGGGGGGGAGCGCACTCCATTCCCACCTCAATCCCCCTTAAAACCCCCCGAACCTGTGCTGCATTAACTTAAATTGTTTTCAGGTTTTTGTAAGAGCCCCACTCCATCCACACCCCCTCAACCCCACTTATCATCCCCGCCACAACCCACCTCAACCCCCCTTATCCTCCCCTCACCCACTCCATCCCCCTCAGCCACCTTATCCCCCCCTCCCCCACCCTCCATTCACCCAATTCATCCCCCTTGAGCCCCCTTTAAAACTCCCCCAAATCTCCACTGCATTGGTCTAATACCCTCCCCGTACTCAGCCACTCCATACCCACCTCAACCCCCCCTTACTCAGGCACTCCATACCCACCTCAACCCCCCCTCACTCACGCACTCCATTCCCACCTCACCCCCCCCTTAAAACTCCCCCAAACCTTTCCTGCATTAACTGAAATTGTGTTTAGAATTTTTTTCAGAGCCCCGCTCACGCACTCCTTTCCCCACCCTCAATCCCCCTTAACTCCCCCAAACCTGTGCTGCATTAATTTAAATTGGCTTCAGGCTTTTTTAAGAGCCGCACTCGTCCACTCCCTCCACACCCCCTCAACCCCACTTATCATCCCCCACACAACCCACCTCAACCCCCTTATCCTCCCCTCAGCCTCCTTATCCCCTCTCTTCCATCCCCCATTCTCCCAATTCATCCTCCCTGAACCCCCTTTAAAACTCCCCCAAACCTCGACAGCATTGGTCTAACACCCTCCCCTTACTCAGCCACCACATCCCCTCACTCACGCACTCCACTCCCACCTCAACCCCCCCCACCCCCACCTTAAAACTCCCCCAAACCGACGCCTGCATTAACAAATTGTGTTTAGGATTTTTCTTCAGAGCTCCACTCACGCACTCCATTCCCCCCTTAATCCCCCTTAAAACTCCCCCAAACCTGTGCTGCATTAACTTAAATTGGTTTCAGGTTTTTTTTTTACGAGCCCCACTCACCCACTCCATTCACACCCCCTCAACTCCTTATCATTCCCCCCCACAACCCACCCACTCCATCCCCCAGCCCCATTATCCCCCCCTCTCTTCCACCCTCAATTCGCCCAATTCATCCCCCCTGAACCCCCTTTGAAATTCCCCCAAACCTCTACTGCATTGGTCTAACATTCAGCCACTCCATCCCCCCGCGTTCCCGGGTGGGGGCAGGGGAGGGGCAAGTGGGGGTGGCTAGGGGGGATGGAGTGGGTTAGTAGGGGGAGGAGGGGGGGATTGAGTGGGGGGTTGAGGGTGCTAAAATACAAGAGAGGCTTTGGGTCTAGGCCTCACTCAATCATACCCTCTCCCCTTCCCTGCCCCCCCCTCTATGAGGAATGGGCCCAACGGGTCCACTTGGTCTAGTTAATGCCAAAAGCCATGCCTCTGTACAGCAAATTTGTATGTATAATCCCTTGTAGATATAAAGTTATTTTGACAAGAACCTCTCTGATGCAACTTCTACTGGTTCAGATTCTAAATTATTACTATATCTCTATTAACAAATTCAGCTGGCTGGCTGTATTAGTTGTTATTATTCTGCTTTATCTATCCAGGTGACCTGCAAAGACCTCTCAGTGTTTATTCAATCCTTTGCTTGTTATTTCCAGTTAGACACCTTCACTTCTTGTCTTCCTCAGGGATGTCAATTCAATTTCCTTGACTTTCAAATTATCTTGAATATAACACAGCCCATCTGTTCACTGTTGGGTCCAATGAAAGGCAGCAGAACCTGTTCTGATTGAGTGTTGCAGACATCCCTGTTCTGTATTGCTGCTGAACCTTGAGAAAAAATAAAACCAATGGGCAATCATCCAAGAAAGCACACCAATGCCTTAACTTGCTGAGAAGGCTTAGGAGGTTTGGCATGTCCCCAACAAATCTTCTCAACTTCTACCAATGCGCCATAGAAAGCATTTTATTGGGATGCATCACAGCATGGTTTGGAAACAGTCCCTTCCAAGACCACAAGAAACTACAGAGAATTGTGGATGCAGCCCAGACCATCACACAAATCAACCTCCCTTCCATTGACTACATCTGCACTTCATGCTGCCTCGGCAAGGCCACCAGCATAATCAAGGATGAGCTTCACCCCGGTCACCACCTCTTTTCACCTCTTTTCCCCTCTCCCATCAGGCAAGAGGCACAGTGCAGAGAAGCCAAGGAGAGACCAAGTAAAACTAGTCAAGATTATAAGACGTTTTGATTAAGGAGAAATTCTCTACCCAATCTAATGGGTTGGTGACCAGATATATTTCATTTAAACTATAAAGACAATAAGGAGGCATTTCATTACACAAAATATAGCTAAACTCTGGAACGTGTTGCCTGCAAACATTCCTTAGGAACTTCCCAAATTCCAATTGGACATGGGCTAATAAAGATTACGCTGCTGCAAGAATAAATCTGGGATGTGGGAAGACACAAAATGCTGGCGTAACTCAGAGGGTCAGGCAGCATCCCTGGAGAACATGGATAGTTGACGTATCGGGTCAGGACCCCTCTTAAGACTTATATGTGGGCAGAATTTGGAGAGCCAAAGAGGCAACGCCAGGTAAAATGGGTCAAATGGATTACTTCAGTGCTGCACGATGCCGTGTTATGGATATTAATAACCAACGGTTGCATTGGCACTGAAAATCCAGAGGTTCACAATTCTCCACATGCTAACAGAGTTTGCAGCATTTGTCTTTGAAAGATTCCAATGTGGACGCCAAGATTCCATTCGAAAAGGAAGTAAGCTGAAGCAGTCCGCAGCAGCAGGAGGATCTGATGCCAGGTACTGCCAGCTTGGAGATGATCCCAGGTGGAGATAGATGTCCCAGTCACCAGCAATGAGAGAGGTTGCTGCTAACTAGGCCTTGGAAGGAGGAAGACCGCTCCTGGGGACTCAGGAAGTCTGAATCCAAACACAGCCTTGAAGCAGAAGGATCAATTTCTCCAGCACCGGGATCTTCGTAGAGATGGGGGATACTGGACAAAGGAGAAGCATTCTTGCTCCACCATTCCCATAGCTTATCTCGCAAAGTTATTTACTGCTAATTCTATTATCTGCTTTCACGAGGGCTGCCCACTGTAAGCTGCTCCACATACTGGAATTTTCAATTTCATTGGAATTACAATTTCATTTCCCACATCTCACCTCCAGAAAAGCATGGGTTGGAATGGGTTTGGGTCAGGCTTTGACTTCTAGTACTGAGTTCCTCCAGCTCTTGGTGTTTTGCGCAAGATTCCAGCATTCATATATCTTCATTCGACTTTTAATATTTCACATCAGATGACATGGTTTTTGATCTTAAAATGAACCCCTAATACGTTGAGATTCTATCTTCTTGCAAATGTTAAATGTAATATTATCCCCTATTACTTTATGATTCTATCCTCCTGCAAATTTTTAGTCATTACGAACAACAGCTGGAAATAACTTTATATAAAAATCCAAACTTAACTTAGCTTGTTAGCAGAGCTTGAGATTTTCACAAAATATACACCTAAAAAATGCATTAGTATAAAGCTAATCTTCAATGCAAAGATCAAGGAATGTCATGCAGAATTGAATTACATTGGTGCTTATACCTCGCCTGTACTTCCCTGATCATTTGCACCAAATCAGTACAATCTCTATTGACACCTTTAACTCTCAAGGCAAGGATTTATCCTAATCCAGAGGAGCAGAGATACAATTTCCAGCATTTATACCAGTATTTGGGAATTTACACCCCAAAGTTTAGTAACAGCAGGAGCCGATACACTGTATCTGATTTATAAAAGTGACTTGTTCTAAAGGATTGTTTTAAATCTTGAGTCAGAGACTTGACTTATATTTTCAGAACTGATTCTATTAAACATTGATGTTTTTCCAATTGGATTTTCATGGGCATAAATAATGTTTTTATATCTTCAAATTAGATTTTTCATTCATAAAGGAGAACTTGAATCTTCCTAGTGTAACTTACATACACAAATCCTGCCCCCGGTTCATTTGATTCTTTTCTGACAATTTTTGCTTTCCAATGTGTGTTAATAAGATTTCAGAAAACCTTAGCACGTTAGCTGCTTGGGATGATTTACGTAAAAAAGGAAAATAATCTTATTGCCTTGCATTATCAGTCACAATTCACCCATAAATAGACCAAAGGCATGTGGCATATCCTGAAAGGAAACTTAAAATAGAATTTACAGTAATAAAATTAAATGCAAATTTATGGTATCTAATCCTTAAAAAAATAATGAATATATATATATATATTTTTTTAAAATATATTTAGAAGACAGCAATAGAGTTAAGAGAGGCATGTAAGGAAATCGGCACATTAGGTGGTGCAGCAGTCGAGTCGCTGCCTTACAGCGGCTGAGACCCAGGTTCGATCCTGACTGTGGGTGCTACGGAGTTTGTACGTTCTCCCTATGACCTGTATGGGTTTTCTCCGGGCACTTCATTTTCCTCTCACTCTCCAAAGATGTGTATCTCTAACCCACTCTAGTTTTGTTGGCTTAAAGATACAGCATGGAAACAGGCCCCTCGGCCCACCGAGTTCACGCCGACCAACGTGGCCCATACACTAACACTATCCTACATGCACTAGGGACAATTTACAATTTTTACCGATGCCAATTAACCCACATACCTGTACATCTTTGAAATGTGCGAGGAAACTGGAGTAAACCCACATGGTCACAGGGAGAACGTAAAAGCTTCGTATAGACAGCACCCATAGTCAGGATTGATCCAGGGTCTCTGGCGCTATAAGTCAGCCACCATGCCGAATATATACTAGTCATACTAACATCTACACTATGTCATACATCTACATCATACATCTATACTATAACAGGATCTACAGTAAAGTTCCATGCACCAAACCTTTCCATTTGAGGTAATAATGCTAAATTTAACCTTACCGAAACAGTCTCACATTCATCACAATTGGGACAAGATTTAACATAGAAACAATACCATCCAAAAAAAATTCAACACTTTCCTCTCCAACCACGAGGCAAAATCCATCTTTCCATTTCACACTTCTAATTTTGTTTGCAATGTTCTTTCTTTGTGATGTCAATGGTGTTCTCATGCAGCTGGATATTTACAGAACACCAAAGAGGTTAATCGTACATTAATCCCTACTCTTTCATAGGGGATCTGGTTAATGAATGCCAGCAGGCAGTACAACCATGGAGTATAATCATATGTACAGCGACACATCTAATATAATGACCACACCTAAAATGATTTACCAAGATTAGGGAGCCGTCTGATATGTTACTTTCACTCTCTCGATGCAGAGGTGTTAATTCTCGCACTGTATGACAAAATGCTGGATGGAATGGTGGACAGTTTAAGGATAAATAATAATTGGCAGGCCACAGTTTATAAATAGAACCAAAACCAAAAGAGACTACAGGTAAAACAAATCTGACATTAAAACAGAAAACACTTGAAATACTCAGCAGGTCAGGTTGCGAGGGGAAATGTATTCCTTACCAATTTTGGTCATACGAAATTTTCAGCATACGAAAAAGTTTGAAATGAAAGATGTTTTAAGCTCCAGAAAAGAGGAAGAGGCAGAACAGAAGGGAAGGGCCGATAGGGCAAACAGACAAGGAGAGAGTGCACCACACACAAGTAGACTGAAAGGAAGTAGTGAGGAGTGCTGGCTGAAAATGGGTGGTGACGTTATCTCAGGAGGAAATGTAAATTGGAGGACACAGTTTCAAGTTTGAAAGACCAGAAGGGAAAGGAGAAAAAAAAAAATTGGCATAAGACCGCAATGGCCAATCATCTGAAACTGTTGAATTTGATTCAAAATTATGAAGATGATAGTATGTTCTGTCAGAACTTGGTTTCTTTTCCTTGACCTTTCATGACCCAACAAAGATTGGCCGACCACTTTGCAGAACCCCTTCCAGTGTAGTTCAGTACAATAGTGACTTCAGTTTCCAGTTCTCTGTCACTTTAATCCTTTATCCCCTTCCCACTCTGACTTCCCTATCTCTGGCTTACTTTTAATTTTTAGTGTTAGTTTTAGATTTAGAGATTCAGTGTGGAAACAGGCGGGTCCGTGCTGACCAACACTCACCTATGCACTAGTCCTATCCTACACCAAAGGGACAATTTATAGAAGCCAATTAACCTACAAATCTGCACGTCCTTGGAATGTGGAAGGAACGTGGAGCTTCCAGAGAAAACCCACATGGTCACAGGGAGAACCTACAAACTCCGTACAGACAGCACCCGTAGTCACCGGGTCTCTAGTGCAGTAAGGCAGCAACTCTACCGATGCACCACTGTGGCGCTTTTATTCTTTTATTCTTTTTACTTTTATTCTTTTTCTTTTTCTGGTATTTCCAATATCCATTCATGTCCTCTAACCTTCTCCAACCATACCTTTATCACTCTCCTTGATTTAGGAATCGGTCCATCCAAGACCGCAAGAAATTGCAGAGAATCGTGGACGCAGCCCAGACCATCACACAAACCCACCTCCCTTCCATTGACTCCATTTACACTTCATGCTGCCTCAGCAAGGCCACCAGCATAATCAAGGATGAGTCACACCCTGGCCACTCCCTCTCTCCCCTCTCCCAACAAGCAAATGGTGTAGAATTGTGAAAACACGCACATCCAAATTCTGGGACAGTTTCTTCCCAGCTGTTATCAGGCAACTGAATCAGCCTACCAACAACTAGAGAGCATTCCTGAACTAATATCGACCTCATTGGAGACCCCTGGAATATCTTTGAATGGATTTTACTGGACTTTACCTTGCACTAAACATTATTCACGTTATTTCTCTTTATCATGTTGCTGTACACTGCGGATTGCTCGATTATAATCATGTGTTGTCTTTCCGCTGACCGGTTAGCACTCAACAAAAGCTTTTCACTGTACCTTAGTGCACGTGACAATAAACTAAACTCACAATTCACAAATCTTTCAGTCAACATCACCATCACATATCATTCCATCTTATCATAGCCATCTTCTTTAGTTCTTGGCACGTCCAAACATGAATTCCACTAGCCTATCCCGTCATCCCTCCCACCCTGAACTCCTGAGCATTTCTCTAGGATTCTGTGCTTCCTCCAGAAAAGTGGCCATCAGGGAGTGACGTTTGTGACAGAGTAAACTATAAAGTAATGAAGCCCTCTATTGTTGCATTTGGTCAGCCAAAAAATCACCTGGTGAAATTGCCAATGAAGTGTAGGTGGCAATTGAAGTCAAGAGAATTTGAAGCTAACCTTTGGGGTTTTATGATTAAATCTTTCAGCCTGCTTTTGTTGTGCAGGTCTGAGATCTACAAAGTCCAAGAACAGGTTTCTGCACTATTTCAATATATTCCTGAGAAAGCTTGCATTGCAAAGGACTTGACCTTTTTCAATATCATCATCATATATCTACAGCCGGAAACAGGCCTTTTCGGCCCTCCAAGTCCGTGCCGCCCAGTGATCCCCGTACATTAACACTATCCTACACCCACTAGGGACAATTTTTACATTTACCCAGCCAATTAACCTACATACCTGTACGTCTTTGGAGTGTGGGAGGAAACCGAAGATCTCGGAGAAAACCCACGCAGGTCACGGGGAGAACGTACAAACTCCTTACAGTGCAGCACCCGTAGTCAGGATCGAACCTGTGTCTCCGGCGCTGCATTCGCTGTAAAGCAGCAACTCTACCGCTGCGCTACCGTGCCGCCCGTGTAAATGTAAATTAAATATTAAGCAAAAGCGGAGTTAAAATGCATTAAAATAATATTATCCTGTAAACCTGCATAATAGGAAACAGCCAAGTATGAGATATTCAAACGAATTTAGTACTGACTCAATAGTACTTTGAAAGGTCACTGTATTTTTAATTTGATTGTCTCTGATACCACAATCTCTCCTGTTTAATTAGAAAAGTCAATGCACACAATCCTCCTCTTTATTCCAAAAGCTAACATTGGCTGAGCCAATTTTAGACGAGAAGAATGACAAATTATGTTTATATATTTAACAGCAATAGTGTGATTTTCTGGATTTTCAATAATTTGGCAAATATTCCCAAAACATATAGGACCTCTGTGTTAAATCAGCAGCAATTTTGGTAACAATGAGAGCTTGTGAATGAGAGAAAAGTTCAGGTGTTGTAACTTTACGTTCTATGTTAACTAACAAAAACTCCATTCAGCTTCTTCTGTATTGTGGCATGATGATTATTCACCACCATCTGCCCCTACCAATCCCACCATCTCCCAAGGCCACATAGAATTTCATTAAAATTGAAGTATCAAATTCAGCAACAAGCCCTTGGTGCGAATGCAATTGTATTAAAACATGGTGCCGGTACCTTGATTTAATCTTTGATTAATAGTTACTTTCATGGATTTTATTAAGGGCTATTCAGCCCAGGAGATTTTTGTTTTTTTGAAGAAGTATAGTCACGATGATTTCACCCCAAACAACTTCAATATCCTTGCAAATATGAAACTAAATTGCTGGATTAAAGTACCACGAAATAACAAATAAGTGGATTACAGGAAGGTTACTTGTATAATGCATGAGATGTTAGAAAAATGTCACTGAATCATTTTAACCTTTTCTTCACAGGATAAAAACATCAACAACGTTCAAGTTATAACTTACTGTAGAAGTTTATTAACATAATACTTCAAATTAAGATAATTTTACTTCAAGGCACCTTCTTATTGGCGTAACAGTACTATTAACAAAGATCTCCATGCTCTGCCCAAAACCGCAAGAAATTGCAGAGTTGTGGATGAAGCCTAGTCCATCACATAGACCAGCTTCCTCCCCCATCGACTCCATCTACACTCCATGCTGTATTGGAAAACAGCCAACATAATCAAGGACCATTTTCACCCCGCCCATTACCTCTTCTCATAGAGTCATACAGCGTGGAAACAGGCCCATCAGCCCAACTTGCCCACACAGACCAATATGTTCCATCTACACTAGTCCCACCTGCCAGTGTTTGGCCCATATCCCTCTAAATCTTTCCTATCCATGTACCTGTCTAAATGTTTTTGAAACGTTCGTATCAATAGTACCTGCCTTAACTACCTCCTCCAGCAGCTCGTTTCACCAGCTGTGAAAAAGTCACCCCTCAAGTTCCTATTAAATTTATCCCCCCTCACCTTAAACCTGTGTCCTCTGGTTCTTGATTCTCCAACTCTGGGCAAGAGACTCTGTGCGTCTCCCTGAACTATTCCTCTGACGAGATTGTACACTTCCATAACATCGCCCTGCATGCTCCTTATCCTCATAGCAGTAATGCTTTGAGGATTAACACTATATTCTGCAGTATTTTTCACTTTGCACTACCTATTGCACTTGTGAATAGCTTGATTGTACTCAATTATAGTATGATTTGACTGGATAGCATGCAAACAACGTTTTTCACTGTATCTTGATAAACGTGACAATTATTGTTTAAACCGATACAAATACATAATCAAGTATAATATACCCCTCCCCATTGGAATTTAGTTTTTTGGACCAAGACTATAAACAACTACAAGAATTGAGCGATCCTGGTAACCCCCAAACTTTAGCTGCTTCATCAATGGACCTTGCTTCCATCTTAATGTCAGAAGTAGGGATGTCTGCTGATAATTCACAACATCCAATTCCATTCACAGCTCCTCATAAAATCAACTAGATAACGGCTGCATTACAATTGGACTTCATTTAAGCATGGGCTCAACAAGTGGCAGAGAAAAGCCTTTATAGCAGAGAGGAATCTACCCATCAGCCCTTTATGTTTTAATGTACTTAACAATTTCTGGTTCCCTTTATCATCCTGGGGTAACTCCATTGATCAGTAGTTTAACTGGACCAGAGGCAAGATATCCTGGACTGAGTAATGCACCTCTTGCCTCCCCAAAAATGTTCCACCATCTACAAGATACAAGTCTGAAGAATGATAAAATATCCTTCAGTTGCCTGGAAAGGTGCAGCTCAGGAAGCTCAATGCCATCAAACATAATGCACCCCACCAAGCATTCACCCATCCACTCCACTATTCTAGGTATTCATTCATCAGTCTGAAGAAGGGTCTCGACCCAAAACATCACCCATTCCTTCTCTCCAGAGCTGCTGCTTGTCCCGCTGAGTTACTCCATTTTTTTTGTGTCTACCAATGCATCATAGCTCCATTGGGTACCATGAACAAAATGCACTCCAGTTATCAGTCAAGATTTCTCCTACAGCACACCCAGACTTGTTATCTCCTCTAACTAGGAAGAATAAGAAGTGTAAGAGCATAGGAACTGTGCAACCTACAGGATGCCTACCAGATCACATGCAATCTGAGTTGGAAATATTTTGTTATTCCATGAGCACAACGCAAAGTGCTGGAGAAACTCAGCAGGTCAATCAGCATCTGTGGAGGCAAAGGACAGAGTCGATGCTTCAGGCTCTCCATTAGTCTGAAGAAGAGTCCCAATCCAAAATATCATCTGTCCATTCCCTCCACAGATGTGGTCTGACCACAGGGCGGCACGGTGGCACAGCGGTAGAGTTGCTGCTTTACAGCCAATGCAGCGCCGGAGACACAGGTTCGATCCTGACTACGGGTGCTGCACTGTAAGGAGTTTGTACGTTCTCCCCGTGACCTGCGTGGGTTTTCTCCGAGATCTTCGGTTTCCTCCCACACTCCAAAGACGTACAGGTATGTAAGTTAATTGGCTGGGTAAATGTAAAAATTGTCCCTAGTGGGTGTAGGATAGTGTTAATGTACGGGGATCGCTGGGCGGCACGGACTTGGAGGGCCGAAAAGGCCTGTTTCCGGCTGTAGATATATGATATGATATGATATGATATCTGAGGAAGGATGTGCTGGCTCTGGAGAGGGTCCAGAGGAGGTTTACATGAATGATCCCAGGAATGAGTAGGTTAAACCTATGATGAGCATTTGTCAGCAATGGGCCTGTACTCGCTGGAGTTTAGAAGAATGAGGGAGGACCTCATTGAAGCAGACAGAATAATGAAAGACTTAGATAGAATGGATGTGGAGAGGATGTTTCCACTAGTGGGATAGTCTTGGACTCGGGATGATAGCCTCAAAATTAAAGGATGTTCTTTTAGGAAGGGGATGAGGAGAAATTTCTTTAGTTAGAGGGTGGTGAATCTGTGGAATTCATTGCCTCAGAAAGCTGTGGAGGCCAAGTCAGTGAATATTTTTTTAAGGCAGAGATAGATAGATTCTTGATTAGTACAGGTGTCAGAGGTTTGGAGGAGAAGGCAGGAGAATGAGGTTAGGAGGGAGAGATAGATCAGCCTTGATTCTACTCCTATTATTTATGACCTTCTGGCCAGCTGAGTTCCTCCAACACTTGGTGTTTTGCTCAAGATTCTAGCATCTGCAGTTTGCTGTACCTCCATTTTGTTATTCCTTCATTGCCTCTGAGTTTCCAAGCTGAACTCCCTACCCAACAGCACAATGGGAGTATCTTCACCACCATGACTATAGATCGTCATGCGTGACTTATTGAGGGCAATTAGTGGGAGACATTAAATTCTGGCACTGACAGAAAAAACCCACATTTTATAAGTATACCAAAAATACGACGAGATGCTAATACACTGGAAAAAAATCTGAAATGCAAATAGAAAATGCTAGGAATGAGCACCGCAAAGATTTTACAGTCTAAAAAGTTATTTTTGACATGTTGCCCTGTTGAAGACAACAGTAAATTTGCATACACCGACTTCACACAGACATCGAAATGATCATAAGCAGATACTCAGTTTGTGTGGTGTTCATTGAAGGATGTACATTGTTTACGATTGAAAGGGTAACTGCCCTTTTCTTTATCCGTACCAAACAAAGGGATCTTTCGTATTTGACTGAGAAATCAAATGAGGCTAAGTTTATGAATTCTTCAGACAAAATGCATCTCCAAACCTGTAGCCTTTTCCCAGCTCCAATGGAACATTAATCTGGATTTCTATCTGTGTGTCTCGAGAGTTGGATTTAAGGTTCCAGAGCCAGGACCAAGGACAATAAATGATATTTGCGATTCAAAGGTATGATAAAGAGTAAAAGTAAAGGTCTTTGCATTACCTTTGAGATTCAGCTAGGTTTTTTTTTTCATTCCACAATGAGGTTCTGTGCAACATGCACCAAAAAATAAGGAACAGGAACAAAAGTACCGGAGGACACAAAGTGCTGGAGTATGTCAGCAGGTCAGGCAGTATCTCTGGAGCACGTGGATGGGTGAAGTTTCAGGTTGGGACCCTTCCTCATTCTGAAAAAGGGTTCTAACCCAAAACATCACGGATCCACGTGCTCCAGAGATACAGCCTGACCTGTCGAGTTGCTATACCACTTTGTGTCATCTTTTAACAAACTAGCATCTGCAGTTGCAGTCTGAAGAAGGGTCTTGACCCGAAACGTCACCAATTCTTTCAGACAGAGATGAGATGCTGCCTGTCCCACTGAGTTACTCCAGCATTTTGTGTCTATCTTCAGTTTTAAACCAGCATCTGCGGTTCCATCCTGCACATTTCATCTGCTGTTCCTCGTTTCTTCTAGCGTAAACCAACTGGCCCTTCAGGTCTGCTCTGTGATTCAATAAGATCATTGACAATAGAATCCTAGCCTCAACACCATGTTAATGTTTAGTTTAGTTTAGTTTTGTTTAGAGATATATCACGGAAACAGGCCCTTTGGCCCACCGAGTCCACAGCGACCAGCAATCCCTGTACACCAGCACTGTCCTACACATTAGCGATCCCCATACACTAGAAATTTACCGAAGCCAATTAACCTACAAACCTGTACATCTTTGGAATGTGGGAGGAAACCGGAACACCATGTTCTGTTCCCATAGCCCCAAGCTGCCTGTGTTTTTTTTAATTATCTGTCAGCCCCTGCTTTGAATATATGCACTGACTTCACCTCCACCCCTCCTGGGGTAGAGATTCCTCATCTCCATCTTAAATAGCCACTTATCCTGAAGCTATGCCCTAGTTATCTCCACTTGGGGAAATTTCTTCTCCGCATCCATCCCTGGGAGCAGGTCAATGGATCTGGCTCATTAGGGTAGAGACCTAATGTTACAGAATCAACTATTTCCACAAGTTGCAATTTAGGTAAGAACTTATTCTTATATGTGCCGTGCAAATATAATGAACTCCAAATTAAAAGACAGTTGCTGAAAAGATCCAAGGATATTTCACAGTACCGCATTATCCATTCACTTTTATTAAATGGATTTCAGTCATAAAAGTAAAAAATGTACATAATCCATTACATGTGCTCTAATTTATGCTTCAGGTTTATGCACACTGAATATTTTATTTCCTAACCTAATTTTGCCCAAAGTCTGTAACACTTGTTAGATGTCCAATGTTTTGAGCAATAACAGCTTTTGTAAAAGGTTTGTTAATATTTATAATGGTAATGTGTTTGTGGTTTAATTTATATTACATTGTGGAATTCCTGATTATATGGATGAGCTTAGAGCGATCCAAATTGGTATTTTTAATATGCAATCCATAGAAATTCTTGGCATAACATTTTGCAGCCCAGCATTAATCAGTGTAAGCCACATTCAAGTATAAAATGAAAGTTTTAACAAGAAATGCATAAAACATTATAATGAACTTCACAGCCAGTGGGTGAAAATTAATTTGGACAGAATTGTAAAAATGGTATGCATTCACGCTAAAAAGAATCACTGAAAATTCAATTTCAAAGAAAGGATTTGGCCTAATTGTATTTATCATTTGGCAGTAGTTTCATAGAGTACCACCAGAGATGTCCTGCTCAAAGTTACCTCATCTTTGACATCTACACTCGATCTCCAAGAGTGATAGGCCAGAGGAAGAACGAGCGTATAAGTCAAAGACGAGCTAACTTTGTCAATTGATACTTACATTTTCTGCATTGCGCTCCCAATTTGTTAGTTGTGGGTCAAGCTACCTGCTGTTTTGCTAGACCCAGCAATAACTCCACAAGCAAGCACGAAAGTGCGGGGCTGTGATTCATGATGCAATTCACATCCGGCCCCTCGGCTTTCTGCCAAGGTGACTGATGTTTGAATGGATCACAAATATTGTTGAAAACTACAGACAAGTGCATATACATTTTTCTTTATTTTACTTAATCTTTATGCTTTCATTAATTTCCAGCACATGATTTTTTTTTAAGTAAATGGATTGACAATTACAGCATGGAAACAGGCCCTTCAGCCCAGCAAGTCCACGCCGATCATCGATCAACCATTCACACTATTTCCATGTTATGCCCCGTCCTCATCCACTGCCTACACACTAAGGGCAATTTTACGGAGGCAAATTAACCCACAAACCCACGTGACTTTGCAATGCGCGAGGGAACCGGAGCACCCAGGAGGAAACCACGTGGGCACAGGGTGAATGTGCAAACTCCACACAGACAGCACCCGTGGTCAGGATCAAACATGGGTCTCTGGCGCTGTGAGGCAGCAGCTCTATCAGCTGTGGCACTGTGCCACCCTACAATGTGTTCTTAAATAAAATAATAGTTACAGTTTTATTCATTAGTTAAATACAGTATATTTGAAATGTTCTTAATACTGATTAATGAGACATTTAAAAACAAATAAGACGTTTCACTGTAACATACTGAGAGTGGCACATCAAGCTGTTACAGGACCCCTGCCTCCATCCTGTGCGATCCTTACTCCATGCCTCCCCTTGTGTGATGGTTGCCACTGCCAAGCCTCAGGTTGTTCAGCCTCACGAGGGCCACATTAAAAACCACAGGCAGCTGCTTGAGAGGTGAAGGGAGGAGCATGGGGAGAAGGGGGGGGGGGGGTCATGGGCGGTGGACCAGATGGAGAACGTGTCAGCCAGTCACCAATCTGAATTCCAAATTTCTTCCCACATGATTTCCTGAAGTCAGAAGATGTTAAAGGCGCCACCCAAAAATAGAGGAACCTATTTAAATAATGTGTGGATAAAACAAACAACCCATTATTCATTACACAGGTCAGAAATCACAATTCTACAAAATTGACACAGGTATTACTCAGCGAAAGAACAAAATGCATTGAATTTTTTTTTTAGATAACTACAAATTTGTTTTGTTAAATTAACATCTGAACGTCCAACAACTGTTTTTTCTTGGTACCTTTTGATGAATGGTTGGGTCTTCTCTCTTACCTTATTCCAAATGGATTTCCTGGTCCTACTAGTATATCTATTGGAAGAACCTGATGAGCAGGTTCGGAGGCAGGTCCCAAATGTGTAAAGAGACTGTACTTAATGGGATATGTAATATTAGACTTGATCTATAATCCAGAACCATAATCAAAGGCAAGTCGCACCCTGGCCATTCCCTCTTCTCCCCTCTCCCATCGGGCAAAGGGTACAGCAGTGCGAAAATGCACATCTCCAGATTCAAGGGCAGTTTTTCCCCAGCTTTTATCAGGCAACTGGACCCTGCTACCAACAACTACAGAGCAGTCCTGAAATATTATCTGCCTCATTGGAGACCCTTGGACTATCTTTGATCAGGTTTTACAGAACTTTATCTTGCACTGAACGTTATTCACAGTATTTTCCTTTATCATGTATCTATACACTGTGGATGGCTCGATTGTAATCATGTATTGTCTTTCCGCTGACTGGTTAGCGCACACCAAAAGCTTTTCAATAGACAATAGACAATAGGCAATAGGTGCAGGAGGAGGCCATTCAGCCCTTCGAGCCAGCACCGCCATTCACTGTGATCATGGCTGATCATCCACAATCAGTACCCCGTTCCTGCCTTCTCCCCATATCCCTTGACTCTGCTATCTTTAAGAGCTCTATCTAGCTCTCTCTTGAAAGTGAGAATCTATGCTATTAGCTGGTATAGTCAATTAGAGATATTATATTTTGTTGTAGTAAAGATGGTTTCTTTTGTTGTTTTAGCTAATATAAAATGGATGCTTATTTTAGTGGAAAGCAGTAAGATGGATGCTTGTGGCAGAAATGTTATCCTTGGGAACAGAATGTGTTTGTCCCTTTACGAGTGATAAGGAGTGTACAGAAGAGATGGGCTATTGTCCTCTCCCACTCTGTCTGACTGCGAGTACTGTGTATTGAAACAGTAAAGCACCCTGGCCATTCCCTCTTCTCCCCTCTCCCATCGGGCAAAGGGTACAGCAGTGCGAAAATGCACATCTCCAGATTCAAGGGCAGTTTTTCCCCAGCTTTTATCAGGCAACTGGACCCTGCTACCAACAACTACAGAGCAGTCCTGAAATATTATCTGCCTCATTGGAGACCCTTGGACTATCTTTGATCAGGTTTTACAGAACTTTATCTTGCACTGAACGTTATTCACAGTATTTTCCTTTATCATGTATCTATACACTGTGGATGGCTCGATTGTAATCATGTATTGTCTTTCCGCTGACTGGTTAGCGCACACCAAAAGCTTTTCAATAGACAATAGACAATAGGCAATAGGTGCAGGAGGAGGCCATTCAGCCCTTCGAGCCAGCACCGCCATTCACTGTGATCATGGCTGATCATCCACAATCAGTACCCCGTTCCTGCCTTCTCCCCATATCCCTTGACTCTGCTATCTTTAAGAGCTCTATCTAGCTCTCTCTTGAAAGTGAGAATCTATGCTATTAGCTGGTATAGTCAATTAGAGATATTATATTTTGTTGTAGTAAAGATGGTTTCTTTTGTTGTTTTAGCTAATATAAAATGGATGCTTATTTTAGTGGAAAGCAGTAAGATGGATGCTTGTGGCAGAAATGTTATCCTTGGGAACAGAATGTGTTTGTCCCTTTACGAGTGATAAGGAGTGTACAGAAGAGATGGGCTATTGTCCTCTCCCACTCTGTCTGACTGCGAGTACTGTGTATTGAAACAGTAAAGCAAGGTCATGCAGCTGCGAGATTGCTCGTCTATAGAGATAAGAAAGTTTCTTTCTTATTAGCAACTCCTTATTTGGGTGCGTGTGAAAGTAGGAAAAGTTTGAATCCACGCTAGGTAAATTGATGCGTTTCTCTAAATACATGTGACTTATATTAATGGTTTGGTTTTTGAGCATGTGACCTGTATCAATGATTTTGTCTTCTCTGTAACCATGGAAATTGTATTAGATGTGTAATTGGTCATTGTATTAGATGTGTAATTGGTCCTTGATTTCTTTTTGTCACACCTCTCTTTTTCTGTATAAAAAAGTAAACAATGGTGGAGAAGTTGTTCTTCCCCTCCCCTGAGTTGAGGTCTCTTCAGACACTAGTGTTGTGTCTGGAGATCTTCTCGGGAAGAACCCCATGGTGGAATAAATCTGATGTGCTAATCCAGTATCACGTGTGATTATTCAGACTGAAGGTAAAGAATTTGATTTAACATTTGGTGGCAGCGGTGGGATTTCAAAAGACAATTACCACGAGTTCGCGGCCAAGGAGCTGAGAAGTCTCGGAGGCAGAGAGAGGAATTGGGCCCCCAATGCAAGTGGTTTGTTTTACTGCATCGGTTTCCTCTGATCTGTCGTCTGATGATGAATTGGCCATTCGCTAACTCTTGTGTGATATCTTGACGAAATCAGGTCAGTCTGGTGAATACTGGAAGCGGCAGATATTTTGGTCAGTGATTGGTATCACTGGGAGTCGACTATAATTAAATGATATCGATATCAATACCACTGGGTCAGGTTTCAGTCCTGAGAGAGTGGGGCACAGGTCAGGTTTCAGTCCTGAAAGTGCGGACGTTGTTCAGGTTTCAGTCCTGAAAGCGTGGGTTACAGTCGCTGTAAGATTGGGTCCGATTGTGTGTATGAAAGTGTTGTGAGGTGTGTGAACTTGTGTGAAGTGTTGTGGGGGGTATTAAGATGTGTGACGTTTGGAATGCGACTGTGTAATTTGTGTCATTTGCAACGCACTGTGTTGAATTATCAGTCAGCAAGATGGGTAATCGTTTGGATACTACAACTGAATCAAACAGTGCTTTGCAAATCTTATGTGAACGGTATCCTGACAAATCGGAGCAATTCAGACAATTGTCGGGGGAGTTAAACAAGAAATTAGGGGATGACTTTTGGCCATTAGAAGGAATAAAGGCTCTGGATGATGTTAAGAAGGTTCAGGAGATAATTTGGAAGAGTAATAGGGGTACTCTGGCAAAGGAACTTATTGCCCTGTGGAAACAGTATTGTCAAGAATTAAGGGAAGCTTCAGTGTTGGCAAGTTGGCAGGATAATGCTTTGAAATTGGGAATAGGAATTACAGGAGGGGGAGTGGCTAAATCAGCCGGAGTGTTAAAGAAGGAATGTGCTCATGAGAAACGTTTGAGACAGAAGTCTGGTAAGACCCTGATGGGGTCTGGGGATATGGATGTAAGGGATTACGTAGTCCAATGGCTGGCTTTCCCCGAACGAAGGGAGACTGTTTGTTTCCTGATTTGGATGAATGGAATCACAGAATTGCCTGAAGTCCCTAAATCCCCCATATGTTGTCAGGATGGCAAACTGGAGTCAGCAGCTTTGAGCATTCTGCTCAGCCAGCTGAACTAGTTGTCCTAATACAACAGAGCAGATTTCCGTTATGAAATGATCTGCCCACACAACAGGTCAAACACCGGTGGATGTAGGGAACCGGTTGGGCCAGACTGAAAGCTCAAATAAAAGCAAGTCTCCCTCGGAAAGGAATGCCAACCATCCAAGACGTCATTAAATTACAGGAGGACGCTCCTGACCGGGATAAGGTAATGTGGAAACAGCTCGGGTGCACAGTTGATTGTGAATCTAAACTGTGGATCACCCCTGCTGGACAGGCTTGTATGTCAGATGATTTAGCAATGTGGGTTATTGAATATATACACTTTGCAACTCATTGTGGTGGTAAAGCAACCAGTGATATGCTCCTAGCCACATGCTGGCATTCACGGTTACAATCTCTGGCTCAAGGTATTAGCAATTGTTGCCTGATTTGTCAGCAACATAATCCTGGAAAGGGTGTACCTTATGAGATGGGTAAAACACCATTGTCCGTGGATCCCTTTGAGACCCTCCAGATGGACTACAGTGAGCTGGAGAGATGTCAGTGCTATAAATATGTATCAGTTATTGTAGATGAGTTTAGTAAATGGATTGAGGCTCACCTGACAAAGGATAACAAAGCCTCTACTGTTGTGAAGTGTTAATGAGATTATTCCCAGGTATGGAATTCCAAACCGATTAAGTTCAGACAACGGCTCTTATTTCATGGGTCAAATAAACAAGGAATTCTGTACCCAGATGGGCATCCAGTAATAGTTGCATTGTGCCTACAGACCTCAGACTGCCGGACTAGTTGAAAGGGTTAATCAGACCTTAAAAGTAAATTGGCCAACTACAGGGTGAAATGGGAATTACATGGGTCAAATTACTTCATGTAGCCCTGTTCCAGATACGTATCACCCCGGCTGGGGAAGCACGGCTGAGTCCTGCTGAAATTATATCCAACAATCTGACCTGGACCTTGAAGGGAGTAAAAGTGCACTATCAGATCCTTTGTGTCTGGACTCCTGAAAAAGGTTCCTGGGAACACAGTGGTCACATAGAAGCCAATAAGCCAGTAAGAAAGTTTTATGAATTGGAGACTTTAAATTGAGTAACCCGTCCCAGGGAAGATGGGGTCTGTAGAAATACTTTATAAATTGGTCAGTGTGTTAACCGAGTTTCCCTCCTGGAAAGGAAGGGGGGATATGTGTTACTTAGACCCTGGAAAACGTACATATTGCACACAGTTATCAGCTTGTAACCAAGAGATTAGGAGACGAAGGATGGTCAGCGTGGGGGAAGCATGGAATGTAAAAGCCGAAGGCAAAGCAAGTTTATATATATGGCACATTCCAGCAACAAGGCAATTTAAAGTGTTTTACATAAAACATTAAAGAGCAGGAAGCTGAAATAGAATAAGACAGGTATAAAATACCCGAATAAAGGTTACAGTGCAATGTTAGAATGAATAATTATTTGATTTAATAAGAGGCAGCGTCAAACAGAAGTCTTCAGCCTCGATTTAAAGGAACTGAGTGTTGCAGCGAACCTGCCGTTTTCTGGGAGTTTGTTTCATATATGTGGTGCATAAAAAATTAAACGCTGCTTCTCCAGGTTTATTTCTGACTCTGGGACAGAGAGCAGATCTGTCCCAGAAGGCCTGGGAGGTCTGGATGGTTTATAGTGTAGCAGAAGATCAGAAATGTATTTTGGCCCTAAACCATTCAGTGCTTTATGAATCAACAGTAGTATTTTGAAATTAATTCTTTGATAGATTGGATGCGAGTGTGAGACCTCAGAACTGGAATGATGTGATTCACTTTCTTGGCCTTAGTGAAACTTGAGTGGCTGCTTCTGAAACCGCTGCAGCTATCCTGCTGAGCCATAAGTCCTTTAACCCTTGAGATATTCTTAAGGATATAGTAGACTGACTGAAGTCAGTAAGCAGGCGGAGTAGGTGCTAAGAGAGAGAGAGAGAGAGAGAGAGAGAGAGAGAGAGAGAGAGAGAGAGAGAGAGAGAGAGAGAGAGAGAGAGAGAGAGAGAGAGAGAGAGAGAGAGAGAGAGAGAGAGAGAGAGAGAGAGAGAGAGAGAGAGAGAGAGAGAGAGAGAGAGAGAGAGAGAGAGAGAGAGAGAGAGAGAGAGAGAGAGAGAGAGAGAGAGAGAGAGAGAGAGAGAGAGAGAGAGAGAGAGAGAGAGAGAGAGAGAGAGAGAGAGAGAGAGAGAGAGGCAAGAAATGGAAGAAATAGATTGAGGAATGGAAATATGAAGAAAGAGGTGTGGGAGGAGTTTCAGCATATTGGATGGATAATCTAAGTTGTAGAGGGATAGGGTTACATACGAAGGAAGGCATATTGAAAGGTTGGGATGTATTATTGGCAGAGTGCCAATGGCATGATGATCAGGAGGAAAAATGCAGTTGGCCAACAGGATTGTAAACAATTGGTAATGCAAAAATGGAAACTTAAGCGAAATAACCCCGAGGACTCCTTGTCTGGCATGGCGACCCTGTTTATAGAAGAGGAGGATGAGGAGTAAATTGGGAAAGTCGGGAATGGTGTAGAACACCTCCCCCATATGCCCCTAGCCACCTGTCCCCAAGAGCAGGAACTGCCCCACTAAGATCCCATCGGGGGGGGGCATCGGCACCCCCACAGGGAAGGGCATCCCCAGAGGAAGATGATACCGATAGCGACCAGGAAACTGAAAAGGAGGATGAAAGGAGGGGAAGGGCTGAGGCAGAAGAGGAAGGAACAGCAGTAATTGAATTCATCAGTGAGAGAGTGCAACGAAGAGCAAAGGAAACGCGAGGCTGAGAACCAGCAGGAAATTAAAAAGACTAAAAAGATAATGCTACTGAGAGCAATGCCAAATCCATTAGCAGGACAGAATGGGGCGCAGGCTGTGATGCATGTATACACCCCATGGAAGTTGCAGGAAATGATGAACATTTCTAGGAATGGTCCAGACTGTGTTTGGATTTGTGAATTGTATAAGATCAACATTAACCATGTATGAAACAGTCGCAAGAGATGTGTTCACCCTAACGTCCGCTATCCTGAATCCAACCGAGGGGGTACGATGGAGAACCCTTTGGGAACCATACCAGCCCGACCACCCCTAGACGGATGAGGGGTTTTTCTGGGCTTGGTGAATTTCTGCCGGAGTGGATCCCCAACGTGGCAGTGTACATTAAATTACTGTCACCCTTGCCTCCGCCAAGGCACCGCAGCAATTCACTCTCTCACCCCAACAAGAAGAAGCATGCCGCAATCTAAAACAGTGCTAGTCACTGCACCAGACATTGGATGTTCCTTATAAGATTGCCCATTTTCAGCTTTATGTGATCAACCTATTGCAAGCCCCAGCTCTCCCAACACAACTGGCCATTATCAAGTGCAATGCCCATCCGGGTGGCCGCGACTAAAATTGCCAGGGAAATGCCCTTTGCTGACATCACTGCCCGCACCGTAGCTTGCGAATCCTGCACTATGGTCCCCCACAGAACCAAAGATTCTAATGGGCAGAACGGCCTTGCCAGACATGGGTGATGTAGGGTTAATGCAGGGGGATGCCTCTGCTGGGCAACGTGATCTTGGAAATGAGAGGATTGTGCCATTGACTCCTTGACTGGGCTCTGGCTTACCCCTCTTGGGCAAATTTGTGTACCTGATGTTTTTCTGCCCGTTCCTTTCAACTTTATACACTTCCTTATGCATGCTAGTAAGAAGGGTATGGTCAGGATGGCAAAGGAAATCTGGTTGCATCTGAAAATTCACCAGGAGGCGTTAAAACAAGCCTCAGATTTTGAAATTTGCAGATGAAATAATCCCGGAAAGACAAAGGGAATGACACTCATATTGGACTGACCATCCGTCACTGAAAGGAAGTATGCAGGTACAGCAGGCAGTGAAGAAAGTCAATGGAATGTTGGCCATCATAACAAGAGGAGTTGAGTATAGGAGCAAAGAGGTCCTTCTGCAGTTGGAGAACTGCACCTGGAGTGAGACCACACCTGGAGTATTGTGTGCAGTTTTGGTCTCCGAATTTGAGGAAGGATATTCTTGCTATTGAGGGCGTGCAGCGTAAGTTTACGAGGTTAATTCCCGGAATGGCGGGACTGTTGTATGTTGAAAGACTGGAGCGACTGGGCTTGTATACGCTGGAATTTAGAAGAATGAGAGGGGATCTTATTGAAACATAGGATTATTAAGGGATTGAACACGTTAGAGGCAGGAACGGGGTACTGATTTTGAATGATCAGCCATGATCACATTGAATGGCGGTGCTGGCTCGAAGGGCCGAGTGGCCTACTCCTGCACCTATTGTCTATTGACCTTTTGAGTGTATATAAGTAGATCTTATAGAGTTGTCAGGGGCACATTATGATTAAGTATGTGTAAGTTATTCTGACCCACACGCCCTCAGCGATGAATTAATTATTTATGCACAGCAATTAACCCCTGCTTTACCAGTCCTGCATTCCCAGGTACAAGAGGCACCGAAGCCACTACCAGTTACATAAGGGGACGAGTCCATAATACCAGGAGACTACGTGCTGAAATCTCTCCTCGGAGTACACGAGGTTAACGTATAATGAAAATGCCCCTGGTGATCATCTGTCTTAAAGCCTTGCAGATTCCAGGTATGATGGAGGAAAGAAGTGCAGGCCGAACCAACCTAACCACGATCACCACCTGTGCCAAGGAGATGTACTCTAATGCGATGATGATAACCCGGAGGGATTTGGAAAATGGAACGTCAGCCGACTGAAGGCCTGTATTGGACTTTTGAGGCATCTTCACTTTTCGTGACTGTTGAAGGACTGTCATCATAAAATGTTACCTTGTTATTGGACTAAATGTAAAATTTGATGATGTATGTCGAAGAGCGGTAGGTTGGATTCTCACAGAACTATGTCTGGTCTCTCCACTACAGAGATGTAAACATGATCTCATGTTCCTCGGAGAAGTCCCAAGACGTAACTTATTTCTCCGAGATCACTCAGCTATGTACTCCCCACAGTCAGTTGTTTGCTACCCACCCATAACCTCAGTACAGGCATTATTCAGCATGACCAGAATGGGACCCCCTAAAGTACCTTATATGTGATAATTGGAGGGAGAAAGCAAAAATAAAGGCGTCTAAACCCACCTTATTTATGAACCCTTTACTGCCCCGCCTGCTATTGGTCTTCCGTTACCAAAGGATAATTCACATTCACAGGACGTATGTTTGGTCGCGGATATCGCCAAACCGTGCAAATTCACACCCAACTTTTACCCAGATGATGAAAGAAAGAGGTGGCAGAGATGCACAATGGTTCTCTGAGCAGTTTAGGATCTTGATAGAGGGAGGTGAGTTAAACATGTATTCGATATGTCATGGCACTTTGTTTTTAACGGATACAAACCTTTTCTTTTTCTTTAATGGTACAGCCACTAATGTCCTGAATCCACCAGTCCCGAGGTGGCAATAGGAACCCTGATTCCTATGACAATAACCTGTCCCTCCCAGTGGGTCTCTCGTCAAAGGTTGGTGACTAAAACTGTTTCAGAAGAATTTTGTTCAAAGTGGAAAGATCCCACATCTCTAGGAACACATGGGAGCACTGTGGGATAGGGATGGGCGAGCTTCTTTAGTCTAGGCTTCACTGGAGGTTATTTGGCTGCCAATAATCGCAATTACCTCATTTGTGGTCTCACTATCTTGGGTAATGCAACCACGGGGGCCCTCGACATGATTACCCAGGGACTTACTGAACTTAGGCTCTTTACTATGCAGAACAGATATGCCCTAGATTATTTGTTGGCTCTGGAAGGATGTGTCTGTGCTATAGTAAAAGGTAGTTGTATGATGGGAGTTAGGGATCAGACAGAGAATATTACTAGTTTTATTACAAAGATAAGAGAGTAAATGGATAACATGAAGGAGTCGAATAGTTGGGGTGATTAGGATTTTGGGGGCTGGTCGGACAAGTTGATTAATATAGCATTGCATATGGGAATTTTAATTGTTTGTATTTTTGTCAGGTTGGCTATTCTGAAATGCGTATTGAGAAGAATGGAGATGGTGTTAGAGTGTATTGGTACTTCAAGAATGTTAGTGGTAAGACAAACTGAATTATATGATAAGGAGGTTGAGGATGTTGATAGTGTGAAGGAAGAGTTTTGAACGACTAGGAAGATTATTAGATTAGGAGGTAAGAGTGAAGGGGAAGATGAAGTGGTTTTGAGGATGAGCAACATAATAGAATAGGTGTAATAGGATATGTGCCCTTTGGAGGGCTATACCAGAAGAATGATGCATGTGTGGAGTTTTGAAACTAAAAGGGTTAAGGTGATGTAGGCAAGAAGCAGTTCATGTAAGAGATATTGTAGCAGGGAGCAGTTTTCTGGTGTCAGGGGTCATTGTTTAGAAGTGTTAATGGTGGTCAAGTATTGATGTAGTTTCCTTTTTAGTTTGATTTGATTAGAAGTTGAAGTTTGATTTGATTAGAAGTTGAAGTTTGATTTGATTAGAAGTTGAAGTTTGATTTGATTAGAAGTTGAAGTTTGAAGTTGATTTGATTAGAAGTTTGAAGTTTGATTTGATTAGAAGTTGAAGTTTGATTTGATTAGAAGTTGAAGTTCGATTTGATTAGAAGTTGAAGTTGATTTGATTAGAAGTTTGAAGTTTGATTTGATTAGAAGTTGAAGTTTGATTTGATTAGAAGTTGAAGTTTGAAGTTTGATTTGATTAGAAGTTGAAGTTCGATTTGATTAGAAGTTGAAGTTCGATTTGATTAGAAGTTGAAGTTTGAAGTTTGATTTGATTAGAAGTTGAAGTTTGAAGTTTGATTTGATTAGAAGTTGAAGTTTGATTTGATTAGAAGTTGAAGTTTGAAGTTTGATTTGATTAGAAGTTGAAGTTTGAAGTTGATTTGATTAGAAGTTTGAAGTTTGATTTGATTAGAAGTTGAAGTTCGATTTGATTAGAAGTTGAAGTTTGATTTGATTAGAAGTTGAAGTTCGATTTGATTAGAAGTTGAAGTTGATTTGATTAGAAGTTTGAAGTTTGATTTGATTAGAAGTTGAAGTTTGATTTGATTAGAAGTTGAAGTTTGAAGTTTGATTTGATTATATTTAGAAGTTTGATTTGATTTGATTAGAAGTTGAAGTTTGAAGTTTGATTTGATTAGAAGTTGAAGTTTGAAGTTGATTTGATTAGAAGTTTGAAGTTTGATTTGATTAGAAGTTGAAGTTTGATTTGATTAGAAGTTGAAGTTCGATTTGATTAGAAGTTGAAGTTGATTTGATTAGAAGTTTGAAGTTTGATTTGATTAGAAGTTGAAGTTTGATTTGATTAGAAGTTGAAGTTTGAAGTTTGATTTGATTAGAAGTTGAAGTTCGATTTGATTAGAAGTTGAAGTTCGATTTGATTAGAAGTTGAAGTTTGAAGTTTGATTTGATTAGAAGTTGAAGTTTGAAGTTTGATTTGATTAGAAGTTGAAGTTTGATTTGATTAGAAGTTGAAGTTTGAAGTTTGATTTGATTAGAAGTTGAAGTTTGAAGTTGATTTGATTAGAAGTTTGAAGTTTGATTTGATTAGAAGTTGAAGTTCGATTTGATTAGAAGTTTGAAGTTTGATTTGATTAGAAGTTGAAGTTTGATTTGATTAGAAGTTTGAAGTTTGATTTGATTAGAAGTTGAAGTTTGATTTGATTAGAAGTTGAAGTTTGATTTGATTAGAAGTTGAAGTTCGATTTGATTAGAAGTTGAAGTTTGATTTGATTAGAAGTTGAAGTTTGATTTGATTAGAAGTTGAAGTTTGATTTGATTAGAAGTTGAAGTTTGAAGTTTGATTTGATTAGAAGTTGAAGTTTGAAGTTGATTTGATTAGAAGTTTGAAGTTTGATTTGATTAGAAGTTGAAGTTCGATTTGATTAGAAGTTGAAGTTTGAAGTTTGATTTGATTATATTTTGAAGTTTGATTTGATTATATTTAGAAGTTTGATTTGATTAGAAGTTTGATTTGATTATATTTAGAAGTTTGATTTGATTAGAAGTTTGATTTGATTATATTTAGAGGGTTGGTTGTACTTAGTTTGTTTTCTATCCACCTGAGGTAATATGAAGGCGTTGTTTTACTCTTGAAGTGTTTAAGGTGATTTATTGTTTTAAGCTTTGATAGTTATCATAGAATGATAAAAGGAGGGAATGAGAATCTATGCTATTAGCTGGTATAGTCAATTAGAGATATTATATTTTGTTGTAGTAAAGATGGTTTCTTTTGTTGTTTTAGCTAATATAAAATGGATGCTTATTTTAGTGGAAAGCAGTAAGATGGATGCTTGTGGCAGAAATGTTATCCTTGGGAACAGAATGTGTTTGTCCCTTTACGAGTGATAAGGAGTGTACAGAAGAGATGGGCTATTGTCCTCTCCCACTCTGTCTGACTGCGAGTACTGTGTATTGAAACAGTAAAGCAAGGTCATGCAGCTGCGAGATTGCTCGTCTATAGAGATAAGAAAGTTTCTTTCTTATTAGCAACTCCTTATTTGGGTGCGTGTGAAAGTAGGAAAAGTTTGAATCCACGCTAGGTAAATTGATGCGTTTCTCTAAATACATGTGACTTATATTAATGGTTTGGTTTTTGAGCATGTGACCTGTATCAATGATTTTGTCTTCTCTGTAACCATGAAAATTGTATTAGATGTGTAATTGGTCATTGTATTAGATGTGTAATTGGTCCTTGATTTCTTTTTGTCACACCTCTCTTTTTCTGTATAAAAAAGTAAACAATGGTGGAGAAGTTGTTCTTCCCCTCCCCTGAGTTGAGGTCTCTTCAGACACTAGTGTTGTGTCTGGAGATCTTCTCGGGAAGAACCCCATGGTGGAATAAATCTGATGTGCTAATCCAGTATCACGTGTGATTATTCAGACTGAAGGTAAAGAATTTGATTTAACATTAGCATCCAGAGAATTGGCCTCCGCTGCCTTCTGAGGCAGAGAATTCCACAGATTTACAACTCTCTGGCTGAAACAGTTTTTCCTCATCTCCATTCTAAATGGCCTACCCCTTATTCTTAAACTGTGGCCCCTGGTTCTGGACTCCCCCAACAGTGGGAACATGTTTCCTGCCTCTAACGTGTCCAATCCCATCATAATCTTATACGTTTCAATAAGATCCCCCTCATCCTTCTAAATTCCAGCATATACAAGCCTAGTCGCTCCAGTCTTTCAACATACGACAGTCCCGCCATTTCGGAAATTAACCTAGTGAACCTACACTGCACACCCTCAATAGCAAGAATGTCCTTCCTCAAATTTGGAGACCAAAACTGCACACAGTAATCCAGGTGCGGTCTCACTAAGGCCCTGTACCTTTTCACTGTACCTTGGTGCAGTACATGACAATAAAATAAACTCAAACTCAAACTCACCACCCTGAGTACTTTTGAAACTGATAACAGTGTTTATGCCACGGTTTTTATGCCACAGTAGACATCCTGTGTTGCATATGCAGACATAAGTCAATGTTGGTCAATCATCTCTAAGTAAATCTACGATATTAGCAGCAGCTGCATTATCTGCTGCAATGAGACTGCAGATCCTTTCACCAAATAGGTGGCAACTGGAAAAAGAAGAGCAAACTCACAGTGTGGTAACATTCTCTATCGTACTAAGACCCGCGCATTCCACTGGCACAGCCTTGCATAACGCCTGCTGAGAAGAAAGAGGATTGCACTTGCCACACATCCAGCTTCCCTTTCCAACCTGCAGCACCAATTAATTAATCTGGTGAACATTCACTTTTCTGGCATCTAATCCAGAGCCTATGTTTCAAGGCCATCCAGCACACCTGCATATAATTTTTCCCACAAAGGAACATCTGGGAGTGGCTCCGGGTAAATCAAGATTCCACACACATCCACGTTTATTAATAACTATGCATTGTTTTGAGAACCAAGCTGAGCACCTCTTTCATAACGTGTAGAAAAGAACTGCAGATGCTCATTTAAGTCGAAGGTAGACAAAATGCTGGAGTAACTCAGCACTGGGCCTCACCTCTGACAATGGAGGAGGCCCAGGAAAGAAAGCTCAGATTGGGAATGGGACGGGGAGTTAAAGTGCTGAGCAACCAGGAGATCAGGTTGGTTAAGGCGGACTGATCGGAGGTGTTCAGCGAAACGATCGCCGAACCTGCGCTTGGTCTCGCCGATGTACAGAAGTTGACACCTGGGCCAGCGGATACAGTAGATGAGGTTGGAGGAGGTGCAAGTGAACCTCTGCCTTACCTGGAAAGACTGTCAGGGTCCTTTGGATGGAGTTGAGAGGGGAGGAAAAGGGACAGGTGTTGCATCTCCTGGGGTTGCTGGGAAAGTACCCGGGGAGGGGGTGGTTTGGGTGGGAAGGGACGAGTGGACCAGGGAGTTGCGGAGGGAACCGGGCTCTGCAGAAAGCAGAAAGGAGTGGAGATGGGAAGATGTGGCCAGTAGTGGGATCCCGTTGGAGGTGGTGAAAATGTTGGAGGATTAAATACTGTATGCGATGGCTGATGGGGTGGAAGGTGAGGATAAGGGGGATTCTGTCCTTGTTACGAATGACAATAGACAATAGGTGCAGGAGTAGGCTATTCGACCGTTCGAGCCAGCACCACCATTCAATGTGATCATGGCTGATCATTCTCAATCAGAACCACGTTCCTGCCTTCTCCCCATACCCCCTGACTCCGCTATCCTTAAGAGCTCTATCTAGCTCTCTCTTGAATGCATTCGGAGAATTGGCCTCCACTGCCTTCTGAGGCAGAGAATTCCACATATTTACAACTCTCTGACTGAAAAGGTTTTTCCTCATCGTCGTTCTAAATGGCCTACCCCTTATTCTTAAACTGTGGCCCCTGGTTCTGGACTCCCCCAACATTGGGAACATGTTTCCTGCCTCTCACGTGTCTAACCCCTTAATAATCTTATATGTTTCGATGAGATCCCCTCTCATCCTTCTAAATTCCAGTGTATGGGGGGAGGGGGAGCAAGAACGGAGCTGGGGGATAGCCTAGTGAGAGCCTCATCTACAATGGAAGAGGGGAATCCCCATTTCCTAAAGAATGAGGACATCTCCGATGACCTGGTATGGAACACCTCATCCTGGGCGCAGATGCAGCATAGACGGAGGAATTGGGAGTAGGGGATAAAATCTTTAGATGTCGGAGATGGTCCAAGTGAATTTGAGTGCACCGGACTGAGGCCAGGGGACAACTCTCAGACATCTCCTCCTACTTATCCTTGGACCATGACCCCACAGACGAACACCAGACCTTAATGTCACACACCATTTCTGATTTCATTACATCCGACTCTCTGCCCTCTAAAGCCTCCAACCTTATCGTTCTCCAGCCCCGCACGACCCGATTTTATCTTCTCCCCAAAATCAAAAAACAGAACTGCCCTGGCAGACCCATTGTTTCTGCTTGTTCGTGTCCCACTGAATTAATTTCCACATACCTTAACTCGATCCTATCCCCCCTGGTCCAATCCCTCCCTACCTATGTCCAAGACACCTCACACAATCTTCGTCTCTTCAATGACTTCTGTTTTCCAGGCCCTCACTCCCTCATCTTTACTATGGATGTCCAGTCAACTTCCGTCTACTAATACTCTCCTCCACCTAGCAGAGCTGGTCCTTACCCTCAACAACTGTCCTTTCTGTCCTGGGCCTCCTTGATTGTCAGAGTGAGGCCCAGTGCAAATTGGAGGAACAGCACCTCATATTTCGCTTGGGTAGCTTACACCCCAGCAGTATAAACATTGACTTCTCTAACTTCAAATAGCCCTTGCTTTCCCTCTCTCTCCATCCCCTCCCCCTGCCCAGTTCTCCCACCAGTCTTACTGTCTCCGACTACATTCTATCTCTGTCCCGCCCACTCCCCTGACATCAGTCTGAAGAAGGATCTCGGCCCGAAACGTCACCCATTCCTTCTCTCCGGAGATGCTGCCTGTCCTGCTGTTACTCCAGCATTTTGTGTCGAACACCTCTTTCATAAGTCCATTCTGCCAATACCACCAGTATTGATGGTACAAGGATACTAGAAAGCACACATCAGATACAGAGACAGACACAAAGTGCTGGAGTAACTCAGCAGCTCAGGTCAGGCAACATCTCTGGATGGTTTAATTGTAATCAGTCTTTGACTAGATAGCGCTCAACAAAAGCTTTTTACTGTACCTTGGTACATGTGATAATAATAATAATAATAAACTAAAAATTATGATGCAACAAAATAAACTGTTAAATGGTCTCTCTTCAAATAGGGGTGCAGATGATGAGGGATTAATTAAAATTATATTTCCATAATGAAGCAACAAAATATGTAACATTGAATTTCAAAATCAATGGAAATTTAATAATAATAATAATAATGCATTACATTTATATAGCGCTTTTCAAACACTCAAAGACACTTTACAGGGATTTCTGGAACATAGAGAAGTGAATAAATAGATAAATAAGTAAACGAACAGAAAAAGGAGACAGAAGGTGAGTTTTGAATGTATTGAAGTTTACTGATGATTTTTGAGGGTGCGCCATAGAGGAGGCTGTTGCAGTAGTCCAGACGGGAGGTGATGAAGGCGTGGATGAGGGTTTCTGCAGCTGTGGAGGAGAGGGATGGACGGAGACGGGCAATGTTTTTGAGGTGGAAGAAGGCTGTCTTTGTGATGTGTTTTTAGTGCAGGTAAATCCATTTTTGATGACATTATTTTATTAATTTAAGTGCAGCTTAGATTTTTAATTTTGCCTTGTGATCTTCTCTAATAAATATTAATTTAAAAGTCTACTGGAATAGATCAATGTGTTTTGTCAAAACAACACAGGTCATGTCAAACATATAAAAAGCCTCTGTGAATGTCCAAAGTAAATAATGAGATTTCTTGTTTGGAAAAATTAAATAGTGCAGCGTGTGTGACCCACCAATGATCCAGATGCAGATGACCTTGCTTTATTATTAATGTTTTTTAATTTGTTACTTAGCCGGGTATGCAAATTTAAATTGGTTCCATGGCAAGTGACACTTCCAAAGTATAAAATTCTTACATTTGATTTCAAATTCCTCCAAGGAATGTGTTTCTGGGGCGGTGTGGCGGTGTAGCAGTAGAGCTACTGCCTTACAGCGCCAGAGATCCTGACTATGAGTGCTTGTCCGTACGGAGTTTGTACGCTCTCCCCGTGATCTGCATGGGTTTTCTCCGAGATCTTCGGTTTCCCCTCACACTTCCAAAGACAATCAGGTTTGTTGGCTAATTGGCTTGGTGCAAATGTAAAATTGTCCCCTAGTGTGTGTAGGGTCGTGTTAATGTGCGGGGATCGCTGATCGGTGTGGACTCGGTGGGCCGAAGGGCCTGTTTACCCGCTGTGTCTCTAAACTAAACTAAACGAACCATAACATGCTAACCATGTAACCTCCCCCTGTCCTTCAACTCTCCGATATCTGCGTTCATTTCATTCTGGCCTCTCGAACATCCCTAAACATAAGCCCTTGACCATTGGTGGCCATGCCTTCTTTGCCCATGTCCTAAACTCTGAATGCCTTCAGAAACCCACCTGCCTCTATACTTATCTTTTCTCTTGTAGACTCTCCTTCAGATCAACTTCGTTGCCAAGATCTTCCTCACCAGGCTCAATATCAACTTATAGTTAGCTATGTTTCTAAAAGGAACCTTCAGACATTCCGCTGCATTTGAGATACAATATAAATAAAAATTGTTTGTCTGAAGTTTCATGCGCAGTTGATTCCACATAATGGTGACCATGCATTCTGCTCTCCTTCTGAAATTCAATCCCTTTGAGATAGAGGGCATTACTTTAGGGCAGAGGGGGAAGGTTTAAAGGAGATGTGCAGGGCAAGTTGTTTTTACACAGTGGGTGGTGGGTGTCTGGAATGCACTGCTAGGGGTGGTGTTTGAAGCAGATACTATAGTGGTATTTAAGAGGCTTAGAGATAGGCAGGGAATGGAGAGGTATGGATCACGTGCAAGCAGAGAAGATTAGTTTAACACCCTTATGTTCAGCAGGTACAATGCGGGCTGAAGGGCCTGTTCCTGTGCTGTACCGTTCCATGTGAGATGTATGTTAATTAATACACTATACATTTCTGGCTATATATCCTATACCTCTGATATTTGGTTCCATTAATACCATAATCTAGATCAATAACATAGTTCTATACCTGAAGAAGGGTCTCAACCCAAAACGTCACCCATTGCTTCTCTCCAGAGATGCTGCCTGTCCTGCTGAGTTTTTCCAGCTTTTTGCATCTATCATAGTTCTCCCAGGGATGAGTTACGAGGAAAGAGTGCAATTTTAATGATCATCTAAAAATGAGATAACATTGTCAAGTCAATTGAAGTGCTGAAACTAAGTGCTCTTCTGTACAATTCCACTCAAACTTAAATGGAAGTTCTACCTATGTGCCCAAAAGTTAAACCACGATTAAAACAGAGCATTCTTTGAGGGTTCTGGACTGAAATTTTGACAGAATAGATCTGAGGAAGTTGCTACCAGCAGCGAATCTGAACTTTGAGAATGCACTGAAAATTACCTAAGCAGTGGAACTAGCAAAGAAAAATACACAGACCTTGCAAGTGACATCAGCTGTTTCATGTAACATCATGCATGTGGGACACGCACAAAGCATGCTGCTATGAACATAAAACAGAACGTCATATTAGAAAGATAACCAAAAGCCTACTGTGCACGCGACATACAGCATACTGCTTCAGCAGAGAAAAGTGTCACAAATGTTGTTCAAAAGGCCTTTTTACCAGAGTTTGTAAGAGTATGAATAATGCAGAGTAAAGCAAACAAAAATGAAAGTATGTCATTAAAGGAAGGAGCACAAAACTACTGTTTATGTAACAGAAAAATAGACAAAATTTTCACAACATCCAATACAAAAGATAGACACAAAATGTTGGAGTAACTCAGCGGATCAGACAGTAGTTCTGGAGAAAAGGAATAGGTGATGCTCGTGGTTGAGAGTCAGGGGAGAGAGAAACTAGAGGTATGAAAAGTTAAAGAACGAATCAGAGACTAGGGAAAGAAGGAGCCCACAATGGCCCATTGTTGGCTGCAGAAGAGGTGATGGCAAAGGGATGCGAACAGTGAAACTAGCAGGATTACTAGGGTGGGGGAAGGACGTAGAGAGAGGGAATGCAAGGGTTACTTAAAACTAGAGAAATTAATATTCTTACCGTTGGTTTGTAAACTGCCCAAGTGGAATATGAGGTGCTGTTCCTCCAGTATTGCTCTTTCAGTGTAGTATAACCTAGCCAAGTATTAGTTACTGCAATTAGAAGCATGTCATTCGCTTCACAGGGAGGAGAAGTATGTCAATCATGTCCATTTACCTTGTAAAATTATAGTTATGCACCAAAGGAACCCATCTTGCCAAAAGATAAGCATCTCTTTTCTTCAGATCTCTTAAACTATCAAAAAAACTATAAATTCACAACATATTTTAAAATACATTTATTCAAAAAAACATGAAAGACATAGATAATAGACAATAGACAATAGACAATCGGTGCAGGAGTAGGCCATTCGGCCCTTCGCGCCAGCACCGCCATGCATTGTGATCATGGCTGATCATCCACAATCAGTACCCCGTTCCTGCCTTCTCCCCATATCCCTTCTCTGCTATCTTTAAGAGCTCTATCTAACTCTCTCTTGAAAACATCCAGAGAATTGGCCTCCACTGCATTCTGAGGCAGAGAATTCCACAAATTCACAACTTTCTGGGTGAAAACATTCTTCCTCATCTCCGTTCTAAATGGCCTACCCTTATTCTTAAACTGTGGCCCCTGGTTCTGGACTCCCCTAACATTGGGAACATGTTTCCTGCATCTAGCATATCCAATCCCTTAATAATCTTATAAGGTTTCAATAAGATCCCCTCTCATCTAAATTCCAGTACTCTACCCCCAATACCATGTGCTCTAATTTTGGCCATTAATCTCCTATGTGGGACCTTATCAAAGGCTTTCTGAAAGTACAGGTATACTACATCCACTGGCTCTCCCTTGTCAATTTTCCTAGTTACATCCTCAAAAAATTCCAGAAGATTAGTCAAGCATGATTTCCCCTTCGTAAATCCATGCTGACTCGGACTTATCCTGTAACTGCTATTGAAATGTTCCACTATTTCATCTTTTATAATTGACTCCAGCATCTTCCCAACCACCGATGTCAGGCTAACTGGTCTATAATTCCCTGTTTTCTCTCTCCTTCCTTTCTTAAAAAGTGGGATAACATTAGCTGCCCTCCAATCCACAGGAACTGATCCTGAATCTATAGAACATTGGAAAATCAAAGGTAGACACAAAATGCTGGAGTAACTCAGCGGGTCAGGCAGCATCTCAAGAGAGAAGGAATGGGTGACATTTTGGGTCGAGACCCTTCTTCAGACATGCAGACTCTTCTTCCTGAACATTGGAAAATGATCACCAATGAGCCCACGATTTCTAGAGCCACTTCCTTAAGAACCCTGGGATGCAGACCATCAGGCCCTGGGGATTTATCAGCCTTCAGTCCCATCATTCTACCCAACACCAATTCCTGCCTAATGTGAATTTCCTTCAGTTCCTCTGTCACCCTAGGTCCTCTGGCCACTAGTACATCTGGGAGATTGTTTGTGTCTTCCTTAGTGAAGACAGATCCAAAGTATCTGTTCAACTCGTCTGCCATTTCCTTGTTCCCCATAATAAATTCACCTGTTTCTGTCTTCAAGGGACCCACATTTGTCTTAAATATTTTTTTCCTCTTCACATACCTAAAGAAGATTTTACTATCCTCCTTTATATTCTTGGCTAGCTTCCCTTCGTACCTCATCTTTTCTCCCCGTATTGCCTTTTTAGTTATCTTCTGTTGCTCTTTAAAAGTTTCCCAATCCTCTGACTTCCCACTCATCTTTGCTAATGTTGTACTTCTTCTCTTTTATTTTTATACTGTCCATGACTTCCCTTGTCAGCCATGGTCGCCTCCTACTCCGCTTAGAATCTTTCTTCCTCTTTGGAATGAACTGATCCTGCACCTTCTGTATTATTCCCAGAAATACCTGCTATTGTTGTTCCACTGTTCATCCCTGCTAAGGTCTCTTTTCAGTCAACTTTAGACAGCTCCTCCCTCATGCCTCCATAGTCCCCTTTGCTCAACTGTAATACTGACACTTCTGATTTTCCCTTCTCCCTCTCAAATTGAGAATTCAAACATAATATTAAGATCACTACCTCCTAATGGCTCCTTTACCTTGAGTTCTCTTATCAAATCCAGTTCATTCCACAACACTAAATCCAGAATTGCCTTCTCCCTGGTAGGCTCAAGTACAAGCTGCTCTAAAAATCCATCTCGGAGGCACTCCACAAACTCCCTTTGCTGGGGTCCAGTACCAACCCAATAGAGAATTATACATATCAATACTTTTGTCCTTCATAATCTAGAGCTAAGTAAATTAACACTTAGACCTTTCAGATGCAACTCAGAATACATTGATCTAATAAAAGCATATTTAATTATTTTAAGCTCTTAATATTAAAGCAATGCTTTTGATTGCTGCGGGGACTGCAAATTGAGGATTTAATATCTTCCCTTAAAAATACAGCAAGCCTGTTAAAAACATACTTGAAAAGATATGTACAATATATGATATCAGCTTTTTGAATGTCAGCAATATTCAATAGTAGGTGAATGGCTGTGTGGTGTTTATTTTAACTCTAAATACCACCGCACAAGCTTTGTATAGCTCCTGGAGCATCTACAACACACGATGCCTCAGAAAAGCCACCAGCATCCACAAAGACTCTTCACACCCCTGTAACAGCCTGTTCGAACTTCTACCATAGGGCAGACGATACAAGGCCTTCTACGCCCGCACCTCCAGACTCAGGAACAGCTTCATCCCCAGGGCCATAGCTGCTATGAACCGGTCCTGCTGAGCCGGATGGTCACATCGCACAGTGATCCGGCACAGATCTACTTGCACTTTATTCTGTTTTAAATCTGTTACAATTTGTTTCATTGGGTTGTTTAAATTAATACTGACTAGCTAATTAAATTATTGCATCGTATGGGAGGCGCATTCCCAATCTCGTTGTAACCCTGTACAATGACAATAAAGATATATTGTATTGTATTGTATTGTATTGAGTTTACATCTTGAAATTAAAATTGATGGAGAATATGTTAAAAGTTTAGTGTAATTCGTATTATGGCATCAGAGCCTTTGTCAATGTTGCATTAAAAGTAGTCAGAAATCATTTTTATAGAAGACTTCATTTAGGTTACAGGGTTTGAAGACACAAGAAACTACAAACGCTGGAATCCTGAGCAAGAAGCAAAGTGCTGGAGGATCTCAGCCAGTCAGGCGTCATCTGTGGAGATGATGAAAAATGACATTTCGGGTCGGGACACTTCTTCAGGCTGAAGAAGGGTCCCAACCCGAAACGTCATCTGTCCATTACCTCCACTGATGTTGCCTGACGCACTGAGTACCTCCAGCACTTTGCTTTTAGCTACAGACGTTTTGATTTGAGGGTTAAATTGGGTTTGACCTGCTTCCTGGCTGACTCTGATTATGGCCTCTGCCCATATACACATCCAGTGGCAATTGAGCAGGTCTCGGAAAGGAGATGAGGAGGAATATCATTAGTCAGAGGGTGGCGAATCTGTGGAATTCATTGGTACAGGTGGCGGTGGAGGCCAAGTCAATGGATATTTTTATGGTGGAGATTGTCAGATACTTGATTAGTATGGGTGTCAAGGGGTTGAGAGGGAAAGATAGATCAGCCATGATTGAATGGCGGATTTGACTTGATGGGCCAAATAGCCTAATTATGCTCCTAGAACTTATGAACTTATGAAAGGAGTGGCCTGATGGTATTGTTTGCAATGAACTTTACATGACTGATATTCATATATATTTTTTAGAAAACTATTGAGATTCATTTAAGTAATTTAATAATTGTCAATACAGTTTTAATATAACATTGATTTCAAACATTATAATGCTCAGAAATAATTCAAGTCTAACATGCAATAAGAAAACCATACTTAAGCTTCCTTTTTCCCAGGTCTGGAGTCCGAGCTGCGGTGCCTCACGAGGCTGGGGAATCCCGGCATCATTGTGCTCAGCTGCTGGAGTTCAGCACAAGCAGGTGTGACAGATGTGCCAACAGCAGTCACACAGCATGTCCTAGACTTACTGCCAGTCACAAACGACCCCACTCAGCTCGATGTTTTGTGCATTGATGCATGCACGCACAATAGATCTTCACAAGTTCACAAGTTATAGGAGTAGAATTCGGCCATTCTGACCATCAATTCCACTCCACCATTCAATCATGGCTGATCTCTGCTTCCCAATCCCATTTTTCTGCCTTCTCCCTATAACCCTTGACACCCAGTCAAATCAAGAATTTGTCTATCTCTGCCTTAAGAATATCCACTGACTTGGTCTCCACAGCCCTCTGTGGCAATGAGTACCAGAGATTAACTAACTAAGGTTAATCTTTCTGACTAAAGAGGTTCCTCCTCACCTCCTTTCTAAAAGAGCACCCTTTAATTCTGAGGCTATGGCCTCTGGTCCTAGACTCCCCCACCAATGGAAACATCCTTTCCACATCCACTCTCTCTATGCCTTTCATTATTCTGTAAGTTTCAATGAGGTCCCCCCTCAACCTTCTAAACTCCAGCAACCTGCAATCATTACACAATGCATGCGACATGCATTGTGTAATGATTGCAGGTTTCAATTTTAAGCAATCGGTGGGGTTCAGTTTTGTCAACGTTCCCAGAAGATAACATAGAACACAAAGTGCTGGAGCAACTCAGAAGGTCAGGCAGCTTCTCCGGAGAAAATGGATAGTGACGTTTCGGGTCAGGAGCATTCTGCAGACCTTGCACCTATTTCTCTTTTCTGCTTCCCCTCCACCTACATTCCTAAATAAATTTCACCTTGTCAACCCTCTAGCTTCACAACTCTCCGCAACTCTCTAATCCTTTTGTCTCATACCTTGTGTGTGTTCATTTCTGGCCTAAGTTCAACCATCTGCCTATCTACACTCGTCCCCCTGGTCTGTGCTCGCCTTTGACCTGCCATGCTTTGTCCTGCCCCTCCACTTTTCTAGATTTATTTCCCCCCACTCCTGCAATCGGGCTGAAGAAGGGGTCTGACCTGAAACATCACCTATCCATTTTCTCCAGGGATGCTGCTTCATCAACTGAGATACTCAGCTTTTTGTGTCATCTCTTGAAGACATTGATAGGTGATATTTTGGGACGGGACCCTTTTCAGACAAACTTTATTAGGGGAGAGAAAGCTGGAAAAGAGGTGATGGCGAGTAATAGGTGCATACAGATGAGTGTGGGTTTTGATGGGAAGATGTGTGGACAAAGGTTCGAGATGAAAAGGGGACAAAAGGTGAATTTCAGTATTATTTCGCTCTCCTTTACTCCTGGAGAAATAAAATGGAAACAAGGTATGTCTACCACTTCTCTTTTGATTTGCACAGGTAACAATGTCTCCAATGGTTTCAGAGGCATTATCTGAAATATTGTGAATATTTAGAATACCTGCATCAGTGCAAAACAACAATGTGGAAAAAAATTCTCAGGGCACACAATTATTGCAGTATTAGGTCATAAGGTCATAAGTGATAGGAGTAGAATTAGGCCATTCGACCCATCAAGCCCACTCCGCCATTCAATCATGGCTGATCTATCCCTCCCTCCCAATCCCATTCTCCTGCCTTCTGCCCATGAACTCTGACACCTGTACTAATCAAGAATCTATCTAGCTCTGCCTTAAAAATATCCACTGACTTGGCTTCCACAGCCTTCTGTGGCAAAGAATTCCACAAAATCACCACCTTTATTCAATGATATTATTACAACTCAAGCAATCTGTCCCTGAAGAAGAGTCTCGACCTGAAACGTCACCCATATCTGTGCCTGTCCCGCTGAGTTACTCCAGCTTTTTGGGTCTATCTTCGGTTTAAACCAGCATCTGCAGTTCCTTCCTACACAATCTGTCATATTATTTTAGTTCCTGATTGCGACTGCATTTCAAGGGTTAATCGCAGGCTGTAATGTGTAAAGTCTGCGATACTAATGAATGACAGGTTGATGGCATTTGCTAGGCTTTGCTGGCATCTGATTTCACTCATCTTCTTTTGCCACAGTCAAGTAAACTCTACTATTATGTAGGTCTCACACACTCACGGCTACAATCTACAATCTTGCTCATGAGCTGTTGCATTTGACGTTTTCCTTATCCTCAGATCCACATTCCATCCATCCAGTTCCACAGTTCCATCCATCCGATTTTTGATACTCTTCTCTTCGCAATTGAATCCCCTGATGCAAGTGGGGTGTTCACCTTTATGAATCAATGCAATTCTCTTTATGACAAAAGTGCCCTGTGTTCAATTTTCTTCCATCACTTGTCAGCACTTTCAGAATTTGGATTCTTATTACACAAGCATTAAGGAAAAGTGCATGAATATAGATTTCCTAATAGGAGCAGCTTCCTGACGTTACTTTAGACTTTAGATATACAACGTGGAAATAGACCATTTGGCCCACCGAATCCACACCAGCCAGCCATCACCCCATACACTAACCTACATGTACTAGAGACTATTTTACAACTTACCAAAGCCATAACCCTACAGACATTTACATCTTTGGAGTGTGGGGGGGAAACCGGAGCACCCGAAGAAAACCCATGTGGTCGCATGGAGAACATGCAAACTTTGTACAGACAGCACTGGAGCAATCGGAGAAAACCTATGCATTCACGGGGACAACATACAAACTCCGTACAGACAGCACCCGTAGTCAGGATCGAACCTGGGTCTCTGACGCTGTGAGACAGCTGTGAGGTTGCGACGCTGTGAGGTTGCGCCACTGGAGCGACCATTCTTTTTGATATTGGTTCTAAAACACAACTCCATTTAGCTTCAATCAAAGATCATTTTACAAATCAGAGCCAGCATCGATGGCCAAAGAGCCCACAATGGTACATTGTTGACTTTGGAGGAGTTGATAACGAGGGGATATGAACAGTAAAACTAGCAGGAGGACTAGGGTGGGGAAGGAATGCAAGGGTTACTTAAAATTGGAGAAATCAAATGAAGCCTCGGATCTGTTCTGTTTTCATACCTCTCGGTTCCCCCTCCCCTCCTCTCAGTCTGAAGAAGGGTCACGACCCGAAATGTCACCTATTCCTTTTCTCCACAGATGCTGCCTGTCCCTCTGAGTTACTCCAGCATTTTGTGTCTATCTTCAGCATAGACCAACATCTGCAGTTTCTTCCAAAACACATTGTAAGTAAATGTTTTATATTGTGAATAGTGACTTATGTACCGCAAGAATCACAATACATACTTGCGGATTTTATGAATGAACCATATTTTCAGGAAAGAAATGTCTCTAAGGTAAGAAGTAGGTGAGAAAAAAATCAACTTGTCGGCAATACATGTGGCTTTGCGGTGCTTGAGAAACAATGAAGACAATCATCCTTGGTCTCTTACCAATGGCAATGCTAAGGTTTAAGGGAAGTGCTGGTAGCATTGTGGTAAATAACAGTTCACCTTTAATATGAGATGATATTTTGTGCATGCCTTCATCCCACATCTACATGGAATACTGCCTTTGAAACATTTTAACAGCAGGCACATTGATAACTGACATTGATTTGGTAAATAGCATTGAAATTTCTCACATGTTTTGACATTTCTGGGCCTGCAACACAGCAGGGTATTCCAAAAATCATCTTTCCTGCCCATACTTCTTGCCTGATCTCCCTGATCTGCTAATTTAATGAATAGCTGGAATTGCCTTTCTGATCACATTGCAAACAACATTTGGTTGTTTAGCTTCTTTTCTTGAATTATGAATTGAGTTAAATGATGTTCGTGCTGAAGAATGGAGTTTTTTCCATTGCAGGCAGCCACTGTGAGCATCAAGTACACTAGAGTTGGGTATAGCACAGTGTGACGGTGTCCCACCATCATGAGAGTACTCTTTACCAAATTAGTCTGGTCTACTTACATTTCTGAAGAAGTCTGAAGAAGGGTCTCGACCCGAAACATCACCCATTCCTTCTCTCCAGAGATGCTGCCTATCCTGTTGAGTTACTCCAGCATTTTGTGTCTATCTTCGGTTTAAACCAGCTTTTGCAGTTCCTTCCTACTTACATTTACAACATTGGACATGTTAGGTTTCATAAATTCATAATTCATAGGAGCAGAATTAGGCTATTTGGCCTATCAAGTCTAATCCACCATTCAATCATGGCTGAACTATCTTTCAATCCCATTTTCCTACCTTCACCCCATAATCTTTGACACCCTTACTAATCAAGAATCTGTTAATCTCGGCTTTAAAAATACCTGACGACATGGCCTCCACAGCCGTCTGTGGCAATGAAGGCTTCAGTGAATGACATTGGCCATCAGTGCTATGTTAGAGATTGCTTTTGACCCATGTAAAACTAGGAACACACCGTTCTTGAAATATTCAGCAGGTCAGACAGCATCTGTGGAGGCAGCCTGAAGTGTAGATGGAGTCAATGGTGGCGAGTCTGGTCTGTGCGATGGACTGGGCTACAAACACAACCCTCCACAATTTCTGAAGATAGACAGAAAGTGCTGGAGCAACTCAGCGGGACAGGCAGCATCTCATAAGAAAAGCAACAGGTGACGTTTCATCAAAGATACTAGAGGAGCAAGATGAACCACTACACTGAAGTGTAGTACGCAAAGGAGCGGAACGGCCGCCATTTTAAGCAAAACCCGCCGTTTGCTCAGCCTCTCGCAGTGTAATCAGTGTTTTGGGGCAACAGTATGTGTGATGATACCATTAAAATGCAGAAAAAATCTCATCTATCAATTCACAGATTTTTGTTATTTTTCTTTTTAAATGTTTCTGCAAGTTTCTGCCTACTAAAATGGCACCATGACATACTACGGTTTTTAGGGTCGAGTTCTATCTTGCTCTGCTCTATTATCTTTGCGTTTCAGGTTGGAACCCTTCGCAATCTCTGCAATTTCTTGCGGTCTTCGGGAGAGTTGTTCCCAAACCAAGCTGCGTTACGACCCAACAGTATGCTTTCTACGGTGCACCTGCAGAAATGTGTGAGTTATTGGAGATATGCCAAATTTCCTCAGTCCCCTAAGGAAGTAGAGGCTTCGGTGTGTCTTCTTGGCTGTTGATATAATGTGGTTGGTCTACAACAGATCGTTGATAATATTTGTACCACAGAATTTCATGCTCTCAACCTTTTCATAAATGATTGTTCACATATGTTCATAAACTACCCAAATTATTCACACAGACAGGGGATTTTTTTCCCCCATTACATCAGTATAGACTAGAGTTGAATTCAACGTTTTGTTTATATGTTTTTACTATGCAACCTCCACTAAAATTTGCAAATGGGTGTTAAATGAAAAGAATGTCCTCTTCACTGGGAAAATGTAGCACAATGTGATTTTTTTTTGTTACACTAACAGTTAGTACACAGCTTTCAATTTACTGATTATCTCTGACTCCTTTTGTGTCCAATGCAAAATGAGATTGCATAATGTGCCAATTAGCTAAATGATTAATGCTTACAGAATGGGTTGTTTAGTATGTTAATTAAGTGAACAATGGTGATGTCGAAAAGCCAACTGATTGCAAAATATTTTATTTAAAGAAGCATAGATATTCATGTGGTATTGTGGTGTTCACTGCTCATTGCTGTTGATGTTCTCTGCATTTGTTACCATTATGGGTCTGCGCCAAGTTTTCATTATTTACTGCCTCTTCTTCGGCAGTTTCTAAACACTGAAGATAACTCACTTCCATTCCACTTCCAAGGAGTGGGAGATGGCTGTGTGTAACTTATTTTACCACAGATAGACACAAAATGCTGGAGTAACTCAGTGGGACAGGCAGCATCTCTCGAGAGAAGGAATGGGTGATGTTTCGGGTTGAGACCCTTCTTATTCTACCACAGGGTGGCCATTGAGTTACAACACAATCTTCGTCTAAGGGCAAGAGGTTCTAAGGCAATTGGAGATCTTGTTTCCTTCAGCTCCACTTCCCCCACCCCGACTATTGTTCGATGGTTCTTTATTACTATTACATGTATTAAGGTACAGTAAAGTTCTCCAATTCTCCACCCCCACCCCCCCCCCCCCCCCCCCCAGTTTTACTTTCAGTCTGAAGGGTGCCAATCCGAAACGTCACCTATTCCTTTCTCCAGAGATGCTACCTGACACGTTGAGCTGCTCCTGCACTTTGTGTCTATCTATAAATAAATTAGGTTTTTTTGCAAACAGTTCAGTCAATTCTTACCATCCCAGAAAAAGTATAGAGTGACGAAGTGTATAGAAGTAGCCCACTGAGACCTTATGCAAGAATTGCCAGGGTTTGGCGCCATTTTCAAAGTCCAAGCTGCAGCTGGCCATAAAGGCTAATTCTAGCCATCACCTCAATTCAGATCATCCAGAGAACCGTCGTCCCTCTCCCTGCCCGGCCACCATTCAGTCTCTGTGCTCCGCAGCTGACCTTGAGGGCGCAGAAGGTTTGGGAGACAAGGGGCAGCTGATTTACCCTTCCCTGAATCTAAATGGAGCAAACATGCAAACAACACCTGGGTCAGAACAGAACCCAGATCCCTGGAGCTGTGAGGCAGCAGTTCTGACAGATGTGCTGCACTGATAGTGTCCCCCTCACTCCTACAGCACTCACACAAGTTCACAAGTTATAGGAGTAGACAATAGACAATAGACAATAGGCAATAGGTGCAGGAGGAGGCCATTCGGCGCTTCGAGCCAGCACCATCATTCAATGTAATCATGGCTGATCATTCTCAATCAGTACCCCGTTCCTGGCTTCTCCCCATACCCCCTGACTCCGCTATCCTTAAGAGCTCTATCTAGCTCTCTCTTGAATGCATTCAGAGAATTGGCCTCCACTGCCTTCTGAGGCAGAGAATTCCACAGATTTACAACTCTCTGACTGAAAAAGTTTTTCCTCATCTCCGTTCTAAATGGCCTACCCCTTATTCTTAAACTGTGGCCCCTGGTTCTGGACTCCCCCAACATTGGGAACATGTTTCCTGCCTCTAACGTGTCCAACCCCTTAATAATCTTATATGTTTCGATAAGATCCCCTCTCATCCTTCTAAATTCCAGTGTATACAAGCCTAGTCGCTCCAGTCTTTCAACATACGACAGTCCCGCCATTCCGGGAATTAACCTAGTAAACCTACGCTGCACGCCCTCAATAGCAAGAATATCCTTCCTCAAATTTGGAGACCAAAACTGCACACAGTACTCCAGGTGCGGTCTCACTAGGGCCCTGTACAACTGCAGAAGGACCTCTTTGCTCCTATACTCAACTCCTCTTGTTATGAAGGCCAACATTCCATTGGCTTTCTTCACTGCCTGCTGTACCTGCATGCTTCCTTTCAGTGACTCATGCACTAGGACACCCAGATCTCGTTGTACATCGCCTTTTCCTAACTTGACACCATTCAGATAATAATCTGCCTTTCTATTCTTACCACCAAAGTGGATAACCTCACATTTATCCACTTTAAACTGTATCTGCCATGCATCCGCCCACTCACACAACCTGTCCAAGTCATCCTGCAACCTCATAGCATTAGCGTAGAATTAGGCCATTCAGCCCATCGAGTTTTCTCCACCATTCAATCATGGCTGATCTCTGCCTCCTAATCCCATTTTCCTGCCTTCTCCCCATAACCTTTGACACCCATTGTAATCAAGAATTTGTCTATCTCTGCCTTAAAAATATCTACTGACTTGGCCTCCAGAGCTCTCCGTGGCAATGAATTCAACAGATTAACTACCCTCTGACTAAAGAAGTTCCTCCTCACCTCTTTTCAAGGGACAGCTGAATTGCTCTTCCATGAATCTAAATCATATAAGGGAAAAACAGTAAGAAATCAGATGCTGGTGAGGTTTGATGACAAGTTCAAAATTCTTGCAGGTAGCCTCCAACATTGTAACAATGCATCACCAACATAACTACCAAATAACAAACTACCGAAGCCTGACATTACAATATTTTACCCTTTATTATAAGTTTAAAAGCAGGCCCTTCGGCCCATCAAGTGCACAACGATCAGCGATCACCCATACCCTAGTTCTGTCCTACATATTAGGGACAATTTACAGAGGCCAATTCTCCTACAAACCTGCACATTTTTGGATTGTGGGAAGAAACCGAAGCACCCGGAGAAACCCCTGCGATCACAGGGCGAGTGTACAAACTCTGTACAGCCAGCAACCACAGCCAGGACCGAACCCGGGTCTCCGGCACTGTGAGGCAGTAACTCTACTGCTGCACCACTGTGCCGCAATCATCTTTGCCATTTGGGTTACAGTCAACTCCAACTTCAGTCTGAAGCCCCACCTTACATTTACCCCATCTCAGACCATGGGAATTACCACATAATTACAGTACAGTTTCCCTCTCCCAAAATATTCGAACCATCCCAGAGCCTGTCAAGAATAATGCAACTTGACACAACCCAATATCACCTTGATAAACGTTTTGCAACGCAGTTGACAATGAAGAGCAAAATGAGGCAGGATGTAAAACAAATGTCCCCACAACTTGCCATCTTGCATATTAGGTTAGAATTGCACCTTGCTCAAAATTTTTAATTCCATATTTTTCAGATGAGAAATTCTTAGGCTGCTGGCTCCAGATGAAAATTTTGCAATGGACTCTCTTGATCATTCCCATTAGAGAGATAAAGGGTCCCATTACTAATAATCATAATTTGCCTGTCCTTCAGATGTAATAGATTTCTTGAATACAGAGGAGTCATTCGGGTAGATGAGTTGTCATTCTCAAGATCTTAAAACATCAATTATCAAAGAAATGTGGAATAAATTTTTAACCAGCAAAAAGCTTCTGCAATTCCATCTGATTTTAATAGCTCATTTCATTTGCTTCATTTTGTCATCTAATTGCAAAATCAGATCTCTTGCAATTAACCCTTCATCGTATACCACTCCTCTGGTAGAAAATCAAACAGATTAGAAAGGGCACGCAGTGACATGCCTATCACTAGCAGAGATGAAAAGATCAAAAATTAAATCTGCATGTCATTCCTTCTGATAAATTCCAATTCATTCAAAACTGAAATTTCAATCCTTCATTATGATGTGACAGCTACTTCCATGGAAATATCAATTAGTGGTTCCAAGTTCAAACCCCAGATGTTAATCTGAAGGGCTCACTTCTCTGGAATGAGGTAACCAACCTGAGGTCACTTGTTTTGAGATGGCAAGAGATTGTATCTACCGATCATTTGCCAGGCTTTGCATTTCCCCCATCTCTTTTCCAGCATCCCCCCTTACTAAAAGCAGTCCTCACCCAAAACATCCCTGCCGAGTTACTCCAGCACTTTGTGGAGTCTGAAGAGGGGTTTCAACCAGAAACATCACCCATCCATAAGTTCATAAGTTCACAAGTGGTAGGAGCAGAATTAGGCAATTTGGCCCATCGTCTACTCTGCTATTCAATCATGGCTGATCTATCTTTTCCTCTCAACCCCATTTTCCTGCCTTCTCCCCATAACCCCTGACACCCGTACTAATCAAGAATCTATCTATCTCTGCATTAAAAAATATCCATTGAGTTGGCCTCCACAGCCTTCTGTGCCAAAGAATTCCACAGATTCACCACGTCCTCCAGAGATACTGTCTGACCAGCTGAGTTACTCCAGCACTTTGCGTCATTTTTTGCAAACCAGCCTCTGCAATTCCTTGTGTCTCCAGAATGACTCCATGTCAGGAAGTGAAAATCAAAAATATTGAAGACATTGGAAAACCAAAACAAAATACTGGAAAAGCTCAATGAGTCAAGCAGCATCTATGGAAAGAAAAGCAGTAAATGTTTCTGGCTGAAACCCCTCTGGTTCCGTTTTGATGAAGTTTTGACCTTAAAAGTTGACTCCGTTTCTCTGTTTCACTTTCAGCAGATGCTGTCTGACCTATGAGGGCAGGCCCAATAATGGGTATAATGTTATAATGGTAACACTATTACAAGTAATCCAAAGTTGTGAATTCAAGCCTGACCAGAGGGGTTTGAGAATTTAAACACCATCTCTATTTGAACACTATTCGGAAGCACTGTGATGGAGCTGTATAGTTGCTGCCTTATAGTGCCAGAGACCTGGGTTTGAAACTGACTACAGGTGCTGTCTGTACAGAGTGTGTACTTCTTCCCCGTGACCGCGTGGATTTTCTCCGGGTACTCTGGTTTCCTCCCAAGATGTACAGGTTTGTAGGTTAGTTGGCTTTGGTAAAAAAAAAAATGTAAATTGTCCCTAGTGTGTAGGATAGTGCTAGTGTACGGGGTGATCGCTGGTCGGCGTGAACTCGGTGGGCTGAAGGGAACTGTTTCTGCGTTGTATCTATAAAGTCTAAAGTCCACCAGTTATATCAGGTTTCCTGCTTACTTTTGGCTTACATTGACAAAGTTACTTCAGAAATAACCTGCGGCTGCTTTGCAACTCAACCGACCAGGAGTTACTAAAATATTTCATTATTGAAGTTAATTGTACCCGTGAGCAACAACAATGTGCACTAATAGTGATATATGGTTCCAGGATCTTCCGACGTCCATCATGATTCCAAATGTTTTGCAATTCATTTCTTTTCATCATTACCATATCTTTCTTTGTCACCTGTTATCACTGTTCCAACTATCTGCCTATCAAATTCCCCCCTCATCCATCTCCACATATTACCTGCCACGCTTTGTCCTGCCTTTCCCCTTTTCCAGCTTCCATCTGCCCCCCCCATCACTACAATCAGTCTGAAGAAGGGTCTCAACCCGAAATGTCAACTATTCCTTTTCTCCAGAGATGCTGCCTGACCCGCTGAGTTACTCCAGCGCTTTGTGTCTTTCTTTGCCATAGTTTCAATATAACTCTTGCTTCTTGGTCACCTCTCCCGGAATTACAAAATCTCTTATGTTCTTTTCATCTTGTTGATTCTTACCATGTTCTGAATATTATATTCTGTTACCATGAATATTCAGGTAAACAACATTTCCATGCAAATTACATGCGTGGGGGGACAGACGTCAGATCTTTGGGGGAACCGGGGGGGGGGTGGGGGTGGGAAGAACGAAGAAGGGATGACTACCTTTTGTAACTTTGTCGGCACCGTTTTGCGTACTTTGCATGCAAAAACAAAGATTTCCACTGTGCCTCGGTGCAAGTGACAATAAAGTATCATCATCATCAAATTACAATTCTAATAGGAAGCACCAATAATATAATCGAATGACCCTATTATTAATAAAAGCAGCATGGAATCTGGGAAGTGTTGTATGATGCATCCCTATAAATTTAGTGCCACACATCTAGTTTTCATTTGTTTTTAGTTTCTCCTCTATTGTCTCTGAAATGCTCAGTGTGTATTTCAGACCCTTCAACAGTAAGCTCGGCTGATTGTTAGCTGCAAAACATTTCCTTTCCCTCTATTCCCAGTGGGCTCCTTCATTCTTCACACGGTACTTGTTCTGCACTTGTTCATAAAGCCGAACAGAATTATTCCTACTGCACTGACAATCTGACTTTACTCATTTCACTGACAAGCTCAACATGACAGGGATCTTCAAAGGAACTAAATTCACTAAATTGGTCTCTGCGTCACACCTAATTAGCATCTCCTGCTATAGAAGCCATTAGCTTGATGAGTGAAAACCACAAGTGAATACTAATTTGGACTCATTCCCTTCGGACAATAATTGGAGGTGACACCATACAGCACTGCAAAGCTGATAGAAAATATATTGGGAACTGTGGCCTAAAAAGCACAAAAATCTAAATTTACGTCTAAATATAAAGGGATATTTTTAGACCTATTTATTCTTCAATTATTTTCTGCTCATCAGAACAAAATGCCAATATTACTCTGGAGTGAAATAATGTTCAATATATTTGCTTATGATGATAGTGCTGAGCACATCTAGATTACAAACACTGATGGGCCAAATGTGATGTTTTATTGCACATCACCTTCCATGTGGGGAAAGTCAAGAGGCAACACTGATCTGTCAACAATAACAGCTTGCATTTATAAACCACCTCTAATGTGATGAATGTCATGATGTACTTAGCAGGAGCATTATCAAACTAACCTTTGGCACTGATCCACAGAAAGAGATGTCAAGAAGATAATCAAAGGCTTGATAAAGGAGATAAATTTTAAAGATTATCTTAAATGTGGGAAGAAAGAAATTTCAAAGGCCATAGTATCGTATCTAAGAGCAGATCCAGCACTGTATTAGATACATCCTCACTATAATTCTGAATTCAACCAAAGTCCTTCCAGGCAGGACACCACAGAAGGAGCCAGCGCTGCCCTCGCAGCTGCGGCTTGCCTGCAGTCCGTCTGTCTTTTGTGTTTTTTGTTGTTTTTGTATGAATTGTAGTTTTAATATGGTGTAGGGTTTGTATGTTATGTTGGGGGGGTGGGAGGGAACGGGAACTGTAAAATTCTCTCTCCCGAATGGAGACGCGACCTTTGTTTCTGTGTCGTGTCTCTGTTCCCACTGCGGCCTACCATCGGCCATGCACCTGGGACCACCTGGGCTCTGGTTCGCAGAGCCCACGGCCCGGACTCACCACCTACGGTGCTGGCCGCTTTCGGATGCTGCGGGAGTGGCTGCGACTCGTCTCCGGAGGCTTCGGCGTGGGCCGCGTGGACGTCGGAAGCCCACAGGCCCTGCCCTGGGTGGGGGCCGACATCGGGAGCTCCGGCAGCGGCAGCGACAGCGTCTTCGCTCGCCCCGAATTGCGGGGCTTGGGTCGGCCCGCCGCGGACCTTTCACCGTCCGGCGCGGCCTGGAATAGGCCGCGGACCTTTCACCACCCGGCGGGGGCTTCAATGTCGGGAGCCCCGACCGCCCCGACGTGGCAACTTCAACAGCCTGACCGCGGGAGAAGACGGCAGGGATGAGAAAAAGACATTGTGGCCTTCCATCACAGTGAGGAGGGACTGGAGGAGACTCACTGTGATGGATGTTTCTTTTGTTTGGTGTTAGTTTGTGATTGTATGTGTTATTGCATTTTTATTGATTATTCTTATTGGTCTTATTGTTGAACTGCGGGTAATGTTTCATTTCACTACACATTTATGTGTATGTGACAAATAAACGACTATTGACTATTGATTGATTGACTTTGTCTTCTATACTGTTAATGGAGACACAAGAAACTATAGGTTTGAGCAGAACATAAAGCACTGGAGGAACTTTAGAGTTTACAAAACTTTTACATTATCTTTGCAGTACTTTAGGGGCAGCACAGTGGCGCAGCAGTAGAATTGCTGCCTTACAGGGCCAGAAACCCGGGTTTGATCCTGACTACAGGTGCTGCCTGTACGGAGTTTCTACATTCTCCCCGTGACTGCATGGGTTTTCTCCGGTTTCCGCCCACACTCCAAAGACGGACAGTGTTTGTAGGTCAATTGGCTTCGGTAAAATTGTCTTTTGTGGTTAGGACAATGTTAGTGTCCGGGGTGATCGCTGATCGGTACAAACTCAGTGGGCCGAAGGGCCTGTTTCCGTGCTGTATCTCTAAAGACACAGCTGATAAAGCTGCTGCCTCACAGCACCTGAAACCCAAGTTCAATTCTGACCTCGGGTGCTGTCTCTACCGAGTTTGCACATTCTCCCTGTGACTGCATGGGTTTCTTCTGGGTGCTCCAGTTTCCTTACATATCCCAAAGATGTTGCAGGTTTGTAGGTTAATTGGTCTCTGACAAAATGTTCCCAATGATTAGGGAATGGATGGGAAAGTGGGAGAACACAGAACTCATGTGAATGGGTGATTGATGGTCGGCATGGACTCAATGGGCCGAATGGTCTGTTTCCATGCTGTATTTCTAAAATCTCAATGGATCAGACAGCATCTGGGGAAGGAATAGAGTCATAGAGTGATACAGTGTGGAAACAGGCCCTTCGGCACAACTTGTTCACACCAGCGAACATGTCCTAGCTACACTAGTCCCACCTGCCAGTGTTTGGTCCATATCCCTCTTAATTTATCCTATCCATGCACCTGTCTAACTGTTTCTTAAATGTTGGGATAGTGCCAGTCTCAACTATGTCCTCTGGCAGCTTTATCCATACACCCACCACCCTTTGTGAGGAAAAGGTTACCCCTCAGATTCCTATTAAATCTTTTCCCCTTCACCTGAAACCCACGTCTTCTGGTCCTCGATTCACCTACTCTGTGCATCTACCCGATCTATTCCTATCATGATTTTGTACACCTCAATAAGATCACCCTCATCCTCCTGCACTCCATGGAATAGAGTCCCAGCCTACTCAACCTCTCCCTTTACAGTGCCCTCCATAATGTTTGGGACAAAGACCGATCATTTATTTTTTTGCCTCTGTACTTCACAATTTGAGATTTGTAATAGAAAAAATCACATTGTGCACATTGTCAGATTTTAATAAAGGCCATTTTTATACATTTTGGTTTCACCATGTAGAAATTACAGCAGTGTTTATACACAGTCCCCTGTTTCAGGGCACCATAATGTTTGGGACACAGCAATGTCATGCAAATGAAAGTAGTCTTGCTTAGTATTTTGTTGCATATCCTTTGCATGCAATGACTGTTTGAAGTCTGTGATTCATGGATATCACCAGTTGCTGGATGTCTTCTCTGGTGATGCTCTGCCAGGCCTGTATTGCAGCCATCTTTATTGTATGTTTGTTTTGGGGGCTAGTCCCCTTCAGTTTTTTCTTCAGCATATAAAGGTCATGCTCAATTAGGTTCAGATCAGGTGATTGACTTGGCCACTCAAGAATTGACCAGTTTTTAGCTTTGAAAAACTCATTTGTTGCTTTAGCAGTATGTTTGTGATCATTGTCTTGCTGTAGAATGAACCGCCGGCCAATAGGTTTTGTGGCATTTGTTTGAACTTGAGCAGATAGGATGTGTCTATACATTTCAGAATTCATTATGCTACTACCATCAGCAGTTGTATCATCAATGAAGATAAGTGAGCCAGTACCTTCAGCAGCCATACATGCCCAGACCATAACACCCTCACCACCGTATTACAGAGATGAGGTGGCATGCTTTTGATCTTGGGCAGTTCCTTCCCTCCTCCATACTTTGCTCTTGTCATCACTCTGATATAAGTTAATTTTCGTCTCATCTGTCCACAAGACCTTTTTCCAGAACTGTGGTTGCTCTTTTAAGTACTTCTTGGCAAACTGTAACCTGGCCATCCTATTTTTGCAGCTAACCAGTGGTTTGCATCTTGCAGTGTAGCCTCTGTATTTCTGTTCATGAAATCTTCTGCGGACAGTGGTCATTGACAAATCCACACCTGACTCCTGAAGAGTGTTTCTGAACTGTCGGACAGGTGTTTGGGGATTTTTCTTTATTATAGAGAGAATTCTTCTGTCGTCAGCTGTGGAGGTCTTCCTTGACCTGCCAGTCCCTTTGCGATTAGTAACCTCACCAGTGCTCTCTTGCTTCTTAATGATGTTCCAAACAGTTCATTTTGGTAAGCCTTAGGTTTAGCTGATGTCTCTAACAGTTTTATTCGTGTTTATCAGTCTCATAATGGCTTCTTTGACTTTCATTGGCACAACTTTGGTCCTCATGTTGATAAACAGCAATAAAAGTTTCCAAAGATGATGGAAAGGCTGGAGGAAAGACGAGGTGCTGAGAGCACTCTTATATACCTGCATTAAGGAGGCATTTTAAACACACCTGAGCAATTACAAACGCCTGTGAAGCCATGTGTCCCAAACATTATGGTGCCCTGAAATGGGGGGACTATGTATAAACACAGCTGTAATTTCTACATGGTGAAACCAAAATGTATAAAAATGGCCTTCAATAAAATCTGACAATGTGCACTTTAACCACATGTGATTTTTTCTATTACAAATCTCAAATTGTGGAGTACAGAGGCAAATAAATAAATGATGAGTCTTTGTCCCAAACATTATTGTGGGCACTGTATCTCAGACCCTCTAGCCCTGGCAACATGCTTGTAAATCTTCTCTGTACTCTTTGTAGCTTGACAACATCTTTCCTCTAACACGGTGCCCATAAATGCAACATTACCTCCCAACTTCTATAATCAATACTCTGACTGATGACGACCAATGTGCTGGGCGGCCAAACCCTTTTAATGGTGTTGAATGCTAAATTCTTCCGCACACAGTAAGCTGAACCCATTTACTCACTATTCCCTTTATATATAAACATTACTCAGACACACTTCCAAACCTTTATCAAGGTTTTATCAAACCTTTGATTATCTATCTTGATATCTCTTTCTGTGGATCAGTGCCAAAGGTTAGTTTGATAATGCTCCCGATAAGTGCATCAGGACATTCATTACATTAGAGGTTGTTTTATAAATGCAAGCTGTTACTCTTGACAGAACAGTGTGGCAAGTGTGTCTCTTGACTTTTTCCACATCGAGGTTTTCAAGAAACGTTCTTTGTTGTGATGACTTATAACAGTCAGCTTGCATGAGTGTGAGTGATTAAACCCATTTGTTGGTGTCCTCCACATTGCTCAGGTTTTGCCCTGATATAAAAATCTTGCCATGCCGGGAAAATTCCTCCTTTTGGTTTCACAGTCTTAATCCAGTCTCTATGTGCAAAAATCAAATGGTTGGTTGGTTGATTTAGTAAATGATTCCATTGTCAACTCAAAGAATGTGTAGGAAAAAATAACTGCAGATGCTGGTATAAATCGAAGGTAGACAAAAAATGCTGGAGTAACTCAGCGGGTCAGGCAACATCTCAGGAGAGAAGGAATGAGACCCTCGACCCGAAACGTCACCCATTCATTCTCTCCCGAGATGCTGCCTGACCCGCTGAGTTACTCCAGCATTTTGTGTCTACTGTCAACTCAAAGAAGTTATCTTTCAGTTTGATGATTGACTATTAACACAAAAAGAGGTGTTTCTACAGGAAAAAAAATCTGAGTTGGTGAACACTTTCAGAAGGTTGGTAAAGGGTTTTTACCAAAGTGATGATGCTGATTTTAACATTTTCAAAGACCTTGGAGACAAACGCAAACTTGCTGAAATCTGTCATAGAGAGTCACAGGGTCAAAGAGTCATACAACATGGAAATTGGCCCTTTGGCCCAACTTGCCCATTCCAACTTGCCCATTCCAACCCAAATCACCCATCTACACTACTGCCCCACCTGCCACGTTTTCCCCATATCCCTCTAAACCTTTTTTATCCATGTACCTATCCAAGTGTCTTTTAAATGTTGTTACAGTACCTGCCTCAACGACCCACTCTGGCAGCTCGTTCCATATCCCATATTCCATATTGAAATGTAAATCGTGTTAACAGTTTGACCGCGGAGGTTAGATGGACAGGTCAGGCAGTTAGATCTGAATAATCCTGCACCATACTAGAGGTCGATTTTATTTTGCCACTCTCCTACTTAATATATTCATGAAATCAATTCCACGTGTCAATACTTTGGGTATGCCAGCAAACAATTTCACTGTGACTTGCCACATGTGACAATAAAGTATTCAATGTTCCACATGGAAAACTTCAAAATCTTCCTTCAATGCTTTCTTTAAAAAATAATTTACATGTGTTGGTATTTCTCCCAAACCTGTTGGGATATAAACCCAAGTTTGTGGCACCACAGAGGATGTTGCTGTTCAGAGGGTAGTGGGGGGGGGGGGGGGCAGAAGTGGGAGCAGTAGTGACAGAGGATTCTATTGTAAGGAGGGCAGATTACCATTTCTGAGGATGCAAAACAGACACCAGGTTGGTATGGAGACAGGAGGAATTGCAGATGCTTGTTTACAAACAGAGACATGCAGTGCTGGAGTACCTCAGCAAGTCAAGCAGCATCTTTGGAGAACATGGAGAGTTTTGTTTCGGGTCGAGGCCCTTCCTATAGACTGAAATCGGGTCCCAGCGCATGTTCTCCGGAGATACTACGTGACCCGTTGAGTTACTCCAGCGCTTTGTGTCTTCTTCAGGTAGGTTTGTTGCCTCCCTAGTGCTAGGTGGTTTTCAAGCGCTGTTTGTGGAAGGTTTAACCCGAGTTGGCACAGGAAGGGTGTACAGAGCAGTTGCCCAGATGGACAGATGCAATCACCTAGAGGAGACCAAAATTAGGCAGACCAAATAAGCAAGCACATGACAAGGTAATTCAAAGCTAAGTTGTGTCTATTTTAATACAAGAGTAACACCCGCAAAGTTAAAACTTTAATTAACACCAGGGGGTAAGATATTATTGCCATCACTGACACGTGGTTGAAGGATGGGCAAGTCTGGCAATATCCAAGGTTGGAGAGGTTTCAGGCGAGACGGAGGGGAAGTAAAAGGGGCAGAGCTGTTGCACTGTTAGTCAAAGATTGCATTGCTTTAGTGCGGGTTGGTAGGTTAGTTTGCTGCTGTAAATGTTCTCATTGTGTAGGTGAGTGGTAGAATCTGGGAGGACTTGATAACAATATGGAGAGAATAAAGTTGCGTTTCAATGAGTGAAACACAGAGTGCTGGAGTAGCTCAGCAGGTCAGGCAGCATCTCAGGAGAACACAGCTAGCCGACGTTTCGGGTTCAATCCGAAATGTCACCTTTTCATGTTCTCCAGGAATGCTTCCGGACCCACTGAGCTACTCCAACACTCTGTGTCTTCTTTTGTAAACTAGCATCTGCAGTTCCTTGTTTCTGCATTAGATGAGCGTAGGCTTAGTGGTAATAGATGGTTGATGATCAGTGTGGACTCGGTAAGTCAAGGGGCTTGTTTCCATGCCGCCTCTCCCTATGGCGTTAATGCAGGAATGAGAAGAGAAGCCATTGCTTGTAGTCATCCGGACATGTTTCAACAAATTAGAATAAAAACAAACTAGAGGAGTTCCACATAGCATTAGAGCCTTGTCATGCACTCACCGGCAGCTGCACAGTGGGCTTGCCACTCACTGGCAGCTCAGTTTATCCTTACCTTGGTTTAGTAAGGCTAAATAGCAGCATCATTCATACCTTCCCTTTAGTATAAAATCAATTGGCGGACTGTGGACACCTCATTTCACAATGCACAGGAGCACTCTGGTGCTGGTGTGAATGTTATGAGGATCTGCCAATTGTCTACAATCACAAAAAGAAATGCAAAGCCCTTCAATTCCCCTGCGATAAGCAGGAACACTGCACCGGCTAATCATTTAGTAAACTATGAATGAGAATACCGTGGACACCCTGCTGTTCACAGTGGTGCCAGCATGGGCATTCAGGCGTGGATCGATAACATTACATTCTTCGAGTGCAGATCTCAATAACAAAGCTTGTGGGTTCAACCGATGTGCAAATTGATCTGACGCTACCTGACCGCAGGAAACAATGATAAACAGTCACAGTACACAGTCTATTCAGCAGGTAGCCTGTTGTGGAGGAAAAGCACCTCATATTTCGCTTGAGCAGCTTGCAACCCGGCGGTATGAGCTTTGATTTCAAGTAACCTTTGTATTCCCTCTCTCTCTGTCCCTCCCCAACCTTATCGTCCTGCTACTTTCACTGATCGCATCCATATATCCCTTCGTTATCACTTTTTCCACAGCCAACAATGGATCATTGTGGGCTTCACCTTTCCTTGGTCATCGGTGCGGCTCTGATTTCATCTGAACCTTTTCATATTTCTAGTTTTCCTCTCCCCTGACTCTCAGTCTGAAGAAGGATCTCAACCCGAAATATCACCTATTCCCTTTCTCCAGAGATGCTGCCTGACTCGCTGAGTTACTCCAGCACTTTGGGTCTATCTTTGGTATAAACCAGCATCTGCAGTTCCTTGTTTCTTGCATCTATCTATATATTACTAAAACTCTCATCTTCTATGTGGGTTTGTGTGTTTATGCTTATATTTGTTCTGGAAAGACAGCCAAAACGGTACACTTTAGCGCAACAATTTTAGACTCACCCTACTCATCATTCCCCCACGTTCTCAATAAATCAAGTTTTGTTACTTTTAAAAAACAATTAACAATAAACTTTAATAAATGCGCTCCCCCCCCCCCCCGCCAGGAGGACCAGCGGGAGGATCAAGGGCCGTCCCGGCGTGCCCCGCGCCTGACCTTCCTCCCCTGGTGCAGCGCGGCAGCAGAGGGTCCAACAAGATGGCTGTCACCGCCCTTCGTCACTGAGCTGCAGGAGAGGTTTCGGGTCTACAGCTCGCTCTGCCCGCAGCGCTGGCCGCACATGGCCGAGATGAGTGGCTCCCTCTCCCCTTCCCTGTACTCCCTCGCACGCCCACGGCCCTGGGGGACACTCTCCGGCCAGCAACGGGTCCATGGATCGTCAATTGGGGGAGGGGTGCCAGGCCCGCAGGAGAAGTTATCACCCAACGGGGGTTGCCGTGCCCGCAGGAGAGGTTTGCATGGAAGGTTGCTGGGTCTACAGGAGAGTTTAAAAAACACTTTTTAAACTTTACTACTTACATAAGATGGCCGCCAATCAGTTTTTCAACGTCAATACTTACGTAAGATGGCCGCCGCATCCGCGGATGGTTGCCGCTCGGAGTGGGACGGGACCTGCGTGAGTTACGGGAGTGCTGGAGAGTTTTGGATCAGTCGGGGGTGGGTTGCCCGGCCCGCAAGAGAGGATTGCACCCAACGGAGGTTGCCGCGCCCACAGGAGTGCCCGCAGGAGAGATAAACCAGCATCTGCAGTTATAATTATAATTATAATTGGTATCTGCAAATTGAAGGTCATGCCATATAAATACCGAGCTCAGAATGCAATGTTGGATCACTGTATATGATGATTATAAATGTATGTTTACAACCCACAGGATCTCAACCCAAAATGTCACCTATTCCCTTTCTCCAGAGATGCTGCCTGACCCGCTGAGTTACTCCAGCACTTTGTCTCTATCTTCCATGTTCCTCTAAGGTTGGGGGAGTCCAGAACCACGGGCCACAGTCTAAGAATAAAGGGGAGACCATTTAAAACTGAGGTGAGAAGAAACTTTTTCATCCAGAGAGTTGTGAATTTGTGGAATTCTCTGCCACAGAGGGCAGTGGAGGCCAATTCACTGGATTAATTTAAAAGAGAGTTAGATAGAGCTCTAGGGGCTAGTGGAATCAAGGGATATGGGGAGAAGGCAGGCACGGGTTATTGATTGTAGATGATCAGCCATGATCACAATGAATGGCGGTGCTGGCCTGCTCCTGCACCTATTTTCTATGTTTCTATGTTAGTCTGCAACAGATCACTTTTAAACCGGTTAATTTAACAACACCATGAAAAGTAATGGATTGCATCCAGGATGAAGGGGGACTTTACATTTTTTGGTAATTATTTGCCATTCATATTCATGCACTACTCAAATCAAATCAAAACTTACCCCTTCTATTTTATGCCATTTGTCAATCAGGTAAAAATGAGACTTATGTCGGTATTGATTGCTTTCAAATCTAGGAGAGAGCTTGAGATGATGATATTGTTTAAGCATAGGACAGATAGGTGCAATAAATTTAACAAGTTGTTCCAACCAGGTGTAGCAAGCAGTGGAGAATTTATTCAGTGAAAGTGACCCATTGGAAAATCTGTTACTAACTCTGACTCATTAGATTCTAGTTCAAATTATAGACTGAAGCAGTGAACGGTAAATAAATAAATAGAACTAGATTTCAAATACATTGTGAAGTAAAGCTGGGTGAAAAGTAGCATGAAACAAGATTGGGAACCTTTGAAATGGGAAAAATAGTTTAGTTTAGTTTAGTTTAGCTTAGAGATTAAGCGTGGAAATAGGCCCTTCGGCCCGAGTCCACACCGACCATGATCACCCCATACTAGTTCTATCTTGCACACCAGGAACAATTTACAGAACCCAATTAACCTAAAAATCTGCATATCTTTGGAATGCGAGAGAAAACCAGAGCACCCAGAGAAAACCCACACAGTTACAGGGAGAATGTACAATCTCGGTTAAGACTGCATCCCTTAGTCAGGAACGAGCATGGGTCTCTGGCGTTGTGAGGCAGCAACTCTACTGCTGCATCACTGTGCCGTAGATTGTGGTACGTCCATAAATGGGGATTAATGGGAGAAGTGAGTTGGAGGGAATCAGCAACAGGAAATTAATATTTCCTAGACGATAAACCTTATGCAGCAAATTACATTCATAAAAACAAAACAATAGGGTAACTGAGAGAATTTATTTTGAACTCAGAGGATGCAGGCGAGGTACCAAACAAGTACTTTATATCTATTTTCATTAAGGAAATGGACATGGAGGGTACTGAGATCAGTACAGGGTATACTAACTTGCTGGGGCAGTTTGAGATCAGTACAGGGTATACTAACTTGCTGGGGCAGTTTGAGATCAGGAAGGAGGTGGTGTTGTGGCTCTTGAGAAACGGTAAGATGGATAAATCTGCAGGACCTGATTGAATCTATTCCAGGTTATTGAAAGAACCAAGAGAGGAAATTGCAGAGGCCTTGACAAAGATCGTATCCTCTCCAGCCACAGGTGAGATCCTGAAGGACTGAAGCCAATGTTGCCGTTTGCTTGAAAAGGATAGTAGAGATAACCCGGGAAATTATAGGCCAATGAACCTCACATGACTGATTGGGAAATAATTGGAGAGGATTCTTCAAAATAATATTTACTTGCATTTGGAAGAGAAAGGGACAATTAGGGCAGTCAGCATGGCTTGGCCTGCAGAAGGTCATGACATGAGTTACTTACTTGATTGAGTTTTGAGTTTTATGAGCAGTGATGAAGGTGACTGATAAAGGTAGGGCAGTGGATGTTTTCTGCATAAGGCATTTAATAACTGCCCTCTTAGGAGGCTGCAATTCATGGAGACATGGTTGTTTGGATTCAGAACTTGCTTACCCAGAGAATACGTAATGGTGTTATAATGACTGGAGGGCTGTGACTAGTGGTGTTCATCTGTAATGAAACATCTGCATTAATATGTATTATATGTAAAATACATACATAAATATACGTGCGTGTGTGCGTGCGTGCGCGCGTGTGTGTGAGTGTGTGTTGGTATACAGTATTGGTCCAATATGCACCCAGAATGTTAATTGAGCCCAAGGTCCTTTATCATTAACACAGGGCAACTAGAAAAAATGTTCTTCAACGCAAACAAATAGGAAAAGCCAAAGATGCTTGGTCTGTGGACAATTGCCCATTGTGCCTGAGGTTTGTTAACAGCACTGAAGTGCAATTTAAATATTTAAGTGCCCTTGTACTTAATAGGTATGTGGTTCACCCATTTGCAGATTTAACATTGCCATTCACAGGAGTGAAACCCTGAACATCCCAAGACCACTCAAATTAACATCGTAATTGTTGATTACTCACCACCATCCAAGGACAAACAGCCAGGGGTTGAAAATTATCCTACTGGGTTCATGAGAAAAAAAGATTTGAGAAACAAAAAAGTAGCAGTCAAGGTATAATTTTGCATGTCAACTACTGATAACATGAGATCATTGGAAAGATGAATAGTTTCTTCTCTGGGATGCAAAGCAGTAGCTAAAATGATGGAGAGACAGGTAGAATACATGGAGAAAATAATTGTGACCAGTGAAATGGAACACTTAATACTTCATGGAGAGCGACACTCAGATTGAATGCAACAAAAAAAAAGTCTGTGTTGAATGATGGCAAAATGTAAGATTTGGAAAAAGATTAATTATTTCTTGATGTCACTGGGTTACATTTTGAATAGACCATCACTTTGAATAGTATCAATTTCCAAAGGAGATAAAATAGCCTGTACCATTGTCCAGGCTATGAAATGGAAATCATTGTGGACAGGGCTTCGCTGATGAAAAGGCTACTTATTTATTCTTGTTTCATTCAGGAGAATGGAATAAAATCTGTGAGAAATACAGAGTTCACTGAAATAATTGCTGGAAGAGAAAGAACCCTTTGCAGGGAGCTTAAAAACTGGCAAAAAAACCCCAGAACTAACTGGAAGGTCACCAAAAGAGAAATAGCATGCACACTGTTGTGCTCTTGGCTCCACTTAGTCAGAACCTCTTCCCTCCACTGATCATTTTTCCTCTTGCATTATTATTTAGAACAGCAGTTTTTGAACATGCCAGATTCATAAGCAGGAAGGAACTGGTTGAACAAATAAGCCTGGCTGAAAATTACTGACAAAACACTTCCTACCACCCTCCTGTTCCCCTAATCATTCTACTTTCCCTACTGTTCCACATCCATCCACCCTGCCCGTTGGGTCAGCTGTTTCAACTGCTGCAGTCTTTCTGGGAACCCTGTGTAGGAAGGAACTGCAGATGCTGGTTTAAACCGAAGATAAACACCAAATGCTGGAGTAACTCAGCGGGACAGGCAGCATCTCTGGAGGGAAGGAATGGGTGATGTTTCAAGTCTAAACCCTTCTCCAGTCTCATTAGGGAAAAGGGAAACGAGAGATATAGACGATGATGTTGGGTGGGAGAGTCTTCAATGAATTGAGACTTTAAAAATGAAGAAAACACAATCAATCACCAGAAATCTAAATCTTAGTTTAGTTTAGTTTAGTTTACATATACACCGTGGAACCAGGCCCTTCGGCCCAACGAGTCGGCGCCAACCAGCGATCCTCGAACACTAACACGATCCTTTACGCTAGGGACAATTTACAGTTATACCAAGCCAATTAACCTACAAACCTGTACGTTTTGGGAGTGTGGGAAGAAACCAGAGATCCCAGAGAAAACCCACGAAGGTCACGGGGAGAATGTACAAACTCCGTACAGACGGCACTCGTAGTCCGAATTTTTTTTTTAGATTTTAGAGATACAGCACAGAAACAGGCCCTTCGGCCCACCGGGTCCGCGCCACCCAGCGATCCCCGCACACTAACACTATCCTACCCCCACTAGGGATAATTTTTACATTTGCCCAGCCATACATACCTGTACGTCTTTGGAGTGTGGGAGGAAACCGAAGATCTCGGAGAAAATCCACGCAGGTCACGGGGAGTACGTACAAACTCCGTACAGACGGCGCCCGTAGTCAGGATCGAACCTGAGTCTCCGGCGCTGCATTCGCTATAAGGCAGCAACTGTACCACTGCGCCACCGTACCGCCCCAAAATTTTCGATCGGGGTGTGCTGAATTATTGTAGGCAAACCAATGCTTTCATGAATCAAAGAGACGCCCAAATGCAAACCTCTTGTGTGAGAGGGAAGAGGATGTGTGTATGAAACTGGGCATTAATCAATGGTTCAATGATATTTTATTGTCACGTGTACCTGTTTTTGCAAACAGTTCAGTGGTAATCCTGCCATACATGAGGCACAATCATACTAAGTACAAGAGTGTAAGGTCATGGACCACACTGAGTTTGTAGGCAAGAGTCACCACCTTTCAGCCACCATTTTGTACCTTGCAAGTCCAAAATTGTGTTAAATGCTGGTATTGACTTGGCAATATAGGCCCATTGTCCTGGCAGCGATACTGGGTCGGAGTTGCAGGGGTCAGCCTGGCCAGGGTACATATTGATGTTCCCCACCGCTGTTCCGCCGCTGGATAAAATTCCAGTATACAATCCCTAAATATCACTTCCATTTGAATTTCCCTGGGGGACTGGAGCAGCCAGTGGCTATGTAACAACTCAGTCATTAAGTACAGCAAATTAGCAAAAGTTAACATGAGTCCCTGACAGACTGTGACAAGAAAAATGTAGAGAAATTAGATCTTTCACCTCTTCTTTGTGGATGAAGACACCAGAAAGCTCTTAGAAATAATGAACAACAGTGGGCAGTATTGTAGAGAGTGAAGATAGTTTTTTAAAAACTGCAGCATTGATTAACTGGGCAGATGGGCTGAGGAATGGTTGATGGGATTTAATACAGAGAAGTGCGAGGTGTTGTGTTCTGGGAAGTCTATCCAGGGCAGGACCTGCATCACGAATCGCAGGCCTTTGGGGAGTGCTGTGGGGCAGTAGGATCTTGGAGTGCAGTTACATAGTTCCTTGAAAGTGGTGTCACAGGTAGATAGGGTGGTCAAGAAGGCTTTCAACACATTGGCGTCCAATACTCAGAGTATTGAGTACCGAAGTTGGGAGGTCAATTTGCAGTTGTACGACATGTTGCTGAGAGGCTATATTTAGAGTACTGTGTTCAGTTTTGATCACCCTGTCCTAGGAAAGATTTTTTAAGCTGGAAAGGGTGAAGAGAAGATTTACGAGTATGTTGCCAGGACTCGAAAGCCTGAGCTGTAGGGAGAGGTTGAACAGGCTATTTCTTGGAGCACAGGAGGATGAGAGGTGATCTTCTAGAGGTGCATAAATAGGTTAGATGTGATAAATGCACACAGTCTTTTACCCAGAATAGGGGAATGGAGCCAGAGCACAGAGGTTTAAAGTGAGAGGGGAAAGATTTAATCTGAACCCGAGGGGCAACTTTTTTCCACAATGGTGGTTGGTATATGGAACGAGCTAGGTGGTTGAAGTAGGTACTATCACGACGTTTAAAAAAACATGGAACATGGATAGGATTTGTTTGGAGGGATATAGGCCAAACATTGGCAGGTGGGACCAGTAGATGGGGCATGTTGGTCGGCGTGGGCAAGTTGGGCCACAGGGCCAGTTTCCACATTGTGTGACTCTATGACTCACTGACTTCAATCAATGTATAGAGAATGAGAAACTTGAGGAAATTAATACGAGTTAAAAATAAAAGTAGTCCAGTAATTCATAGGACTAAAGGGTAATAAACCTAATGGCCTACAGTTTTGAAAGATGCTGCCTTGGAACGATGGATGGCCGAAATGAAATCTTCGAAAATTCCATGGAGTCCCATAGATTTGCACAAGGATTCGAAAGTACCAAATGTCGCCCCTCATTTTAGAAAAAAAGAGCAAAAGATGTAATCCTGACATCAGTATTATTAAGAAAGTGGCAGCAGAACACTTAGAAAAGAATAATAGGATTTGGTGGCCATAACATGGATTTATGAAAGGGAAATTGTAATTAACAATTTTTTTGTTTGACATTATAACTAGCAAAATAAATAAGGGGAAAGCAGTGCTATATCAAGAGTCCAAAGGGAATAACCATAAAAACAGATTTTAATAATTAGAGATACAGCGTGGAAACAGGTCCTTCAGCCCAGTGAGTCCATGCCAACCTTCTATCGCCCATTCACACTAGTTTTATGTTATCCCTTTTTCACATCCTCCAAACCAGGGGCAATTTACAGAATCCAATTAACCTATAAACTTGCATGTCTTTGGAATGTGTGAGGAAACCAAAGCATCCGGAGAAAACCCAGAGAACATACAAACTCCGCACAGACAGTATCTGTAGTCAGGATTGAACCTGGGTCTCTGACGATGAGAGTTAGCAGCTCTACCGCTGCATTGCTGTGCCACCTACTGTGTGCGTAACTGAGATTGGTTGAAATGTTATTCATTTTGTGTTGTGGGATAGAAATTATTGCACTGTTATAAAATCCCCTTTGACAAAATGTTTTGCCAGCAGTTATTAAGTAAAACTGGAGCACGTGGAGATCATATATTGACTGGGATGGAAGATTGGTTAACACAGAGGGAAAAAAAGAATAAGAATAAATAATTGATTTTGATTTGGAAGGCTGTAACGAGTCAGGTCTTTTGTGTATTGATGCTGGATCTCCAGCTGTTCCCAATTTATATCAATCATCTGGAAGCCAAGAGAAACTCATTTGCAGTCTTGGTCATGTTTTCAGAAAGTACATGGATGCTTTTGTTGCAAAGGCAATGACAATGTTGTGGCTCTCATCGATAGTGGATTGTAGCGGGATTCATAGGTTTGGGTAGCATTATAGACGAGCTGAAGGTCAAATGAATGTGTCACAATTTGCTTGGGGAGTCTGTCTGCCTCTAACCGTGGGCCCCAGTTTCGATCTATTCAGTTTGTAAAATTTATGAAACAAAGTAGTGTCAAACATACTTTTGTTCCTTCGTATCATCCAGCTTCAAATGGATTAGTGGACAAGTCGTCTCAATAGAACAGTTAAGGGGGGCTCACAAGAAGCATCCAGGATGTTTTAAAACTCAGCATGAAGCAACACTTGGACAATTTCTTGCCGAAGTACAGTACAAGTGCGTGGGCTACCGCAGGGTGTAAACCCACAGTATTCTTTAAATGGTCAAGGTTGGGAACATGCTTGAACATTGCTCAACCAAACTTTGAGTTGTAGAGTCAAAAAGAAGAAATTGAGTTAAATGCATCACTAAGTCACTAAACAGAAAGAATACAGTTTTATTCAAAAAGGAGTTTGCGTCCTTGATCAACCTAGCAAGTCAAGATTGCACAAAAGCGAGGGAGGAACTGTAGAAAAGGTTTGCAAAACTAAGAGTCATTTGGAGGGAATTAATGACAAAATTTAACGCATTTGTGTAAATCAAGTTATATCTGTTAGAGATTTAGATTTAGATTTAGATTTTAGACTTAGAGATACAGCGCAGAAACAGGCCCTTCGGCCCACCGGGTCCGTGCCGCCCAGCAATCCCCGCACACTAACACTATCCTACACCCACTAGGGACAATTTTTACATTTGCCCAGCCAATTAACCTACATACCTGTACGTCTTTGGAGTGTGGGAGGAAACCGAAGATCTCGGAGAAAACCCACGCAGGGAACGGGGAGAACGTACAAACGAAGACACTTTGTGTCTATCTTTGGTATAAACCATCATCTACAGTTCTTGTAAGAAAATAACTGCAGATGCTGCTACAAATCGAAGGTATTTATTTCACAAAATGCTGGAGTAACTCAGCAGATCAGGCAGCATCTCAGGAGAGAAGGAATGGGTGATGTTTCGGGTCGAGACCCTTCTTCAGACTGATGTCAGGGGGCGGAACAAAGGAAGGATATAGGTGGAGACAGGAAGATAGAGGGAGAACTGGGAAGGGGGAGGGATGAGAGGGACAGAGGAACTATCTAAAGTTGCCCAAGCGAAATATGAGGTGCTGTTCCTCCAATTTCCGGTGGGCCTCACTATGGCACTGGAGCAGGCCCATGACAGAAAGGTCAGACTGGGAATGGGAGGGGGAGTTGAAGTGCTCAGCCACCGGGAGATCAGGTTGGTTAAGGCAGACTGAGCGAAGGTGTTGAGCGAAACGATCACCGAGCCTGCGTTTGGTTTTGCCGATGTAAAGAAGTTGACATCTAGAGCAGCGGATACAATAGATGAGGTTGGAGAAGGTGCAGGTGAACCTCTGTCTCACCTGGAAAGACTGTTTGGGTCCTTGGATGGAGTTGAGGGGGGAGGTAAAGGGACAGATGTTGCATCTCCTGCGGTTGCAGGGGAAAGTGCCCGGGGTTGGGGTGGTTTGGGTAGGAAGGGACGAGTGGACCAGGGAGTTATGGAGGGAACGGTCTCTGCGGAATGCAGAAAGGGGAGGGGATGGGAAGATGTGGCCAGTAGTGGGGCCCCGTTGTAGGTGACGGAAATGTTGGAAGATGATTTGTAGGATACGCTGGCTGATGGGGTGGAAGGTGAGAACGAGGGGGATTCTGCCCTTGTTACGAATGAGGGGAAGGGGAGCAAGAGCGGAGCTGCGGGATGTAGAAGAGGCCCTAGTGAGAGCCTCATCTATAATGGAAGAGAGGAAGCCCCGTTTCCTGAAGAATGAGGACATCTCTGATGCCCTAGTGTGAAACACCTCATCCCGGGCGCAGAATCTACAGTTCTTTATTTCTACAAAATGTATCCAAGATGAAACCAATGCAAACTATGGATAGTGAAGGATCAAGTCCAAGCAAGTCCAACAAAGAAACAGTAGTAACAATGAGTTCAAACAATTCACCCAACACCAATATCTATTTGGAGATCAGGTGATACCAAAATCTGTTTGTTGAATTAGTTTTCCAGTTGTTAATTATGAAATGATTTTGTTGGTATCTTTTTGGTAGCTGACTGTTGAAAATATAGACAAAATTCCCTTTCTCTAAAAGAAAGCACTGTTTTGTATCTTTAACCATGAAAATGTGGTTATCTGTATATCTTTCTGTATATCCATATTGAATGAAAGAATGAATGAATAAGTTAATTGGCTAAGTATATGCATATACAAGGAATGTGCCTGGGTGCTCCGCTCACAAATGACAACACAAACATACAGTTAACACGTACAGTTAATACATATTGTGATCTGATTGGACAATATGAGGATGTTGCCAGGACTAGAGGGTGTGAGCTATAGGGAGAGGTTAAGTAGGCTAGGTCTCTATTCCTTGGAGTGTAGGAGGATGAGGGGTGATCTTATAGAGATGTATAAAATCATGAGAGGAATAGATCGGGTAGATGCACATAGTCTCTTGCCCAGAGTGAGGGAATCAAGGACCAGAGGGCATAGATTCAAGGTGAAGGGGGAAAGATTGAATAGGAATCTGAGGGGTAACCTTTTCACACAAAGGGTGGTGGGTGTGTATGGAACAAGCTGCCAGATGAGGTAGTTGAGGCTGGGATTATCCCAATGTTTAAGAAACAGTTAGACAGGTACATGGATAGGACAGGTTTGGAGGAATATGGACCAAGCGCAGGCAGGTGGGACTAGTATAGCTGGGACATGTTGGCCCGTGTGGGCAAGTTGGGCCGAAGGGCCTGTTTCCACACTATATCACTCTATGACTCTATGACTCTAAGAAAAATAACGTGCCTGCTATTGAACAATGTCACAATTAGTCTGATTCATGACCATAAAACCCCACATGCAAATAGGTTCAGTGTTTTAGCTTGAAAATAAACCATTACATCTTAAAACTTTTTTGAAGAAATTGCAAATAAAACTGAAAATAATTCAAGCTCAAAAATGTATCCCTGATGGACCCAGTGCAGTGATGCAGCCGGAAGAGTTGCTGTCTCACAACTCTACAGACCAGGGTTCAATCCTGGCCTTGACTGCTCACCCAGTGACTGAGTGAGTTTCCTCCATCTGCTCCGGTTTCCACCCACATCACAATGAGGCACCGGTGGTAAGTTAATTTGCTGCTGCAATTTGCCTCTCATGTGCAGGTGAGTGGTAATATCTGGAGAGTTAAATAGCATGTAGGAAACATGGGATCGATGTAGAATTAATGTGAATGAGTGATTGATTGTTGGCACAAGCTCATTGGGCTGAAAGGCCTGTTTTTGCATTGTAACTGTGACCCCATGATTCAAAAAATCTGCACATGAAAATCAATAGTTTTGTTAAGAGAGTCAGCACAGCAAGTTTTAAGGCTCTGGGACAGAAAGACCACAAAGGAATCATCATCAATCAATGTTAGGTGCTGAGCTAACTAATCTTAGCCAGTGGGAGTAATGTAGTTAGCTTTAACAGCCTTCAGCTAGAGAGAGTAAAATTATTTCCAGATTTCCAAGTTTGCATCACTCCCTGCTGGAAGTTTGCACACGTTTGCACATTGTTTGAGGATAGTAATTGCAATCTTAATCATTTCCCTCCAGACAAGTAATAACATGAGACTCATACACACCATACAGCAACAGCACAGGACTATTAACATCCAATGAATTGGTAACAAGGTAAGAGACAAATAATTAAGGAGTGAAACTTTGCTTTTGCCAGCTTTGTGAATTTGTGAGTTGGGTCATAGCTAGACAGTCAGAATGTTTGTCCCAGGCTGGAAATGTCCAACACTACAGGGCATAGCTGGAAGGTGAGAGGGGGAAATTTTAATGGAGATGTGCAGGGCAAGTTTTTGAGACAAAGAATAGAGAAGGCATGGAACACACTGCTAGGGGGATAGTAGAGGCAGATACGATTGTGGCATTTGAGGCATTTAGATAGGTACGTGGAAGTGCAGGGAATAGAAGGATATGGATCATGTACAGGTAGATGGGATCCGTTTAACTTGACATCATGTTTGGCACAAACATTGTTGGCCGAGGGGGCCCATTCCTATGCTGTCTGTTCTTTGTTCTATGTTTAACCAAAAAGGGGACAAACAAAATACCCTGTCTGAATCCATCTATCACTTGACCTGTCCCCACCTCTTTTTCCCAGTTTTCTCCCTCCCACACACATCAGTCTGAAGAAGGGTCTTGACCGAAAACATTGCTTGTCCATTCCCTCCTCAGATGTTTAAGAAAATAACTGCAGATGCTGGTACAAATCGATTTAGTCACAAAATGCTGGAGTAACTCAGCAGGTCAGGCAGCATCTCGGGAGAGAAGGAATGGGTGACGTTTCGGGTCGAGACCCTTCTTCAGACTGATGTCAGGGGGGTGGGACAAAGGAAGGATATAGGTGGAGACAGGAAGATAGATGGAGATCTGGGAAGGAGGAGGGGAAGGGAGGGACAGAGGAGCTATCTGAAGTTGGAGAAGTCGACGTTCATACCACCGGGCTGCAAACTGCCCAGGCGAAATATGAGGTGCTGCTCCTCCAATTTCTGGCGGGCCTCACTATGGCACTGGAGGAGGCCCATGACAGAGAGGTCAGACTGGGAATGGGAGGGGGAGTTAAAGTGCTGGGCCACCAGGAGATCAGTTGCGTTAATGCGGACCGAGCGCAGGTGTTCAGCGAAGCAATCGCCGAACCTGCACTTGGTTTCGCCGATATAAATAAGTTGACATCTAGAGCAGCGGATGCAATAGATGAGGTTGGAGGAGGTGCAGGTGAACCTCTGTCCTCAGATGTTGCTTGACCCACTGAGTTCCCCCAGCACTTTGTGTTTTGGTCAAGATTCCAGCATCTGCACTTTCTTGTGTCTCCAAGGTAGACCATAGGATGGATCTTTTCTATTCACTCCTACAAGGTGTGTGAGAGTGTGTGTGCATGTGTGTGTGAGTGTGTGAGCATATGAATACATGTGTGCGTTTGTGTGCGTGTGTGGAGTTGCATGATTTTTGTTTCACAATTTGAGTTTTGGGTAGTAACCCACTCCTGACAAGATGGGATGCGATATAAATGGGAAAGTTGCATCATGGTGATTTCATTGGGATAAATCAGCCATTTTAATAGCAAGGATTTTAAAGAGTCGGACTAGAAATACAAATGGATAACGATCCTGAATGCAGGAAGCATTGGGGCTTGTACATGAGGTCCAGGGGTTAAAATGTCCCAGTACACGCATATTGATCGATGGGAATAAGAATTCTGGATGGTTCATTGCCTGCTTCTGACCATGCACTTCTGATGACTGTTTTGGGATCAATCTGTCCCAGTGATTTAAGGCCCATTATACTATTTCCTTGCAGATGCAAGTTCAAGTTCAATACTTTTCCACCAGCCTGTCTAGTAGCTGCTAAAGAACAACCTTTTTCAAATATATAAGATGATCAACTACAGGACTAAATGTGCATTGATTCAATTCATCCTGCTGCTATGATGTTCCATCAGATAGCGCTGCTTCTCAATTTTCTGCAGTTCTCACTGAGTTACACATGCATTACGTGAGAAGCATAGACACGCCACATAACATGGAGCATTTATTTTGCAGCATGTACATTGAGACATACCTTAAAGGCAATAAGAAAAAAAAATTGTGATTATCATCAGCATTCCCTCTAGGGGACTGGAACATAGCCAGTAATTTAAATGCCAATTAAACTAAGGACATTACTGTGCCTATTCACAGACAGTCAATGAGTTAATTCCAGTTAATAATATGTATCATATATCTATCTATCTATCTATCTATCTATCTATCTATCTATCTATCTATCTATCTATCTATTTATCTGTCTATCTATCTGTCTATCTATCTGTCTGTCTGTCTGTCTGTCTGTCTATCTATCTATCTGTGTGTATGGATGTATGTACGGTCCCCAAGTGCCTGAAGTCGGCTATCATAGTTCCGGTGCCGAAAAAAGCAAAGATCTCCAACCTGAACGACTACCGCCCGGTTGCCCTAACGCCGATAGTCATGAAGTGCTTTGAGAGGCTGGTCCTCTCACACATCAAATCCAGCATCCCTGACTCACTGGACCCACATCAATTTGCATACAGGGCAAATAGATCTACAGAGGACGCCATCTCTCTGGCTCTTCACACTGTCCTGACTCACCTAGAGAGACAGGGCACGTACGTGAGGATGCTATTCATAGACTATAGCTCCGCCTTCAACACGGTCATCCCCACCAAGCTCATCACCAAACTCCACCAGCTAGGCCTTAGCTCGTCATTATGTGACTGGATCCTGGACTTCCTGCTGGAACGACCGCAGGCAGTGAGAATGGGCCCGCACCTGTCCTCCACTATCACCCTGAGTACCGGCACACCACAGGGCTGTGTTCTGAGCCCCATGCTCTACTCCCTCTTCACACACGACTGTGTTCCTGCATTCGACACCAACACCATTGTCAAGTTTGCAGATGACACAACGGTGATCGGGCTGATCACCAACGGGGATGAAACAAACTATAGAGCGGAGGTGCAGAACCTGGCGGACTGGTGCTCGGATAACAACCTGTCCCTAAATACCACCAAGACCAAGGAGCTGATCATCAACTTCCGTAGGTCACATAACGGGGAATATGCCCCGATCTCTATCAACGGGGTCAGTGTGGAGAGAGTGTCCAGCTTCAAGTTTCTGGGCACTCACATTTCGGAGGACCTAACATGGTCCAATAACACTGCTGCGCTGGTCAAGAAGGCACAACAAAGACTGTTCTACTTAAGAACACTGAAAAAGTCTGGTCTACCCCAACAGCTGCTGACGACCTTCTACCGCTGCACCATAGAGAGCATCCTAACGCATGGAATCCCTGTGTGGTACCTCAGCTGCACGGAGGCAGAAAGGAAAGCTCTACAGCGGGTAGTCCATAGAGCTCAGAGGACCATCGGAACACAGCTACCAGACTTGGAGGGCATCTACAACACACGATGCCTCAGAAAAGCCACCAGCATCCACAAAGACTCTTCACACCCCTGCAACAGTCTGTTCGAACTCCTTCCATCGGGCAGACGATACAAGGCCTTCTATGCCCGCACCTCCAGACTCAGGAACAGCTTCATCCCCAGGGCCATAGCTGCTATGAACCGGTCCTGCTGAGCCGGATGGCCACACGCATAGATCAACTTGCACTTTACCCTGTCCAAAACTGTTACAACTGTTCGTTTCGTTGGGTTGCTGCTGTCTAAATTACCTAAATTATTGCATCGTATGGGAGGCGCATTCCCAATCTCGTTGTACCCCTGGGTACAATGACAATAAAGATATATTGTATTGTATTGTATTGTATTGTATTGTATGGATGCATAAATGTATATACATACACACACACACACACACATATATATATATATACACTCATACATAGACACACATTTATATACAATACAATAAAGCATACGATATTATATATATATATGTGTGTGTGTGTGTGTGTGTGTGTGTGTATATACATTTATGCATCCTTACATACATCCATACACACAGATATATATATATATATACTCATACAAAGACACACATTTATATACAGTACAATAAAGCATACATTATATATATATATATATATATATATATATATATATATATATATATATATATATATATATATATATATCACATCCACCAATCCTGATGCCCTTTTACAAAGATACCCCAATGTCACATCCATGCAAAACTGCAGGCTCAGCACTGTGAACATAACATCATGTTCAGCAGTTGTGCGTGTCTGCTCTACCTGAGGAAATTGGCCAGGTTACATCCATCAATCTTTACACTTCCATACACTTTAATTGACTGAAATAGAGTTGCTTGACCTAGCCTTCAACCAGGGTCTCTCCTGAGACAGGTGAAGCTATACATGAGACTGTGGAATTCAGCAAATAAATTCAACTACGATATATGGTCTTCAAGGACGAAGACACAGAAAACCTCCCAGAAACATTGGAGCTATACAACTGTAGAGAGAATGAAGAAAATAAAGAAATTAGTTTTGGTGAATTAATGATATTGGAGAGGGTAGACACAAAGTGCTGGAGTAACTCAGTGAGTCAGGCAGCATCTCTGGAGAAAAAGGATGGGTGATGTTTCGGGTCCAAATCCTTCTTCAGACTGACCCAAAACATTACAGATCCTTTTTTTCCAGAGATGCTGCCTGGCTCGCTGAGTTACTCCAGCACTTTGTGTCTATTTTCAGCATGTCTGCATCTGCAGTTGCTTTCTACACATACTGGAGAGGTTATTGAAAATGAGAGGATATAACATCCCAACACCTGGTGACTTGCACCTTAGTGTTAAGAATGAGGTGACAGTGGGGATAATGGGTTCATTGGTTGCAGTCTTCCAAACTTCCATAGTCTAGAATGTTTCCCACAGATTGTAAGGTGATACATGTGACTAGACTATTTAGGAAAGGAGAGATAGAGAAAAAGGAGAACTATATTCAGCCCGCCTGACATCAGTAGTAGGGGAAGAGCTGGAATCTATTTTAAGGGCACTTAGGTTAGAGAAGAGCCAATATGGATTTGTGGAAAGGAAATTGGATTTCATAAATCTGATAGAGTTATATTGAAATTGTAACAAGCAGAGTAGATAAGGGTCAACCAGTGTATCTGGAGGTTAGCAGACCCACTCAGGAGGTTATTGAGCAAAATTACAGCAGAGTAATACTGGCTGAAGAAGGGTCTCGATCTGAAATGTCACCTATTCCTTTTCTCCAGAGATGCTGCATGACCCGCTGAATTACTCCAGCTATTTGGGCTTAATACTGGCTGAGCATTGGTTAATGAACAGAAAGCAGTGTAGGAATAAATGGGTCATTTTCAGTTTGGCTATGCTTTGTAGAGAGCCATCGGCATCTGTGAGGAAGCCCCAACTGTCGAAACTCCAATCAATGATTTGCTTGAGGAGATCTAGTGTAAATACATGCAAGTGTGCTAAAGATACTAAACTGGATGGCAGTGGGGACTATGAGCATGCTGAGGGACTTCAAGGGGGCACAGTCAGGCAAAATGAATGTGGCAAGAAAAATGTTTCAGATATTAAGACTAACTGATTAGAAAAGACGAATGCAGTACATTTTCTCTTAAGGTAATTTAAAAAAAACAAAGTAATAAGATGATGACAATGTAAGAAAGGCACATGAAGTAAAATTATTTATTTCCAGGTCTTTAATTAAACAGTACAAAATTATAAACACAACAATAAAATATTCCCATATCTGAATAGTTTTAGAACTGGGAATTTTTTATTGTTCTTCAAGGAAAGCTAATCTTTATCTACTATATCTTAAAAAATGTATTTATTCTGCTCTCATTATAAAAATAAATCCATAAATATCTCAAGCAGACCTGTACATGTGATGCAACTAATGTTTCTACCATATAATATCCAAATATAACATATAGTCACATTATTCTACATGACAAATTGTGTCATATTTTCTTCTCTGAACCAGACCTTTGACATAATTTTCCATCTCATTGGCCCTTTGTTCATTTCAGTGCCAACTCATCTCAATAGCCTTTGGCAGTTCTGCAGCTAAATGGAACCAAAACTCTCGACTGCAATCTGCAACACATAGTTATGTCTAGATGTGGTGCAATTCAAGGTCAGCTGAGAGCTGATTAGCTCCATTGTCAAATAGCAGCAACTGATGACTCAGCAGTGCAATGCGGCCTCTCAAGGGAGGCTTAACTAGCAGAGCCAATGAAGAAGGGAAGGAAAGGGAAGGAAAGGGAAGGCCACTACACAGGAGGTGCAGAGAAGATCGGAGAATTTCAAGGAGATCCTTTTATTAAGTTTCCACAAACAGATGTTACTCCAGCATTTTGTATCTGTGTTTGGATATCAGTCTTCATTTGTCTAGCAATCTATATGTTCCTATAAAATATAAGTGCCAGAAAAATGCATGGGGCATTGTTGGGAAAGTAACGTGAGTTTACTATTCTTATTTTCTACCAGAAATGTTGATCATTTCAAGTGTATATATGGCCCGGCAAAGAAAATTACATGTCATCTTTCATGTTGAGGAGAATGTGCTGAGGTTTTGCTGATTATACTTTTCACACAGTGTGTGTCTGAAAGTAACATCATTGATTAATGTAAGAGCAGGTTGTAAAAATTGTTTGTTTAGTTGGGATGTGCATCTTTGGAAAGCAAAGCAAAGCAAAATGGCAATGTTTAGTAATTGGAAGAACAAAACTGAAAGAGCTTTTGAAGATCAATAGGGACCCAAAATATATAGAATTGTAGGGTGGTTTACTTTGACCAATGGTATTACCATTTCAAGCATTGTTAAACATTTCCAAATTGGGTGTAGATGTGGTGGGCACAAGGAGAGGTATTCGTGGCAGGGATCCATGACAACCAGGCTGTACAATTTAGACAATAGACAATAGACAATAGTAGGCCATTTGGCCCTTCAATGTGATCATGGCTGATCATTCTCAATCAGTACCCCGTTCCTGCCTTCTCCCCATACCCCCTGACTCCGCTATCCTTAAGAGCTCTATCTAGCTCTCTCTTGAATGCATTCAGAGACGGCCTCCACTGCCTTCTGAGGCAGTGAATTCCACAGATTTACAACTCTCTGACTGAAAAAGTTTTTCCTCATCTCCGTTCTAAATGGCCTACCCCTTATTCTTAAACTGTGGCCCCTGGTTCGGGACTCCCCCAACATTGGGAACATGTTTCCTGCCTCTTATGTGTCCAACCCCTTAATAATCTTATATGTTTCGATAAGATCCCCTCTCATCCTTCTAAATTCCAGTGTATACATTTATTGTGTCAATCAGTGCAAGAAAGGATACATGAGGAATAACTTCAGCAAAGCATGATTCAGCTGTGACTCCAACCTCAGTACAGGCAAGGAACCTCTTTGCCAGGAGCACTTAAGTTCAGAAGACACAAAAGTGCTGGTGTAACGCAGTGGGTTAGGCAGCATCTCTGGAGAACATGGATAGGTGACGTTTCAAGTCTGGACCTTTCTTCAGACTGAACGTAGGGGAAGGGAGGGGAGAAAACTGGAAGGGGGGAGGAGCAGGACAAGGCCTGGCAGGTTAAGCGTTGACAGAGGGTGAAGAGGCTAATAGTTGAACAAAGGCCAGAGACAAAAAGACAGAAGGTGAGGGACAAAAGGATTGAAGAGTTGTGAATTGTGAAGCTAGAGGAAGGAATGTAGGTTGAAGGGGAAGGGGAGGGGAGAAATAGGTGTGTCCGGGTGGGGCACAGGGGAGAGGGGGAGGGCATGATGGGGGAAAGAAAGGAGATGGAGAGAAACTGGACATTCATACCATTGGGTTGTAAGCTACCCAAGTGGAATAGGAGGTGTTGTTCCTCCAGTTTGCATGTGGCCTCACTCTGGCAATGGAGTAGGCCCAGGACAGAAAGGTCAGTGTGGGAATGGGAATGGGGGGGGTTAAAATGGTTGGCAATGTAAGAGCAGCTCGGGTGTAGTTGATTGTAAAGTGTTGTGCTTTGTCCAGGATAGAGCTCAAAATATTTGTAATGCATGCCGGTTAGCTCACTGCTGCCTCAGAGTGACAACTGATCCCTTTTATTGCAAAAGAGCTGAGCACATTCTATTCACTTTTCCAATAGAATTACAAAATGGACAATAATAATAAAGTTCAGCCAAATCGATATGAGAATTGCAGGTTTCCTTACAATGTACGGTTTAACCTTAGTTGGTACTGTTTGAAAGCTCTGGGAAAGCTGTTTGACAGCTTTCAGAAGGAAAGTAGAGATAATCCAGGAAATTATAGGCCCATGAGTTTCACGCCAGTGGTGGGGAAGCAATTGGAGAGGATTCTTCGGCACAGAACTTACTCACATTCAGAAGAGAATGGGTTAATTAGGGACAATCATCATGACTGTCCATAACAGGTACTGTCTTACGAACTTTAGACTTTAGCCTTTAGTGATACAGCACGGAAATAGGCCCTTCGGCCCACTGAGTCCCTGCCGACCACTAACCTACACACACTAGAGACAGTTTTACAATTTACCAAAGCCAATTAACATGTACTTCTTTGGAGTGTGGGAAGAAACCGGAGCACCCAGAGAAAACCCATGTGGTCACTGATGAACGTACAAACTCCATCAGATAGCACCCACAGTCAGGATCGAACCTGGGTCTCTGACGCTGTAAGGCAGCAAATTTACCGTTGTGCCACTGTGCCGCCCTACTAGATTGAGTTTTTTCAGGAGATGATGAAGGTGATTGATGAGGGTAGAAGTTGTCTACATGGATTTTAGTAAGGCATTTCATAAAGTTTCTCATGGGAGGTTGGTTCAGAAGGTTAAGCTACATGGATCTCATGAGACTTATGGTAGCATGTTATTCTGGTTGGAGGTTTGTAGTCAGTGGAGTTCCATTGGATCTGTATCTGTCGTTTGCACTATATATATAAACTATTGGAACATATATGTAGACGAGTTGGTTAGTAAATTTGCAGATGACACGAGACTTGGTAGAGTTGAAGACAGTGAAGGAGGATGTCAAAGGATACAATGGAAAATAGATCAGTTACAGATATAGGCAGAGATAAGGCAGATGAAGTTTAATGTGAACAACTATGAGGTGTTGGGAGGTCAAATTTAAGGGGAACCTTCACAGTTAATGGCAAGACTTCTAACAGCATTGATGTTTATTCCATGACATCACATTCCAAGATGGCGCCTCCCTGTGTGGCAGCTGTTGCAGCAGCTCCTGCTCACTGGTGAGCGTTTTTTCTCTTTCTTAGTAGTTAGTTAAGTTATTTGTCTCACTATTCTTGTGTATTAGGTCTGTGTATTAGTTTTGTGTAACTTTAGCACGGTATGGAGACCAAAGCCGACGCTTTTGCACTATTTTTTTCACCTACCGTGTCTGGAGATCCGACGCAAGGAACCTCTTTGCCAGGAGCACTTAAGTTCAGAAGACACAAAAGTGCTGGTGTATCGCAGTGGGTTAGGCAGCATTTCTGGAGAACATGGATCGGTGACGCTTCAAGTCCGGACCTTTCTTCAGACTGAACGTTGGGGAGGGGAGGGGAGAAAACTGGAAGGGGGGAGATCCAACGCACAGCCAGGGCCCTATTGTCCACACGTGGGAGCAGCTGTTAGCGCTCCATAACCCAGCAGTGCTGCCTCAGGAGAGACCTGACATCCCCCGTGAGCTGAGGAGGAGGAGAAGAGGGTGCTGTGCTGGAATCCAGCGTCGAGTCGGGAGTAGACGCTTCAGACCAGTGCTCCCGTCCATCGTTATGGGAAATGTAAGATCTCTCTCCAACCAGATGGACGAGTTGGCGGCGTCGACCCGGCACCAGAGGGAATATCGGGAGTGCAGCATCATGCTGTTTACAGAGACCTGGCTGAACACGTTAACTCCGGGCACGAACGCCTCACTGGACGGTTTTCACTTCACTCTGGGTACAAGGAACCGGACTCCCGGGCCATGGGGGACCAGAAGTGGGTGAAGGATCTGAACCTTTTCTTCAACAGGTTTGATCAGTCACCTACCCCTCCCCCGGTCCAGTCACCCCTGCTGCAGCCCCCCCTAGTCTGCACGTCCAGTACACTGCCCCACCTCCCCTCCCACAACACTAGGGTCACAGTCACCACCCACTGCTTCTGCTTCTCCTGCCCCAACCCCACCACCCCCACCCCCACACCCCATCGTCCTCTCACACCCTTGAGCACCCAGCCCCTGTGCTCCAATCTGTCTTTCTCCACAGACCAGGTGAGAAATGAGCTCAGGAAGATCAATGCGAGGAAGGCGGCTGGTCCGGACGGCATCAGCTCGAGGTTCCTCAAGCCCTGTGCAGACCAGCTGTGCGGAATAGTGGAGCATGTCTTCAATCTGAGCCTGAAACTGGGGAGAGTTCCACAGCTGTGGAAAACATCCTGCGTGGTACCGGTACCAAAGACGCCGCACCCGAAGGAACTCAACAGCTACAGGCCGGTGGCACTGACATCACACCTGATGAGCGTCTGGTCCTCACCCATCTCCGGCCCCTGGTGAGACCATCAATGGATCCGCTGCAGTTCGCCTACCAGACTCGCATCGGGGTGGAGGACGCCATCATCTACCTACGGAACAGAGCTCTTTCACACCTGGAGAGACCGGATAGCACTGTGAGAATCATGTTCTTTGATTTCTCCAGTGCATTCAACACCATCCAGCCGGGGCTTCTGGGGGGCAAGCTGGAGCGCACAGGAGTGGATCACCACCTCACATCCTGGATTCTGGACTACCTCACCAACCGACCACAGTATGTGAGGACAAAGGACCTGGTCTCAGACAGGGTGGTCTGCAGCACTGGGGTTCCACAGGGAACAGTGCTAGCGCCATTCTTGTTCACCCTGTACCCTGCGGACTTCAGGCACAGCTCTGCAAACTCCTATCTACAGAAGTTCTCTGACGACTCTGCCATCGTTGGCCTCATCACGGACGACGAGGACAGAGCGTACAGAGAACTGATCAAGGAGTTTGTGGACTGGTGCCAGCGGAACCGCCTCCGGATCAACGCAGGGAAAACCAGGGAGATGGTGGTAGATTTCCGCAGGTGCAGCCAGGTCCCCCCCGACATCGGTGAACATCCAGGGAATGGACATCGAGAGGGTGGATTCTTATAAGTACCTGGGTGTTTACCTCAATAATAAATTGAACTGGACTGAAAACACCAATGCGCTATACAGAAAGGGCCAGTGCAGACTTTATCTGCTAAAGAGACTCAGGTCCTTTGGAGTGCAGGGGGCACTCCTAAGGACCTTCTACAACATGGTGGTTGCATCAGCCATTTTCTATGGAGTGGTCTGCTGGAGCAGCAGCATCTCAGCGGCGGAAGGGAAGAGACGCGACAAGCTGGTCACGAAGGCCAGCTCTGTCCTGGGTTGCCCCCTCAACTCAGTGCAGGTGGTGGGGGAGAGGAGGATGATGGCAAAGTTAACATCGCTGCTGGACAACGACTCCCACCCCACGCAGGACACTGTCACTGCACTGAGTAGCTCCTTCAGTGACAGACTCCTTCACCCCAAGTGCGTGAAGGAGAGATATAGGAGGTCCTTCCTTCCCGCTGCTGTGAGACTGCACAACCAGCACTGCTCCCAGCAGACGAGTCAACAATAACAGCTAAGAACACACGGAAACTGATGACAATTTATGTATCTTTTATTTGCAATGAATGATCTCTTGCTCCCTTGCTATCCACTTTACTGCTGTAACACTGTAAATTTCCCCGGTGTGGGACGAATAAAGGAATATATTATTATTATTATTATTATTATAGAAGAATCTTGGGGCCCAAGCTCCCTGAAAGTGGCAACACAAGGCGATAGAGAGGTAAAAAAGATGCATGGTATGCTTATCTTAACTTCAGTTATGCAGCATTTGGAGTATTGTGTGCCAATCCGCTCACCCCATTGCAGAAAGCATGTGGAGGCTTTGGAGAGAGTGCAGAAGAGCTTTAACAGAATGCTGCCGAGTTCAGTTCAATTCTCTGAATGCATTCAAGGGAGAGCTAGATAGAGCTCTTAAGGATAGCGGAGTCAGGGGGTATGGGGAGAAGGCAGGAACGGGGTACTGATTGAGAATGATCAGCCATGATCACATTGAATGGCGGTGCTGGCTCGAAGGGCCGAATGGCCTACTCCTGCACCTATTGTCTATTGTCAGAGGATATTAGCTACAGGGAGAGATTGGACAGACTTGGATTGTTCTCTCTGGATCATCAGAGATTATGGGGAGACCCGATAGAAGTATATAAAATAATGAGAGGAGCAGATAGGGCAGAAAGTCAGAACCGTTTTCCCTGGGTGAAATGTCAAAGACTAGATGGCATAGCTTTAAGATCAGAGGGAGAAAGTTTAAAGGAGATGTTCGGGGCAAGTATTTTATTTGAAGAGTCGTGGGTGCCTAAAACACTCTGCCAGGGGTGGTGTTGAAAACAGATAAGATAGTGGCATTTAAGAGGCTTTTGCATATGCACATGGAAATGCAGGGATTGGAGGGATAGAGATAGAGAAAATTAACTTAACTTGGCATCATATTTGGCACAAACATTCTGGGCTGAAGGACCCGTTCCTGTGCAGTCTGCTTAGATACGCAATAGATCCAATAATGTCTAGTTAGTGAGTGCCCACAAACTGTGCATTATGTAGGTCAATGCCCAGCAGCCTAGCATTTCATTTAAATCTGTGACAGTCCATTTCTCACACATACATGAGCCCAAATAACAAAGTAAAGTGTAGCAAGGCTTATCTATTGGTTTTGAGATCTAATCCAAATGCATCATTCACGTTGCATAATGAATGCCAAGCTGCTGCACAAAATGTAATAGAGCAGTCCTTTGGTGTTCCCAAGCCATGAGCTTTCTACCATGTCCAGTGTGCAGAAACCCAGTGCCGTTCAGTAGTGGCGACATCAACATTTCTGTTGGATTCAAAACCGCGTCATCATCATGAAAGATAGACATGAAGTGCTGGAGTAACTCTGCGGGTTGGGCAGCATCTCTGGAGAAAAGGAATATGTGACTTTTGTCTGAAGAAGGGTCCCGATGCAAAGGGTCACCAATTCTCCATTTTCTCCAGAGATGCTGCCTGAGCCGCCGAGTTACTCCAGCATTTTGCATCTCTGTTTGGTGTAAACCAGCATCTGGCGTTTCTTTTTATTATATCATCATGAGGAATAAGCCCTTGCTTGCTGCTAAACAGTGAGTTGAGGGAGGAGGAAGAGTTGAAGAATGAGCATCAGAGACAACACAGCAAGCTCATTCTGCCTCAGCTGCTTGCAGTATAACAGTATAACAGTATAACAGAGCTTTATTTGTCATTCGGTACCGAAGTACCGAACGAAACTACATAGCAGTCATAGAAAAAAAGAACACAAGACACATAGCCCCAACACAAACGTCCATCACAGTGACTCCAAACACCCCCTCACTGTGATGGAGGCAACAAAACTTCCACTCTCTTCCCCACGCCCACGGACAGACAGCTCGTCCCCGACCGACCCGCACAGTCCCCGCAAGGGGATGGAAGTCCCCCCGGCCGAATCGCACCGGGCTCTGAAACATCTCGCGGCCGAGCCGGGCGATGAAAGGCCCCGCGACCAAGCCTTGCGCAGCTAAGTCCCGTGGTCGAGCCGCACCAGCGATGTAAAGTCCCGCAGCCGAGCCACACCGGGCGATGTAAAGTCCCGCAGCCGAGCCGCACCGGGCGATGTAAAGTCCCGCAGCCCAGCCGCACCGGGCGATGTTAAGTCCCGCAGCCGAGCCGCACCAGCGATGAAAAGTCCCGTGGTCGAGCCGCACCAGCGATGTAAAGTCCCGCAGCCGAGCCGCACCGGGCAATGTTAAGTCCCTCAGCCGAGCCGCAGCGGGCGATGTAAAGTCCCGCAGCCGAGCCGCACCAGCGATGAAAAGTCCCGTGGTTGAGCCGCACCAGCGATGTAAAGTCCCGCAGCCGAGCCGCACCGGGCACTGTTAAGTCCAGCGGCCGAGCTGCACCGGGCACTGTTAAGTCCAGCGGCCAAGCCGCACCAGCGATGTAAAGTCCCGCAGCCGAGCCGCACCGGGCGATGTTAAGTCCCGCAGCCAAGCCGCACCGGGCGATGTAAAGTCCCGCAGCCGAGCCGCACCGGGCGATGTTAAGTCCCACAGCCGAGCCGCACCAGCGATGAAAAGTCCCGTGGTCGAGCCGCACCAGCGATGTAAAGTCCCGCAGCCGAGCCGCACCGGGCGATGTTAAGTCCCGCAGCCGAGCCGCACCGGGCGATGTAAAGTCCCGCAGCCGAGCCGCACCAGCGATGAAAAGTCCCGTGGTTGAGCCGCACCAGCGATGTAAAGTCCCGCAGCCGAGCCGCAGCGGGCACTGTTAAGTCCAGCGGCCGAGCTGCACCGGGCACTGTTAAGTCCAGCGGACAAGCCGCACCGGGCGATGTAAAGTCCAGCGGCCGAGCCGCACCGGGCGATGTTAGGCCCCGCAGCCGAGCCGCACCCCGCGCCGTGAGGAAGAGAAAAGTTTCCCCCACCCCCCCCGCCACCCCCCACCCACACCACCACCCCCCACACATACACAACCAAAAAAAAATACAAAAACCATCCCAACACCGACACACAACAAAAAAAAAAGGAAAAAAGACGAACAGACTGCTAGCGAGCCACAGCCGTTAGGCGCCGCCACTTCCGCTCATGACTCATTTACCTTCACTACCAATAAACACCACCTCAGTTACACATTCACCAATAACCTCATCTGTCCTCTCCTCTGTTGGCGTCACAGTGCAGAACATCAATGTCAGAATAAAACCTAATGGAAAATCAACACTGCCAACCAGATCTGCAAACCAAACCATCCAAATAACATACAAATAGGCACTAATTACTCTTGTTCACTCACGGTGCATGGACTAATCCCTCAACTAGTGGCTTCAGCATGACTGGGGAAAACTCCTGCCTTTCAAGAGAGGACAATACAGGTGTCCTTGGTGGACAGTGTTGAGCCTGGAAGACACAGCAGCTTGGTCTGTCTGGCTGGTTTACAGCGAGCATGCTGACAAATGGCAGTACTGCCAATGTTACTAGTACTGCCAGCCTGAGAGAGGCTTCACTGAACCACTGGTACCAGGAGTTGGCGGGCAGATTGTTGACTTGTTGCAATGCTATGCAATCCCCTACGAACATAGCTATCCGCAGACACAATGAGTAGGGTGTAAGCTTGTGTTACAAGCTTAGTGAGAGACTGGGTAATGTTAACGCTCTGCGGGACCTGTGAGCCCTGGTACACAGGACTCTGGTGAAGCAGGCCACAGTATGTTAGTCGTTTGAGGTCACTTATGCTTCACCACCTCAAAATTTGAGGTAGGCCTGCAGACCTAAACTGAGGAGACCTAAACCAAGAAGTAAACAAGTGGTAGATCTTTGAAATTACTTATCCTGTGGAGTCTCAGTCTTTGATTGTGCTCCAAAAAGAGTTCCATAATTGATGGGGGGGGGGGGTTTTAAAGCAATAAATGGTGAAAATGATGTTTAAAATGAGTATGGGAATAAAGATTTTTTTTTAAATAGGACCTTGTTGATCCATACTGGGAATTGTATGTATAATCTTGGTGTCCTTCCTTAAATAAGATTCTGCTTGATGAATGAAGAGTGCAGAGAAGACTCACTGGACTAGCTCCTGGGGCAGCAGATTTGTCACAGGAAGAGAAAGTGAGTGGACAAGGTCAGTATTTTCTTGGGTTCTGAGGATCTCCTTGAAAAGTACAGAATTGTTCGGGAGCTCAACACTATCAATGTCAGATGATTGTTTCTCCTGTCCAAGGAATCTAAAATTAAGGGTCACCATCTCAAAATTAGAGGTAGGCGTTCAGAACTAAACTGAGGAGACCTATGCCAAAATGGCGGCGCTGCCCTAGCAGCTGCGGCTTACCTGCGGTCCGTTTGTCTTTGTGTTTTTGTTGTTTTTTTGGTCTTAATTGTAGATGTGATGTCGTGTTTTTTGTGGTTGTACTATGTGTGTGTGGGGAGGGACTGTAAAATTGTAAATTTGTCCCTTCCGAACGGAGACCCGACCTTTGTTTTCAAGGTCGTGTCTCTGTTCCAACTGCGGCCGACCATCGGCCAAACTCCTGGAGCTGGCGGCCTCCACCCGGGACCACCTGGGCTCTGGTTCGCAGAGCACGCAGACCGGACTTACCATCTGCGGAGCCGGCTGTCTTCGGAGGCTGCGGGAGCGGCTGCGACTCGCCTTCGGCTCGGGCCGCGTGGATGCCGACATCGGGAGCTCTGGCAGCGGCAGCGTGTTCGCCCGCCCCGGATTGCGGGGCTTGGGTCGGCCCGCCGCAGACATTTCACTGTCCAGCGTGGCCTGAAATAGGCCACGGGGTTTTTATCTGCTCGGCGGGGGCTTCAATGTCGGGAGGCACGACCGCCCCGACGTGCAGCAGCAGCGGCAGTGGCAGCGTCTTCGCCCGCCCCGGGTCGCGGGGCTTGGGTCGGGCCGCTGCGGACCTTTCACCGTCCGGCGCGGCCTGGAACGTGGCAAGTACAACAGCCTGACCACGGGAGAAGACGGCAGGGGAAGAGAAAAGACATTCTGGCCTTCCATCACAGTGAGGAGGGGACTGGAGGAGACTCACTGTGATGGATGTTTCTTTTTTTTGTTTTGTTTTTTGTGTTTTGTGTTGGTTGGGGTTGTGTAATTTGCTTATTTTATTGCTCTTATTGTTGTACTGTGGGTGACGAAAATCCCATCCAAAAAACTTGTTTTTTGGATGACAAATAAAGATATCCTGAATCCTGAACTTAGGAGTAAACGATGGTGAACCTATGTAATTTCCTATCTTATGGAGGCTCAGTCCTTGATTGTGTTCTGAAGGCTCGTGATCCAAAACGTCACCTATTCCTTTTCTCCAGAGATGCTGCCTGACCCGCTGAGTTACCCCAGAATTTTGTATTTACCTCCAGTATAAAACAGCACCGAAAGTTCAATGCTCTGCCTTGAAGGTGGCCTGGCTGATGGCATGAGCAGATGATTTGAATGATTTTTTCACTGGATTGATTCCTAAATGAGTGCAGAGCAATTTCTCGGTTTCTCTGCAAGGTGTCAACATTTATTCTGAAAAGCTGCATTGCAATTTCTACTGGAATATAAATGTAGAACATTGCCAGTGAAATGCAGCGGGACTCCAATTTGTGAACAGGTCCACCAAAACTCTCATTAGTCCATACTGCTTGACCATTTTGTCATAGAAACACAGACAGATTTCCGTGCAACTCTATTAAAGTCGATCCAAGCAATTTTCGGACAAGTGAAACTGTGCGGCATGTAAAAATAATATAGTGTTTGGTTGCCTCAGGTTCCCCTGGTACTGGGTGAAATATACTGCATAAATTATTTTGCAAAGGATGGAAGACTTATTAAAGTCAATAAAGACTTTTTGTCAGTTTGACCTACAAAAAAAAACATAATTTCAAATATCATGTTATATGGGTTTGATTTTTGAATTAGAGTAAATAGACTTTTCGTGGTTGAAAATTCACAGAGGGAAGATTACTGTTTCTCTCATGTATGTCGGAAGCCATTTATTTTTCTTGAAACACATTATAGAAGGTCCTTGTGGTCTTCTGAAGTAATTTATAATGACAAAACCAACCTCATGTGTCGAATTTCACCCCTTTCCCAAAACAAAATGAGCTCTCCGGTGATTGTAAGTAGCATGTTATCATTTTACTTAGAAAATTCAATATATTTGCAAGGAGGAATAAATTATTTTGAAAGAGGGGAGAAATAAATGAAAAAAGCTTTTTCTCTTATCACCCATGGCAGGCATTTGAAATTGTCATTCATGAGTTTAACTTAAAGGTAATGAGAAGATGGGTGATATTTGTTCTTTTATAATATTTGATAGTTTAAGTACTGATTTGATTATTGCATTTGCAGATTGGTATGATGGTTTTTTTGACGAAGCTATAGGTTATTTTTATTTCAACTTTAGAGTTTAGATCGTTTAGTTTAGTTTCGTTCAGTTTAGAGATACAAAGCAGAAACAGGCCATTCGGCCCACCAAGTCCGTGCCGACCACAATCCACGTACACTTGCACTATCCTACACACTAGGGACAATTTAAAATTTTACCCAAGCCGAGTATGCATGTAAATACATGCGCAGAAAATATGCATTTTAAAATAATTATTATTTTTCTCATAGAGGCCCAAAGTTGCAGATGCATGCATGCAGCATTGTCAATGGTGCAAATCCAAGCATGCCCGTTTCCATTAGCAAATTAGGACAATTTACAATATTACCAAAGCCAATCAACCTAATAACCTGTACGTCTTTGGAGTGTAGGAGGAAACCGGGGCACCTGGGGAATACCCACGAGATCACGGGGAGAGCGTACAAACTCTTTGCAGACAGCACCTGCAGTCAGGATTGAACCCAGGTCTCCAGCGCTGTAAGGCAGCAACTTTACTGCTGCACAACCATGCCACCGTTTGTTCAGAGTTTCTGCGGGTAGTACTTGAATGAAATTTTACTACCTCAGCAAATCTGATCTGAAATTTAACGAAGTGCAGAGTGCAATGTAGATAGACACAAAATGCTGGAGCATCTCAGCGGGTCAGACAGCATCTCTGGAGAAAGGGAAGAGGGGGGCCATTTCAGGTGCGACGTAGATCGTTTTGGCGACATTTACTTTCTTTGGTTTCCAAATGGGAGTTTAAAGAAAGTTTAGATTCTACAGTGCAGAACTTTATGCTGTTTAATTTTGTCAACTAATTCAAGTTGAAACTGAAGAAGGGTCCCGACCCGAAACATCACCTGTCCATGTTCTCCATAGATGCTGCCTGACCTGCGGAGTGACTCCAGCACTTTGTGCTTTTTTTTTGTGAACCAGCATCTGCAGTTCATTGCGTTGTCAGGTTGGACAAAGCCTGGTGTGCCTGGACGAATCATAATGTAAGGCTAGAAGATTGATGGATTAAGCCATAAGGGAGAACATTTATACAAAGGTCCTTCTTATACCATCTCCCATTCCTGCAAAGGGTGGAACCCGAAGAGGAAGTGACTTTACTTTAGACTTTAGAGCTCAAAGATACAGCACGGATACAGACCCTTCAGCCCACCAAGTCCAGGCCGACCAGCAATCAATACTATCCTACGCACTAGGGACAATTTACAATTTTACCAAAGCCAATTAACCGACAACCCTGCACATCCTTGGAGTGTAGAAGGAAACAGGAGCACCTGGAGAAAACCCACACAGTCACAGGGAGAACGTACAAACTCCATACAGACAGCCCCCGTAGTCAGGATCGAACCTGGGTCTCTGGCACTGTAAGGCAGCAACTCTACAGCTGCGCCACTGTGTCGCCCTGGTGTTTCTGCCGCCGCAGATGTACATTCTGGAGCAGGTGGAACATTGATCGAGGAGAGTATCAGGGTGGAGGGAGAGACAGATTTTCAGGAAGAGTACATTTGTACAGCACTGTGGCCTATGAGTTTCTACAGCGATCGCCCTGTACATTAAGACTATCGTACACGCTAAGGACAATTTCAATTTTTTCTTACCAAAGCCAATTAACCTGCCAACCAGTTCATCTTTGGAATGTGGGACGAAACCGTAACTCCTGGAGAAAACCCATGCAGTCACAGGGAGAGCGTACAAACTCCGTACAGCCGGCACCTGTAGTCAGGTTTGAACCTGTCTCTCTGTCTCTCAGGCAGACGCTCTACCGCTGCACCACTGTGCTGCCACTGATGAGTAGATCATCAGCAAATTAGTTTAGAGGAGATTAGTTTAATCAGCAATATGTTTGCCATGGATATTGTAGAGAGAAGGACTCGTTCCTGTATGGTACTGTTATATGTTCTATGTTCTAGATAAGGAGCTGTGCACGGAAAATAACATGTACTCAGCAGCCATGCAGAAAACAGCAATCATTTTAAAAGCATCGTTATGGTAAATTATCTCATGTTAAGACTGACTAATGATATGCCAGTGAACCAGTTAGAAATAAGACATGATATAAATCAGTAGCAATACAGTAAGCGGCATTGACTTGAGGTGATAACATACTCCAAACATACCCAGGATGGTATTTTTTTTGTGAACCAGCATCTGCAGTTCTTTGTATTGTCAAGCACATGGATATATGCAGGGAATAGAGGGATCTGGATCATGTTTACCCATGAAAGTGGTGAACCTGGAAAAGATCGTATGCATGACCCAGCAAGTTGGTAACCTGATAACATCACTAATAGTTTTGGGCAAATAATACACAGTGACCCACACCAACCGGATAAAAATTGGCTGCAAGTACAATCTTACTGAGCGGGCAATGGCAGTTTACGATATGATACGATATGATACGATACGATCTCGATACGATAGAACTTTATTTATCCCAGGAGGGAAATTGATCTGCCAACAGTCATAAACACAAGATACACAAACCACAAAATACATGAAACATGAAATTAAAATGATGAGCGGGAAGGCTTGGGGGATGTGCAAAGATTGGGGAGTGGGGGAGATTGGGGAGTGGGGGAGGGGGGGAGATTGGGAAGTGGGGGAGGGGGAGGGGGAGGGGGGGAGGGGGGGAGATTGGGGAGGGGGGGAGCCAGTCTCAGTCTACCCCACGACGGAAGGGGGAGGAGTTGTAAAGTTTGATAGCCACAGGGAAGAAGGATCTCCTGCGGCGTTCTGACCTGCATCTTGGTGGAACCAAGTCTGTTGCTGAAGGTGCTTCTCAGGTTGACCAGTGTGCCATGGAGGGGGTGAGATGAATCATCCAAGATGCTCCTCAGTTTGAGTTCAAACTCCTCAGTTTGAGTTCACGTATCAGCACAATCAGGGCTGGACAAATTGTCAGAGCACATAATGAAAATTTGCGTGATGGTGCCGAGTGGCATCATTGAGGATGAAGCACTTTAGGCAGAGTCAGTGGGCAACCCGGCAAACCCAGACAAAACAGTGTGACTACAGCAGAGATGACCAGATCTCCTTAAATAAAACTATTAGCAATGAATGAAATCTACGCCCGTATCATTGAATCTATACATGGAAGCTGATCGGCACAAAATTTAATCTAAATTGATATTGTCCCATAACAGAATGTAGAACCGGCAAGTCAGTGCTATCTGGCATTGACGGTGGCGCAGTGGTAGAGTTGCTGCCTTACAGCGAATGCAGCGCCGGAGACTCAGGTTCGATCCTGACTACGGGCGCCGTCTGTACGGTGTTTGTACGTTCTCCCCGTGACCTGCGTGGGTTTTCTCCGAGATCTTCGGTGTCCTCCCACACTCCAAAGACGTACAGGTATGTAGGTTAATTGGCTGGGCAAATGTAAAAAAATTGTCCCTAGTGGGTGTAGGATAGTGTTAGTGTGTGCGGGGATCGCTGGGCGGCGCGGACCCGGTGGGCCGAAGGGCCTGTTTCTGCACTGTATCTCTAAATCTAAATAAATCTAAATCTGAACATGCTATACGACTATGAAACATTGCCAATGCAGAGCGGAGACAGCCCCCAAATATTTCAGGTGGTGGCATTAAAGAGGCTTTTGGTAGGCACATGGATATGCAGGAATTGGAGGGATATGGAAGATAGGGACATGATGGAAAAAAACCTTGGAAATGTAATTAGAATATATCGATCCATGCAGGAGAACATGAAAGTGTTGAAGAACTATTCGATAGAGGCTGCATTATCACAGTATTTAATTGAAGCAAAGGTGCCTTCATGGAAGATGTGTTCATAAACTTGGCACTCAAAGTTGAAACCAACGCTGGCTGGACGTTGGGAAACTCAGTAAGATTCCTTCTTCCGGCTACCTTAATACTTCATCTTTCCTAGATCTTCAGTGCCATCCCTTTTATATCAACTGGACGTCATGGTGGCACAGCGCCGGAGACCCGGGTTCAATCCTGACTACGCTTGCTGTCCGTACAGAGTTTGTACGTTCTCCCCGTGACTGCCTGGGTTTTCCCCGGGTGCTCTGGTTTCCTCCCACATTCCAAAGACATACAGGTTCGTAGGTTAATTGGCTTTGGTAAAAACGGTAAATTGTAAAAGATGAACCTTGATTCCAAGATGAAGAGCAGTGAATGACATAGAGTCATAGGGACATACACCATGCCCACCCAGACACCCCATCTGCACTAGTCCCACCTGTCCACCTTTGGCCCATATCCTGTGGAATTCTCTGCCACAGAAGGCAGTGGAGGCCAATTCACTGGATGTATTTAAGAGAGAGTTAGATTTAGCTCTTGAGGCTAACGGAATCAAGGGATATGGGGAGAAAGCAGGAATGGGGTACTGATATTGGACGATCAGCCATGATCATATTGAATAGCAGTGCTGGCTCAATGGGCTGAATGGCCTACTCCTGCACCTATTTTCTATGATTCTATCCTTCTACACCTTTCCTATCCATACGAGAGATATAAGGCCAGTCTCAGCAGCAACACCCTCCATCAATATGATCTCACACATGCACTGAGACTCACGTGAAGTGAAGCACAGACAGCAGTGGGATCGGTACTGTCATCATGCACGAGATGGGGTCTGACCATGAGCTGCCACTCACATAATCGACTGATTGAAAGATACAGCATGGAAGCAGGACCTTCAGCCCATCGGGTCCAAGGCAACCATCAAACAAACATTAACATTACTATGTTATCCCACTTTCACATCCACTCCCTATGCACTAGGGGCAATTTTCAGAGGCCAATTAACCTACAAACCAGCGCATCCTTGGTATGCGAGAGGATACCCAAGCACCCGGAGGAAACACATACAGTCACACGGAAAACATGCAAACTTCACACAGACAGCACCTGAGGTCAGGATCGAACCGACCACTCTGGCGCTGTGAGGCAGCAATTCCACATGTCTCATGTACAATCATCCTCCACCCCCACCATCAACTTATTGAACAACAGTATGTACAAATTATTAAGGAGTTCACGGCCATCATTTCAGGGGTCAGATGGTGCAAACTCCTTCTCAGACAACCTTCCATCTTATTCACTGACAATAGGCTGCGACTGACTATCTTTTGCTCGGAATCTGATATGAGCCAAATTAATGGCTTCAACACTGGGCTGTGTTCCTCTAACAATGTTATTATTCTATACAGAATGCCAAGGCCAATGGTCCATTGTGGATTACATGCAAAAACAGGAAGAACAAATTACCACTGTGTAGTTTCAATTTATAATGCATAAGACTGTCATAGTCACATGTTGAAATATCGCACCCTCTTGTAATGGCCGATGAGTGAACACTATCTTTACTGCTTTGGAAACACTGTCTGCAGGAAGCAGCATTCATTTCCATTTATCTTGCAATATCTTTTCAGGGCAAGATGCGACAACCTAATAAATGACTCCAATGGATTCAGCTTATGAGACACATCAGAAAAAATCATTTACAACACGTTATTAACAACTACTTTTTAGTTAAAAGTCGTTGAATGAAAACTATCTCTACTGCTTTGGAAACATTGTTTGTAGCAAGCAGCAATCATTTCCATTCATTTTGCATTAACTTTGCAGAGCTATGAATCAGCAGTGGACATAAGCAAGGACATTTAGACTCTCTGGACACGGAAGCAAGATCTGAGGTTGCTGGAGGTGATGCTATCAAATAATCATTACAAATGCATCGCAGTGATGTGTTCTTAGCAACGTTCATGAGCACACAGCCACATACTGTGTGTGAAGGCTGCGGCTTGGAGTTTCACAAGCTGGCTGAGTAGTAACTAGCACATTGAGAATGTGATTAATGCACGCTCAATATCCCTGGGCTGCAAGCCCCAGCCTCCCGAGTTAAAAGAGATACATGGAATTAGTCGAGTTGGCCATTCTCAAAGGTACATACTGATTTTATTTCCAGTTAGGAATGGATTATTTCCTCCTTCTGCTGATACCGTGTTGTACTGTGATATTCACTTCAGTTTCAAGAAGCAGCCGAGCAGATTGCAAATATTAGTGTGAAGTGGAAATATTGCATTAAAGACAGTTGAATTGCTGTTACTTCTATCATGTCATTAACCGTTGCAAGATTAATTGTGCTGTGCACTTGTACAAATTCAAAATGTATTAAAAAGAAAATTGAGCAGGAGTAGGCGGTACAGCCCCTTGAATCAACTTTGTCATTTAATTAAATCTGAGCTTTCTATCAACCCACTTTCCTGGCCAATCCTCTTTTGTCCAAATATTTATCTACCTAAATCTTGAAAATATGGTTCAGAATCTACAGCTCTCTGGGGTAGAGGTTGCCAAAGATTCACATCCATCTAAGAAAAGCATTCCCTCCTCATTCGCATTGTGCATCACCAACACTTTGTACTGAAGTTTACTTTAGTTTAGTCTAGTTTAGTTTTGAGATGCAGTGTGGAAACAGCCCCGTCGGCCCACCGAGTCCACACCGACCAGTAATCACCCATACACTAGATCTATCCAATTTACAGAAGCCAATTAACTTACAGACCTGCACATCTTTGAATTGTGGGAGGAAACCGGAGCACCTGGGGAAAACCCACATGGTCACAGCAGGGCCGTCTTAACGCATGGGCCTGATGGGCACTTGCCCGGGGGCCCACGAGCATAGGGGCCCCATGCTGATCTGTGTATGTTAAGTGACTTGCAATAAATAAATACTACTTTAAAAATGTAAGTTCAATAAGTGCTTTTTTCGCAACATTTTCGGTCACTAAGTGCTTCTCATAGCGATCTGTAAGTGCTTTTCGCAACAATGTAGCACCCTAAGTCCAAGGCTAAGTGCTTTTCGGTAAGTGCTTTTCGCCGGCACGACGGGGGGGGGGCTGGTAGGGAAAGGGGGGTGGGGGAGAGTAACGGTAGGGGCCCCAGTACACTGCTTTGCCCGGGGGCCCATAATGCTGTAAAAGCGGCCCTGGGTCACAGGGAGAACGTACAAATGCTGTACAGACAACACCCGTAGTCAGGATTGAACCCGCACCTCTGGCTCTGTAAGGCAGCAACTCTACCCCTGCGCCACTGTGCCCCTTAATTCCAGATGTTACCAATAAGAGGGAACATCCTCATATCTACCCTGTCAGGATACTTCCTCTAATATTCTGCTGTGAGGATGTGGAGGAATCCATAATGGAAATAATAATAAAAATGAAAATTTACTTCATGATAGGTCCTGTGGATCTTCTTCAGAATTGCATCTGGACAATCAAATCCATTTCCCTTTGTCACGTAGATAATAGGGATTTATTAACACTACAGCTGGTCAGTGCCAGGGGAAGAAGGAGATCTGTGGTGGTGATGGAGGAATCAGATGACTCTATGATTCTATAGAGGGATGTGGGCCAAATGCGGGCAGCTGGGACTGGTATAGATGGGGCATCTTGGTCAGCATGGGAAATTGGGCCGAAAGGCCTGTTTCCATGCCTCATGCTTCTCTGACTCTATTTGTAGATTACCTAACTAAGTGTCAACTTTAAACCAGAAACCAGTGATGTACAAGATTAACTTTGAGCAAATTGAAAATCAGAGTATTTATTACCTATTTGAGCTACTTTGCCACTTGGAAAAGTAAAATCCTTGATCAACTTCACATATACTTGAAGCCAGAGGAGATTGGGATAACGTGGCATCATGTGGTGGAAAGAACTGCAGATGCTGGTATACACCGAGGATAGACACAAAGTGCTGGAGTAACTCAGCGGGTCAGGCAGCATCTCTGGAGAAAAAGGATAGGTGAAGTTTCGGATCGGGGGTACCCGAAGTCTGAAGAAGGGACTCGACCCAAGACGTCATCATCCGTTTTCTCCAGAGATGCTGCCTGACCCGTTGAGTTACCCCAGCACTTTGTGTCTATCTTGGCATCATGTTCGGCACAAACATTGTGGGCTGAAGGACCAGTTGTTGTGCTGTACAATTGTATGCTCTATGCTCTAAACAGCTCAACAGTAATGAATTTTTACTGGTGAGCTCTAAATATACTGATGACACAGAAGTGCATCTGTGCCTGTCGGGGGAATCCAGTTATTGCTCTGCTCCACACCAACCATCAAAGCACCACATCATGTTTGCCATGTTTGCCACAGCCAACACCTCCCTCCCCATTCCCATCCATTTGTTTGAAATCAGGTGCTCGACTGGAGATTGGGGTGGGAGAGGACAGGTGCCAGAGGTAAACAGAAGCTCAAAGAGGGGAAAAGAAGGGGGGGGGAGGAGAGAGGACAGGGGACTGAGGAATGGTGTGGACAAGAGAACCAAAGTGAAAATAGGGGTTCAATGTTGGAGAAAGGATCGGATTGGCATAGGGAACAGGGGGACAGAGAATTATTGAGCAGGGGTGGAGAGGCCAGACAGGGGAATCAAAGGGGAGGGAGGAAATGATTTTGGAGGGAGAGGATATTAAGTGTGAACGAGGCGACATCTAAATAGAGAAGCAAGTTATGCTTTTGTGATTTTCCATCCATGTTGAAAATGTGGTATTTCTTTTATTCCTTATATCCCTGGGGTTAATTGAAAAAATATGGTCACTATAATTTATCACTGGACCAAATTCTTTATGTAGTTATTTTTATCCTCTTGTTATTGAAATAACAACAAATCAAGAACAAGATTATATAATGTATTTATAACAACCAACGGTTTCAAACAGATTAATGTGATATCTGCTGTTTCCGCCAAGATGTTTCAATGGGGCCAGCTGGATATGCTTTGAGATCCCTCATGAAGATTTCCAATTGCTTATTTGTACACCACGCACAAGAGAACATATTAAACAAGATCTATTTACTGTCTATGTTCATGGTAAAAAGCATTTGGCATGAGTCTAAAGAGAAATGGATAACCTATTTAATTTTCCGCGCATCCATACAAAGTTTCCCCATGTTCGCGTTGCTCCATAATCCAAGGATAACTGAGATTTAAACCGTCATTTAGTGGCCAATTAAATTGTTCAATAAGACTAATTTCTTTCTGTCCCCACTTCATATCCATTCTGTGAAGCATATTTCCTCCTGTTGCCAAAATTATATAAATACATTGAGTTTGAAATTATGCTAATTGTGGTGTTTCACAATGTACCAAGGGTATTTATTCAGTGCAGGTTTAGTAATTTAATAATAATAATAATAATAATAATAATATTCATTTATTGTCATTGCAACGAGTACAACGAAATTAAAAAATAGCCAATCCTGAACAGGGCAAAACAGGGCAAGACCTAAGTGCTGGAGGAACTTAGCAGTTCAGGCAGCATCTGCAGAGGAAATGGACAGGCAACATCTTGGGTCAGGACCCCTCTTTAAATTGAATCAGTCTGAAGCAGGGTCCCAACCCAAAATATGGTCTATTCATCCCCTCCACAGATGCTGCCTGATATGCTGACTTCTTCCAGCACATTGCATTTTGTTTGCTCAAGATTCCAGTATTTGCAATTCTTTGTGTCTCCATATTCAAAATGGACATCCTTTGCAACCTAAAATCCAACAGGGTGTCACTAATCAGCTGATATTTCCACTGCATTAAAGACTCCTTGTTTTTCCTGATAGTCCATATATGATGAGCAGGAACACAGGCCAAACTCGGGTTGTGGGCTGTATTATCTCCTCTCAGCCAATGGTAGTTCATAAGACAGGAGCACAATTAGGCCATTCGGCTCATCGAGTCTACTCCACCATTCAATCATGGCTGATCTACCTTTCCCTCTCAAGTCCATTTTCCTGCCTTCTCCCCGTAACCTTTGACACCATTACCAATCAAGAACCTGTCAATCTACGCTTTAAAAATACCCAAAGAATTGGCCTACACAGCCGTCTGTGGCAATGAATTCCACAGATTCACCACCCTCTGACTAAAGAAATTCCTCCTCATCTCCTTTCTAAAGGTACGTCATTATATCAGCATTCAGTTGTCAATGTCAGAATCCCAAGCAAGGTCAATTGGGAGAAACAGACTGAAATCCTGCTACCTAAAAATCATTTACCTTGATCATGTTCTATGCTTGTTGGGTCCTACAGAAAAACCATCAGTATGATTTCCTATCAAGCCCACACTGTCTCATCTTTGGGCACTGAGTTTCCAGAGAAAATCCTGGAAGATCAGCTCCCCGTGGTGCAAAGAGAAATTTAATTGTCCACCTGCTCATCCTCACTCTGATAGAAATATGTAGGTTTATTGCAAGACTATGCAAGTGGGCGGCACAGTGGTAGAGCTGCTTTCTTACAGCGCCAGAGACCCGTGTTCGATCCTGACTATGGACGCTGTCTGTACGCAGTTTGGAACTTCTCCCTGAGACCGTGCGGGATTTCTCCGGGTTCCTCCCACACTCCAAAGTCATGCAGGCAGGTAGGTTAATTGGCTCCTGTAAATTGTCCCCGGTGTGCAGGATAGAACTGGTATATGGGGTGATCGCAGGTCGGCACAGACTCGGTGGGCTGAAGGGCCTGTTTCCACGCTGAATCTCTAAACTAAAACTATTTAACAATTTGAAGAAAATGCTATGCTCATCTTATGTACTTAAGTGGAGATCCCTCATGGGTTCCACTTTTTAAATACTTTAATGATGGTTATTGTTACAGCTTGAGTGCGCTGATGTGTTTGGCACCCAGTTGTGTGATTGCTGTTGTAACTGACAACCACTGTCAATCTAAACTATCAGGGATTAGAGATTCAAACTTGCTGGATTTTGCAATATTATACAAAGTGGAAGAATAATTGAGATGAAGAAGACACTTTCAAGTAAATAACAAATGCAAATCAGTCCTTTGAGAAGGAAATTTACTGAATGATTTCTGATTCCATTATGTCATATAGCTGGAAAGAGTGCAGAGAAGATTTACCAGGATGTTGCCAGGACTCAAGGACCCAAACTCCAGGGAGAAGTGGCGCAGGCTGGGAAATACTTCTTGCGGAGCGCAGGAGGATGAGGGGTGACCTTATGGAGGATGTAAAAAAAAACATGCTTGTAACCAAGGACCTCTCTACCCCATTCTCCTGCTTACTCCCCATAGAAACATAGGTGCATGAGTAGGCCATTCAGCCCTTCGAGCCAGCACCACCATTCAATATGATCATGGCTGATCATCCAAAATCAGTACTCCATTCCTGCTTTTTCCCCATATCCTGTAGGGACATACGGATTGGCGGGGGGGTCTCGAACCCTCGGTTGGGCTAACGGGTCATGTGGTGCGGGAGCGCGAGGTATAGGAGTGTCTGGCGCCAAACTGGAGAGATTAGATTAGATTATATTAGCTAGTTAAGTAGTGTGTGTCCAAAGTAAGTGCGTTGCGTTTTGTCACGGTTTTTACCAAGAATAAAGTCTTTTGATAACACCGCTCGATTTGGACTCACTACATTGGTGACCCCGACCCCGACCACGGCCTACGGAAGCAGGTGGCGGCTTGGGCACGTGCCTGCATTCCGTGCCAGACCTCCAAAGTTCATCGCCATGTCCAGCCCCCATACCAGAGATTCGAGGTTCCCCCCGTCCGTTTTTTCCACATCCACGTGGATTTGGTGGGTCCATTGCCCTATTCCAGGGGTTATACTCATCTGCTGACGGTGGTTTACACGTTGGCCGGAGGCGCTCCTGTTGTCGGACACCTCGGCGGCCTCCTGTGCACGGGCCCTGGCGTTGCATTGGGTGGCCCGTTTCGGCGTCCCGGCTATCATCACCACAGATCGGGGGGCCCAGTTCACCTCCTCCCTCTGGGCCGCGCTGGCACAGTTGTATGGGTCTCGTTTACAGCAGACCACCGCCTATCATCCCCAATCCAACGGGATGGCTGAGCGTTTCCATCGGCAGCTGAAGGCGTCCCTCTGTGCCCGACTGACCGGCCACGATTGGGCTGACCAGCTGCCTTGGGTCCTCCTCGGCATTCGTACGGCCCCAAAGGCCGAGCTAGGCACATCCTCGGCCGAGCTCGTCTACGGTTCGCCCCTGCGGGTGCCGGGTGACATTCTCCCTTCCGCCCCCGCCTTGCCGTCGCCCGTTACGTCGGAGTTGGGTTCCCTCCGGGCACGGGTGGGTTCTCTGGCTCCAGTCCCGACCTCGAGGCACGGAAGCACGGCAGTCCACGTCCCGTCGGACTTGCGGGACTGCGATTTCGTGTTCCTTCGGAAAGATTCCCATCGCCCCCCTCTTCGGCCGGTTTACCAGGGCCCGTTCCAGGTGCTTAAAAGAGGGGCTGTCACCTTCACCTTGCAGGTGGGAAATCGCCAGGAGCTCGTTTCGGTATCCCGGCTCAAGCCGGCCTATTTGGACCAGGACCTCCCCGTGTCGGTGGCCCAGCCTCTGCGCCGGGGCCGGCTTGTGGCCGCCCCACTGGTCCCGCCAGCGGCGCCCTGTTTGCCACCTCTCGGCCCCCCGCCGCCTATGGTTGGGCCCGGGCCGCCGTTCCCGATCAAGCGCTCTCCGTCACCTACACCCTCCGCTCCCGTGGCCCCTCCATCGCCTCTAGCGGCGGCGCCCTCCCCGCCTCCTGTCACGTTGGCGGTGTCGGTTTCCCCCCTCCGTACGCGTTCCGGGAGGGAGGTCCGGGCGCCCGTGATGTATGGTTTCGAGGGTTCTGGGGGGGGGTCATGTAGGGACATACAGATTGGCGGGGGGGTCTCGAACCCTCGGTTGGACTAACGGGTCACGTGGTGCGGGAGCGCGAGGTATAGGAGTGTCTGGCGCCAAACTGGATAGATTAGATTAGATTATATTAGCTAGTTAAGTAGTGTGTGTCCAGAGTAAGTGCGTTGCGTTTTGTCACGGTTTTTACCAAGAATAAAGTCTTTTGATAACATCGCTCGATTTGGACTCACTACAATCCCTTGATTACGTTAGCCTCAAGAGCTGTCTCTAACTCTCTCCTGAATCCTGATACCTGTACTAATCAAGAACCTATCAATCTCTGCTTTAAAAATATCCAATGATGTGCTCCACAGCCATGTGCGGCAATGATTTCCACAGATTCACCACCCTCCAGCTAAAGAAATTGCTCATCTTCCTTCTGAAAGTACGTCCTTTATTCTGAGGGTGTGCCCTCTGGTTCTAGACTCCAATGACATCCAGCTTCCTACAGAAAGAAGAACAATGTTTGACTACAGTCAGAATTACTCCTGAGAAATGAAACATTTTTAAACCATGTATTGATTTAAATTTTCATCAAGACAAGCTTTGGTCCAAGCATAAAATTAATAAAATTGGTAAAATTGTATGAATTTAATTTAAGGTTTAGATTGAAAAAAAACCCCAGTAAAACAACTCCATGATTGCTCCAGGATTTTGATTTGCATTAATAACTCAGAATTAATAAATTTGATGTTCGGTTGAGATTTGATAGCATAAGTGGAGAGATTTGCAAAAAAATGTAGCCAACGTATTAGATTGGGAAAGCTGGATATATCAGGTCAGTGATCACTTGGTCTACCCAGGCATCGGAAAAAAAACTCCAATATGCAAGGCAACTTTTGTGCAGATGAATGACAGATGAGCTCCAGAATTTTGTTTCTGAGGATCTCTCTTACACCATAGAAACATCACTGAACCATGAACAACACTCCCAGTTCACCATATAGGTATGTCAGGTCAATTCTTTTTGTGTACCTGGTGCACACATGTACCTGGTGCACACATGTACCTGGTGCACACATGTACCTGGTGCACACATGTACCTGGTGCACACATGTACCTGGTGCACACATGTACCTGGTGCACACATGTACCTGGTGCACACATGTACCTGGTGCACACATGTACCTGGTGCACACATGTACCTGGTGCACACATGTACCTGGTGCACACATGAATTTGTCCAATCCTGCAATTAGGTGATCTACAAGGACTTGGCATGTAAAGATAGACACAAAGTGCTGGTGTAACTCAGTGGGTCAAGCAGCAGATCTGGAGAAAAACGAGGGGTGATGTTTTGGGTCGTGAGTCTGAAGAAGGGTCATAACCCGAAACGTCACGCATCCTTTTTCTCCAGAGATGCTACTTGACCCGCTGAGTTACACCAGCACTTTGTGTCTATCTTTGGTGTGAACCAGCATACGCGGTTCTTTGTTTCTGTGACTTGACATGTAAATATGCTTTAACTGCAGAATGCTAATGTGCAAAAGTCTGACTGAGATTAAACAAGCAAGTAACAGGAAAATGCTATTTTGTCCAGTGAGAAGATTGTGTAACTTCAACCACACAGAGTAGGTTATGTTGAATTCGATGTTCCATCAGTGCAAGGAAAACTGATGGAGCTGCTGCTTCACAACCCCAGAGACGCGGGTTCGATCCTGACCTTGAGTGCTGTCTGCATGGAGTTTGCATGTTCTCCCTGTGGGTTTCCTCCAGGTGCTCCAGTTTCCTCCCACATCCCAAAGATGTACAGGTTTGTAAGTTAATTGGCTACTGTAAATTGCCCTGAGTTCGTAGCGCGTGACTGCGGACGTGGGACAACATAGAATTAACGTGAACTGGTGACCAATGGTCGGCATGGACTCAGTGGGCAGAAGGGCCTGTTTCCATACTGTAAAACTAAACTAAAGATCATTGGGGGTTTACATTGGAGATCTAAATCCAATGGAAGAGAGCAGAATTGAAGCTCCTCAGCAAATGTGAAAGGAAAATGAAGTCAAAGGTAGGATGTGTAGGAAAAAAACTGCAGATGCTGGTTTAAATCGAAGGTAGACACAAAATGCTGCAGTAACTCAGCGGGTCAGGCAGCATCTCAGGAGAGAAGGAATGGGTGACGTTTCAGGTCTGAAGAAGGGTCTCGACCCGAAACGTCACCCATTCCATCTCTCCTGAGAAGCTGCCTGACCTGTTGAGTTACTCCAGCATTCTGTGTCTACCTTCAAAGGTAGGATGGATACACATGGTAAACATTAAGCAGAAGCACTAAGGCTGATTATCATTTATCTTTGACAGCCCACTTTAAACTGCCTGCATTGCAGTAGGGACTTTGTGCTTTGTTGTGTTTTTTGCACTGTATTGTTTTTTCATTGATTTTTTTGTTTATTTATTATCATACTGTGGGTAATGGGAACTGTGTTCACAAATCTGTTGTGCTTCTGCTGCATGTAAAAATGTAACTGTTCCTTTTGTACATATGACAATAAAACATTCACGACTCTTAGAACCTCTGAAAATTTTCTGGACCCCAGTTGCGAATCCCAGTTTTGCTAGAACCAAGTTAGTGGGGTTTGTTGCAAAATGTTAGAGGATTGTGCACTTAGATCAGCACCTCTTAATAATTAGATAGATAGAGCTCTTAAGGATAGCGGAGTCAGGGGTTATGGGGAGAAGGCAGGAACGGGGTACTGATTGAGAATGATCAGCCATGATCACATTGAATGGTGGTGCTGGCTCAAAGGGCCGAATGGCCTACTCCTGCACCTATTATCTATTGTCCACTTCCGATTATTTCCAATTCCAGCAGGACGGTTTGGTTTTTGCAGTTAAAAAAAAGTGATTTTGATGACCAAATTAGCACTGGAGACACACTTTACATGCATCTGCGTTTCCATTGTGCCTATGCACCATCGTACCCCAGAAATGTCACTCTGACTAGAGTTATATTGGAGTGTTTACACTTGGCAGTGCCTGGAGACTAATGACTAAGAAAACTGATTGCTACACAGGAAAAGAAAGCCCATGAACTGGGAGTAAAAGTCCCCAGTGAGGCAATCTCTAGGATCCAGGGGCTCAAATTGATTTGCAGGCTTGCTCGACAAGTTCCTTCCGATCAGAATTTAATTCCGCCGAGTTTGGATGTCATGTCCCTTCGCGTGATCCCAATGAGCCTAGTGAAATGGGGCATGCTCTCAGGATGAAATATGGAGCAGATTATTTGACTGCGTTGACGTCTTTGCTCCCGGGAGGTTGATATTCAGACATGCAGTGTGGAGCTCTGAAATTAGAGCTTTCTATGTAAATGCAGATGGATCTGTTTGGGCATCATGCAGAGTGGAGTGAAATATGCAATGCTAGTTCCAGATTCTCTCTGAAAATGTGACATGTATTGTCATTGCAATTGTAACAGCATGCGAGAAGTAGAACACAGAAATGGCAAAGCCAATATTTAAATGTTACATCTGTCATTTTTTAAAGTTCCATTTCAGCCCTCTATTAACCTGTTAACAAATGGTTTACTTTCATTTTACACCATGCAAAGCTCAAAAATCACTTCCATATGTTCCCATATCTCATTGCTGCCATCTTCAGGAATTACAAAGTATTTCAGCTCAAGGTCTGTGCTTTGAATTGATTTGAAAGATACAGCATGGAAGCAGGTCCTTCAATCCACGCCAATCATTAATCGCCCATTCACACTAATTCTATGTTATTCCACTTTCGCTACCACTCCCTGCTCACTAGGTGCACCGTGGTGCAACGGTAGAGTTGCTGCCTTACAGCACCAAAGACCCGGGTTCGATCCTGACTCTGGGTGCTGTCTGTACAGAGTTTGTACCTTCTCCTTGTGTCCACGTGGGTTTTCTCCGAGTGCTCCAGTTTCCTCCCACACTCCAAAGACGTACAGGTTTGTAGATCAATTGGCTTCAGTAAAAAAATTATCGGCCCTAGTGAGACCGCATCTGGAGTACTGTGTGCAGTTTTGGTCTCCAAATTTGAGGAAGGATATTCTTGCTATTGAGGGCGTGCAGCGTAGGTTTACTAGGTTAATTCCCGGAATGGCGGGACTGTCATATGTTGAAAGACTGGAGCGACTAGGCTTGTATACACTGGAATTTAGAAGGATGAGAGGAGATCTTATCGAAACGTATAAGATTATTAAGGGGTTGGACACGTTAGAGGCAGGAAACATGTTCCCAATGTTGGGGGAGTCCAGAACAAGGGGGCCACAGTTTAAGAATAAGGGGTAGGCCATTTAGAACTGAGATGAGGAAAAACCTTTTCAGTCAGAGAGTTGTGAATCTGTGGAATTCTCTGCCTCAGAAGGCAGTAGAGGCCAATTTTCTGAATGCATTCAAGAGAGAGCTAGATAGAGCTCTTAAGGATAGCGGAATCAGGGGGTATGGGGAGAAGGCAGGAACGGGGTACTGATTGAGAATGATCAGCCATGATCGCATTGAATGGTGGTGCTGGCTCGAAGGGCCATATGGCCTCCTCCTGCACCTATTATCTATTGTCTATTGTCTTTGGTAAAAAATATCCCTCGTGTGTTGGAGAGTTTTAGTGCAGGGGGATCACTGCTCTGCACAGACTGAATGGGCCGAAGGGCCTTTTTCTGCACTCTATCTCTAAAGTCTAAAGTCCAAAGGAATCGTCGGAATAATAAAATTGAAATCCCTCAATTATTCAACTAATCTGCGTCTTTAAACCAGCAATAAACTTTTCTGCCACTTTCCAAAGGTTCCCAGCATGTCTGGGTTTGAGAGCAGGGTAGGCGGGGGGAGAGGGAGAGGGAGGGTGGAAATATATCTGATGATTACTTACCCCAACATAATGTAAGAATTATACGTGAGCTCTGAGCAAGAGGAACCTCCAGCCCTGGAACTCTCTTGCCACACTTACATTGATTAAATATTCAAATTAAATCTTGGCATCAAGCATTTCTATGAGATTAGGAGAAGTCTCCAATTAAGTTTCACCATTATTATCTGGGCGAAGGAAGCACAGCACAAACATAAATAATGAGTCGCCGGATCCTCAGGGACATGGCAAGCAATGCATGTAAATATTGTATTCTCATTTATTCATCACTAAATATCTAGGGTAGACTCCAGTGAGATCTGCTAATAACTCGCAGTGAAAGATTGTACTTTGAATCAATGCTCCATTAGATAGAGCAAGTACGCACCATTGCAATGCCCTTGCACAAGGATTGCTACTGGCTGGTTGCCATTCATAATGCTCTGGATTCTTCGTAAGGAAGTGTCAGACCTCATCCAGTTCCTATCTCCTTCCAGCAGAGAACATTACACTCATGGAAAAAAGAGAGTTAGAAATATTTAGCAGGTCAGGCAGCACCTGTGGAGGGAGAAACAGAATTGACATTTCAAGCCCATTTACTTTCACCGCTACTGAAACAAGATAGAAATACAATGTATTTTGGTGCTAGTGGTATTGGCTTAATGCAGTCATACAATATGGAAACAGGCCCTTTGGCCCAACTTGCCCATGCCGACCAATATGGCCCTAGTGCCACCTGCCCATAGAATATTTTGTTCAGTTCTGGGCACCATGTTATAGGAAAGATATTGTCAAGCTTGAAAGTGTTCAGAAAAGATTTACGGGGATGTTGCCAGGACTAGAGGTTGTGAGCTACAGGGAGAGGTTGAGTAGGCTGGGTCTCTATTCCATGGAGCACAGGAGAATGAGGGGTGATCTTATAGAGGTGTAAAATATCATGCAAGGAATAGGTCGGGTAGATGCACAGAGTCTCTTGCCCAGAGTAGGGGAATCGAGGTCCAGAGGACAGGTTCAAGGTGAAGGGGAAAAGATTTAATAGGAATCTGAGGGGTAACTTTTTCACACAAAGGGTGGTGGGTGTATGGAACAAGGTGCCAGAGGAGGTACAAAGGGGTACATAGGCAATAGGTGCAGGAGGAGGCCATTCGGCCCTTCGAGCCAGCACTGCCATTTAATATGATCATGGCTGATCATCCACAATCAGTACCCTGTTCCCGCCTTCTCCCCATACCCCTTGATTCCATTAGTCCAAAAAGCTCTATCTAACTCTCTTTTGAATGCATCCAGTGATGCATTCTCCACTGCCTTCTGAGGCAGAGAATTCCACAAATTCACAACTCTGCGTGAAAAAGTTTTTCCTCATCTCAGTTCTAAATGGCCTACCCCTTATTCTTAAACTATGGCCCTTGGTTCTGGACTCCCCCAACATCAGGAACATGTTTCCTGCATCTAGTGTGTCCAATCCCTTAATACTTTTATGTTTCTATAAGATTGCCTCTCATCCTTCTACAGTGAATACAAGACCTGTCGCTCCATTCTTTCATCATATGACATTATATTATAGTTAAGGCTGGGACCATCCAATCGTTTAAGAAACAGTTCGACAGGTACATGGATAGGACAGGTTTGGAGAGATATGGACCAAGCGCAGGCAAGTGGGTCTAGTGTAGCTGGGACATTGTTGGCCGGTGTGGGCAAGTTGGGCCGAAGGGCCTGTTTCCTCTATGACTCGAGATGTTGCTTGACCCGTTGAGTTGCTCCAGACATTGTGTCTGTCTTAAGCTGGTGAGAAGCTATCATAAATGTTTTAATACTTTCTTGAACGATATATTCATGCACTGCACACAAAATAAAAGGAAAGTTACATTTGGACATAATGCTTTGGATGATTAAAGGATATTTTATGACAAGTAATAAATAAGTGAATAGTTAAAGTCTTGCCTGTTCCTCTGTCGGCTATGTAACTTATGAGAACTGCATACAAAAAAAAACATTCATAGAAGTACACCATATATTAAATGCTTGTGTGTAGACTTACCAAATGAATAGACCAAATATATTATTAATTGGTATCTGAATATCAGTGCAGAACTGGTAAATTATTATTTCAGCAAGTAAGTTAAATTTCTGAATTGAAAAACTGTTTTGTTGTCCCTGTCACCTTCAGCAGATATTTTTGTTCGTATTTTACATTAGTTTCTGCTTATCATTTTAGTTTAGTTTAGTTTAGAGATACAGTGCGGAAACAGGCCCTTCGGCCCACCGCATCCACACTGACCAGCAATCCCCGTATGTTAACACTATCCTGCACACACTAGGGACAATTTACACTTATACCAAGCCAATTTACCTACAAACCTGTGTGTCTTTGGAGTGTGGGAGGAAACCGAAGATCTCAGAGAAAACCCACGTGGTCACGGGGAGAACGTACAAACACCGTACAGACAGCACTCACAGTCGGGATCGAATCCAGGTTTCCGGGGCTGCAAGTGCTGTAAGGCAGCAACTCTACCACTGCGCCACCATGCCGCACTTAATCAATCAAATGCTTCCCTTTCTCGCCTCTAACTGATCGCAAGCCTCCCCCATCTCCCACAATCAAATTGTTGTACTGCGGATTAAAGTTGACAACAATACTTACAGAAGTACAAGCAGGTACTTTATTCACAACTTCCACCTACACACTACTCCAAGGCAAATAAAAAATCTTCAGTAAAATGGATTCAGGAAAGCATTGTATCAGTTGATGAAAATCATAACAATCAAGATAAATTGAGACGTTGTGCCAAAGTTACTTCAGAGCTTCGTTTAGTTTAGAGACACAGCGTGAAACCAGGCCCTTCGGCCCACCGAGTCTGTACTGACCAGCGACCACCCTGCACACTCGTTCTATCCTACACACAATGCACAATTTACAGAGGCCAATTAACCTACAAACTTGAACTTCTTTGGAATGTGGATGGAAACCGAAGCACCCAGAGAAACCCCACGCGGTCGCAGGGAGGACGTACAAACTCTGATGGAACTTGGTTCTCTGGCGCAGTAGGGCAGCAACTCCTTTGCTATGCCACCCCCGCTGCCCCAAACTGCATACAAAGACAATAATTCATAGAAGTACAACATAAATCAAATGTTTGCATGTAGACTTACCAAATGAATAGGTCAACCATATTATTAATCGATGTTTGTGTATCAGTGCAGAAATGGAACTGGATAATGGAATGTTAGGCAGAACTTTCCTGGGATATGATGCCAGACAGGACAAAGTGAGTGGTAAGGGAGAGAGGTCATCAATAGTCCAAATACAACATGAAGATGTAAAATAGGCTGTTGATGTGGAGGAACTTAATAAGATACTTAATAGATAGTGGTGCAAGATCAAGTAGACAGAACATTCGCTGGGAAAGAGGAAAACACGTCGTCAATGGATCTTTTTAAGGCGGAAATTGATAGATTCTTGCTTAGAAAGGGTATTAGGGTAATGGGAAGAAGGCAGGGGAATGGTGTTGAGAGGGAAGATTGAATGGCAGAGTAGACTTGATGGGCCGAATGGCCTAATTCTGGTCCTATAATTTGTTAATCATGAAGACAAAGAATGATGAGACGAAAAAGTCAAAACTGATACGGGATAGGATCTGATGTTCTTTGCACAAATTAGATTTGATCTCACCTTACCTCCATATGAATTGTATCACTACAACAATCTTACATTCAGATCTTCATCGCCCAGGAGGACAAGTGAAGAGGTAGCGGCTATCTGTAACTGCCAAAAACTAAAGTGTGTGTATAACTACAACTGTTTTTCTACAATCACTTCTACTTTTTAACAAAGATGAAAAGTTGGGTTGATGCTTGAAGCCAGCACCCTAGGCACTGAGACGTTACATGCCAAGAAATTGGATCACATAACGCTGCATCTTTCGGTACAATCCAATCTGAAACCAATGCAAATTACATTATCATTAATTTCCGAGTGGAAGCCATCAAATTGGACAAGGCCCTTTGGTCAGGATCCAATGCAGACATGTCTGTTGTTTCCAGTGTCAGGCACATACCTAACGATGGCAATCAGCTCGCAGTGCATACTTGGAGCCCTCAAAACATAACGCGGTGCTCCAAAGTCCAGAGACAAGCTGTCTTCTGGGCAGCCACACAGTGGCTCACCGGGTAAAACTGCTGCCTCACAGTGTCACCTAGACCCGGGTTCGATCCTGACCTCAGGTGGAAACATTTGCACGTTCTCCCTGTGATGATGGGTGGGTTTCCTCCGGGTGCTCCAGTTTCCACCCACATCCCAAAGGCGTGCCAGTCTGCAGGTTAAATGGCATCTGTAAATTGTCCCCTATATGTATGGAGTGGATGAGAAAGTGGGATAACATTAACTTATTGTGAATGGGTGATCAATGGTCGGCATCGACTCGATGGGCCGAAGGGCCTGTTTCCTTGCTGTATATCTATCTGTCTATCCATTATTATATTACTAAAACTCTCATCTTGTATGTTTGTTCCGTATATTTGGTCCTGCTATTTGTGTCTGTTCCTGATTGCCCTTCTTATCCACCAAAAAACTGTACACGACCCACACAATTTTAGGCCCACCTCACTCACCATTGTCCTGGATGGGGTAGGGGGAGTGGGAGGGGAGGGGGTGGGGTAGGGGGGAGTAGGGGTGGGTGGAGTGGGGGAGGGGAAGGGGTGGAGTGGGGGAGGAGGGAGTGGTGGTGGGGGAGGGGGGATGGGGGAGTAGCGAGTGGTGGAGGGGAGGGGTGGGGGTTGGGGGAGGGGGAGGTGGAGGGGGTGGTGGAGGGAGGGGGGAGTGGGGGAGGGTGCTAGACAAATGCAGGAGAGGTTTGGGGGAGCTTTAAGGGGATTTGAGGGGGGATAGAGTGGGTGAGGGGGGAAGGAGGGGGATAAGGGGGGTTGATGGGGGATGGAGTGGGTGAATGTGTCAGTCGGGGGCGAGGTGGGGGAGGGGAGGGTGCTAGACCAATGCAGGAAAGGCTTTGGGTCCACGGCTCGCTTTGGCAACAGCACTGGCGGCACGAGGCCGAGGTGAATGGCTCCCTCTCCCCTTCCCTGTCCCCCCCCTCGCCCGCCCACGGCCCCAGGGGACACTCACCGCCCGGCATCAGGCTTCGTCAGTTGGAGAGGGTTGCCGGGCCCACAATATCATCAGTTGAGGGAGGGTTGCCCCCGGAGAGACCCGCAGGAGAGATTTGGACCCAACGGGTGGGTCCACCTCAGTCTCGTCTAAACTAAAACTGTAAAAGAATTGGAAGCACAATCCAGCAAATGTTTGTGTCGGAGGGAACTGCAGATGCTGATTTAAACCGAAGAGACACAAAAAGCTGCAGTAACTCAGTGGGACAGACAGCATCTCTGGAGAGAAGGAATGGGTGACGTTTCGGGTTAAGACCCTTCTTCAAAGTTTGATCTTCTTTGTACACAGTCCCTCAGGATCAAGTGTACATTGCTTGCACCCCAGTTACATGGGGTCTGACATGGGTGATGAGGCCAATGTGGTAACCACAGGCTGGTCTAGAGAGAAGTTAGAGAGTGGTCACCAGGAAAGCTGAGGTGGGGTGGGGTGGGGTGATGTGCTCCTTCCCCTGCTTGTCCACGGCTTCCATGTCCCCACGATGCAGGAACCAAAGGTCTTCAATATCACACCGAATGCTCCTGCTTCAGTTTGAGAGGTCATGGGCTAGAGTCAGTCACACAGCATGGAAACAGGCCATTCAGCCCAACTTGCCCACACCGACCAACATGCCCCATCTACACTAGTCCCACCTGCCTAATTTTGGCCCATAACCCTCTAAACCTGTCCTATCCATGTGCCAGTCTGAATGTTTCTTAAACATTGCAATAGTACAAATGTACTCAAAGCTTGGGCTGTCGGCATGAGAAAGGAACTGACATAGGGTAGCTCATCCTTCCAGTGAATTTGAAGGATTTTGTGGAGAAAGTTGGTGTTTTTTCCAGTGCCTTGAGTTTAGTCTAGTTTACTTCAGTTTAAACTAAGGGAGTGGCACAGTGGTAGAGTTGCTGCCAGAGACCTGGGTTTGATCCTGACTACGGGACCTGTCTATACAGAGTTTGTACGTTCTCCCTGTGACCACATGGGTTTTCTCCGGATGCTCCGGTTTTCTCCCACACTCCAAAGACGTACAGGTTTGTTGGTTAATTGGTTTCAGTAAAGTTGCAAATTTTCCCTAGTTTGTAGGATAGTGCTAGTGTGAGGGGTGATTACTGGTTTGCACAGACTCAGAGGGCCAAAGGGCCTGTTTTCACACTGCATCTTTAAAGTCTAAAGTTTAGCTTCAGTTTAAACAGGCCCTTTCGCCCACCGAGTCTGCATTGACCAACGATCATCCATTTAATTTGTTCTGCGTTATCCCAGTTTCTCATTAAGGGTCAACACACTCAGGGCAATTTACAAAAGCCAATTAACCGACAAACCTTCATGTCTTTGGAATGTGGGAGGAAACCGGAGCACCCGGAGAAAACTCACACGATCACAGGGAGAAAGTACAATCTGCATACTGACAGCACCCAAGGTCAGGATCACACCCGTGTCTCTGGTGCTGTGAGGCAGAAGGTCTACTGCTGCGCCACCGTGCTGCCAGTTGCCCGTTGCAGGTTGTTCTTGAGAAGAAGCAAAGCATCTCTTCACGAGTGCCAATTATGGTGGACTTCAAGAGAAAGGAACGTGTCGCGGTTCCCATGGTCTGGGTGATAACAGGCTGTCTGTGAGGCATAGTCGGAGAAAGGTCCTTGAAAGCTTCAACGGTGATCTTGTTGCTGCAACGCCTCTGTTGATACCGATGTTTTGGGACCACGATGTTGGAGAAAATACAACAACCTAGGTGATGGTCATCTCAGCAATCAATAGCACCAATCATCCTGCAGATGACATGAACATGTTTGCAGTTTCTTGCTTGGACAATTATATTATCTGACAGGGGCCAGTGCTTGGTCCCGAAGCATTGCCACACTGACAACTGCCTGACTAAGCAGTTACTGTTATGTTGGGTCCGTGCTCTAAGCATTTTATAAAGAGGATTCCATTGGAGTTAGTTTTCCTTACTCCTTCCTTGCCGATCCAGCCTTGTTCTGTGTCCCCTCCCAACCTGTTATTAAAGCCACATGGAGGAATCAGCTCAACTCCCTGCGGGAAGGCAGATCAGGGCTTTCTTAAGAACAGAGTAAAAAGATCTGAAGCTTCCTTTGGCCCTCGGAGTCTGTGCAAACCAGTAATCACCCCTTACACTGAAGCTGCACTGATGCCAGTGATGCGCTGTTTCCAGTAATGAACTGAAGGGTCTTAAGGAGTTCAGTATTTCTGCAGAGTCGCTGAGATGACAGACAAGCTCTTTCTTGATGATGATGCCCACTGCAAAGACGGCGTTACAATTCTGGTTTGTCCCTCCAGAAGTTACACCCACCGCCTTATTCTTTAAACTCCCCATCTCCTGCCGAGATGCCTCACGCAAATTAGCAATACAGCAAACCCTCGTTATTATAGACTTGAAAATGGATTTTGGTTCAGGCCTCAATCTGAAGAAGGGTGTCAACCTGAACTGTCACCTAATCCTTTTCTCAATTGACGTTGCCTTACCTGCTGAGTTACTCCAACGTGTCGTGTCTATCTTCGCTTACAGCAGCCAGGCCCACCCACCTTCACTGCCAGGCCGGGCACCCCCTCCCTGGCAGCTTCCAGGCCGGACCTAAGGGCCCCACAGCCGGCCCACACAGCTTCCAGGGCCACTTCCAGACCACTCCTGTCGCCACCACCGACCCTCACCTGCACTCCAGCCGCCTGCCGGCCGTGACCATTGACTCCACTGATCCTCACCTCCCCACCGGCCGCCAGCAGACCAGTGCCGTCCACTCACCTGGATTCCAGGCCCAGTACCAGGCCGAGAGTCTGAAGAAAGATTTAGACTCGAAACGTCACCTATCCATGTTCTCTAGAGATGCTGCCCGACCTGCTGAGTTACTCCAGCACTTATAATCCTGTTGTGTGTTAACCAGCATCTGCAGTTCCTTGTTTCAACCAATACAATGATACTTTATTACTCAACAATAATGGACACCATTCCATCCATCTCCACACCGTGGTCCATTATAATGAGAGTTTACTGTGTTGTCAAAATATCCAAGTTCCCAAGAGGGGGCAGCTGTGCAAGGTTCAAGCCTGTCATTGTTAGGAGTGTCCGTGAGATTGTTCTCAATCAATGCTGCGAGATCGAATGAACGCGATTACAACCTAATCTCCTTCCTAGATTATAGACAATAGACAATAGACAATAGGTGCAGGAGTAGGCCATTCAGCCCTTCGAGCCAGCACCGCCATTCAATGCGATCATGGCTGATCACTATCAATCAGTACCCCGTTCCTGCCTTCTCCCCATACCCCCTCACTCCGCTATCCTTAAGAGCTCTATCCAGCTCTCTCTTGAAAGCATCCAACGAACTGGCCTCCACTGCCTTCTGAGGCAGAGAATTCCACACCTTCACCACCCTCTGACTGAAAAAGTTCTTCCTCATCTCCGTTCTAAATGGCCTACCCCTTATTCTCAAACTGTGGCCCCTTGTTCTGTACTCCCCCAACATTGGGAACATGTTATCTGCCTCTAATGTGTCCAATCCCCTAATTATCTTATATGTTTCAATAAGATCCCCCCTCATCCTTCTAAATTCCAGTGTATACAAGCCCAATCGCTCCAGCCTTTCAACATACGACAGTCCCGCCATTCCGGGAATTAACCTAGTGAACCTACGCTGCACGCCCTCCATAGCAAGAACATCCTTCCTCAAATTTGGAGACCAAAACTGCACACAGTACTCCAGGTGTGGTCTCACCAGGGCCCGGTACAACTGTAGAAGGACCTCTTTGCTCCTATACTCAACTCCTCTTGTTACGAAGGCCAACATTCCATTGGCTTTCTTCACTGCCTGCTGAACCTGCATGCTTCCTTTCATTGACTGATGCACTAGGACACCTAGATCTCGTTGAACTCCCCCTCCTCCTAACTTGACACCATTCAGATAATAATCTGCCTTTCTATTCTTACTTCCAAAGTGAATAACCTCACACTTATCTACATTAAACTGCATCTGCCATGTATCCGCCCACTCACACAACCTGTCCAAGTCACCCTGCAGCCTTATTGCATCTTCCTCACAATTCACACTACCCCCCAACTTAGTATCATCTGCAAATTTGCTAATGGTACTTTTAATCCCTTCGTCTAAGTCATTAATGTATATCGTAAATAGCTGGGGTCCCAGCACCGAACCTTGCGGTACCCCACTGGTCACTGCCTGCCATTCCGAAAGGGACCCATTTATCCCCATTATTTCAATTTTGTTTGAACAATATAGTCAAGAGTGTTTTATTCTATGCCCCAAGCAGAACAATGAAATTCTTACTTGCTGCAGCACAAAATATGTAAACATAGTATTCTGTAAACAATATAATAAATGAAAGTTCAGAGTGTATGTGTGTGTGTGTGTGTGTGTGTGTGTGTGTGTGTGTGTGTGTGTGTGTGTGTGTATGTATGTGTGTGTGTGTGGGTGTACACACCTATATGCACACACATACACACACCTATACACATGCACACACACCTAAAAACACATACCTATATAGACACATACACACACCTAAATATATATACACAGACACCTATATACACACACAGACACCTATACATACCCAGACACTTAAATACACACGTGTCTACACGTGCATATATATATATACACATGTATACATACACACACCTAAAAACACATACCTATATAGGCACATACACACACACCTAAATATATATACACACAAACACACTCCTGTATACACACACACAGACATCTATATATACCCAGACACTTAAATACACGTGTCTACGCGTGCACATATATAAATACACATGTATACATACATACACATAAAAACAAACAATAGAAGATAGACACAAAAAGCTGGAGTAACTCAGCGGGACAGGCAGCATCTCTGGAGAGAAGGAATGGGTGACGTTTCGGGTCGAGACCCTTCTTCAGACTGGTTAGGGATAAGGGAAACGAGATATAGACGGTAATGTGGAGAGATAAAGAACAATGAATAAAAGATATGCAAAAAAGTAATGATGATAAAGGAAACAGGCCATTGTACGCTGTTTGTAGGGTGAAAATGAGAAGCTGGTGCGACTTGGGTGGGGGAGGGAATGCTGGGGTTACTTTAAGTGAGAGGAATTAATATTCATACCACTGGGCTGTAAGCTGCCCAAGCAAAATATAAGATATTCCTCCAATTTGCATTTAGACCTCACTCTGACAATGGAGGAGACCTAGGACAGAAAGGTCTGTGTGGGAATGGGAAGGTGAATTAAAGTGTTTGGCAACCGGGAGATCAGGTAGGTTCAGGCGGGCTTAGCGAAGGTGTTCAATGAAACGATCGCCCAGTCTACGTTTGGTCTCGTCAATGTATAAGAGTCCACATTTTGAACAACGGATACAGTAGATGAGGTTGGAGGAGGTGCAAGTGAACCTCTGCCTGACCTGAAAGGACTGTCGGGATCCCTGGACACAGTCGCGGGAGGAGGTATAGCGACAGGTGTTGCATCTTCTCCGGTTTCAGGAGAAGGTACCTGGGGAGGCGGTGGTTTGGGTGGGAAGAGATGAGTTAACAATAATAGTCTATCCACCAGATAACGTATTCTTCTGCCTTACTAAAGCAATAATTAGAAGGGAAGCTTTCCTCCTCCTATACCACTGCAGTAAGGAACCATCAATTGATTAGTTACAAGGCTGTTACAATCCCTGAAGTTTTGCATCACTCTGTATGATTATTTTGAATAATCAAGTCAAGTCAAGTCAAGTCAAATTTATTTGTCACATACACATACTCGATGTGCAGTGAAATGAAAGTGGCAATGCCTGCGGGTTGTGCACAAAAAGAATTAGTTACAGCATATAAATAAAGTTAATAAGTTACTAAACATAGCACAAAAAGTGTCGACAAAAATTTAGTCTCTGGGGTTATAAAAGTTGACAGTCCTGATGGCCTGTGGGAAGAAGCTCCGTCTCATCCTCTCCGTTTTCACAGCGTGACAGTGGAGGCGTTTGCCTGATCGTAGCATCTGGAACAGTCCGTTACTGGGGTGGCAGGGGTCCCTCATGATCTTGCTTGCTCTGGATCTGCACATCCTGATGTATAGGTCCTGCAGGGGGACGAGTGTAGTTCCCATGGTGCGTTCTGCCGAACGCACTACTCTCTGCAGGGCCATCCTGTCCTGGGCAGAGCTGTTCCCAAACCAGACTGTAATGTTGCCGGACAGGATGCTCTCTACAGCCCCAGAGTAGAAGCAATGAAGGATCCTCAGCGACACTCTGAATTTCCTCAGTTGTCTAAGGTGGTAAAGGCGCTGCTTAGCCTTACCCACCAGTGCGGCAATGTGCGTTGCCCACGTCAGATCCTCTGCGATGCGGACTCCCAAGTATTTGTGGAGTTTTATTTCCTTTTACCCTGGACTGTAAAATTAATTTGTACTTCAGTTAGATCACAATTCTCACATGGACAGGAAGCAGGGAGCCGCTGAATTTCCCAAACCCTAAGGCACCTTTTCCAGTTTTCTTCCTTCAAATTCAGCTCTCCATTTTTCCAAGTATAAAATGTGTTACCCCCTCCCCTCCCTGCCCACCCCCACTCCCCTCCTCACCGGCATCTCCTCCAACCTGATCGAATGTATCCGCTGTCTCAGGCTCGGCGATCGTTTCGCTCAACACCTTCACTCAGTCCGCCTTAACCAACCTGATCTCCCGGTGGCTCAGCACTTCAACTCCCCCTCCCATTCCCAATCTGACCTTCCTGTCCTGGGCCTCCTCCATTGTCATAGTGAGGCCCAGCGCAAATTGGAGGAACAGCAGCACATATTTTGCTTGGGCAGTTTACACCCCAGCGGTATGAACATTGACTTCTCTAACTTCAGATAGTTCCTCTGTCCCTCTCTTTCCCCTCCCCTTCCCAGTTCTCCCATTAGTCTTCCTGTCTCCTACTACATCCTATCTTTGTCTCGCCCCCTCCACTGACATCGGTCTGAAGAATGGTCTTGACCCGAAACATCACCCATTCCTTCGCTCCTGAGATGCTGCCTGACCCGCTGAGTTACTCCAGCATTTTGTGTCTACCTTCGATTTAAACCAGCATTTGCAGTTTTCTTTCCTACCCCTCTCTTAAATGATCACTCTTGCCAATCAATGTATAACCTACTGTTTATTCAGCATTTAACATATTTGTGAACGGTAGGAAGCATTGCATTTTGGAAATTCTTGCTGAATCGCTGATCAATAATATCATTGCTTACATCACTAAACTGCAATTCTTTAATGCTGTGTCAAATCAATTAAAATGGTCAAAGATAGACACAAAATGCTGGAGTAACTCAGTGGGACAGGCAGCACCTCTGGACAGAAGGAATGGGTGACGTTTTGGGTCGAGACTCTTCTTCAGTGAAAGTCAGGGGAGAGGGAGACACAGAGATAAGGGGAAGGTGTCAAAACAAGACATCAAAGACGAGATTCAAGGAAAATATAGAATAGATCCTTGTTAGCTAAGAGAAGGTGATAACAAAGCAAACAGAGATAAAATGCAATCAGGGAGACAATCAGACTGGTCGGCAAACTGGGAAGGCTGTTGATGTCTCCAGAGCTTTAAAAGCGTTTTGAATATGGTCTCCTTCCAATGTTTATTGTAGGTACCAGGGCCCCATTACATTTCTCCCTCGACCTCGTTGATAATTCCTTGGATTTTATTTTCCCCCTTCCCAATTAATCCAGTGACCTCTATATCCAACCCAAAAACTCCTGCCTGTTTAATATTGCTCTCAAAAATACTCATTGCTTGAAGAACTCTTTTTTTAAACAAAATCAGAGACAAAGTGCTGGAGTACCTCAGTGGGTCAAGACAGCATCTCTGGAGGACATGGGTAAACAACGTTTCAGGTCGGGATCTTTCTTCAGAAATTCCACATTTCCCAACCCAAAAACGTCACCCATCCATGCCCTCCACAGATGCTGCCTGACCCACCGAGTTACACAAGATTGACCTACACAAGATGCCAGCACCTCCAACTCCTCGTGTCTCCGTTTGTATAAAATTGCATTATCTTTTTACCTGTGGTGATGTCCTGCTTCCTGGGGCTAACCTTGCCTTTCAATATAAAACAAAGTCACATCTAAAATTAAGTCGGGAAATTAATTCAGACTTTAATCTGACGCATAAAAATCCAAGTAATTTTTAGCAGACTGTATCAGTATGAAATAATGACATTACAACTACCTATTCATTCCCAAATGACAATAATTAAGAGAGTGCTGTTCTGCAGCAATGATTTATACAACAGGATTTTTGGTACCTCAACAATGTGTTAAAAAAAAGTTACTGGGCTCTGCAGCATTTCAAAATTTATCACACACTGTGGTATCATGATGAGGAAAACAAATTCCCTCCGGACTGTAGCTGTAGATCTTTCCTATTACATTGCTTGATGATCATAATCCTGCATTCACATCGCACTGAATGGTTCTGAAGTGCCAACAGCAACCCTTGCTTCATGCACTGCAGTATTGCTATTACGGCTGACATTATACTCAAGGCACTTTGAGTACTTTCATTGGAGTGAGCATCCTCAGACATCAATGCAAACTCATCCCATTTAAACATCTCAGTGGTGCTGTGGGCTGGAACTGCCAGAAGGACTGCTTAGACCATGTCCTGGAGATAGGATACCACTCCATGCCCATCCACACTGCAGACCTCACCCGAACAATGGCTTCTCAAAACAGCACATACAGTCTACCCACGTTATTACAGACCTCTTTACAATGGCTCTCAATTATAGGCGTCCGTTTACGGTGACAATTGGCAGGCACCGTGCAGTGGGAAAGCAGCGTCACGGATCGAGTGAGCGGTAAAACACTTGTTGTAGGGGTAAGAATAGTGAGGGCTAATAACCAGTGAATAGGCTTGTGGATTGTGCTAATGTGGTGAAGACAGGGAACCGCAGACAAAGCCTGAAAGTGGAGACATGGAATGCAGCAGTGTCGACACCCAAGTTTCAGGAACTTCATTATTGTTATAGCATGCACCCATCACGATAACGGAAAATTGGATCTACTGTTAACGAAGTTAGACTTGTGGATAATTATCTCATTCTGTTACCTAATTAAGTCTTTCTAAGCTCCATTCTGTAATCAATCTCGTTTTACTGTACCCTTGCCTTCGGAGAATATAAAAACCCTACCAAAGACACACTCGGCAGATCAGCTCAGATCAGCTGGTCCCCTGGTGAGCACCAGATTTAATAAATCGCCCATTACTTCGAACACCAAAGTATTCTTTCCATTTGCTCCGACAACACTCCTGAAGTGTATGTTTTTATTGGTTCCCTGTTTCATTGGTCAAACCCAGTTGAAATAGAGCACGAGTCCTTATCCACCCCCACTTCCCTGTCCCAAATCCCTGGGTGGTGATCACTTGCAGTTTTGAAGCAAAGTCTCACATGAGTCGCAAGGCCTGTAGGAGAACACACATTGGCATGGGTGCGTCCAAAGGCATCATTGGTTCCATTGGAGAGGTTCCTTGAGCAGGGATGGGAGAGCTCCTCTGAACCCTGAAGGGAGAGGAGGCAGGTAAGCAGCCAGCCAGGAGGGGTAAACGGCACACCGGCCAGCCAACGATCAGAACCACCTCACACCCATGGAACCCACTCCGTCACCAAAGTCCAGGACAGTACAGGTGCGACGAGACCACACCAAGTGTTGCTCCCATTCTCTGACACCTGGTGACCTGGTCCACCACATACTCCCACCTTACCCCACCATCGTAGCCTCCCTGCCATATCTCTGCCCTTTCCACTCATTGCATCAGTTACAAAGGAGGCAGAGGGAGAGAAGCAGCACGTGAAACCAAGGGCAGGGCAACACTTGGCACAGAGGAACTAGTTGAAAAAATGCACCAGAGGTTTAATATTATGGAATCTGCAATTTCCACAAAAGCACAGTTTGGTTTGGAAACAGCATGGAAACAGGTGTTCTGGCCCACCGAGTCCACACCGACCAGCGATCCCCATACACGAGTACCATCTTACACACCAGGGACAATTTACAATCTTTACCAAAGCCAATTAACCAACAAACCAGTACTTTTTTGGAATGTGGGAGGAAACCTGAGCACCCACAGTCACGGGGAGAACGTACAAACTCCGTACAGACAGCACCTGTGGTTTGAATCGAACCCGGGTCCCTGGCACTGTAAGGCAGCAACTCTACCACTGTGCCAATGATAAGACCATGAGAACAAAAACTGAACATCCAAATCTTGTGGATCACCACTGACCAGAAACATGATTGGATCAGTCACTTAAAACTGTGGATACAACAACAGGTCAGAGACTGGGTATCCTGGGATGAAGATAAAATACCGCCTGACAAACAAATGCCTTTCTATCACAAAAACAAACCAAAGTGTGGAATGTAGCCGAACAGTCAGCACTTGCGAGAATGATTTCAACTCCACACTCAGGAAACTTGACAACTTGCTGGAGAAAGCTGTGTGCACAGCTGAAAGCCCTTGCATTATCTTACTCGTCTCCATTGCATCCGCTTTCAGGGTGAGGCTTTTAATTCAACGACATCTGAGATGTGCTCTTTCTTCAATAAACATGGTTTCCACTCTGCTGTTGTGGATGCAGCCTCACCTGCGTCTCCTCTATGTCCTGCAGTTCTGCTCACTCCCCCAAGACAGAAAAGCCCCGGGTCCTTACCTTTTTTAGGGATGGAGCTGCGGTAGAGTTGCTGCCTTACAGCGCTAGAGACCCGGGTTCGATCCTGACTGCGGGTGCTAGCAGTACAGAGTTTGTACATTCTCCCTGTGAGCTGCATGGGTTTTCTCTGTTAGCTCTGGTTTCCCTCCACACTCCCAAAGATGAACAGGTTTGGAGGGTTAATTAATTTCGATAAAATGTTTAATTTGTCCTTATTGTGTGTCGGATAGCATGAGTGCACGTGAATCGCTGGTCGGCGCGGATTCGGTGGGCCAAAGCGCCTGCTTCTGTGCTGTATCTCTAAACTAAACTAAAACTAAACTTTCACCCCATCAGCCTCTGCATCCAACATGTACTATGACATTTTTACCACTTCAACGTGATTCCACCACCAGTCAAGTTTTCCCGCAGAGACCACTCTCTACAACTCCTTGGTTGACTCATGCCTCACCATTCAATCTGCCTCCCCCCCCCTCCCCCTCCCCCCCCCCCCCACTGTTGGCCAATAAATGCAAGCACATAAAAGATTCAGAAACGGCTGATCAAAAATAGGCCAAGTAATTATTTTCAACCCACCGTCTGTAGGCTAACTGCGCTTTTCCAAATGACCTCTACTCCTCCACATCCTTCAGTTAGGCTAAAATTACTGCTTCTTTTGTCATTTTTCTTCAAAACAGTTTTCCAGCTGACAACCCAGTGGTATGAATATTGATTTCTCTAATTTCAAGTAACCCTTTTATTGCCTCTCTCTCCGTCCCTCCCCCACCATAGACGGCCTGATTGTTTCACTGTTCACATCCCTTCGTTGTCACCTCTTCCACAGCCAACAATGGACCATTGTGGGCTCCTTGGCTATCGGTGCTGGCTCTGATATGCCCAGTTCTTTTTCATACCTGTAGTTTCGCTCGCACGTGACTGAGTCTGATGAAGGGTCTCGACCCGAAACGTCACATATTCCTTTTCTCCAGAGATGCTGCCTGACCCGCTGAATTATTCCAGCATTTTGTGTCTAACTTCCCTTCTCCACAGTTGACTCCAAATCAGATAAACAGATATTACTTAGTTTAGTTTAATTTAGAGATACAGCATGCAACAAGTCCGCGTCGACCAGTGATCCCCGCACACTAACACTATCTGACATACACAAGTAACAATTTACAATTTTACTAAGCTAATTAGCCTACAAACCTGTACGTCTTTGGAGCGTGGGAGGAAACCGGAGCTCCCGGAGAAAACCCAGGCAGGTCACGGGGATAACGTACAAACTACGTACAGACAACACCCAGTCAGCATCGAACCCGGGTCTCTGCCGCTGTAAGGCAGCAACTCAACCGCTGCGCCACCGTACTGCCCAAACAAATTAAAACAAAATCAAAATCAAGAAAAAAATCAATATTTTGCATACTAATTTGACTTTTATTGTTAAACAAGTGTACAAGAACCAAAAAGACCAGGTTGCTGAATCTGGAGTATTTTAAAGGATTAGTCAAATAAATGAAAATCAAGTGCAAACAGCAGGAAATTTGTGGCATTTTTGACAACATTTTTTGTTCAATTTTCCCTGTAATTGATTTTCACTGACCAGCATTCTTATCCCAATGACACTGGGTTTATTTTCAATCTAATCTCCCGGGCTACTGAAGGAGAACTGTCTGGCGATATGAAAAATAAATGTAAAACCCAGGATCTTCGACTTGTTTAGAAGCTGGTGTGCTTCGTAACTTCTGGGGAAGGTCTTTTGGCACTGTTGTCGCTAGCAACCTGCAATATTTACAGAATATGGGAGGACGTAGAACTTCAATCATTTTCAAACATCTTTATAGCACAGTAGTCAAACGTTTTATGTCATTAACTGAGGCAGAGCTGATTAGCTGAAATCAGTCATCATTCCCTGTTCAGTACTGAGATGCATCGGAAAGTGCTGACAAATTAACGGGATTTAGTAACAGCTGCTGATCTCTCTTCCACATTGATAAAAAGTGAAGATCTTCTGCTGGCTGACCAGAGCTCTACAATATCGAAAAAATGGGGAAAACCTGGATTTTTTTTAGCATGCTGCAATTCCCAACACCAGAATTCTACCTGACCAGCAATGGTCTTAGATACCAATAAAAAAAATGTAAACATAAGTAAGCATTCCAACACAAGTGTAACCTAATCTCTTAATAGTGATCGGGAATCAATTCTTCTGTTAGTAATTTTTCCAAAACTCCAACAAAATGCCAAAGAATCTACTTCAGTCATTCTAAATTTACTTTCCCTACAACAACCATCTTCTTGAATGTTGTCTTTAAACAAAAATAGTGGAAAATGCACAGGTTTATTGCTCCACAGAACAATTAAGACGTTAGCATGTACAGTCCTCATTAATTAAAGATAGCATTCAGTGTTTTCATTCCATTCTTAAGTATTTTCTTCTTTGTTTCACCTCAGCAGTTTGGTCTTCTCATGGCCAAGGTTGCCATTGTTATTCACATAGAATCATGCATCTTCAATTTCAAACAAGTGTTTTCTTTTCCTTTTGGAAAATTTGTACTCCCATTTTTGTTTTCCTTGAACCTTATGTTGATGTGTCAATGCCAATTCACAACTTTATCCCAAAAATAAGACTTCATATGACCACTTTAGCAAATGCAATGCACTGTGAACTCCAGCACATTTGTAGAAAAGAATGGTGGAAGAAAAAACCTCAAACTTTCCTCTTCAAAGAAAACCATACTCTTCCAAAATCAGATCCAGTGGATGAAGTTGCACTTTTCTGCAACATTGCCGCCCATTTCAGTGCACTTGAAATAGCTGAGTGAGCCTCTGGAAACCAGTTGTTCATTTTCCAAAACTAGCCTAACACATCTGAATATTACCCTTCGTTCAGTTATTTTCCCTGCTGTAGTTGCAGGCTTCTGAAGGTTAAATGATGCGAGGCATTCACCCTTCGAGATATTCTTGCCAATATTCCTCCAGGTCTCTCGAAGGGATGCAATCATTTTTCAAACATTGATTCAGTCGTCCATTCATTATTAAGATGATGCACTCCAATCACATACCTGGTTTATTCATCTTCAATTTCAAACAAGTATTCTTTTTTCCTTCTGGAAAATGTGTACTCCTGTTTTCTTTCCTTGAAGCTTGTGATGGTGTGACAATGTCAACCCACAGCTTTATTCCAAAACTAAGACTTCAGAAATGTATTAATTTAAGACAAAACACAGTTGTAGAGAAGTCAAACTCAGGCAGCAAATGGCTTTGCTTTTATATATCTCACTGATCAAAAATCCAGTGAGAAAGAGCATGTTTACACTTTATACATGAAAAAGATCAGTCTACATTTGAGGCTTAGGTCACAAGCAAATGCCTTCTTTCTCTGAGTGAGATGCTATCTACACCAGTGACCCGGCCCTATTCTGTGCGGGTAACATGACTGGTATGCCGCCCATCCGTTGAAGGTTTGCATGACTTACAGTGTAGTGGTGTTGTGGAGGTGTCTTACCACCAAGAGACCCATTGCATCTTGCTAACTTTTGTGAAGATGGAGATGAACTTGTGGTGATGACCTTTGGGGTGGGGTGATGGCTCCCATTTGTATGCAGTCGGTGACTTTGTGGTTGACCGCTCGACATCGTCATTGAGTGGGGCATGTGACCATTGTATCGATTGAACGTGTTAGATACGTAGGTCGGATTTTTCCTTTGCCAGTAGTGGGCACTGTACGTGTTTGCGGAAGCAAGAGTATCATTCTCTGAGGAACCATCTTGATGGAAGCCTTTGATGGACGATGATGGTGGGATGTCATCCTCCCTGAAGAGAATATTGATTACAAATAATCAGATATTGATAAAAATATTGATAATAATAATTTTGAAATCAGATAAAATAATATTGAACCTGATGTAACTTAATTTTATGTTAAAAAATAATGCAATTATAAGTATGAACATTTTATGTATTTAACGAGTCACATGAAATTAAAATTTAATCAACTAATCAGATCATTGCATTGATCCCACGCTGGAAATGACCAGTCTACAAATTCAATATTCCAAATTGTGCTCCTATTCTATTAGTCTCTTTGTGCAAGTGGAGCAGCAGAGGTAATTTTCCTCATGTGTCACTTGTTCTCTATATTTTGTTTGTACTGCAGGTGGAAATCAATCACATTAAAACTCCCATACAGAGAAGGTTAGCCTTTTTCATGGTATCATTGTGCAACTAACACAGCATATAAAACATATTATCAAGAGGGATCCGACCACACATTCACGTACATCCTACCCAGAGCACCCACACCATGTACACACTCGCGCACACACCACACACTCTCGAGCGGGCAGACCTCGAGCAGGCACACACTCGAGCATGCACACTCACGCACCCACAAAACAACAGTGCATTTTATTTATGATTAAGAAATAGTAACATAATTCATCCAAATTAAACTTAATTCCATTTTTTTAAAAAAATCATTGTTTTACACAATAAACCATTTAGCCTTTAGGTTAATTCCACTGTGTGTTGATTGCTATGTTCATATTCTGCAGATTTAGAACAGATCTTGAAGTAAATTACACTAATATCTTCTCCAGAGTTGCCTAGCAACTTGGAAATCCAAGTGGATCCAGCACTAAAAGTCTGGCCTACTTTCAAACCCACAGACAAGTTGTGAAAGCATAATCTTTTGATCATCTATTTGTCTCTTTACCCTGACAATCAGATATTTATGAAGTTATACTTTCAAGACACGACTATCTTCAAGGTCACCACTAAATCGTACGCTGCCCCTGCTTGGGAAGAATATTGCGATGCTTTCATGGTGGTTGCTGCAAAGTGTTGCACTGGTTCAATGTGTAGACGCAACACAACCTTGCCCACAGGTGATGAGGGACGGGTAATAAATGCTGGGATCGTCAACAAACCCCGTATCCTGTGCAGGAGCACAAAGAATGCAGCATGCAACATGGTGATCCCGTGAATAAAAGCACGTCTGTGTACAATCTGTGAAAATCAAATCTATCTCCCACCACTGCATTCATGCTCATCATTCAAAATATTTTAACCAGTTTAACCTTGCATTTCCAAATTGATTTTTTAAACTAAATCTTGTTTCCTTAATTCACCAACTTTAACATGACTGTAGAACTGAAACGACAGCCATGGAGGACAAAGACTCACGTCAAAACATATTCTGTAATCTCTCAATCCTCATAATTCAAATTTTGTACAATTTTTGGAATAATAATTAGGGCCGTAGATTTTTAACTTAAAGGATGACTAATGCAACTGCTCTGACCTTCAAAATGAAAATTACATTCATTCATTTAACCCAATAAATCAGGTGCTTTGCACAATGGAAATAGAATGAAAAAGTGTATTTCAATAAATTTCCATCTTCAGAACTTAATAGGAAACAATAAATTTTAGATTACCTTACCTGATGTCAATCACAATGTAATACTGAAATTCTCATTCAAACTTCTTGCAATCACAAATTGTTGAAGGAAAATTAATTCCGTAGCAATTAAATTGCAAAATCGGAAGTGTCAGTATTGCAGCTCAGCAAGGGGAACTATGGAGGCATGAGGGAGGAGCTGGCCAGAGTTGACTGGAAAGATACCCTAGCAGGGAAGACGGTGGATCAACAATGGCAGGTATTTCTGGGAATAATACAGAAGGTTCAGGATCAGTTCATTCCAAAGAGGAAGAAAGATTCTAAGGGGAGTAAGAGGTGACCGTGGCTGACAAGGGAAGTCAAGGACAGTATAAAAATAAAAGAGAAGTATAACATAGCAAAGATGAGAGGGAAGCCAGAGGATTGGGACTCTTTTAAAGAGCAACAGAAGATAACGAGAAAGGCAGTACAGGGAGAAAAGATGAGGTACGAAGGTAAGCTGGCCAAGAATATAAAGGAGGATAGTAAAAGCTTCTTTAGGTATGTGAAGAGGAAAAAAATAGTTAAGACAAATGTGGGTCCCTTGAAGACAGAAGCAGGTGAATTTATTATGGGGAACAAGGAAATGGCTGACGAGTTGAACAGGTACTTTGGATCTGTCTTCACTAAGGAAGACACAATCTCCCAGATATACCAGCGGACAGAGGTCCAAGGGTGACAGAGGAACTGAAGGAAATCCACATTAGGCAGGAAATGGTTTTGGGTAGCCTGATGGGACTGAAGGCTAATAAATCCCCAGGGCCTGATGGTCTGCATCCCAGGGTACTTAAGGAGGTGGCTCTAGAAATCATGGACGCATTGGTGATCATTTTCCAATGTTCTATAGATTCAGGATCAGTTCCTGTGGATTGGAGGGTAGCTAATGTTATCCCACATTTTAAGAAAGGAGGGAGCGAGAAAACGGGAAATTATGGACCAGTTAGCCTGACATCAGTGGTGGGGAAGATGCTGGAGTCAATTATAAAAGAAGAAATTGCGGAACATTTGGAGAGCGGTAACAGGATCATTCCGAGTCAGCATGGATTTACGAAGAGGAAATCATGCTTGACTAATCTTCTGGAATTTTTTGAGGATGTAACTAGGAAAATGAACAGGGGAGAGTCAGTGGATGTAATGTACCTGGACTTTCAGAACGCCTTTGATAAGGTCTCACATAGGAGATTAGTGGGCAAAATTAGAGCACATGGTGTCGGGGGTAGGATACTGACATGGATAGAAAATTGGTTGGTAGACAGGAAACAAAGAGTAGGGATTAACGGGTCCCTTTCAGAATGGCAGGCAGTGACTTGTGGGGTACCACAAGGCTCGGTGCTGGGACCGCAACTATTTACAATATACATTAATGACCTAGATGAAGGGATTAAAAGTAACATTCGCAAATTTGCAGATGACACAAGGCTGGGAGGCAGTGTGAACTGTGAGGAGGATGCTATGAGGATGCAAGGTGACTTGGACAGGTTGTGTGAGTGGGCAGATGCATGGCAGATGCAGTTTAATGTGGATAAATGTGAGGTTATCCACTTTGGTGGTAAGAACAGGAAGGCAGATTATTATCTGAATGGTGTCAAGTTAGGAAAAGGGGAAGTATAAGGAGATCTGGGTGTCCTTGTTCATCAGTCACAGAAAGTAAGCATGCAGGTACAGCAGGCAGTGAATGAAGCTAATTGCATGTGGGCCTTCATGACAAGAGGAATTGAGTATAGGAGTAAAGAGGTTCTTCTGCAGTTGTACAGGGCCCAAGTGAGACCACACCTTGAGTACTGTGGGCAGTTTTGGTCTCCAAATTTGAGTAAGGGCATTCTTGCTGTTGAAAGCTTGCAGCGTAGGTTCACTCGGTTAATTCCCGGAATGGCGGGACTGTCGTATGTTGAAAGACTAGAGTAACTGGGCTTGTATACTCTGGAATTTAGGATGAGAGGGGATCTTATTGAAACATATAAGATTATTAAGGGATTGGACACGCTAGAGGCAGGAAACATGTTTCCAATGTTGGGGGAGTCCAGAACCAGGGCCATAGTTTAAGAATAAGGGGTAGGCCATTTAGAACGGAAATGAGGAAAAACTTTTTCACTCAGAAAGTTGTAAATCTGTGGAATTCTCTGCCTCAGAAGGCAGTGGGGGCTAATTCTCTGGATGCTTTCAAGAGAGTTAGATAGAGCTCTTAATGATGGCAGAGTCAGGGGGTCTGGGGAGAAGGCAGGAACGGGGTACTGATTGTGGATGATCAGCCATGATCACATTGAATGGCGGTGCTGGCTCGAAGGGCCGAATGGCCTACTCATGCACCTATTGTCTACAATGATGACACAGGCAGCAGCATTATCTAAAGAGATGCACACAGAAGCATGTGCGGATGCAAACATCACAGATGGGTGGCACACTGGCACAGCGGTAGAGTTGCTGCCTTACAGCGTTTGCAGTACCAGAGACCTGGATTTAATCCCGTCTATGGGTGCTCCCTGCACGGAGTTTGTATGTTCTCCCCATGACTGTGTGGGTTTTCTCCGAGATCTTCGGTTTCCTCCCACACTCCAAAGACGTACAGGTCTGTCGGTTAATTGGCTTGGGTTTGTATACTTGGTATAAGTGTAAATCGTCCCGTGTGTGTGTGTCGGCTTGTGTTGATGTGCGGGGATCGCTGATCGGCGTGGACTCGGTGGGCTAAAGGGCCCGTTTCCGCGCTGTGGCTCTAAACTAAACTAAAGATCCTCAGCGGACGTGGTGGTGGAGGAAAGGTCACTGATGAAGCAACTGATGATGATTGGGCCTGCGGTACTGGCTTGAGGGTATATTGCATTGTCTGCAACCAAAATAATTGCCTTGTGTGAATCACAACTGCACAGACTTCTACCAGCTCTTGATGGGCAGTGTGTGTGTGTCACTACACTCCAAGGAACACATTTAAGTGCTGAGCAGACCACACTTCATCGTATGCTTCCTTCAGCTGCAAACAGACAAGCAGGTGGTGCAAGCTGCCTTCTGTCCAGACACTGCATTTTGCATATTTACTTCCATCGTATTTGCATCAAAAACAGCTCACCCCTTCGTCTGCAGCTTGGCTAACGTTGGCAAATATTTAAAATTCAAATGGAAGACTGAAATAATATTTATTCACCTTTGCGGCCCTAAGAACGGGCACTGCATTAGCTCATTTCTGGCCGGACGTTGTGCAAAGCTCATTAGCTGCTGGCGTGCAGCCAGCTTTGTGCTGGAAGGCTAATCATTCTAACCCCATAATATTGGGTGTCTTTAGCTTACGTTTGCTTGGCCTCGGTTACCTACTGCTTCCTCAGCAGCTTTTGCTGGATCACAATGCTGAGGCCTATATTGAAATGAAGATTAAACACTCGTGTAATACAAATAGGATGGACATTAACTCGCTGCAGTGATGAATAAGAAAATGAAAATTGTGGGAAATGGCCTTTCATGTTTGGTGGAAGGTGCCTAGCTGATTGTCAGGGTGGCAGGGCAGGTTATTTTAAGACATCATTATTGGGTATTCTCGTAGCTTTTTTCACGACCTAGGGACATCTAGAAGCTTTTTACAACAGGCTGAAAGAATTGGAGGAGCCAATTTCCAACGAGCAAGATCGCAAAGTAGAACAAAGATAATGATCAGCAAAGACACCAGAGAATGCAGGGAGATAGTTGCAGAATTACAGAAAAACTGCAGAAGGAATGTCCGGTTGTCAGAGGTGAATTTTTGGGAGTCATTAAGTTGAGGCCCTGGATGCTGATCACTTTGTATATCAAAAATCTAATAGAACTACTCCACAGTGGCACAGTGGTAGAGTTGCTGCCCCACAGCGCCAGAGACCCGGGTTCAATCCTGAGTATGGGTGCTGTCTGTACGGAGTTTTATGTTCTCTCCATGACCCTGTGGGTTATCTTCGTGCGCTCCTGTTTCCTCCCACACGCCAAAGACGGACAGGTTTGTAGGCTAATTGTTAAATTGTTCCTCGTGTGTAGGACAGTGTTAGTGTATGGGGCGATCGTTGGTCGGCACGGACTCAGTGGGCCAAAGGGCCTGTTTCCGCAATGTCTCTCTAAAGTCTAAAGTTTTGTGGCCTGCGTTCAAATCCAGGCCAACATTACAATTACTGAGAATTATTTCCCAGGTTGTTTGAGGCTGAGAAACGTTTATATCCAGAGTGTAGAAACAAGAAACTGCAGATGCTGGTTTACAACAAAAAAAACACACAGGAGTGGAGTAACTCAGCAGGTCAGGCAGCATCCCTGGAGAACATAAACTGGTAACGTTTCGGGTAGAGACCTTTCTTTAATTCTGAAGAGGGGTCCCGACCTGAAACGTCATCTATCCAGGTCGTCTAAGGATGCTGGCTGACCTGTAGTAGATTAATAGGTTAGACAACACCTATGAAAACAAGAACAAAATTGCTATGGAAATGATCAATCAGAATCATTCAAACTGAAGTAGGTTCCCGACCAGAAAACATCACCTATCCATGTTCTCCAGTGAAGCTGCCTGACACGCTGAGTCTTTAAAATATTTATATCCCATGAATAGTGCAGCAAAAATGCCACATTCCACATGTTTTAATGTCAGAGAGTACTGACCGTATCTCATTAGGGATCTCTTCCTCTTCATACTTGTTTTTGCTTCTCCGGTAAAACAGAATGACAATAATAGAAATGACACCAAGCAGAAGCACCAGGATTCCAGTGACCACAGCCCCAACTATGATTCCAACATTCTGGAAATGTGCTGTTGAAACAAAAGAAGAGTCTCAATTTAAGGTTATTTCCCCTTTCGACACCCATTTAACTGTTCCCTGTTGAGGGCTTCCCACACTCTCCAAATTAAAGGAAAGCTAACATCAGAGAACTGTTGGGTAGGTGTGATGTTACCTAAACCGACATGGAACATGCTGATAGATACGAGACAACTGTGCAGGTACTCCTTGACTTTCTGATAAACCATTCACATTGAATGTTTTGGACTCTACTGACAAAGTACAATGATGGAAAATGAGGGCTTGTGACCATTTCATCGATGCAGCTTCCACTTCCAGGTTCTGACTTATCTGTAGACTTTAGAGATACAAGCGTGGAAACAGACCCTTCGGCCAACCAAGTTCGTGCTGACCAACAATCATCCCGTACACTAGCATTATCCGACACACTAGTGGCAATTTACAATTGTTTACCAAAGCCAATAAATGCACAAACCTATGTCTTTGGAATATGGGAGGAAACCAGAGCACCAGGAGAAAACCCACGTGGTTACAGAGAGAACGTATAAACTCCGCACAGACAGCACCTGTGGACAGGATCAAACCCGGGCCTCTGGTGCTGCAAAGCAGCAGCTCTACTGCTGCACCACTGTGCCGCCCCGAATGCTGCAGCTATATCCTGCAGATACATTCTGAAATCGGCAAGAATGCCCCAGCCAACATCTTTGACACCTGGCAAAGCCTCCTCCCCATCTTTGTCCAGTGGAACATGTCATTGAAATATCCCTTTGACCTTTGAGAACCATTAAACATGAAGTGAAGGTATGGGTGGCATACTGGTGCAGCGGGTAGAGCTGCTGCCTCACAGCACCAAGAGATCTGGAGTCGATCCTGACCTCGAGAGAGAGAGAGAGAGAAGTCTATGTGGAGCAAAGATAATAGAGCAGAGCAAGATAGACCACCCAACCCTAAAAAACATAGTATGTCATGGTGCCATTTTAGTAGGCAGAAACTTGCAGAAACATTTAAAATGAAAAATAACAAAAATCTGTGAATTGATGGATTAGATATATTCTACATTTTTATGGTATCATCACACATACTGTTCCCCCAAAACACTGACAACACTACGAGAGGCATAGCAAAAGGCGGGTTTTGCTTACTAAAATGGCGGACGTTCCACTCCTTTGCGTACTACACTTCAGTAAAGGCAATTTCGACGGAGTGGTCTATCTTGCTCCTCTAGTATCTTTGATGTGGAGTTTGCACGTTTTTGCTGTGACCGGAGATGTCCTTCGAGTGCACCGGTTTCCTCCCACATCCCAAAGATGTGCGGGCTTGTAGGTTAATTGGCCTCTATTATAGACAATAGACAATAGGTGCAGGAGTAGGCCATTCAGCCCTTCGAGCCAGCACCGCCATTCAATGCGATCATGGCTGATCACTCTCAATCAGTACCCCGTTCCTGCCTTCTCCCCATACCCCCTCACTCCGCTATCCTTAAGAGCTCTATCCAGCTCTCTCTTGAAAGCATCCAACGAACTGGCCTCCACTGCCTTCTGAGGCAGAGAATTCCACACCTTCACCACTCTCTGACTGAAAAAGTTCTTCCTCATCTCCGTTCTAAATGGCCTACCCCTTATTCTTAAACTGTGGCCCCTTGTTCTGGACTCCCCCAACATTGGGAACATGTTTCCTGCCTCTAATGTGTCCAATCTCCTAATTATCTTATATGTTTCAATAAGATCCCCCCTCATCCTTCTAAATTCCAGTGTATACAAGCCCAATCGCTCCAGCCTTTCAACATACGACAGTCCCGCCATTCCGGGAATTAACCTAGTGAACCTACGCTGCACGCCCTCCATAGCAAGAATATCCTTCCTCAAATTTGGAGACCAAAACTGCACACAGTACTCCAGGTGCGGTCTCACCAGGGCCCGGTACAACTGTAGAAGGACCTCTTTGCTCCTATACTCAACTCCTCTTGTTACGAAGGCCAACATTCCATTGGCTTTCTTCACTGCCTGCTGTACCTGCATGCTTCCTTTCATTGACTGATGCACTAGGACACCCAGATCTCGTTGAACTCCCCCTCCTCCTAACTTGACACCATAATTGACCGTAGTGTGTCTAGAGTGGATGCGAAAGCGGGATCAACTAGAACTAGTTTGAACGGGTGACTGATGGTCAGGGTGGACTTGGTGGGCCAAAGGGCCTGTTCCCATCCGGTAGTATTGCATCAAAGATTCATACAGCGTCATAATGAGACGGCCTACAGAGAGGAGGTAAAGGCACTAAACAGCTGGTGCCAGGAAAATAACCTCTCTCTCTCTCAACGTCAGCAAAACTAAAGAGATGATCGTGGACTACAGGAGGCAGTGGGGGAGTGGACACCTCCCCATCCACATCGGTGATGCTGAAGTTGAAAGGGTCAGCAGCTTTAAGTTCCTCGGTGTGCACATCACTGAGGGCATTTCCTGGACACTGCACACGGACACAATAACAAAGAAGGCCCATCAATGGCTCTTTTTCCTAAGACTGAGGAAGTTTGGCATGAACGCCAGCATCCTCACAAACCTCTACAGATGCACCATCGAGAGCCTGCTGACGGGCTGCATTACAGTCTGGTACGGGAACTGTTCTGCCCACAGCCACAAATCACTACAGAGAGTGGTGAAGACGGCACAGCACATCACTGGCAACTGTCTCCCGGCCATTCAGGACATTTCCTACCGGCGGTGCCTGTGGAAGGCACGCAGCATCATCAAGGACCACAGCCACCCAGCACGCAGGCTGTTCTCCTTGTTACCGTCAGGCAGACGATACAGGAGTATGGCTGCGCGTACCACCAGACTTAAGAACAGTTTCTACCATCAGACTTCTGAACTCAAACACATTTCAAATCATATATGTTGATTATTTTTAATATTGTCTTTTTACCTATTTTTAATATTGTCTTTTTACCTTACTAATGTCATTTAAAAAAAATCTTATTTATCCTTGGAATATTACTGCTGAGGTGACCCGTTATCTTGTCAAATACATTTCATTGTACCGTTGACCCTGTGCCAACCTACATATGACAAATAAAATGTATTATTATTATTATAAATAGACCCTTCAGCCTAACTTGCCCATGCCGACCAAAATGCTCCAAATATGCGAGTCCCACCTGTCCACATTTGGCCCATATCCCTCCAAACCTTTCCAATCCATGTACCTATCCAAATGTACTTTAAATGTTGTTATAGTACCTGCGTCAACTACCCCCTCGTTCCATATACTCATCACCTTCTATGTGAAAACGTTGCTCCTTGGGTTCCTATTAAATCTTTCCCCTCTCACTTTAAACTTATGTCCTCTGGTTCTCGAATCCCCTATCTTTCAATCAATTTAATTAAAAAAAATTAGGAACATGAAAGTATAAAAAATTATCTGGAACACCAAATAATACTAAATTTTAAATTATAAAAGGATTTTTTTTTTAAATTGACTTGGTTTCCCATTTGCCAACCATTCTTTTAGTCTGCCATCCAAATTGAAATAGCTTCAGCTCTAGAATCTGTCAGCAAGTCCTGGTTGTCTGCCTTTGACAAAGCCTTCCCAAATATTCACGCCTTTCAACCATTTAAAATGCAAAACAGTGGGACATCATCCAATATTTCTCGAAATTACATTGTACAGCATAAATTTTGCAAAAGACACTTGTAGAGACAAGTTTTTTGTATAATATTGCAAACAGGGTTTGTTGTAGAAGCCTTCCTGGAATTCTCTCCCACCTACCATCACAATATTAGCGTGACATTTCCATTTTTCACATTAGCCAGCCTGTAATGTCTCTGCGAAATTGCCTCATTAGTGTCAATTAGAGAACTGGGAGGTCTGTGCTGTGGACCCGTGTCCCCAGAGAACAGAGTTGTGATTGCCTGAACTAATTTCACTTTGGACCATTAACAACCATGAAAGGGGTGACTTTCATTCCATCAATGTGGCTCGGAATGTCACATGCCACTAAACGGTCCCCTCACTGATAATATTTTTTCAGATCCGATGACAACCAATGAATAACAAACAGCAGACCTTTTTAAAATAGAATTTTTAAATGGTACATTTCATAAATACTTTTGATCGATTCCCAAGTGTGTTGTTTACATGATAACCTTAACAGCATCTAATAGACCGGAGCTCTATCCATCTTGGCAGAAACAAATGCTAATTATTTCACCACTTGTGTGCAATCTTTAACCTTTGTTGTTTTTGAGCAGTTTCATAATGATAGCCACAACCTTTATGCTCTTTCTTTTCGTCTGTTCTGCTCATTTCCATTGGAGATAATCTCATATGCTTAGCTCGAAGCAGTAAAAAAACAAACTGCTGGAAAGCTCGTGCAGCATCCATGGAATCATTGGGATTTTAGGTCAAAACCATGCATCAGGATATACTTGCTCATAGCTCTACATCTGTTTATTTCCTACACTGTCAGACACTACATTAGCATCTAATTTGGGACACTGGTATTGAGGGTATCCAGAATCAGGGACAGTTTCTTCCCAGCTGTTATCAAGCAACTGAACTGTTCTCTCACCAACTGGAGAGTTGTCCTGACCTCCCATTTATCTTTGAGAAAATAACTGCAGATGCTGGTACAAATCGAAGGTATTTATTCACAAAATGCTGGAGTAACTCAGCAGGTCAGGCAGCATCTCAGGAGAGAAGGAATGGGTGACGTTTCGGGTCGAGACCCTTCTTCAGACTTCTTCAGTCCCATCTATCTTTGATCGATCTTTAACCAAACTTTACTGGATTTTATCTCGCACTAAACATTATACCCTGTATCCTGTATTTATTCTCCATCTACCTCATTTGAAACCTTCGAGCTATCTTTAATCGAACTTTACTGGATGTTATCATGTACTGAACATTATTGCCGTTATCCTGTACCTACCTATACATGGCGAACGGCTTGGCTGTAATCATGTATAGTCTTTTTGCTAACTGGATAACATGCAACAGACAGCTTTTCACTGTACCTCAGTACACGTGACAATAATAAACTAAAGGGAGTAGCGTGGCAATAGTCTGGTGTGAGGCAACTAGATAAAGGGGTTCCCTGAACAGAGCTGTGATGTTGGCAGGCAGTGAAAAAGTCAGCAAACTTGGAAAGCGTAAGTGAGAGAGAGTTCATGGATGCATCAATACCATTGAGTTCTTCAGATTGAGCAGAACAGAGAAACAGTCACACAGAATAGGACAATGCAGTATTGCTGCAGGTGGCAGGGCCAAGGGCGTACTAGACGTGTATTAGCACTGCAACATCTCACGTAAGCACACGAGGGAATCCTTGAAGGGTCATTTCAATCTGATGCCAGAGGTGTTCAAGAGCTACAAATGTGCATGTGTAATCAGGGATTAGGCAAGACATCTGGCAAAGGTATTGGCAAAAAGGTGCAATACCCAGGCCTTTTAGGATTGTGAGTAGAATTCAGAAAAACATCTGGTTTGATTTGCAGTAGTCTTTCTTTTGTTCCCTAATAGATTCAGACTCCAAATCAGGACTGGAGCACACTTAACTGGTACTCCTGACAAAATCGATGGGGGGGGTCATAAGGAATAGGAGCAGAATTAGGCCATTCGGCCCATCAAGTCTACTCCGCCATTCGATCAAGGCTGATCTATCTCTCCCTCCTAATCCCATTTTCCTGCCTTCCCCCCATAACCTTCGCCACCTGTACTAATCAAGAATCTATCTATGCCTTAAAAATATCCACTGACTTGGCCTCCACAGCCTTCTGTGGCAAAGAATTCCACAGATTCACCACCCTTTGACTAAAGGCGGGACCCAGCGGGGGGTCGTCGGGGGGGAGGGGAATAGGTCTGCTGCTACGTACAGCCGCAGGCAGTAGATAGGAATGTTCAGTGAACTTTTATAACTTTGTCAGTGTAAGACACGTGGCGGCATTTATTTACTGCCTAGGCGAGGTCTGTTGTATGATTTTACCAAGCAAAACAAAGCATTTCACTGGACCTAACTATACATGACACTAAAGTATCATTGAATTACTGAATTGAATCATTGATACTTTGCTGCATGTCGAAGCAAATGAGCCGTTTAAACCAAGGTGCTGTGAACCTGTCGAGATGGATGTGCATTCTGCAATGAGATAATGGTAAGGATCGGTCTGAACGAGTTCAAATGTGACCTTGGCTTTATTACCTAAAGCATTACACAGCTCATTTTCTTTTGCATCAAAAAATATTACTCGGATTTGGCATAGGTTTAGTTGTTTAAAGATACAGTGCAGAAAGAGGCCATTCGGCCCACCAAGTCCACACCGACCAGCGATCCCCACACATTAGCGCTATCCTACACACACTAGAGACAATTTACACTTGTACCAAGCCAATTTACCTACAAACCTGTACGTCTTTGGAGTGTGGGAGGAAACCGAAGATCTCAGAGAAAACCTATGCAGTCACGGGGAGAATGTACAAACTCGTACAGATAGCACCCATAGTCGAGATCGAACCCGGGTCTCTAGCGCTGTGAGGCAGCAACTCTACCGCTGCGCGAGATTTACAAGATAAATATTATACCCTATGTGGTTTATGAAATGTTTTAATTCTTGCCAGATTTATAAAGTGGCTGAATCCTCTCAATGCTGAGATGGCTCATGTTTAGATTCTTTCAGCAACATTTAGTTTCCCGGTTGGTCTTGGATGGGATGTAATGATAATCGTGTACAGGTCAAATGGAATTCTGAACACACAGGAGGGGGAAACACAAGTTATGTGTGTTGCAAAGAGCGGGCGATGACAATGTACTTACGTGCGTTAACCTGGAGATCAATGGCACAGATGTGGGATCCCATCACATTGGTCACTGTACAGCGGTACAAGCCATTTGTCGCAGAGCTGATATTCCGGAGAAACAGTGTCCCTCGCGACTTATCTTGAAAAGAAACATTGAATGTGTAAACAAAATCTACTGATATTTAAAGACCATTATTAAAGAGTTGTAAGTTCATAAGTATTCGGAGCAAAATTAGGCCATTTGGCCCATCAAGTCCACTCTGCCATTCAATCATGGCTGATCTATTTTTCCCTCTCAACCCCATTCTCCTGTCTTCTCCTGTCTTCTCTCCATAACCCCTGACACTCTTACTACATCACCTGACTCCACAGGTCACAAATTAGCTGCTGCTGATGACAAAATAAAAGTTGCAAATTAAATAGAAAGCTACAGTGCATTCTACTTAATTCAGATGAGATCAGTTGAACTTGGCATCACGTTCGGCACAAACATTGTGGAACAAGGGGCCTGTTCCGCACACTGTATCTTCCCCTTTGCTCTATCTATTGTACTCGAGTTTGACTTGATTGCATCTATGTATTGTGCATCTGATCTGTTTGGATAGCATGCAAAACAACGCTTTTCATTGTACCTTCAATGTGGAAAAAAACCTATGGACACTGGAAATACTGAAAGAAACAGCACCTCCATTAGGGCAGTTTTTGTTTACACAGAGGGTGGTGGGTGCCTGGATCACGCTGAAACTAAACTAAACTAAAACAAGTGTGGCTGCAGGGAATGGCAGCCTCCACACCCTATTAATGGGCTGGAAGAGACAAGGCCTTGCTCATATTTTGTTTGATAAAGCACCTACAAATCATCTTGCAACATTTATCCAGAACAGAGGCGGTAATGGATAGAAAGAAGTTTGCAGTTGGATGCAGCACATTGTGCACAAGGTTCTTGTCCAGCAACAGGGCTTTGGGAGAAGGAGAAGTGCAGAATAAGCAATCACATATAGGCCTCTGGTCAATATGTAGTCTAATTTCCCCATGCGTATTTCAGACACTGAACCCCACAGAGATTGGTTTCAGTGCTGATATGGTACCAATGGAAACGGCCATGCTTCGATTTGCACTATTGAAAATGCTGCCTGTGTGCATCTGCAATTTTGGACCTCTGAGAAAAAGAATAATTATTTTAAAATGCGTATTTTCTATGCATGTATCAAGACACGCATACCTGGCTTCCGTGCAATTGTAAATTGCCACTACTCTGTAGAATAGTGTTAGTGCTAGTGGTGCAGCTCAGAACTATACACTAGCATTTTTTCAGTGTGCATGCATATCTCTGCAATACTGATATCCATAATAAGGATGGTTGTTTACTCTACTTTAGTTTAAAGATACAGCACGGAAACAGGCCCTTCGGCCCGCCGAGTCCATGCCAAATCGCTATCCCTGCACCCTACCTCTACCCGACACATTAGGGCCAATTTAAAATCTTTACCGAAGCCAATTAACCTACAAACGTGTGCGTTTTTGGAGTGTGGGAGTACACGTAGGGAGTACCTGGAGAAAGCCCAGGCGGTCACGGTGAGAGCGTACAAACTCTGTATGGACAGCACGCGCAGTCTCTGGCGTTGTAAGGTAGCAACTCTACTACTGCGCCGCCTGCTTGAGCCCAGAAAATTAACAAGGGATGGTTATCTGGATTTGGTATAACTCAAAACGTTAAATATCGTATCACTTGCCTGGACTCGTAAGTGTTTGTAAGTTAAGGATTTGTAAGATAACTCAAGGGGCTAAACAGCAGGCATCTGTCGCCATGGGAACAGGACCTACACCAGCAGCACAGGGGATCCCAGCAAGTAAGTCACCCCTTTCCCAATCAGTCTAGGGTTATCCCCACTGAAGCAAGCAGGGAGCAAGCGGAGCTGGACGTACACAAGAAAATTTGAATTACATTGATATTTTCCTCAACATTTAATATCTACTAGTTGGAACCAGGTTATTAATATCTTCAAAATAAAATTTCAAGAGAAGAGTCTCTAGATAACTTAATAACTGGTCCAACTTTTTCCTGTCCTATCTTTCTATATTTTATGGCCTGGTGTAATTTTTATGGTTGCTTCAATAATTTAAACTCTTGTTATAATGTTATGTACTGCTTATTTATTGATAAGAACATCTCGAACCAAAAGTTGGGCAAACCAGCTTGAGTGGGGAGAAAGGTCGTTAGTTAATTAATCCACTCCACACTCGAAAACAAATGATATAATAAATAAAACTGCAACAAGTTGATTTTGTCCTTGTGATAGAGGGGCATTCATTTATCGTGGACAATAAAACCCTTTTTTTCCAACACTTGAAACCTCTAAGCTTCCCCCTACATTTTGAGGGTAAATTTTGCAAAGGTTTGCTTCCAACATGGAGTTCACCTGGTCAGGGGCACAGTCAAGAGTCGAGTGTTTAATTGTCATACGTACCTACAGCAGAACAATTACATTCTTATTTGCAGCAAATTCTTACTTGTGTTACAGGCATGTAACGTAATACACGTAATATATAATAAACAAAAAAATTATAATAAAGTAATAACCCCAGTACTAGTGCAAAAAAAAACAAGCTGAAATAATTTGAGCAAAAAAAGACAGTTCATAATTTAATAAAAAGGAATTGCAGATGCTGGTTTGTACCAAAGAAGGGTCCCGACCCGAAACGTCACCTAATCATTTTCTCCAGGGATGCTGCCTGACCTGGTGATTTACTCCACCATTTTGTATCAATCTACAGTTCATAATTCATCAGGTAGTGTTGTATAGTGTTCAAGAGCCTAATGGTTGTTGGGAAGAGGCCGGCCATTCTTGAACCAAATGGTCAGGGTTTTCAGACTCCTGTACCTTCTTCTCGATGGTACGAGAGAAATGAGAGTGTGGCCAGGATGGTGTGGGTAAAAGGTAAACACAAAATAAATATACCCTTTTGTTCACCTCATAATGACTGCCCTATCCCTGCCAATTTCTCTGATCGTGTAAGGCACAGTGCTGCCCTTAATCCAGGTCCACACTTGCAGGATCATCAGACATGTCCTGGGCCTCCTCCACTGTCAGAGTGAGGCCACACGCAAATTAGAGGAGCAGCACCTCATATTTCACTCGGGCAGCTTACAACCCAGCGGTATGAACGTTGATTTCTCTAATTTTAAGTAACGCCTGCCTTCCCTCTCCCCCCCCCCCCACCCTTGTTCTCCCACTGTTCGCATCCTTGTATCCCTTTGTTATAACCTTTTCCCCAGCCAATAATGGGCTATTATGGGCTCCACCTTTCCTTGGTTGTCTGTTACCAGCCCTGCTTTGTTCTGGTCTTTTCTTACCTCCAGTTCCCTCCCCCTTACTTTCAGTCTGAAGGGTCCCCGACCCGATCCTCACCCATCCTTTTTCTGCAGAGATGCTGCCTGACACACTAACATTGTGTCTATCCTCATGCCAGGCAAACCTGTCTTTATTCCAATCTCAGCTTCACAAGCAAGGCAGTCACACCACGTTCTGAGCCTGGCTTGCTACCAGCCTTTTTACCTCAGGGATGTTGCTTCATATGCTGGTAAATGTCATCACGGCATTAAATTTACAAGCCACCAGTGATGAATGTTAAATCTGTCACATGGCTGTCCAAAGATGTGTTGATTCGTGACAAAAATCTTGTCCAATGGAGACAGGACATTTATCACTTTTCCCTGTAGAAAGTAGGCATCAGCTGTTCCTGCCATATCGTCTTTGCCAAATGGCAGGGCTCCCAGAAGTAGAGCATCCTATACAGTGCATTCAGAAAGTATTCAAACCCCTTCACTTTTTCCACATTTTGCTATGTTACAGCCTTATTTTAAAATGGATTAAATTCATTTTTTATCATCAATCTACACACAATACCCCATAATAAAAAAGCCAAAACAGGTGTTTAGAAATTTTTGCAGACCCTTTACTCAGTACTTTGTTGAGGCACCTTTGGCAGCGATTACAGCCTCAAGTCTTCTTGGGTATGACACTACAAGCTTGGCACACCTGTTTTGGGTCATTTCTCCCATTCTTCTCTGCAGATCCTCTCAAGCTCTGTCAGGTTGGATGGGGAGCGTCGATGCACAGCTATTTTCAAGTCCCTCTAGAGATGTTCGATCGGGTTCAAGTCCGGGCTCTGGCTGGGCCACTCAAGGACATTCAGAGACTTGTCACGACGCCACTCCTGCGTTGTCTTGGCTGTGTGCTTAGGGTCATTGTCCTGTTGGAAGGTGAACCTCCGCCCCAGACTGAGGTCCAGAACACTCTGGAGCAGGTTTTCATCAAGGGGTCCCTCTGTACTTTGCTCCGTTCATCTTTCCCTCAATCCTGACTAGTCTCCCAGTTCCTGCCGCTGAAAAACATCCCCACAGCATGATGCTGCCACCACCATGCTTCACCGCAGGTATGGTATTGGCCAGGTGATGAGCGGTGCCGCTTGGCATTCAGGTAAAGAGATCAATCTTGGTTTCATCAGACCAGAGAATCTTGTTTCTCATGGTCTGAGAGTCCTTTAGGTGCCTTTTGGCAAACTTCAAGCGAGCCGTCATGTGCCTTTTACTGAGAAGTGGCTTCCGTCTGGCCACTGCATCATAAAGGCCTGATTGTTGGAGTGCTACAGATATAGTTGTCCTTCTGGAAGGTTTTCCCATCTTCGCAGAGGAACTCTGAAAAGCTGTCAGAGTGACCATCTTGGTCACCTCCCTGATCAAGGCCCTTCTCCCCCGATTGCTCAGTTTGGCCAGGTGGCCAGCTCTATGAAGAGTCCTGGTGGTTCCAAAGTTCTTCCATTTAAGAATGACGGAGGCCACTGTGCTCCAGACCTGCAATGCTACAGAAATTGTTTAATACCCTTCCCCAGATCTGTGTCTCGATACAATCCTGTCTCGGAGATTTACGAACAATTCCTTTGTCTTCATGGCTTGGTTTTTGCTCTGACATGCACTGTCAACTGTGGGACCTGATATAGACAGGTGGTTGCCTTTCCAAATCATGTCCAATTAATTCAGTTTACCACTGGTGGACTCCAATCAAGTTGTAGAAACATCTCAAGGATAATCAATGGAAACAGGATGAACCTAAGCTCCATTTTGAGTGTCATAGCAAAGGATCTGAATACTTATGTAAATGTGATATTTCAGTTAGTTCTTTTTAATTATTTTGCAAAAATTTCTAAACACCCATATTCACTTCTTAATTCTGGAGTATTGTGTGTAAATTGATGATAAAAAAATTTTTTTAAATCCATTTTAAAATAAGGCTGTAACATAACAAAATGTGGAAAAAGTGAAGGGGTCTGAATATTTTCAGAATGCACTGTGACTACGAGAACTATGGTCAGTTTTAGTAGCGGTTTTCCTGCTCACTGAACAGGAGTTTCATGGCACAAGATTTCCATTATACCTGTACTTGCGCAGATGACAATAAACACGACTTGAATTAATGACACAGGGATGGGAGCCACCTGGAGAAATGTTGCCCTGCACTGACGGGCCGTGAGAATTACATCATTCCAGTCAATTAGCTGGAAGCTTGGCTTCATTCATCAAAATTTTATCTTACGTCAAATTACACAGTCAGACTTATTTCAAAGAATGATGTCTGAATTCTCACCTATCCTTATCTCATACCTTTTGTCTTTTCATCACTGCCCTCTGTCCACCATCTGCCCAGGAACCCCCCCCCCCTCCACCCCCCCTCCCACCACCCCACCCCCCCCCCCCCCCCCACCACCACCACCACCTTCCAAGCTTTGCCTTGTCCCTCATCTCTTCCAGCTTTCTCCCTGCCCCTCCACCCCACCACAATTAGGCTGAAGGGTCCCAAGCCAAAATATAGCCTATCCATGTTCTCCAGGGAACTCCAACAGTTCATGGCTGGGATGAACGAGAATAATCCCAGTCAATCGGCCTGCCCAATCGGCCCACTCATAATCAGCCTTTTGTTTCACTTCCAAATGTGGTTGACAAATAGCAGGCTCACTCACTCCTTGCTATATACACAAACACACAGGGAATAACCAACTTTCAACTATCATATCTTATTTGAACAGGTCATCGGTTGATATCTGGAGCCATTTTGTGTGACCGTTTAGTGCTCGAGGTATTTCTGCTGGAAACCAAGATAAGCTCGTAAGCCGATGGTAATGAGTACAGATAGTGAAAGGACGTGGGCTTTGCAAAACTGCAGTCAAAACAAATCAAAAGCAATTCTACTTTGTAATTTTACATTTAGGACTGAGGTCTCCAAGGAGGTGAGCCACATGTTAACTGTGGATAGTAATTTAATTATCGATAATCTTTTAGATCGATTTGCCACATTGCACGATTGCTTTAAAGTAAATGAATGCTTACAAGATCAGAAATGTATATGTGGAACTGACCTGGGCCCACAGAAACCCATGAACCCGACATCAATCCAGGCCACACTTTGTTACAAGAAAGTTTGTTTCAGAAGGAGTAATACATTTGAATATTTAGGCTGATTGATGTGAAAATCAGGGGGTTTATTATTGGAAACTGTGGAAATGCAGTCTAATTAGTAAAAGTAAATCAACAATTTTTTTTTTTTTAATGAAAAAAATTTTTTTTTTTAAATCACAGCAAATATTGACATGGGTCAAACCCTTTCAAAGGACTGTCTTATAACTAACGGTCTTTATCAATTTTTATTCCTGCTTTGTTTATTTAAATAGTAATTATTGACTATGCCATTAGAATCCTCGAAGCAGTCTGCTGCATCATGAAACTGAAGTGACATTATTGAAAATAATTTAACCACACTTCAGTGATTTTTGTCCTTCACACATTAAGTACGTCGGCGTCTGCACATTTTCAAATCAAATCCTTGGCGAGGCCATTTGAATTAAAACAAAATCACTTTAAAGTGCAGAAAACAAGTAAGGTGAATGTATCCAAGTCCTGGAAGGGCCATTGATAGTGAATGCACTGGGCTTAACCCACTGCCTGGCTCACTGGCTACAATTCCAGCAGGCCTATGCCCCTAGTGATATCTAGTAATTTCATTTGGGCGGCACTGTGGCGCAGCGGTAGACTTTCTGCCTTACATTGACAGAGACCCGGGTTCGATACTCTCCACGGGCGCTGTCTGTACGGAGTTTGTACGTTCCCCGTGACCGAGTGGGTTTTCCCCAAGTGCTGTGCTTTCCTCCCACATTCCAAAGACGGACAGGTTTGTAGGTTAATTGGCTTTGGTAAAGATTGAAAATTGTCCCTAGTGTGTGTAGGAGAGAGCTAGTGTACGGGGATCACTGGGCGGCATGGACTCGGTGGGCCGAACGGCCTGTTTCCACGCTGTATCTCGAAACTAAGCTAAACTAAATAAACTAAACTAAAGATACCTGGCATGGTAGAACTAGCTCCAGGCAGTGAGCCAGCCTCACTCAGCCAAAGACATATCAACAATTTCAAATAGATTAAAATAATTAAAATAAATGTATAACATTAAAATAAAACAACACATCTCATGACCGTTTACAAAAGTGTCAGTGACCCGTTTAAGTGATTGGGGCTGTGGTTTATATACCAGTACTCCCTGATGCAGGGCTGAGAAGCTGGTTGCAAAGTGCATCCTCACCTCTTCTTCAGCACTTCACTGCTCCAAAGCAGAGATACATGCGAGAACAGCAATGGGGTAGCAGGTAAGGCATTTTACCCTCATGATGCTTCGGAGGTGTGCATGTGTGGAAGAATAAGGGGCATGTGTCGGGCGTCTGAGACAACCAGACCACAAAATGACCGACGGTCAGTGCTGCCGCAAGAAGCAATCGACTGTAGACAGGCATGATTGGGCCCGTTCACGTTCAGTCCTCACCAACTCTTTTCTGAATTCCTGAGTTAAGGATGGGTAGCTAATGTAATCCTAGACTCTTGCCAACATCCTTGGAAGCCGTCCACTGTGGCTGCTTCATTTGCCACAGAATGCCTTTAGCCCCAGGTCAAGCACGTCCTTCATCAGGAATTTAGACTTTAAGAGTACAACGTGGAAACAGGCCCTTCGTCCGCGTCGACCAGCGATCACCCCGTACACTAACACTATCCTGACACACTAGGGACAAATAGGGCGGCACGGTGGCGCAGCGGTAGAGTTGCTGCCTTACAGCGAATGCAGCGCCGGAGACTCGGGTTCGATCCTGACTACGGGCACTGTCTGTACGTTCTCCCCGTGACCTGTGTGGGTTTTCTCCGAGATCTTCGGTTTCCTCCCACACTCCAAAGACGTACAGGTGTGTAGGTTAATTGACTGGGTAAAATGTTAAAACATTGTCCCTAGTGTGTGTAGGATAGTGTCAATGTGCGGGGATCGCTGGGCGGCGCGGACTCGGTGGGCCGAAGGGCCTGTTTCCGCGCTGCACCTCTAAATCTAAATCTAAAAATCTAAATTACAGAGGCCAATTGAACTATAAACCTCCATGTCTTTTGGATGTGGAAGGAACCTAGAACACCCAGAGAAAACCCAAGCAGCCAGAGAGAGAACGTACAAACTCTGTACAGACAGCACCCGTGGGCAGGATCAAACCAGGTAGCCAGGTTTCAGGAGCTGTAAGGCAGCAACTCTCCCGCTACACCACTGTGCCGCTCGACTATATTAGTGTGGAACTAATATTTATTGCTGCCTCTTACACTGCCGCCCGCCTCTTAAGCAAGGCCAAGTTCCAATGAATTTATGCCATACAACATAATAAATTGGAATGGGCTCCCATCAGAAGAAGCTGATGGATGGTGATCAGTATTTGCCATATGGATTTTGCAATGGGATGTGTCAACACATTGACATTGGAATGAGAACATGTTCTGCAATATTAATAAAGAACATGGGTGAAATTACCCTGCCTGATATTTTTTTAATCAAGTAATAAAATCAGTGAAAAGTAATGAAATTCCAACCAAATAATTTAACTACACAACCATTGATTCAGAATTTACTGTACAAAATGAGACCATTTGGCCTTTTGTAATTACATGACTTCTTTGTTAAAGCAATGCAAAAACTAATCACACTGCCATGTCCTTTTTGCCCATAATCCCCTAGTGTACTTTATCTAATTTTACCTTATAAACATGTTGCGAGCCCAACTTTTCCCTTGGGAATGTGTTCTGTGCAAAAAAGGTTGCTCTCATCCTCTCTCCTCCCTCTCACATCGTTTGCCTCCACCATCTCCTCGCATATCTTACTGGGCATCTTCTAAAAATGCATACTCTCCACAACTACAGCATTCTTTTTAACTCCCTATTCCTTTCATCGGAAATCTATTACATTTACAAAAATAGGCACAAAATCCTGGAGTAACTCGGCAGGTCGGGCAACATCTCAGGAGAAAATGGATAGGTAATGTTTCGGGTCGGGACTCTTCTTCTGACTGATACCGATTGCTTTTTACCATATTGATTGTCTTTGATTAATACCTGATATTAACAAATAGCATGCACATGGATAGAAACAGTCTAGGGAGATATGAGCCAAAGGCAGGGCAATTGGGATTTACTTAAATGGGGCATCTTGGTGGGTATGAACAAGTTGGGCCAAAGGGTCTCTTTCCGTGCTGTGTGACTCTATGACTCCATGATCTGCTTTTCTAAATTACAATTAATTTTATATCACGCTGTGCGGTAAACACTGAAAATAATAACAGGTGTCATTAAATCATGCGTGATGCATCAGGATTATAACATCACAGATTTCTCCCATCTTTTCATCCCCGAAATCACAAGTCCTTTCAACAGTGCATAAATAAAGCATCTTGGAGATAAGGGAGATCAGTATCCGATTTTGAAACAGGCGATCAGGAGACCAAAGCATCAATAACTGAATAACTCCAGGCTGCATGTTAGGTCCAGGCCCTTTGGAAGTAGCATAAAATACAACTCGGCAGGTGAATAATATTGATCGCAATATATTAGATTGATATCACACAATTTTTCCAGGTTGTTTTCCAAGAGCAATTTCAGGCAACTCTGCCTTTGTGCTTTCCTTTCTGGTTATTTCCTTCCCTGAAGAGATTAAATTCCATCTGGGGCCTTGGCAGTGTGAATTGCATATGATGCATTGCAAATAGTTGACTTAATGGTCCAAATGACCTTTCTCTCTCTCTCTCTCTCTCTCTCTCTCTCTCTCTCTCTCTCTCTCTCTCTCTCTCTCTCTCTCTCTCACTCTCTTACTTGCCAATGATTTCTGTTCTTTCCGTTTTCTTGCTGCATATGTGGCATAATTTTAGAGGCCCTAGCAAATCGCAGAGAATTATTTTGTATTCCTACCAATGTTGATATTTTTTTAATGCAAGATCACCAAACATTGAGCAGAGATTTTCAAGAGGTGACAGCCCTCATTCAGGAAATAAATGTTCTCCTTGTAAACGCACTTCCACTGTATAAAGGACCTTAGACTGCAGGAATTTGCTTCATTTGTTACCCTTAGCAGCAAGAACCAAGAGGTCTGAAGAGGTGAACAACAATGTCCCATGCCAATGTACTAACTCAATACTGGAATCTATAACTGTTATGTTAATGTAGCTTCCAACTAAGAATAGATTCTGAGTTTATCACTATTCACCATGATCTCTTCCTATTTTACGGATCCATTTCATTATTCCTTTGATTAATGTTGTCTGATCTTTTCTTCCCCAGTCATGGCTTCCCCATTAATCTTTGTCATTTGTCTTGTTCCCATTTGCAAAAATTTACAGCAACAATGTTTTTGCACAGAACACAATGTATTTATTTTTAACAATATTCCCTATGCTGCATTTCAAAACTAAAGGTCTTGTCGGTTAAAACATCACAATGTCATATATATTATATATATATATTATATATATATAATATATATATATATATATATATTATATATATATATATTATATATATATATATATTATATATATATATATATATAAAGGAGGCAACTATTTTACTGTGATTATACTTGAACCGTGCACTTAATCATCATCATTATTAATTAAATAGCTAAATTCTATAAGATACTGCACAGGGCCAGATATAATATTCAAAACGTGATATTTGAGATTTTGGCTTTGAAAGTCTTCAGTTAACAATGTATAATCAGATAAATAAGGTTTTATTTACAATTTACTAATTGGAAATTGCTCATTCTTACACCACAAAAACCACTGTCTGTATATAAAACTCAAAAATATAAAAATATGTTTAATTAGACAAGTTATAAAATCAGACCATGGACCTCATGGCACGGAGGTAGAGTTGCTGCCTTACAGCGCCAGAGACTCGGTTTCCATTCTGACTACAGGTGCTGTCTGTACGGAGTTTGTATGTTCTCCCAGTAACCGTGTGGGTTTTCTCCAGGAGCTCCGGTTTCCTCCCACATTCCAAAGACGTACAGGTTTGTGGGTTACTTGGCTTTGATAAAAATTGTAAATTGTCCCTAGTGTGAAGGATAGTGCTCGTGTACAGTGATCTCTGGTCGGTGCGGACCAGGTGAGCCCGGAGGTCTATTTCCCCACTGCAACTCGAAAACTAAAGACAAAAATCACCCTGTGCTTTATATAAAGCTCATAAATTCAGAATAATAATTACAAAAATATGCTTATCTAGACAAGTTATAAAATTCAGACCATGGACCTTACCCTGCACTGAAAGTGGTGGTAGTTTAGCAAATGAATCTTGCTTTTCCCAGGAAAATGTCGGGAGCGGGAGACCCTCTTCCGAACTACAAGTCAGAGTGACGTCGTTTCCAGCAGCAACATCTCCTTGAAGTCTGCACAGTGGGATGGCGGGTGGGACTGCAAGAACAGATCGCAAGGTATTAGGCCTAACAGGTCACAACTCATAATGCAACATGAACAAATCTTAACCTGAAACTATGGATAAGATAGATGCAAACACGTGGTCACAAAGACTCAAACTCTCCCAAGATTCCGAATGTGTTTATGGTGCCCCTGAAAATCCTTAATATCTATAGAAGCAAAATCAAATTCTAGATTTGACAAAATAATTGTTCCCGATATTCCAGAAATGAATTCCATTTAAATTCATGTTGGGTGCCAGGGGCCAACTTTTATACACCCAAGCCCTGTAAGTCTGAAGAAGGGTCTGAAAAGTCAACCATTCCTTCTCTCCAGAGATGCTGCCTGATCCGCTGAGTTACTCCAGCATTTTGTGTCCATCTTCGATTTAAACCAGCATCTGCAGTTCTTTCCTACACACGTTGTAAGACTTCAATCAATTTACTCTACGTTTGCAAGTAGGGCTGCACCATAGTTGGTTCATAAATACTAGTGCAATCACACTGACACTTTGGCCGCTAATGTATGGATGCACACTTACTTCCAATCAGGACTTTGTGGTATGTTCGCAAAACAGGAAGATTCTGAATGTCAAGAATTCAATTTCAGATTCAAGTCATGAAGATATTGTGTAATGATAGGGTCCCTGACAAATTGTGATCAGAAAAGGATATGGTACAGTTCCGTGCATTACTAAACAGCAGGGAAAAATGAAGCCAGGATATTATCTTAAATAAACCACGTAATTTAAGGGAACCATGAGTCAGCAAAAGTAAAATACAAGGACTAATAACACAACAGAATTGCTACATGGCTTAATGTACTTACAAAAACCTAAGTATTGTTAAAAGAACAGAACCAGACAAGACAATGGAGGCTATTTGGCCCATTGTGTCCGTGCTTGGCTCCTGGTCTTCCCACAATGTTATACCATTTTTCTTTATGAGTGTACACAATTTTCATTTGAAATTACTGACTTTGTTTTCAGACAGTGCATTCAGATAAAGACATCTCATTGGGCAAAGAAAACAACTGTGATCTCACCATATTCTGGGCTTGTTTTCCAAAATCTGTATTCTCCGGTTAATGACAAATTTGCCACAAGAAACTTTTACTCAATTAAATATCAAAACTTTTTAAGATTGAAAAACTCGCATCAAGTTAATGAAGTACTCTCATCCGTCCATGCCACAAAATTCTTCTATCCCTGGTCCTAATTGATCCTGCAACCTCCAAAGTCTTGACATATTTTCTAATGCATGGTGTACAGTTTTAACTACTCCAGCCAAGCTGCGATATTGTAAAGGTGCAACTTAATTTCCTTCCTTGTGCACTCTAAACTTATGTTATCAAGGCTAAGAATTCCTTGTGTCTTTTTAAACAGCATTCTTACTTTGTCCTGCTATTGTTATTTGACAGATGTACATCCAGTTCTCTCATATTCCAAATCCCCTCCCTGAAAATACCTATTTACTTCACAATAAGACCAGAATTATTTATATTATTTTAGACAATAGGTGCAGGAGTAGGCCATTCAGCCCTTCGAGCCAGCACCGCCATTCAATGCGATCATGGCTGATCACTATCAATCAGTACCCCGTTCCTGCCTTCTCCCCATACCCCCTCACTCCGCTATCCTTAAGAGCTCTATCCAGCTCTCTCTTGAAAGCATCCAACGAACTGGCCTCCACTGCCTTCTGAGGCAGAGAATTCCACACCTTCACCACCCTCTGACTGAAAAAGTTCTTCCTCATCTCCGTTCTAAATGGCCTACCCCTTATTCTCAAACTGTGGCCCCTTGTTCTGGACTCCCCCAACATTGGGAACATGTTATCTGCCTCTAATGTGTCCAATCCCCTAATTATCTTATATGTTTCAATAAGATCCCCCCTCATCCTTCTAAATTCCAGTGTATACAAGCCCAATCGCTCCAGCCTTTCAACATACGACAGTCCCGCCATTCCGGGAATTAATCTAGTGAACCTACGCTGCACGCCCTCCATAGCAAGAATATCCTTCCTCAAATTTGGAGACCAAAACTGCACACAGTACTCCAGGTGCGGTCTCACCAGGGCCCGGTCCATTAAATTACAAGATATCATACCTCCATGCCCTCCTGAAATCTATTGCTATTCCCTTCATTGCTTACCACTACACATTTTGTCCCTTGGACAATTTAAAATCGTTCACGTTTATTTTGTGGACTCCCAATTTTGCTAACAAGTATATGATATGGTACTGCTTTAAATGTACACTGGTGCTCATAGACACACACCATCCTAATTACTTTCTTGTATCTCCTCGGTCACTTGAAAGATGTCCAAGTTACTGAAAAGTGATTTGCTTTTAATAAAGTCTCGCAGTTTTCATTTATTAGCCCACATTTGTCTCAGTGCTTATTAATCTTGTCATGTCCCTTCGTTGCTGCGAGACTGAACCGCTAGGATTTGTGAAACATCAACAACCCAGTGTCACTCCCACACTGCTCCCATGTCCAAGGGGGGGCTGGAGGATTGCAATCTGAGCTTCCTTAATTACTACCAGCATGGCCCTCAGCAAAATAACTGCTTATTGTGTATGAAGGAACTGCAGATGCTGGTTTAAATTGACCTGAGTTCCTCCAGCATTTTGTGTCTATCCATTGGGTAAACCAGCATCTGCAGTTCCTTCCTATGCATTTGAAGGGTGAATGTACTTGGCTTTTCAATCATGTAAAATCTCCTTAACCTGCTATAAAAATTGCAGTTAATTCACAAGTAACATATAGCAGAAGGTAAAAATCTCCATAATTCCTCAAATGCTGGGTTGCACTTGAAATTAGAGAAATCAAGATAGTCCAAGGTAAACTCCAGAATATAGAACGTGCACAGCTAATTACCTTGCAATAATTTTAAGAATTGCCATTGCTGTGCATGTTCTATATTCTGGAGTCTACCTTGGACTATCTTGATTTCTCTCATTTCAAGTGCAACCCAGCATTTCAGGAATTATGGAGATTTTTACCTTCTGCGATGTAACTTGTGAACTAACTGCAATTTTTATAGCAGGTTAAGGAGATTTTACTTGATTGAAAAGGCAAGTACATTCACCCTTCAAATGCATAGGAAGGAACTGCAGATGCTGGTTTACATGGTAGATAGACACAAAGTGCTGGAGGAACTTAGCGGGTCAGCCAGCATCTCTGGAGAAAAGGAATAGGTGACGTTTTGGGTTGAAACCCTGCTTCAAAAGAAAGGGTCTGAAGAAGGGTTTTGACCAGAAACATCCATTCCATTTCTCCAGAGATGCTGCCTGACCCCGCTGAGTTACTCCAGCACTTGGTGTCCATCCAGCGGCATGAACGTGATTTCTCTAATTTGAAATAAACCCTGCATTCCCACTCTCCCTCCCATCCAACACACTATTCGTTCTACATTGTTCTCATCCCTGTTTCCCTTCATTTCCAACTCTTCCCCAGCCAACAATGGGCTATAATGCGATCCAGGCTTCTATGGCCTTCTGTTGCCAGCCCTGATTTGTTCTGACCTTTCCCTACCTCCAGTTCCCTTCCCTCCCCTCCCCTCCCCTCTACTTCTAGTCTGAAGAATGGTTCCGACCCGGAATGTCACCCATCCTTTTTCTCCATAGATGCTGCATGATCCACTGAGTTACTCAAGCACTTTGTGCCAACCTTGGACTATATTGGGAGTTCCACCAGGGATAAGCCATTATAATAATTCAGGATGTAAGAATTTCACAATAAGGTTGGTTGCTTTATAAGGCAGTGTCGAACACATGATCAGTCTGAAGAAGGGTCTCGACCCGAAACGTCACCCATTCCCTCTCTCCTAGATGCTGCCTGATTTGCTGAGTTATTCCAGCATTTTGTGATACCTTCGATTTGTACCAGCATCTGCAGTTATTTTCCAACACAACTATGATACTTACAATATCTGTACACAAGATCTCATTGTGGACTTCATCATACGGCTAATTTTCATGTTATACGTGAATACACCAAATTGTTTTCTCTATTCAAAAAGAATTACATGATTACTCTTTGCACAGTTGCAAAGTCATTGTAAATTCACACTGTTGACTGGCTTTAATCGATTTGACCTTCAAATAAGCTCTTGTCTCTGATGTTGTATTTATTCCTTGAATGGAAGAACTTTAAGCATCTTGTCTTAATTTGTTGTCTATCTGCAACTCTTCAACAGTAATAACTGTGTGTCAACATCAGGAATAGATTTATCATCACTGACAACTTTAGACACATCAGATCTTATCATCTAATCGGCTCGGGCATGTTAACTTTCCTTTTGTGCATTAATTGCTCTTCTTTGCAAGCAAACTCTTCACATTGCCATGTCCTACTCCAAAGCTTCATCAATATGCTGCCAAGGCACAAAGTCTCTGTCGATAGGAATCACTTTACTGAATCATTATGCCTCAATTTTCTCATTCTTTATATATCTTTTTACGAGCTAAGAGGAGATCATTTTAAGCCACCTAGTTCATGCCTTTACTCAGAATATCCCCATCACCCCCATTCCTTCCCCACAATGTATTATTTTCTCAAATGTCTCTCAGTATTCTGTTAACTTTTACAAACTGCACATCTTCAACTTTCTTCAAAGCTGCCTAGTTTGTGATTGTGCTTTCTGTTGTTTGGCCAATTTCTATCAGCAGGACTTCATTCCTTTGTTGCCCATTGTGGCATTGATGTTTGGCATTTTAAGATCTATATTTTGCCTTGAGAAATGTATTGGTCAGGAGAAAAAATTCACCCTTTCCATACAGATGTAATGATTCACAGGCCTTGTTCAATAACTTCGTTATTGAAGTTAACTCGCCTTTCAAACTTATTGTATTCAAGCCACATTCTTTCTCAGTTTCCCTTAAAAGGGTGTTGCAGCCTCCAAGATCTCTGTGTGTATGGAGTTAACAACTAACATATTCTAGCGTGTTCCAGACGAACAATGTCTGCTTCCTTCATTGTTATTTATAGTGCAGCTTTAAAAGTGACTCCTGCTGCACTGTGGCAATTGGTTACGCATTGAGATTTCCTTTCTCTCTCTCCCAATTTGTCCACGGTACAAATGAACACCACCAATTAATGAGATCGTTGTAGTCATAAGATATTTTGGGGTGTACCTTGTACCACATTAGGATAGACACAAAATGCTGGAATAACTCTGCGGGTCAGACAAGAATTAGACAGAGTGAATGATGTTCCGACCCACCTATCCATTTTATCCAGAGATGCTGCCTGACCCACAGAGTTACTCCAGCATTTTGTGCCTATCTTTGGTATAAACCAGCATCTGCCGTTCCTTTTAATCACATTTTATTACCACAATAAGAGAGTTGGTGTGGACAATAATACCTTTACGACAAAGAAGCTTGAAAACAAGGACAGTTACTTCATTGCATTCCATTAGCTAGACACTGCTACGGAACCCATGATGCTAATATTACATGGTGATGTCATGATTAATGCTACATAATGATGTTGTCACTTTGTACGCAAACTACAAACACTCCACAGTGCATAAATGTTAGCTGTCCAATATATTAAAATGCTGCCTGACCTGCTGAATTACTCCTGCCCCACCAAGCCCATCTCCAAATACTATCTTGGACTATCTTGTCACTCCCACGTCCAATGCCCTCCCACGTACATCCGCAATAACTTCACCACTTCAATAAATTCCAATTCCTTGACCCTCATTGCTTTACCTTTATCATGGACCTTTTCAGCCCCTTTACATCTCTATCTCAAACAACGCCTCAGGAAACTCCTATTTTCCTTAAATAGAAACTCAGTCCAGTCCCCTCAGCTAACATTCTTCTCTGCCTGTTGGAACAACTTTTCCTTTCATCCTTCTCACTTTCTCCAAGTGAATAGCCACGTGCACTCACATAGACCCCAGCTGTGCCTACATATTGGTGGAGTACACTGAGTACTCTTTGGTCAAAAAGCACCTCACACCATCCCCCAACTCATCTCCTCTACAAATATGGAGTTAGTCCGAGACAATGGTGAAGAGTTAAAAGATCACCCATGATCTTTTGAATGACAACAATTTCAGGGGGGGTGTCAGGCCAACGGCAGTGTCATTGTTTAATGTGCTTAAGATTGCAAGGTAGTGACTGCATTTGTGTCAGGCCAAGTAGGCAGATTCACCAGGCTGAGGTCTCTGCTTCCTTAACGAGTCCAATGATGTTTTTTGGTGTCTCACGAGTGGCCCTTAGCTGGAGTGGAGAATGAATCTTTAACCTCTGCTCAACAGTCAGCCAAGCGGCAGCACTGTTGGCACAGCGGTAGAGTTGCTGCCTTACAGCGCCAGAGACCCGAGTTTGATCCTGACTACAGGTGCTGTCTGTACGGAGTTTGTACATTGTCTCTGCTTTCTCCGGGTGCTCCGGTTTCCTCCCACACCCCAAAGATGTACAAGTTTGTGGGTGAATGGTCTTTGGTGAGTTGTAAAAGTGTGCCTGGTGTGTAGGAGAGTGCTAGTGCATGGGGTGATTGCTGGTCCGCGAGGACTCAGTCGGCCAGAGGGTCTGTTTCCGCGATTTAGCTCTAAGGTCTAATGCGTAAAGTTTCCAATCTGAAGCTTCCAGTCAGTTAAGGGTGCTGGCAGATCTGAACTAATATTATTACCAGCTTCCTCTTTAAAAATAATACACTGACCTTCACAATTTTATTGCAAAGAATAGGCCCCATAAATCGATAAGTTAGTATATAAGCATGAAACTGCAAGGCATGAAGGATTTCAAATTTCTAATGAAACTAAACATTCAACATGCAGCAGGATATCTTTGCTGGGATCTTGAATAACGATTCTGCACAAACCTTGTTACGCTAACGTTGAGTAGTTAATTGGCAGCAATGAATTACTGTATCATTTGTGCATTCACCGAAAAAAGGCAATGTTACTACAATGATCCAAAATACTCCATCATTTCACAATTAAATCTTTATTATACCTCACTTCAAATTCAAATCAATCTATAATCATACTTATCAACTGTAGCGTACAACACTGAGGCAGTGCACATGCACCAAAACGCTCCAAATCACGGAAGCAAAATGATTAAACATATACAATATTGACATTTTATTGCACTAGCCTCTATTTTTTCACTTTCCAGTTTGCTGGGATCATCCATTTTACAACATTTAATATATGTTAACAATTTTAACTTCTTACTTTTGTGTTTTTTCCTGAGCGTCCTGTGGAATTGCCTTGGCGTAATCTCTGGAAAAGCATTTGCTTTTAAAATGTCTTTACGGTAACCCGAATGACATGAGGAATTCAGAGTGGAAAACTGACCACTTTCCCTCCATTCCCTGATCACATGGCCTGCTCCATCATACACCATGGTTAGTGAAGAACCTTTTTTACCCACAGCTGATCTTTAAAGCAGGAGCTGATCGATATATTTCTGAAGGGTCTCGACCCGAAATGTCACCCATTCCTTATCTCCTGAGATGCTGCCTGACCTGCTGAGTTACTCCAGCATTTTGTGAAATAAATACCTTCGATTTGTACCAGCATCTGCAGTTATTTTCTTACACTAATATATCAGTTCCGATCTGCCTGCACTTGCAGCCTTAACTGAGTGGATGCTCAGTCTGCTGAACACAGGTTGAAATCCAGTCCTCCACTTTGGTTAGGTGGCCCTCTCAAAGCACCTGCACCACGCTGTTGGACTCATCGAGAGACAGAGACCTTAGTCTGGAGAATGGGCCCACAAGGCCTGTTAGTCAGACCTGAAATCTTAAGCATGTAAAAATATGAAGTTGGCCATTCATTCCCTTGAACCTGTTGTGTCATTCAGAACGATGATGCCTGATCTTTTAACTCATCACCATTCTCTTGCACTAACTCCATATTTGGCAAATTTCATGAGCTATGAATCTAATCAGGCCAGAAACTTTAAAATTTATTTTAGATTTTAGACACACATATGTGGAGACAGGGTCTTCGGCCCACTGAATCCACACCGACCAGCGATCATCCTGTACACTAACACTATCCCACACACTAGAGGCAACTTACACTTTACAGAAGCCAATTAACCTACAAACCTGTACGACTTAAGTGCGGGAGGAAACCGGAGCACAGGGAGGACACCCACTCAGTCACAGGGAGAATGTAAAGTCTCCGTACAGACAGTACCCATAGTCAGGATCAAACCCGGGTCTCTGATGCTGTAAGGCAGCAACTCTACTGCTGCGCCACTGTGCTGCCCCAAATGAACTCAAACGTTGAGCTTCCACAGTCCCCTTGTGTAGTAAATTCCTAAGATTCAACCCCCTGTGGATGAAGAAATTTCTTCCCAACTCTTCCCAATGTGGCAGACCCTTTATTTTAAGACCAGTTGTCGTATCCAAGCCAAACATCACCCAGTAACCATTGGTAAGAATATTTAAAGATTTAATAAGATCAGCTCTCATTCTTGTAAACTCAAGAGCATGGGCTCCATCTGCTTCGCCTCTCCCCATGTACCAAACTTGCTGCTTTAGGAACCTGTCCAGTGAGGCTTCATTGTAATCCTTTTATTACAAAGTATATCCTCAGCCGATATTGATCAGCTCCTACTTTAAAGACCTGCTGTGGGTATAAAAAGGTTCTTCACCAACCATAGTGTATTATCGAGCAGGCCATGTGATCAGGGAATGGAGGGAAATTGGTCATCTTTCCACTCTGAATTCCTCAGGGGAAAAGGAGTCCAACTTTCTGTTCTTGTAATAAAAGACCAACCAATGTACTGCTTGCTTTCAAAATCGCTTGTTGCGTCTACAGGTTAACCTTCAGTGATTTGTGCACAAGGTCCCTTTCAACACCAATACTTTTCAAACTCTTGCCATCCAAAAATGTTTCGACCGCAGTGGAGCTCTTCACATTTTTCCTCGTTATGTTTCGTCTGCTGCCCACGTTTCGGGTCGGGACCTTTCTTGTAACCTACAAATCTGCACATCTTTGGGACGTGGGCGGAGCATCCAGAGGAAATCTCCACACAGACAGCAACCAAAGTCACCATTGGAACCCAGGTAGACACAAAATGCTGGAGTAACTCAGAGGGACAGGCAGCATCTCTGGAGAGAAGGAATGGGTGACGTTTCAGGTCGAGACCTTCGATTTAAACCAGCATCTGCAGTTCTTTCCTACACTTTGGAACCCAGGTCTCTGGTGCTGAGAGGCAGCAACTCCACCAGCAGTGCCATTGGTACAGTGTGCTTTTACCAACTGCATCACTTGGCTAATTTCAATGCAGCTTGTCTCACTCTTCAGGGTTTCTTCATTATGCAGGAGTTCACTACAGTGACAGCGACAGAGTTGCAGGAGGTTTATCTTAGGTTCTGGTCCAGATGCTGTCTTTATTTCACTGACAAGTACAGCCGCTTTATCCACCATACAATCGAGTTAACACCAGAGAATTTAAAAAAACTCTCCTCGTTACCTCTTTATCAAACATACAACAAGGTCTCCTGGATCTTATTTCCTTAAATCCTAAGGTGCTGGGTGATTTATCTACTACAAAGAAACATTGTCTGAAAATATTTCGACAGACCCAGCTGGTGCTTTAGCACAAACACTGAGAGGAAACAAATTATTTTTCATTTCTATTATGTCTATCATTGTCTCCTGTAAGCCAACGAGGTATGGAAGTCAGAGACCTGTAAAGTAATGACTTCTTTAAAGAAAATTCACAATTGTATAAGTGCCACACTGAGGCTTAAGTATAGAAAAGACACAGCAACACATTTTCAATTGTCGTCTCCCTATGAATACTCTGGAGAGTCATCTGGAGAGCATTCACTAGAGCAGCGTTTCTCAACATTTTTACCCTTGCAGAACCCTTGAAATAATTTTAATGTCACAGGGAACCCCTACATAAAAATTATTATACATCTTTATTAATCCCTTTCAAAAACAAAGTTCATAGGGCAAACATAACATCTTTTTCTGATAACTGGTTTAAGCAAAAAATAACTTACGTTTTTCTCAAAGGTAGACACAAAATGCTGGAGTAACTCAGCGGGTCAGGCAGCATCTCGGGAGAGAAGGAATGGGTGACATTTTGCGTCGAGACCCTTCTTCAGACTGATGTCAGGGGAGGGGGCGGGACACACTCGTCTTCCTGTCTCTACTTCTCCCACTAGTCCTCCTGCCTCCTTCTTTCTCCCACTAGTCTTCCTGTCTCCTACCCTGTCCCTCTCTTTCCCATCCCCCTTGTTCCTGTCTCCTACCCTATCCCTCTCTTTCCCATCCCCCTTCCCCGTTCTTCCACTAGTCTTCCTGTCTCTTACTAGGAAACGGGGGGTTTCCCTCTTCCATTATAGATGAGGCTCTTACTGGGGTCTCCTCTATATCCCACAGCTCCGCTCTTGCTCCCCTCTCCCCATTCGTAACAAGGATAGAGTCCCCCTTGTCCTCACCTTCCACTCCATCAGCCGTCGTATACAACAAATTATCCTCCAACATTTCCGCCACCTCCAACGGGATCTCACTCCTGGCCACATTTTCCCATCTCCACCCCTTCCTGCTTTCCGCAGAGACTGTTCCCTCCGTAACTCCCTGGTCCACTCATCCCTTCCCACCCAAACCACCACCTCCCCGGGTACTTTCCCCTGCAACGGCAGGAGATGCAACACCTGTCCCTTTATCTCCCCCCTCGACTCCATCCAAGGACCCAAACAGTCTATCCAGGTGAGGCAGAGGTTCACCTGCACCTCCTCCAACCTCATCTATTGTATCTGCTGTTCCAGATGTCAACTTCTCTACATCGGTGAGACCAAGCGCAGGCTCAGCGATCGTTTCACTCAACACCTTCGTTCAGTCTGCCTTAACCAACCTGATCTCCCAGTAGCTCAGCACTTCAACTCCACCTCCCATTCCCAGTCTGACCTTTCTGTCATGGGCCTCCTCCATTGTCATAGTGAAGCCCAGCGCAAATTGGAGGAACAGGATCTCATATTTTGCTTGGGCAGTTTACACCCCAGCATTTAGACAGGTACATGGATAGGATTGATTTAGAGGGATATGGGCTAAATGCAGGCAGGTGGGACTAGTGTAGATGGGGCACGTTGGGCTGAAGGGCCTGTTTCCACAGGTATAACTCTAATATGATTCCATGATATTTGTGGATGTGCAAATATGACCCACTTGGTAGAATTGTAAATGTGTATTTAATGGAGGACGGAAAGACTGGGAACAGGGACAGAACATTCAGCCCAAACTACCTGCTCTGCTCTTCAAACAGATGATGACTGATGGGCTCAATTCTTGCCATTGCTTTGCAATTCTTCACATCCTTATTTGAACTCTTTCCAATGCTGCAAATGTCACGATACCATTGATCCTTGTGCAAAGAGGGCACCGGAGCAGGAAATTAGTCCCACATTTCTGTAACATTTGTTTGAATCTGCTTCTTGACTTGGTGCTTAAATGGCCAAACTATAATTTTCAAGACACAATTTGGAGTAATGGATTAATTCCCTCAAGAGATGCTGTCTGACCCACTGATTTACCCCAGCACTTTGTGCAGCACATTGGGCGGCACAGTGGTGGAGTTCCTGTCTTACAGCATCTGAGACTCGGGTTTGATCCTGACAACAAGTGCTGGCTGTATGGATTTCCTCCGGATGTTCCTGTTTCCTCAAACACTCCAAAGGTGTGTAGGTTAATTACCTTCTGCAAATTGTCCCGAGTGTGTAGGATAATGTTTGTGCATGGACCCATGTGCCGATGGGCCTGTTTCCACACCATATCTCCAATGTCTAAAGTCTTTACTCAAGATTCCAGCATATGCAGATATTTGTGTCTCTATAATTTTAAGACTTAGTCCCCTTAATATCAATTTCCCACTGGCTGAGTAGACGTGACAACAAGGCTCCTATATACCTATTCCAAACTATTAGAAACTGTGTGTGGGAAGGAACTGCAGATGCTGGTTTAAAGCTGGAGTAACTCAGTGGGACAGGCAGCATCTCCGGAGAAAAGGATTGGGTGATGTTTCAGATCGAGACCCTTCTTCAGACTGAAGTCTTTCAATCCTTCTCTCCAGAGATGCTGCCTGTCCCATTATTCAGCTTTTAGTGGCTATATTAGAAACTATCCTTTGCAAAACTATGGTACTGGATTATTACACGACACAAAGCAAATACATCAGAAAATGCCACAACAGCACCCTCTGCTGGATTTCATAGGAATGGAATGTCTCATAACATTCTAAAACATTTTAAAGGATCATCTATTTTATTCATTTGAAATAATCTCCGAGCAATACTATTTTGCACTGTAAAGTGTATTTTGTGTGTCAAAGGTCATGCAATAGATATCGCTTTTGTGGTAATCCTTGCTTGTTAATCTAAATGTGCCAGGGGGAAATAACAAATATCCAAAGCTGATGATATTTAATTAATTAACGCAGAAAGATGAATTGAATGGTTTCCTTTTAATTTGAAGAAAACCGGGATAGTGCTGGCTAGGCAGACAGGGATTGGAGTCTGAAGAAGGGTCTCGACCCAAAATGTCACCCATTCCTTCTACCCAGAGATGCCCCAGCATTTTGTGTCTATCTTCAGGGGGTGGAGGTTTGGTGAGATGATTTAACTCACGACTATGGGTATGATGACTGCTGCCATCTCTTGGGGCTTTTGTGAACTGCAAGCTTCTCTTAAATTACCCGTGCAAGCAATCCACGAGTGTCCAGTGCCATTGTGATGATCCGACAAATACCATCGGGACAGCAGCTTATGCCAATCTTCCAGCCTTCCCTCTCACACCACCACGTGGAACAGATGGAAGTGAGAGGGGGTGGGGAGATAAATAAAGCACTTCAAAGACCAGGATACAAAAGGCACAAAAACCCTGGTGTTTCAAGGAGAGTTATGTTTGAACACAGGCCAAAAGGTGGAAAAATATCTGGTTGACAAGAGATTTCAGTGATGAGGGTGGTAAAATTAAGGAGACTTAAGCACAGGGTTGAAAGTTTAAAAATTATAGGATTTTGGGGCAGCACAGTAGAGCTGCTTCCTCACAACGCCGGAGACCAGGGTTCCATCCCTACCACGGGTGCTGTCTGCGGGAGTTTTTTTTAGAGATACAGCGCAGAAACAGGCCCTTCGGCCCATCGGGTCCGCGCCGCCCAGCAATTCGTTGGATGCTTTCAAGAGAGAGCTGGATAGAGCTCTTAAGGATAGCGGAGTGAGGGGGCATGGGGAGAAGGCAGGAACGGGGTACTGATTGAGAGTGATCAGCCATGATCGCATTGAATGGCGGTGCTGGCTCGAAGGGCTGAATGGCCTACTCCTGCACCTATTGTCTATTGTCTATTGTCCCCGCATACTAACACTATCCTACACCCACTAGGGACAATTTTTACATTTGCCCAGCCAATTAACCTACATACGTGTACGTCTTTGGAGTGTGGGAGGAAACCGAAGATCTCGGCGAAAACCCACGCAGGTCACGGGGAGAACGTACAAACTCCGTACAGACGGCACCCGTAGTCAAGATCGAACCTGGGTCTCCGGCGCTGCATTCGCTGTAAGGCAGCAACTCTACCGCTGCGCCACCGTACCGCCGTTTTGCACGTTGTGCCTGTGATTGTGAAGGTTTCCTCCGGGTGCTCCCATTTCCTCCCACATCCCAAAGGCGTGCGGGTTTGTTAGTTACTTGCCTCTGTAAGTTGCCCCTTTGTGTGTGGACGTGTGGACATGAGAATGGGATAACATTGAAATGGTGCGAACAGGTGATCGATGGTCCGTGTGGACTCAATGGGCCATAGGGCCTGTCTCCATGCTGTATCTTTCAATACCAACAGTGGTATGGGTGTCTATGTAGGTCGACAAGCCTAAGCGGGACGTGTAAACATGGAGCAAATGAGCATTTGGATCGCAGAGCCTTGGGCATGTATATATAGTGGCCAGAACACCAATGAAGTCAAGTTTCTTCATGAAAATAAATGCATGGGGGGAGATTTGGGCATATTAATCATAGCAGTGATAGACTTATATTTTACACAGAAGGAAAAAGGTGGTCTTCAGTATGAAGTGGACAGAAGCCCAGCTCTGTGTGAAAGAGGTTGCAAGGTCAAGGGGAAACTGTTTTGGTCCGAGATAATACCAAGATGAGAAAGTGCTCATGGCCAGTGTTCAGAGATTGTAGCCAGAAGTTAAAGTATTTACAGTTCTTAACGGAAGAAAACCAACTCAGGTGAACATGCATTCCAGACGCAGAAAGATAGGTGACGATTGTAAATATCAGCATGTGTATCAAACCATCCAATATATAAACATATGTGAAGCCTTTGGCTTTAAGAGTGGTTCGCTTACTTTGTTTCATACCATGAACTTGGAGGGCCGAAAAGGCCTGTTTCCGGCTGTATATATATGATATGATATGATGATAATACCTCATAGAATTACTTTCCATCAGTTTCAGTAGACTTGATAGTTTATTTGGAGTTTAATTTATTGGACATCATGTTTGTTTTAGTGCTACTTGAAAACTTGAATTGTGAATCTACCTTTCCTTTCAAATCTCATTCCTGTTTTGTGCACTGTTCCCAAGATAGGCCCTCACTTCAGAATGATAGTTATTTCTAGTTTTTCCCTCATCACCAAAAACAGGAAACTCAATTATTTGGTTAATCCCAAGACGTGTGATTTACAAATGTCCTTCATCTATTGACATGATGACATTGATACCTTACAGATACTGCCTGACCATCCAAAGCCACTTCAACAACCCTAACACCACTACCACCACCACCACTCCACTACTGAATCCGTCTTTCGCAGCCACGCAACTCCCAATGCACTGCCAACATTGCCACTCTGCTCAAACAGTGAGATTCTGCCATCTAGTAGTAACTATGCCCAGATGGCAGAAACTTTGGATTTTCCCTGAGCCATCATAAAAGTCCTCTGATAACTCATGATATCTAAATGCTCATCAGAGGCATTTAGAAACAATTAAAGTTTTTAAAAATCACTAAATTATAATTCCAGTTAAAATCTATTTTCACTGCCATAACTTAAGGTAGCAACTCTACCACTGCTCTGTCCTTATGGCGCCAGAGACACTGACTACAGGTGCTGTCTGTACGGAGTTTGTATGTTCTCCCTGTGACTGTGTGGATTTTCTCTGGGTGCACTGGTTTCCTCCCACAATCCAAAGACTTTTGTAGGTTAATTGGCTTTGGTAAAACTTGTATGTGGGATAGCGCTAGTGCACGGGTTGATCACTGGTCGGCATGGACTCGGTGGGGTCGAAGGGCCTGTTTCCACGCTGGCTCTCTGAAGTCTAAAGTCCAGCAGTGCAATGGGAGGTCAGATGTGCTCACATCCAAGCTCCAGGAAGCTTTGAACTTCTGCATGCCACTGCAAAGGCGCACACCCACCGAGCTTAGACACAACAACCAGCTGACTGTCAGCACAAACAGCTCTCGAACACACAGGCCCACAAGTCAAACACAACCAAGGTCAAACAATAAACTGTGAATGGAGAGATAAAATGATCAAATATGGCAGTTTCAGAATTATTCCCAGATGCATACATTTCGTCCAATATTGGACGTTTTACAATGGAATTTTAAGAATGCTTTACTTGATTTATATGAGAATAAAATCTTTCTCTAAGCGCGAGTTAACCCTTCATGTTTTAGAGACACAAACTAAAATTGACTGTGAAAAGATCCCACTTATCGGAACGCTCTACGCTTTGAAATTCAGAAATATTGTATATTTCAAATCATCTCCGATGCGCTTTAAATTCTTGTCTACGTCTAAGCAGAGCAACTTCTTATTTGAAAAAGCATTTTATAATGAACTTCTAAGTTCTTAGTCAGAGAAAACACTCAAGCAGCTCACTCATCCATTGTGTGTCAAATCCAGATCTGTGAATTGGAGTTCATTAACATGTTTTAATGGGTATCTGAGTGATCAGTGTATTTTTTTCTTAATTGCTGACTAAAAGGCATTTGACCATTTCCTCCTACTTATTTTGATATGTAGGGAAAATGCCATTTTAACTGAGAGGGTCAAAGCATAGAGGAGATGTGCGGGACAAGTTTTATAAGAAAACTCATCTATTGCATCCGCTGCTCTAGATGCCAACTTATTTACATCGACGAAACCAAGCGCAGGCTCGGCGATCGCTTCGCTGAACACCTGCGCTCGGCCCGCATTAACCAAACTGATCTCCCGGTGGCCGAGCACTTCAACTCCCCCACCCATTCCCAGTCTAACCTTTCTGTCATGGGCCTCCTCCAGTGCCATAGTGAGGCCCACCGGAAATTGGAGGAACAGCACCTCATATTTCGCCTGGGCAGTTTGCAGCCCAGTGGTATGAACATCGACTTCTCCAACTTTAGATAGTTCCTCTGTCCCTCTCTTCCCCTCCTCCTTCCCAGATCTCCCTCTATCTCCCTGTCTCCACCTATATCCTTCCTTTGTCCCGCCCCCCCTGACATCAGTCTGAAGAAGGGTCTCGACCCGAAACATCACCCATTCCTTCCCTCCCAAGATGCTGCCCGACCTGCTGAGTTACTCCAGCATTTTGTGATTAAATGCGGGACAAGTTTGTTTTTTTTACCCAGAGAGCGGTGGTGGAGGCAGACACAACAGTGGCATTTGAGAAGCTTTTAGATAGATACATGGATTTGCCGGGAGTGGAGGGATATGGATCACATGTAGGCAGAGGAGATTAGATTTTCTTGGCATTATGCTCAGCACAGGCATGGTGCGCTGAAAGGAATGTTCCCGTGTTGTACTTTTCTGTTTTCTATGTTCAAATTCCAGCTACTTAAAAATAACTAAATATTGTAAATTATACCCATCCTTCTTGAATTCGTCTCTTAATAGGATGGGACTTCTGTTCACCGCCACAGACCCTTGCAATGGGAATCATTTGATGCAGATGGCCGAGATAGGAATGACAGCGCCATAGGTGGAAAAGCAGCTACACCTGAGCAAAATGATGGAAGGTGCAAAGGAGGTGGAACAGCCTTGGGGGCAGGGTGGTCCTCTGGCTCCATTCATCAGAATCAGAATCATCACTGCCATTACCACAAGTCTCGTGCCCCACTTCACAGCCAATAACAATGAGAGCTAGCCAGGCAGTAAATCACCAGTGTTAAGATCTCGTTCTCCCCACTGGTATTCAAACACCGCAGATAGACGAAGTTGGTCAGCGGTAACTCAAGCAGGTATGTAGGAATAGATTACATGCAGACAGGTCAGGATTGGCCTTAGTATCATGCTCGGCACAGACAGTGTGGTCCGAAGAGCCTGTTCCCATATTCTACAATGGTTTAACATTCAAAAGAGTAAGTTTAGTGGGATATGGGCCAAACACAGGCTGGTGGGGATAGTGTAGATGGGGCATCTTGATCGCCATGGGCAATGTATGCCAAAGGGCCAGTTTCTGTGCAGAATGGGGTATGGAAATCCAACTCAAAGCAGAAGAGTGACATAGGTCTTGGTATCCGAATTCACCATCTTTCCTGCTGCCACCCAATTCCGGGCAGGAGAGGGAATGAAAGCCAAATTCATTCACTAGTTAATCTTCACTTCTGCACCACAACGTGTCGCTTGTCATCTTTCATAGGCACAGGAGTCATCGGGTTTCATAAAGTACACTTAATGTGGTTTTTGAAAGATGACAGTGCCTTGATTGCAAAACACAAGAAGGGAGTTGAAGAACATCTCAGTAAATGTTACATTATAAACAAACTGTTGAGTGGAATTGATAAACCAGTGCAACTTGGCTGAACCTGAACAAGATTTGATGGATTGATCCAAATTGAAACTAGGATTGAAAATGGCAGGCTCAGATTGACTTGTAATTTTAAAGGCCAAACTGGAAAATGTAATTTCAAGTCATCTGTGCAGTCTCAAACTGAACATTAACTCTGTAGTTGAAGGTTCAGGGCAGACGACACAGATTCATAGCGTTACATCGCACAGAAACAGGCCCTTCAGACCACAGTGCCCATGCTAACCAAGATGCCCCATCTACACTAGTCCCACCTGTCTGCTTTTGGCCCACATCCCTCTAAATCTACTCTTTGGAAATTTAAACCATTGAAGAACATAGGAACAGGCTCTTCGGCCCACAATGTCTGTGCCGAACATGATACTACGACCGATCCTTATCTGCCTGCACATAATCTTATTCCCCTACATTACTTGCAGATCCATGTGCTTAGTCAAAAATCTCTTCAGTGTCATTGTTGCATTGGCCACCATCACCACCCCTGGCAGCCCTTTCAGCCACCCACCCAGTTCTGTGTAAAAATAAGATATGTAGTAAAAAAGATCAGCTGACATCAAGGCAAATCAGTAAAGGGGCAGCACGGTGGCGCAGCGGTAGAGTTGCTGCCTTACATCACCAGAGACCCACGTTCGATCCAGACCTCAGGCTCCGTCTGTGTGGAGTTTGCTGTGACCTTGTGGGTTTCTCCAGGTGCTCCGGTTTCCTCGCACATTCCAAAGACATGTAGATTTTTAGGTTAATTGGCTTTTGTAAATTGTCCCTAAGGTGTAGGATAGAACTAGTGTATGGGTGATCACTGATCTGCCCAGACTCGGTGGGCCAAAGGGGCTGTTTCCATGCCGTATCAATAGACAATAGGTGCAGGAGTAGGCCATTCAGCCCTTCGAGCCAGCACCGCCATTCAATGCGATCATGGCTGATCACTCTCAATCAGTACCCCGTTCCTGCCTTCTCCCCATACCCCCTCACTCCGCTATCCTTAAGAGCTCTATCCAGCTCTCTCTTGAAAGCATCCAACGAACTGGCCTCCACTGCCTTCTGAGGCAGAGAATTCCACACCTTCACCACTCTCTGACTGAAAAAAATCTTCCTCATCTCCGTTCTAAATGGCCTACCCCTTATTCTTAAACTGTGGCCCCTTGTTCTGGACTCCCTAAACAAAACTAAATAAAACTGTAGTAGAAAAAGTTGAGGGAAGTGGGACAGTGGCAAAATGTTATTAAACAAATTGTGAAAATACTTTCGTTTAGTTTGGAGATACAGTGCGGAAATGGGTCCTCTGTCTCACCAAGTCCACTCTGACCAGTGATTCCCGCACGCTGGCACTATCCTACACACTGGGAACAATTTACAATTTTTGCCAAAACGAATTAACCTACAAACCTGCACGTCTTTGGAGTGTGGGAGGAAACGGGAGATCCCGGAGAAAACGCACACCGTCACAGGAAGAACGTACAAACTCTGTAAAGACAGCACTCGTAGTCAGGATCAAACCCGGGTCTCTGGCACTGCGAGGCAGCAACTCTAACGCTGCGCCACCATGAAGCTCTAACGGTCATGATATAAAATGGCGGAAGGATAAATAATACCTAAAACGGAGAGTCCAAGTACACCGATGTTCCTCTCCCCTCGGTCAGGCGGATTGTTCACCAAACACTGGTATGTCCCCGTGTCCGATAGCTGACTGTTATTAATGAAGATGGAGGCACTCGTGCTGGGCATGGTGACAACAAATCCCACACGGGAATTAAACAGGCTGGCCCCACTGATAACCTGGCCTCCCTGGTACAAAATCACCTGCGACAGAGAAAAGCAAGAAAATAAACCATTCAATCCATTTCAAGTCCGGATCAATTTTTTTAAAAGTTTCCATCCAATTGCATGCATTTACTAAAATTTCGTTTTATCACAAAGTACAAATTCAAACACATGGAAATCATAATGTTCACATAAAACGGCACTGATTTCTGCAACACAATGGCTCTCATCACGTTTAGTCCATAGGTAGATGTGCATCAGAGGGTGGTGGGGAGATGGAAGGAGCTGACATTAATATGTAGAGGTGCGTACAATTACAATGTTTAAAAGACATTTAAACGGATACAAGGCTAGGATAGGTTTAGAGGGATAATGGCCAAATGGTACTAGCCCAAATGGAACATCTTGGCCAGCATGTTGAGTTGAGCTGAAGGACCTGTTTCCATACTGTTTAACTATGACTCAGATGTATTTTATTTGAGATTAATCTAGTTTAAAGATACAGCTTGGAAACAGCACTGCGGCCCACTGAGTCCGCGGCGTCAAACGATCACCCATACACTACTTCTATTCCTCACACACACTAAGGAATTTGTCTGCACAAACTCCATACAGACAGCACCTGTAGTTAGAATCAAACCCGGGTCTTTGGTGCTACAAGGCAGCAACTCTTCTGTAGATCAAACCAGTCATTCTCATTCTCTGAACACAGATCCTCTTTGTCCTCCAAGTTTACTTGTCCCAAGTGCCTAATCATTCCTTTTGGGATCATTAAACATCTCCACTTCCATCACTTGCTCGGGAAGCAAGTTCCAGGTAACTACCTTCTGTTACGTAAAAGGTTCTTCTCACATTCCCCGGTATCTCTTGCCCAAAACTTTAAATCAGTTGCCTGTACCGTAAGCTGATGGAAAATGACTTTACTTTGTCTATCTTATTGAAACCTGTCAAAATCTGGAACACCTCTATCAAATCTCTACTCAGCCTCCTTTCCTCTACAAACACCCCCGGCTTCTCTGATCGACTTATGCTGCGGAGATTTTTGAATCCATGGAAAAATTCAGTTTGAAACCCAACTGTATTTCGCCGAAGAATTTGTTTCTAAATGGAGGAAAGTCTTGGCCCATTTAAGACACTCTTCATCATGAATGATGCCCAATCACTTATAGCTGACTGGAGCATTCTTACAGTGAGAAGCAATGGGTGTGTGCACATCACTGATATCACTTATCAAACACGCCAGACATTTCAGATTATTGAAGGCAGCCTGCACACATTTGAGGACAAGAACAAACTAATAGCTCAATGTATTATTGATATAGAAACAGTGTGACAGCAATTCAGTCGAACTAGACTTTACAAGATTGCTTCTTTAAAAATAAAAAAGTTTGTTAGATTCAAACAAGCTGTGTAAATCCTTCGACTGAAGATGATGGAAGCTCCACTTTCTCCTCAGTAGCTGTAACTCACCCACTGTCTGAAGAAAGGTTGCCGAGCCAAAACAATAACTGGTTTCTCTTTCCGCAGGTGCTGCTTGACTTGGATTGTTCCTCTACTATTTTCTGCTTTTGTTCCAGAAATATTGTGCTCAAATCTGGTTTTCCCCTCAAGTAAGGATGGATATACTTGTGAAAAAGGGGATACAATGATGGTTCACCATGTTAATTCCTGGAACGTGTGGAGGTGTTGTCCATGGTTTCAGTGAAAGGCAAGGCAGATATGAGCAGCTGAATACCCTAGTCCTACTATTACTATTTCTTATTTCCGAAACTGGTTTCACTCAGATTCGTTTCGAAGTCAATTTTTAATCTGCCATTGACTCTAAAGTAAACATGACCACACATTAAAATAGCTATTCAGTCATGAATGGTACCAAAAAATGATCAGAAAACCAAATGGAATGATACATTTGGAACACAAGAGACTGCAGATGCTGGAATCTTGAGCAAAACACAAAGTGCTACAGGACCTCAGCAGGTCAGGCAGCATTTGGAGAGGGAATGGACTGACTCCATTTTGGGTCGGGATCCTTTTCCATGATCTTGGTGAGACGCCTTGCCACACATGCATGAGCTCCAAAGAAAACCTACCCACTCTGCACAGTTTGCCTCGTAACACAAAGGAGATTGTGGGCTGTGCAGGGGAGAAATCTGGTGAATTATCATCTGTTAAAATCCGATTCATCTCTCCCCCATTGTAGGCCTTGGACTTTGTCTATGGGACTGATGCGCCACAATGTTGAGAACTATACTCTGCACTTTCCCCTTTGCTTTATCTATTGTTCTCGCGTTTAACTTGATTGTCTTTATCATATCATATCATATATATACAGCGGGGAAACAGGCCTTTTCGGCCCACCAAGTCCGCGCCGCCCAGTGATCCCCGCACATTAACACTACCCTACACACACTAGGGACAATTTTTTTTACATTTACCCAGTCAAATTGACCTACATATGTGTGGTATATTTGATCTGTTCGGATAGCATTCTAAATAAAGCTTTTCACTGTATCCTGGTGCACGTGACAATAATAAACCTAAAATTAATTTATTTGTATTTGTGGATTACCCAGATAATATCATCTTTTTCACAAATTTGTAAACTTTTAAGTGTGCAACAAAGGTATGTAGGTTAATTGGCTGGGTAAATGTAAAAATTGTCCCCAGTGGGTGTAGGATAGTGTTAATGTTACGGGGATCGCTGGGCGGCACGGACTTGGTGGGCCGAAAAGGCCTGTTTCCGGCTGTATATATATGATATGATATGATATGAAAGGCTAACAGTAGCTTTCACGACCTGTTTCCCCTTCAGTGTGGCCATTTAAACAATCTCTCAGCCAACTAATATATTCCTATTGTTGCCATGCTTTCAATGTCACACGCCACATAGAAATCTTACAATGAAGTAAATTTGCAGTACCACCATCATAGTCTGTGCATTTGAAAATATACTAAGGATGCACACAATGCATATCCTTGGATGAGAGTATCTCTGGTATTCCAAGAATAAAACATTTTCATGGTAGGTACCTGTTCAAGGAAAACCCCTCAAAAAGCAGGCACGTAGAAACATGGACTGAAGACAACTCTAATCAACAGTTCAAAAGCTCTTTTATCAGAAGAGTAATTTTAAAAGCTGCATATGATAGATTGTGGAGAAGGAATTTTGAACTCCTGCCCACTCCGGCGCACACAGTTGCAGCGGCTCGATGTCCTCCCGGTCAGTGCTCGTGTTTTTTGTGTATGTGTGTGTGTATGTGTGCGTGTTGTTTTGTGCCCTGTGTACTTACTGTCGGGCGAACAACGTCTACGGCCGGCAGGATCTTCTTAGGATTGGAGCCGGTCGCGAATGGGGGGTTACCGCCGAGTTTGTCCGCTCATACAAGATCCCGGCGGACATAGCGAGGAGCCCCGACTCTCCGTGGATCACCATCCCCGCGGGGAGGAGGCGAAGGCGGCGCAGAGAGAGAAGGCAAAAGCGAGGCGGCAGGGCCGGCGCTCTGGTCAGGCTACGGAGGCAGCCACTGAAACCACCGCTTCCCAGCCTGTTTCTAACGAACGCCAGATCCCTCGCTAACAAGATGGATGAACTTAGGCTGCAGACTGCAGCTAACAACGCCGTGAAGGACAGCTGTATCCTGCTGATCACGGAGACCTGGCTTCATTCTTTCATTCCGGACTCTGCTATCGAGCTAGCAGGCTACACAGCACAGCGTCATGACAGGACAAGAGACTCTGGTAAGAGCAGAGGTGGAGGGCTCTGTGTGTACGTGAACAACACCTGGTGTACAAACACAGTGATTGTAGACAGTCACTGCTCCCCGGACCTGGAGTATGTAACTGTTAAATGCAGGCCCATTTATCTCCCTAGAGAGTTTACTGTTGTCATGATAACTGCTGTGTACATACCACCGGATGCTAATGCTAACTCGGCTATCGGATATTTGTATGGTAGCACTAGCAGTCAACAGAGCATATATCCTGACGGTGTTCACATCATAGCAGGGGACTTTAACCACGCGGACTTGAAGAAAATGCTCCCCAAATTCTATCAGCATGTTAAATGTGCTACAAGAGGAGCTAACACACTGGACAAGGTCTACTCCAACATCAAGCTGGGCTACAGGGCTAGACAACTACCACACCTGGGTCAGTCGGACCATATGTCCCTGTTTTTAATTCCTGCATATGCCCCCCTCAGGAAAACCGCTCCTACCATCACAAAGACCATCACAACTTGGCCTGATGGTGCATCTCAGCAGCTGCAGGACTGCTTCGACAGGACCAACTGGGATGTGTTTGAACACCGGGACCTGGAGGTGTTCACAGACAGTGTACTATGTTACATTAAAAACTGCATGGACACTGTCACAGTGGACAAACGCATCCGGGTCTACCCCAACCAGAAGCCCTGGATGACCCGGGAGGTCCAGCGGCTGTTAAAAGAGAGGAACACTGCTTTTAGGTCTGGCGATAGGGCTTTATACAGCATGGCCCGAGCTAACCTGAAGAGAGGCATCAGAGAGGCCAAATTAGACTACAGGAGGAAGATAGAGGACCACCTGGACAGTAACAACAGCAGGCAGGTGTGGCAGGGGATCCAGTATCTAACCAACTATAAGACCAACCTTGGAGCTGCTGAAGGTGACGCCTCGTTGGCAGAGGAGCTGAACCTCTTCTTTGCTCGCTTTGAAGTGGAGCCACCCGAGACAGCCATATCACACCACATGGTCCACAGCAGCCTAACCCTCAAGATAGAGGAGCATGAGGTGAGGCGCACGCTGCGGGCCATCAATCCAAGGAAGGCTACTGGACCCGACGGCGTCTCTGGACGCGTGCTGAAGGACTGCGCTGACCAGCTGGCTGGAGTCTGTACGAGGATTTTCAACCAGTCTCTGGCCCAGTCCACTGTTCCATCCTGTCTGAAGTCCGCAATCATAGTCCCCTTGCCCAAAAAACCCCACATTTCCAGCCTCAACGACTACCGGCCAGTCGCACTCACACCAGTGGTGATGAAGTGTTTTGAAAAACTGGTCCGGGGTCATATCACATCACTCCTGCCCCGAAGCTTTGACCCCCACCAGTTTGCGTACAGAGCGAATAGATCCACAGAGGACGCTATAGCCACAGCCCTCCATGCTGCACTGTTCCACCTGGAGCAGCCGGGGAGCTACGTGCAGATGCTCTTTGTGGACTACAGCTCTGCCTTTAATACCATCCTTCCCCATAAACTGGTGGACAAACTGGGGGACTTGGGACTTCCACACTCCACCTGCATGTGGATAAATAGCTTCCTGTCAGCTCGCAGCCAGAGAGTCAGAGTGGGCCATCACACATCCACGGCCCTTAGCCTCAGTACCGGCTCTCCACAGGGCTGCGTGCTGAGCCCCCTGCTCTACACCATCTATACACATGACTGCACCCCCGCCCACCACAGCAACACCATTGTCAAATTTGCGGATGACACTACGGTGGTGGGACTCATCACCGGGGGGGACGAGTACGCCTACCGGGATGAGGCGGAGCAGCTGACAGTGTGGTGTGGAGAAAATAACCTGCTCCTCAACACCTTAAAGACAAAGGAAATAATAATAGACTTCAGAAAGAATAAAACGGACATGGTACCATTAACTATCAGAGGGGACTGTGTGGAGAGGGTGGCGGATTTCCGCTTCCTGGGAATCCATATTGAGGAGGACCTGACGTGGAGCGTGAACACCTCTGCGCTGCTGAAAAAGGTCCAGCAGAGACTGCACTTCCTGAGGGTGCTCAGGAAGAATAACATCACTCAGAGACTGCTGTTGTCCTTTTATCGGTGCTACATTGAGAGCATCCTAACATACTGTGTATGCGTATGGTACACCAGCTGCACAGCGGCTCAGAGGAAAGCGCTCCAGAGGGCCATTGACAACGCCCAGAGGATTGTCGGCTGCCCTCTACTTACCTTGGAGGACTTACACAGTTCCCGCTGCATCAAAAAATCCCAGAGTATTATAAAGGACATTTCCCACCCCGGACACTCCCTGTTTGAACTGTTACCGTCAGGCAGACGGTACAGATCTACAAGGACAAGGACAAACAGACTTAAAAATAGTTTTTACCCCACTGCTATAAAGGCACTAAATGTAGCCGCCAAGGAACGCAGGGGCGATACATAATAAGAGACTGTGAAATCGACAGAAGGATGTAGGGTTGGGTGTTTATGCGTGCTATTTTCATGATATTTATTTTAGTTGTTTATCTTTTTTAAAATATTTTACCTTGTATGTATCGTTAGCTTTTAGAAATGTTTGAATGGTGCACTGACTGGCTGACATTTTACAATTTCGTTGTACATGGCTCATGTTACAATGACAATAAAGGAACTATTCTATTCTTCTATTCACACAAAGAAATGATCAAATTTTACTTATTATTTTTTCCTGCATTTACTGACTCATGGCACAGTGATAGAGTTGTTGCCTTACAGCGCCAGAGACCCGGGTACGATCCTGCTATTGGTGCTGTCTGTACGGAGTTTGTACGTTCTCCCCGTGACTGCGTGGGTTTACTCCGAGTGCTCCGCTTTCCTCCCACACTCCAAAGATGGACAGGTTTGTAGGTTAATTGGCATCAGTAAAACTTTCAATTGTTCCTTGCGTGTAGGATAGTGCTAGCGTGCGGGGAGATTGTTGGTCTGCATGGACTCGGTGAGCTGAAGGGGCTGTTTCCACACTGTATCTCTAAACTAAAGTAAAGACTTCTTCTCTGGCCCACACGTACACGATACACCAGAGATAAGCCACAGGAAGTGCAATTTCCCCACACTGTAGCCTTCTTCAAGGGGTGCAGGTGACGTTATTAAAATCACAGATGCACTGCAACAATTTCGACAGTCTTGGAGAGAAAACACATTTCTCAGAAAGCTGCCGGCTTCGTGCGAATCCCCATTTGTGGCCCAGGGCTTTCGAATATTCCATTCATGCAATGCTGTTTGAAGGCACGGCTCACAAGCAGTGTGCTATCTTCAGATCTCCTGGGAGTTGATGAGGTGGTGCACAAGGAAAGCGAGATCAGTGTTTTCTCAATCCCACACCGACAAGCGCCAGAGTTAGTTATAATGCCTTGGAGAGATTGAATTAATACTTTGTTGGTGACAGGACTAGTTAAGAAGAACATGGGGAAACTGACAGTGGAACTGCTGAGGTTTTGCTGTCCACAGAGGCAGCTTACGTCTTCTGCACAACTCAGGAGTGAGAATCTCAAGGAGCCCAGCAATAAAATCTAATTATCTGAGAATAATTACTTCTCTATGCTCGAAGTGACTGTGCTCAGTCACCCAGGCCAACGATAATGAAGACATTGACCACTCCAAAGGCATTGACAAAACTGCAACACAAAGGGCATCTGTGTAGGTTGAGTTTTTAAAAGACTTCACTGAATGCTCCGAGGAGAAATGAACAACTTTCTTTACATAACACAATGGTGACTTCTAGTCTCAAAATGGTGGAAGATCAGGTTAAAATTGGAAGCCGACTTTGTCTGTTTTTGCTCCACTGAATATATTTAGTTCGATTGCCAAATTAGGCATTACCTGCGCACATAAAAATAATTCAGCATGTTGTGTCCCTCTTGCTTTGAGAAACTTTTCTCAGAGTTGCACTCACTTGTGCAAGAATACCAAATAAATATTTGGCGTTGAGAATAATAAAAGTAACTGATTTTATCACAATTATGTCTTGATCATTTGTTTGCAATAAGCGGAATAAAACCAAGTGGCGAAGGAGTGGCTTGGCAGAGGTACCTGTAATAACTACGCTGAGCGGATGGGGCATAGGGCTGCTTTTGACAGCAGGCTATTAAACACTACAACCTCCAAATAACCTCTGAACTACATGGAGGCATAGGTTTTGCCTTTCGTGTGTGCGTGCACGATTTTGTGTGGGTGTGTGTGGTGTGTGTGATATGTCTGTATGTATATATATATATGTCTGTATATTTATTCATATATATACATACACACACATACTGTTTATCAACATGTTTGACAGTGGCACAGAATCAACGCACGAGTGAAGGGCTTGTGAAACACAGCCGCGAACATCTTACAGCTCACGAGTGCGCTTCAGCGAGTCGCCCCTGGGCTCAAGCGAGTATACGTCTTGCATCTGCTGCATGTCAGGGAATATTATTCCACTGCCAATAGCTTACAATGCTCTTTGAGAGCATAGAGAGAACTGTTACATAACCCTCCACCCCTAGTTTGTTCAAACATCTAAAACATTGCTTGAATATTCAACATTATATTGACCATGACCCTGGTAAGCAAATGTTCTTCAGTGTAAAGATTGTACTTCATTGACTGTGTCCACCTCAAAGTGATTGGGATTCAAGGCTGCATCAACAAGAGCTTCGGTTGCCATTGAAGTGTTTGTTCTTGTGACTATTAGCAAGGTTGCAGCTGCGTGAGCATGATATTTGTGCTAAAAACAAAGCGCTGGAGGGATTCAGAACTCAGCCGCTTAGGCATACCCATAGTTCATCTGTGGAGGGAATCGACAGGCAACGTTTCCAGTCGAGACCCTTGTTCAGACTGATGGGGGGGGGGGAAAGAAAAAGCTGGAAAAGGAAGATGGAGGAGTGGGGGAGTGGACCAAAGCCTGGCAAGTGATAGGTGGATACAGACGAGGGGAGGAGGTGATTGGCAGATAAGTGGAGTAAGTGACAAAGGTTAGAGATGAAAATAAAACAAAAAGTGTCAGATAAAGATGAGGAGGTGTGCAATGTAAAGACAATGGGTTGAAGGGAACTCTCCACTTTGCAGTCCGCTATGTTCCAAGGCCGCAACTTTCCATTGACGATAATGGTCAGTTGGGATAGTGTCGTTTTATGATAAGCAGCATATTGGAGTCGAGACTGCACAAGTCTTGGTTTCCAGCCAACAAAGGCAGCTATCTACTGACATAGCAGTGTAGAACGACCTTGGTCTGCAGACAGCCTGGGGTTGAGATATTTTAGGAGCACACGAGGCCTTCTGCCAAAGCCAGCGTTTGGGAGAGATTACTGCATTCCCAAACAGGGGCAGCACGGGTGGCAATGATAGAGTTGCTGCCTCACAGCACCAGAGACCCGGGTTCGATCTGGACTACAGGTGCTGTCTGCACAGAGTTTGTACGTTCTCCCTGTGACCATGTGGGTTTTCTCTGGGTGCTCCGGTTTCCTCCCACACTCCAAAGACGTACAGGTTTGTAGGTTAATTGGCTTCGGTAAAATTGTAAATTGTCCCTGGTGTGTAGGATAGTGCTCGTGTACGGGGTAATCACTGGTCAGTGCGGACTTGGTGAGCCGAAGGGCTTGTTTCCACACTGTATCGCTGCAGACTAAATCAGAACCATAGCTGTTCCAATATAAATTGTAGCTGGCAAGTAGCCAAATGATAAACACGGTACTGTCAAGAAAGCCCTTTGTAACTCAGAAACACGCAGAAAAAACAAATATAAGCATAAGCAAGAACATTAAACAAAAGCCTCAATGATCTATCTATCTATCTATCTATCTATCTATCTATCTATCTATCTATCTGTCTGTCTGTCTGTCTATCTATCTATCTGTCTGTCTGTCTGTCTGTCTGTCTGTCTGTCTGTCTGTCTGTCTGTCTGTCTGTCTGTCTGTCTGTCCGTCCGTCTATCTGTCTATCTATCTATCCATCTATCTACCTACCTACCTATCAATCAATCACTAAAACTCTCTGTCCGTGTGTATGTCTGTTTGTGCAAAGCATAACTTTTATGGCTCGCACAGCCAAAACGATACACCAGAGCGCCACCATTTTTGCACCACCTTACTCACCATTATCCTGGGCATAATATGTAACAACTCTCATTCAAATTGAACCTACATTTTTAAAGTTAGAGAGATTTTAAAGTTTAGCGTATGACGTCACAATGCTCCACGTTCCACTTCATTTGCTCCACACTCGCCAAAACAAGATGGCCGCAGCCTGCCGGCGCTCAGTCCTTCCCTCTCCCGGCCCCGGCCTCTCGCCCGGCCTCAGTCGTTCCCTCACCCGTCTACCCTCGCCTCTCACCTGGCCCCGCCTCGGCGGAGACTCGCACGTCGGCAGTTAGCGTTGAACGCACGGGCACTGGTAAGTGCTTTTCATAGCCAACGGCTCCACGGAGGGGAGTGGGCGTGGCAGCCGAGTGGGTGGAGAGGAGGGTGGGGGGAGTGGGGTGGGGGGAGGAGGGAGAGAGTGGGGGTGGGGGAGGGGGGAGGGGAGAGGAGGGGGTGGGGGCAGGGGGGAGGAGGGGGTGGGGGGAACGGTGGGGGTGGGGGGGAAGGGGGACAGTGGGGGGCAGGAGAGAGTGGGGGTAGGGAGGGGAAAGTGGGGGTGTGGAGGAGGGAGGGAGGTGGGGGTCAAGAGAGGGGTGAATAGGGCTCACTCAGTGACGACATCCTCTCCCCTTCCCTGTCCCCCTCTACGAGGAATGGGCCCACTTGTTAAAATAAAATTGAGAGATTTGTTCTCTTTCCCTCTTTCCTTGGCGTGCTTCAGTTTCCTCCCACATCCCAAAAATTGATCGATGGTCAGCATGGACTTAGTGGGCCGAAGGGCCTGTTTCCAAGATGTATCTCTAAACTATACTAAAATAAAAAAATGTTAAAAAAATATGGTGGTCAGGTGCTATTTGGGCAACTGGAAAATTGAGACGGTACATTGCTGACTTTCTTTGAACATTCTGAATTTATTTCTTTAAAAGACGTCATTTTGCCATTCAAGAAATGCAACCGGTGGCAATAAGAATCATAGATCACTTAGTTTAAAAATCTCTTGTTGGGGAGTTACTAAATACTAAAATGAAGTTTAGAGTAGATGAAAAATTGTTGCGTTTGAACAAAGGATTTGACAGGCTACACCGTATGACTTATTCTGGTTTTCTCCAAAAGGGTGATTAAAGAGGTGGGAAGGAGAATGTTTATGGATGTTATATGGACTTCCAGAAGGCATGTATTAAAGGCCTTTATAAGAGTCCATTAACTAAAGCTGAAGCTCATGGAATTGAAGGCAAATTATCGATTTTATGAAATGAGCAGAGCAGCAAGAGATCGAGGTGGAATAATTGTTGGCCATGACTGATAGTGTGCCGCAAGGAAGTGTTCTGGGATCTCGGCTATTTCTCCACATTTATCAGCAAAGGTGATGCTCATATCCAGGGCAATAAAAGCCAGTAATGTAATACAAAATAATAATGTAAAAATGAGGGAGGGGGGGGGGAGGGAGGGAGGAACTCAAAGTTAGATCAGTGAAGTAACCCAATAGGCAGAACTGTGGTAAATTGGCTTTGTACTTGCCAACATTAAAATCATCGACATTAGACAAGAAGCAGAAAGAAGAACATTTCTAATCGGATAAATGCAGAAAACAGTAGCAGTCAGTCGATAGAAACCTCGCGGTTCACACAAGTGGCATGGACCGTTTCAGAAATTAAGTTAATACAAGCTATTTGAATGCCACCTCTACATACCCGAGGAATAAAATGGAATTAGATCGATGCTGCCATTATTTAGGGAAATTAAACAACACTAAAGGGTGGCACAGTAGTCGAGTTGCTGCCTTACAACGCCCGAGACCTGGGTTCGATCCTGATTTTGGGTTCTGTCTGTATGGAGTTTGCACGTTCTCCCTGTAACCTCGTGGGTTTTCACCAGGTGCTCCGGTTTCCTCCAACATTCCAAAGACGTGCAGGTTTGTAGGTTAATTGGCTTCTGTAAATTGTCCCTCGGGTGTAGGATATTTTACGGGTGATCGCCGGTCGGTATGGACTCGGTGGGCCGAAGGTCCTGCTTCCATGCTGTATTGCTACATTAAACTGAATTCATAAGGGTTGCACGGCCCATGCTAACACTTGCGGAAAGTTCGACTGCTCTGTACTAATGAATGAATCCTTGCAACAAAGAAGGGAGAAAGTGGGACAACAAAATAGATTCCAGTCAATCATCAATCTGATTCGACTTGTTAAATTTGTGCGCAACTACTTTATCTGCAATTATAGTAGTGAAGGTAAATTTCTAAAGGTTTTTAATGCAAAATAAAAATAAATATGCCCATGACAGGTCACGCAGGGGAAAGGGGGAAGGAGCTCACTGAAAAGTAAAAGAAAATGCTCATCGTGTAAGAATACGTGAGAAAGGACACCTGGACAAAGCACAGTAGCTCAAGTTTACTGTGCAAGAAGAATTCAATCTTATTGTGGGTGGCATAGCAGTACAGTTGCTGCCTTACAGCACCAGAGACCCAGGTTCGATTCTGACTATAGGTGTTATCTGTACAGAATTTATACGTTCTCCTTGTGACCATCTGGGTGCTCCGGTTTCCTACCACACGCCAAAGAAGTGCAGGTTTGTGGGTTAATTGGCTTCGGTAAAGTTTGTAAATTGTCTCTAGTGTGTAGGATAGTCTAGAGTATGGGGATCGCTGGTCTGTGTGGACTCAGTGGGCCGAAGGACCTGTATCTATTAGGTAAGCTCAACTTAAAGATGCAAGCAATTTCTAAATAGAAGGGAATACAAAATAGCAAAGACCCCAAATAAGCTACACTAGAGAATAAACTGGTAATATGTCTTTCCAAACAAACAGATAGGATTAAGGAGGACATTCACACCCATTTTCTAATCCGGATGCCATTGAAACTTCTAAATTGTAATTAAAAGAATGATGATCTTCCTCACTAAATTCACCTCGTGCCATTGAATGTAATGGCCAGGTACACAAAGCTGTGGTGGCTGAAGGATCTGCACGAGCATTCTTTAAACTGAGACTTGTATCACGTAATTAAACATGGAATGGGCAGGCCAGATATTTTCAAGGTCGAAAGGAGCCCAAAGAAATAATGGTTTCTCGGGAAGAGAGAAAAGTACTTTAGAATCAGATTGTGTTCGCATGGGAGACACTGGATAAGAATTGGAACTTGTTTGCAGGACACACAGAACCATAAAAAAAGATCAGACAAGCAAGACACAATTTGTCCATCACAAGGTAGCATGGTCCAAACAAACATAGCCAGCCAGGACACAAAGTGCTGGAGTAACTCAGCACGTCAGGGAGCATTGGATCGTATCATATTTTGTCCTTCTTTATTAAATTCTTTTATCAACCCTAATGGATATCTGAAATGTTCTCAATCCTTTGACCTCCCACAAGTCTTCGCAATACTATAATCCTTTCCTTTCAATGAAAGACATAAAATGCTGGGGTAATTCATCCGGTCTCTGGAGAACATGGATAGGTGGCGTCTCCAGGCAGGACCCTTCTTCAGACTAACTGTGTGGAGGAGTGGGACAGGGGGAAGCGAACTGAGAGAGGGGAGGCAGAACAAAGCGTGACAGGTGACAGGTAGACACAGACGAGGGGATGGGTTGATAGACAGATGGCTGGAACAAAGGCCAGAGATTAAAACCAAAGGTGTAAGAAAAAATATTGAAGAGTTGCGAATAGTGAAGCCAGAGGAAGTAATGGAGGGAAAAGAGGAGGGTGAGAAGGGAAATAAGTGAGAGTCCAGGTGCAGCACAGGGAAGGGGCATCAAAGGGGTTTGTAGGGGTCACCTAAAATTAAAAAATTAAAAGTTCATACTGTTGGGTTGTAAGCTGCCCAAGCTGAATACTGTTCATATTATATAAAACAGTACAACACAGGATTGAGCCCTTCGGCCCACAATGTTTGTGCTGAACATGATGCCTGGTTAAACTGATCTCATCTGCCTGTGCATCATCGATATCTCTCTATGCCCTGCACTTCCACACGACTATCTAAAAGCCTCTTAAATGCCACCATTGTATCTGCCTCCATCACCACTCCTGGCAATGCGTTCCAGCCCCTCACCACTCTGTGTGTAAAAAAAACATGTCCTTCACCTCTCCATTAAACCTTCCCCTCACCTAATAGGCATGCCTTCTAGTATTGAACATTTCCGCCCTGCAAAAAAAGGTTCTCACTGTCTTCCCTATCTATGCCTCTCATAATTTTATATACTTCTATCAAGTCTCCCATCAACCTCTGATGTTCCAGAGAAGAAAAAAATGCAAGTCTATCCAACCTTTCCCTGTATCCGATACCCTCTAATCCAAGCAGCATTTTAGTCAACCTCATCTGCACCTTCGGCAAAATCTCGATATCTTTACTGCAATGGGGTGACCGGAACGGCACACAATATTTTAAATGCAACCTAAACAAAATCCCATGGAGCTTCATCATGGCAAATTCTTCCATTTTGAATTTACATAGCAATTTCTGGGGCTTTGAAGAACATGGGAATGGTAGAATGCATTGCTTGTTCCGAGTCCCTTGTGAACATTAATATTCAGCAATATAGATGACATTGATGTTGAATGGTGATGACAAGCGATTCCCAGTCCAGTACCTGCACTTTTGGTCATTTGATAAAAAGTACGATGAATGTTGTGCGCTATTAGAATAAATCTGAATAATGAAAATTTGCAAGCAAAGTACATCATTGTAAGCCAAAGTGTAAGCCAAAATCTTACCTGGTCAAGTGCAACAGATAAATTGAAATTCTAAATGAGGCAAAACCAGGATCAATGAAGAGAAACAACCCAAATGACTCAATGTTCCACGCTTCAATCATGAATAAACTTCAAATTTCTCTATTGGCTATAAAATCCCTGGGAATGCTTGAAGGTCAAGAGAATCTACGTTACTAAAACTCTGTTTGTTTGTGCATCATATGGTTTGGGGCTTGACACAACCAAAACGGTACACGATAGCGCGACAATTTTACACTCACCTTACTCACCATTCCCCCGTGGACTGAATAAACCCAATTTTGTTACTTTTTAAAAACAATTTACCTAATCAACTTTAATAAATGCGCTCCCCCCAGAGTTTGCAAGTGTGACCTTGAGCTTCCAGTCAAGTATAATCTTTCATTCTCCATCCTTTTTCCTCCGATTTCCAAATTTTACACTGCTCTTGAATCTCACAACGTACTTAAAGAACATTTACTTACAACTCCCAACACACAAAGCTACTTTTTCAGCATTGCACAACCGAAAAAAAAAGATACACACAAAATGCTGGAGTAACTCAGCGGGTCAGGCAGTAATCTCTGGAGAACATGGATAGGTGACGTTTCAGGTCAGGACATTTCTTCAGACAGTTAGCAAGAAGGAGTAGGGAAAAATAACTGGGAGATAAGAGAGGGCCGGATTCGACTGCGGACAAATCTCAGTTAGCAACAAATGACCTGATGGACGGCTGGTAGGGAAGCAAAGAGATCAATACATTTTGTTTTTAAAGTCTGTAACAGTAGATCTCATTGAATATCCTGAAACTCACTTGGGAGATGCTGCCATTTTGTGAAGGACCTTGTGCGTCTTTCAGTTCTGATGTTGTTCATGTTATGAGGCTCACCAGAGGAGCTGCTCTAGTCAAATGAGGCAGACTATCCCACTCTGAATGTAGCATAGTTGCCATTAAGGCAGTTTCTAGATATCACTTCTACCAATAATATCAGTCTGAAGAAGGGTCTCGACCCGAAACGTCACCCATTCCTTCTCTCCCGAGATGCTGCCTGACCTGCTGAGTTACTCCAGCATTTTGTGAATAAATCGATTTGTACCAGCATCTGCAGTTATTTTCTTATACTTCTACCAATAACCTCCCCAGCCTCAAGGATGTACCACACACATTGGCATAATGTATAGAAAGGAACTGCAGATGCTTGTTTATATCAAAGATAAACAAAGAGTAACTTAGTGGGTCAGGCAACATCTCTGGAGAAAAAGCATGGGTGACGTTTCAGATCAGAACTGACGGGTCCTGACCCAAAATGTCACCTATCCTTTTTCACCACTGTGCCTATCACAGGTAGGCTTAAACTGATTTTAGACACAGCAGGCATAAGCAAACATATCAGTTTATAAATGGAATATATATATTTTTTTAAACCAACCTGTTCTGGCTGATTGGTGTTGGAGAGAGGTATCACAGTCCAGATGATGTTCAGTTGATTCAAAGCCGCACTTGTTGTGAAGGTACATGTTAGTACAGCTGTTTGACCTCTGGCAACCGTTACACTTGCACTACCCACAGTAACTTCTAACAACTCCACCCAACCTGCCAAGGAAAAGTTAATGTTACACCAATGTAGTACAACCATCGCATACTATTAATCACGTTAAAATACATTGTTTTCATTATGCACTCGTCATAAACTGTTCACAGAATACGAGATATTAGAAATGTATTATAAACCTATGTAATGAACAAAACCAAATGATGAACTTTAAAATTGTGAATTTCAACTCAGTTGTAAAAATTGAGTGATCAAAATACATATCACCACACAAGACAAAGTTATTTTCCAGCAACGTAATTACTTGTATGAGCCACAGGTAGTGATTTAGGGCTGAAAGACAACCAAAGAGATTTTGTAGACACAAAAAACAGTAGATGCTGGAATCTTGTGTAGAACACAAAATGCTGGAGTAACTCAACAGATCAAGCAGCATCTCTGGAGGACATGGATTGACCATGTTTTGGGTCGGGACCCTTCTTCAGATGATATGTTGTATTTATTTACATTACTTACAAAGGGGTTGCTGTGTCTGGATTAGGTTTCCACCGTTTGTGACTTTACTGAAGCATACAAGGCAGCATTTTAAAATCTCGCACTCGGAGATATTATTCAACCCTCGGCAACTTTCAGATTACACAAATCTTATTTTAAAAGATCATTAGAGATAGGAACATAATTAGGCCATTCGACCTATCAAGTCTACTCTGCCATTCAATCATGGCTGATCTATCTCTCCCTCCTAACGGCATTCTCCTGCCTTCTCCCCATAACCTCCGACACCCGTACTAATCAAAAATCTATCTCCGCCTTAAATATATCCACTGACTTTGCCTGCACAACCTTCTGTGACAAAGAAATCCACAGATTCACCACCCATCAATTTTACCGGGGAACTCTGCATGAGAAGAATATATTTCAAAAGGTGCAACCATCTACTTCAAGATCTCACCAAGGTTATCTGAATGGACAGCACTGTAATTAAATTATCAACCATTTTCTACATTCATTTCACACAGGTAAATCGCCCAAGGTTTGGTTTACTCGTTCATTTGAAAGATATAGAACTCACTTTTTAAAAGAGACCCATGAGAATTCATGAAGTTCATAGCATGACACTCAAGGTGACAACGTGATGGAGCCAAACCATTTTATTAGATTGCCAGTTTCCCTAAGTTCGACACAAAGAGGGTGACAATCTAATCGAGTTCCTATCTTTAACTGATTCAACTGACTCAACACATTTGGGATGGATCTGACCAGATGTAAAGAATTATTGACAGAAATGCCATATCAACTTGAATTAACTCCTGCATTCTCCCTGTGACTGCATGGGTTTTCTCTGGGTGCTCCAGTTTCCTCATACACTCCAAAAAAACAGGTTTGTAGGTTCATTGGCTTAGTTAACAAAATGTAAATTGTCCCTAGTGTGTAGGTAGTACCAGTGTACCTGGTGATCGCTGGTCGGCGTGGACTCTGTGGGCCGAAGGACCTGTTTCCACGCTGTATCTCTAATGTCTAATGTCACCTATTCATGTTCTCCAGAGATGTTGCCTGGCCTGCTGAATTACTCCAGCACTTTGTGCCTTTTTTAAAAAACAAAACAAGTTCTTGAATTGATTTCAAAGTTACCATGAGTCTCTCTGCAGAGAATTTTTCTGCAGGGAAACGTGTTTTTATCTGAGATTTTGACTTTATATGCATTACATTACAAATGGAGCTTATAAATTATTTATCAAGACAGCAGTAAAGATAGATTACAAATACAAGAGCAGCAGCTTTACTCCAGAGGTTGTATTTTGCCCCATTGTCTTTGCCCACTGTGACTTCATCTGTTGGTGGCAGATTTTTCATTCAGTTCAGCCAGGTCCATGTGCAAAAAGAGGACAATACCCAACAGGGATTTTCTTATTATCTTTGGAGTAGGATGTACTACAAGTAGAGTGGATCAATTAGGATGACTTTACCACCGTCCTAAGAATAAAAGTGCCAAGTATCCCTCATTATTATTTACGGGCAAAACCAGAATTTAAATTTATCCCGTTAAATAATTACAAAGTCACAGAATTTCAAAGTTTGCAAATTCTGGATCTTTTACTTCATTTTGTCAAACACCAACAAGCTTAGTTCTAACAGGGCGACGCGGTGGTGCCACGGTAGAGTTTCTGCCTTACAGCACCAGAGACCCAGGTTTGATCCTGACTACTGCCACTGGCTGTACAGAGTTTGTACGTTCTCCCCGTGACCACGTGGGTTTTCTTTGGTAGCTTAGTGGAGTTTACGCTGGCAATTTTATATTATCTTTGAAGAGTGTAGAAGGATTATTCCATCGTAGCTAATGGTGACTTTCATCCCAAGGATTCAATCCGACTATAATTGGGTAAATATAACATCAATGTATGATTTACTTGCAAACCTGTAACGTTGCTATCATTTCATTTTAAACTTGATGAATGAGCAAATTATGAAGCACAAATGAGAGCAAAGGGATAACAATAATCAACACACTCCCCACCTTCAATAGACTGTGGAGATGATCCTACAGCTCATTTGATCTTCTGGAGACAAGTTGCATCTGAGCAAACATGTCGCTACCTGCACCTCTTGTTTTGACTGCTGCTTATCCGAGTTTCTACTCCCCCATGCTAATCTTGCAGATAATTTTTCATACATTTCAGAAACTTTAGTAAAATGTTTTCCAAGTTTCAAAAAAGCTTTCATTTACAAGTTTTATAAGAGCTGCAGGATTGTCTGCACAGTCTATTGAAGGATAGGAGTATCTTTTTTTAATCATCCCTTTGCTTTTCGTTTGTGCTTCTGTTCACTCCATGAGCACCACACACCACCATTTTGCTTTACCCATTTCCTCTGTGCCCTTCTTTTCATTTTTTCTAAATGAACTCAATGCTTTCTGTAGAAACAGTAATTGTTGTTATTTTAATGTGTATACCATAGAGTATAGAACAAAGCTCAGGAACAGATATGGGTGGCACAGCAGCACAGTGGTAGAGTTGCTGTCTTGCAGCACCAGAGACCCGGGTTTGATCATGGCCACGGGTGTTGTCTGTATGGAGTTCGTCCAATGGCAAAGTTCATTTCAGATAAATGCAGATGCAACCTTAAGAGAAAATTATTTATCTTTCCAGATCTGCAAAATTATATAATTATTCAGTATCTCTGAAGAACATCAAAGCCACTGGGCAGCATGGTGGCATAGCAGTAGAGGTGTTGCCTTACAGCAGCAGGGACCTGGGTTCAATCCTGACTATGGGTGCTGTTTGTACGGAGTTTGTATGTTCTCCTCGTAACCACGTGGATTCTTCCCGGGTGTTCTAGTTTCTCCCACACTCCAAATACGTACAAGTTTGTAGGTTAATTGGCCTCAGTAAAAATTGTAAATTGTCCCTAATGTGTAGGATAGTGTTAGTGTACGAGGATCGATGGTCGGTGCGGACTCGGTGGGCCGAAGGGCCTGTTTCTGTGCTGTATCTCTAAACTAAAACTAAACACTGCTTTTCCAGCAAAACTTTCTTGCAACTTTATTACTTCAAGAGATCAAGATAGCTTTATTTGTCATCCAATATTGGACGAAATTCAGTCACCCACAGTCCAACAATAAAAGCATTAAATAGGCATTAAAATTACACAACCCCAAAAACACACAAAAAAAGAAACATCCATCAAAGAAACATCCATCACAGTGAGTCTCCTCCAGTCCTCTCCTCACTGTGATGGAAGGCCACAATGTCTTTCCCTTCTCCTGCCGTCCTCTCCCGCAGTCAGGCTGTTGTGGTTGCAGGCCGCGCCGGACGGTCCGCAGTGGCCCGAGCCTAAGGCGAGTCGCAGCCGCTCCCGCAGCCTCCGAAGACGGCCGGCTCCGCCGATGATAAGTCCGATCCGGGGCGGGCGAACACGCTACCGCTGTTGCTGTTGCTGCACGTCGGGGCGGTCGTGGCTCCCGACATTGAAGCCCCCGCCCAGCAGAGAAAAATCCCGCGGCCTATTTTAGGCCGCGCCGGACGGTGAAATGTCCGCGGCCCAAGCCCCGCAATCCGGGGCGGGCGAACCCGCTGCCGCTGCCGGAGCTCCCGATGTCGGCATCCACGCGGCCCGAGCCTAAGGCGAGTCGCAGCTGCTCCCGCAGCCTCCGAAGACGGCCGGCTCCGCTGATGGTAAGTCCGATCCGCGGGCTCAGCGAACCAGAGCCCTGGAGGCAGCCAGCTCCAGGAGTTGGGCCGATGGTTGGGCCGCAGCAGGAACGGAGACAACACCCAGAAAACAAAGGTCGGGTCTCCGTTCGGAAGGGACACCTATTTACAATTTTACAGTTCCCCCCCTCCCCCCCACATACACACATAGTACACAAACACAAAAACACCACATCACAACTACAATTAAGACAAAAAAACAACAAAAACACAAAGACAAATGGACCGCAGGTAAGCCGCAGCTGTTAGGGCAGCGCCGCCATTTTGGATCAGTGGTCACCCTGTACACGAGCACCATCCTGCACACTAGGGACAATTTACAATTTTACTGAAGAACATCAGCTTATCCAGCAGATTCCCAAATGGAAGCTGCTTTAAGCTAAAGGTATTATTTTTTGATAATATGGTAATATTTAAATTTCATAGATTGCAAGGCACTGCATTTTGCGTTTCATCTGCCAACAATTTTCTCCTTCATGAGACAGCTAGTTGAGCAATCTGTTCCATTTTAATATTATTGCCGTAACAATTAATGTATTTCACCAACCAAACACAGAGATAAAAGAGATATTATATAACTATTGCTTACACTAATAGGGATAAAAGTGTCTTGATAATCCTTCAATGCTGATGACATGTTCATGTGTATAGGTTGCAGTGTACTTCCCCAAAGTTCATTTACTTAGGATTTGTAGATTGATGCTTAAAGACAGCTTGTATTGAATGACGAGCTGCCAAGGGATTTTTCAGAGTTACCTTGTGCTTGCTTAGATATCAATTAAAGTGAATCTGCTGGATAAGCTGATGTTCTTCAGTGATACAAAATAGGTATTTCATTCAGCAGATCATGAAAGATAAATGGTTCTCTCTATGTGTTCCGTTTATTTATTTGCTTTAAACTTTGAAGATGCGGGGCCGAAACAGGCCCTTCGGCCCACCAGGTCTGCACCGACCAGCGGTCACCCTGTACACGAGCACCATCCTGCACACTAGGGACAATTTACAATTTTTACCAAACCCAATTAATCTACAAACCTGTACGTCTTTGGAGTGTGGGAGGAAACCGGAGCACCAGGAGAAAACCCACGTGGTCACCGGGAGAATGTAAAAACTGTACAGGCAGCACCCGTAGTCAGGATCGAACCCGAGCCTCTGGCGCTGTAAGACAGCAACTCTATCGCTGCGCCACAGTGCTGCCTGTTTATTTTTCACCCTCCATTCCTTCCAATTTTCTCCAAAAGAACTCAGGCTGGATACAGCTCCTCAGACCAAGTTCTCTGATGCTGGTCACAAGCAGCAATTTTTCACTGAGGCTCATCCACCAGTATTAAGCTACGGCTTATTCCACTAATTAAGCTCTGTCTGCACTTAAAAGTTATTAAATATTCCTTGCTGCACTGAGGAGATAAGAAAATAAAACTGCTGCACCATGAATTGTAATCCTTCCAAAATATTTTGGAATTAGTTTGTTTTTAGATCATTTCACTAAAAAGCATGCTGCTTGGTAAAAAAACTCTCTTCCATACTTACGCAAACATGCATGCACAGAATTTGATGAATAATAAACCAAACCCGAATCAGATTTCCCTGCTAACTTGTATTATAAGTACAGATGTTAGATATGGTATAACAGTGATAGCATTAATTTCCAATGTAAAGTACATGAAGTGATACAGCAAAATGCTGCAGCACATTACCTCAGCTATGAAATGACTGTACTTTATTGCTTATGCCATTTTAGAGTGATTAATTCTGTTTTGCTATAAGCAGATTAAGATGGTCCCAGCTGCCAGGGGGATGTGCCCTTTGTCACTGCAGAACAGGGCTCGAGGGAGGAGATCAGGTGTTTCCTGTTGCTATAGAGACAATCTGCTGTAATCTGATTTTTTTAATATAACTATTTTTAGCCTGTTTGAATCCTGACAGGTGAAAGTGCCAATATCCCAACCTAGGAAAGAGGCAAATGCTGATAACTACAAAAAAAAATGTAAATGAAAAGAAAAAGAAAAATCAAAAACATCTTGTTTGTTGGTTAATTGGCTTCGATTTAAAAAAAATTGTAAATGGTTCCCAGTGTGTGGGATGGTGTTAGTGTACGGGGAAATCGATGTTTGGCGTGGACTCAGTGGGCCATAGGGTTGTATGTCTAAAGTCCAAAATCTGCATTTACTGTAAATCTGAAAAAGAAAAGTCTGTAAATGCTCAGCAGGTCAGGTAGCTTCTGCACAGAGAGAAGCAAAGGTAACATTTCAGAGTCTTTGTCAAAATTTGGAAAGAGAGATCATTTGAACTTGGACAGAAGATAGAGCGGGGTGGGGGGGTGGGGGGGGGGGAGAGATCGATAGAGCAAAGTGAATGTTTATGATAGGGTGAGACCACGTCAAATGGATTCATGGGGTCAGATAGCGATTATGCATCTTTGTGCTGTGGGACATGCACAGAGGGTCATGCTGCATTAATGGGGAAGAGGATAAAATAGCCCCCAGAATCACATATCGCCCAAAGCCCTGCTAAAAGCAACACGTAACAGGGAAAATAACTACAGATGCAACTGAATTCAAACCCTACAAACGGTGCAAATGATCAGAAGTGGATCAAGTAAAACAGCATTGTTTTCTCATTTTATATCGCACAGAATTAAATGCAAGAATGCACCGTCTGCTTTCATTGAAGCCATATATTTTCACTCGGAATAATAACACAGGCAGTTACATAATCAGGAAGGCAAGACTTTCAATAAATTATAACGAATATTCCTCAACTCTGGGTTCAGATTTATTATCGTCACATATAACGAGGAATTGAAAGCTTTGTTTTGCATGCAATCCATACAGATCAGATATGAACAGAGGGGAGGGGAAGATTTAATAGGAACCTGAGGGGTAACTTTTTCACACAAAGGGTGCTGGGTGTTTGGAACGAGCTGCCGGAGGAGGTAGTTGAGGCAGGTGCTATCACAACGTGGAAGAAACATTTCGACAAGTGCATGGATAGGACAGGTTTCGAAGAATATGGGCCAAACGTAGGCAGCTGGGACTAGTGTAAATGGGACAATTTGGCCAGTGTGGGCAAGTTGGGCTGAAGGGCCTGTTTCCATGCTGTAAGATTCTGTGACTAGATACAATCAAGTGAAACTCACGTAATAACAGATAGGGAAAGATACAGAGTGCAGAATATATTTCTCAGCATTCCGGCTCATCAGTTCCCCAATCCACCAAGATGCAGGACAGAACGCCACAGGACATCCATCTTCCCTGTGGCTATCAAACTTTACAACTCCTCCCCCTTCTGTTGTGGAGGAGATTAAGACCGACTCTCCTCCACCCCTCCCCCCCCCCCCCCCAAACTTTGCACATCCCCCAAGCTTTGCCACTCGTCACTTTAATTTCTTTTTACATATATTTTGTGGGGTTTTTTTATGACTGTTTGCAGATTAATTTCCCTCCTGGGATAAATAAAGTTCTATCGTATTGTATCGTACCATAGATAAAGTCCAATGTCCACTATGGGGTAGACATAATGAAATTGTTATGGGTTGTATTCCAGCCGAGGACTCGGACACTGAGAGGCCGCTCGGGACTGAGGGCTCAAAGGAGCCAGTCCTGTGCTCGTTGGACCCAGCGGACCGCTGCAGAGCCGGCCCCCGTTCGTCCACCGAGGACAAAAAACCGGGAGGAGGGAGCCAGTGACAACGACGGGCAAGGAACGAGGCCGGTGGGAGAGGAGAGGGAACCGGGGTCGGGCCTACCCAGGGTACAAAGGTGGACGGGCAAAGAGGGGACGTGATGTCCAAGGAAGGTGGTGGCTGGAGGCCTGCAAAAGCCTGGGGTTTGCCTGGAACGAGCATCGCTCACAAGAACTGGAGCGTGGACTTTGAAAATGGCGCCAAAACATGGCGCCTCATGCATGCGGGCTCTGTAGACTATTTCTATACACTTGCAAATCGGGGCAATAAACTACTGGTTTGTTTCTAAGGAAAAATAAGTTAACTGTGTCGGCACTTTGCACATGTGACAATAAAAGCACCATTGAAAGAGCAAGCTAAAGCTTCGCTTGTAGAAATATCAAATTTTGTGACACCTCAATTTGTGTCTGTTGGGCGCACTGTTAGTAAGCCTTTTAAGTTAAATTGAAGTATTTAGACATCTTGTTTGCAACATGGTGCCAGAATCAACTGCCAAGCGATGTTGGGAACGGACCCTGCTGAAGCTGGGGATTCAAAAGGACTCTTGAAAGAGATGCACATTAAATACTCACCAGAGCGAGCAGACCAGGAATGCAGGCAGGGAGTGCCAGGTGGAGGGATGGGAAAGGGCCTGGGACACATGCCAGTCCATTACCAGTCGTAGCTGAAGGAAATAAACTGGAGGCTTCTTTGGAGGATTGGGCCAAGACTCCAAAAGCTGTCTCTGCAAATGATAGCTTAATGAACCTGCCTTCATTAGGTACATCAGTCTGTCAATATCCCGGCAGATTGTGGGTGAGAAATGTTCTGATGTAGCAGTCCTCTCACAAGCCAGATTTAGGGGCAGAAATTCTTTCAAATTTTACGAGGAAGGTCAGCACTGAACTATTCACGTCCCCAAACAGCCCTGGCTTCTCTTGTGCTTTTTCAGAAATTCATTTTGGAGCCTGATTAGTCTTGGAACAGTTGCAAATTCTACAGTACACATACCCGGGTGGGCATTGATGCGCCAAAGTAGTAATGTTTGAAACGAGCAAATGTCACCAGCAACCTGTCCTCCACCACCCATATCAAACCAATCTGCCAAAAAGCACACCAACACCTCTACTTCTTTAGGAGGCTTTGCAAGTTCAGTATGTACCCAGCAACTCCCACCAACTTCTACAGGTGCGTCGGTCGTAGAAAGCATTTTATCGAAATGTATCACACATGGTTTGGGAACAACTCCATCCAAGACCACGAGAAATTGCTGAGAATTATGGGTACAACCCAGACCAGCACACAAACCAACCTACCTTCCATTGATTCCATCTACACCTCGCTGCCTCGGCAAGGCCACCAGCATAATCAAGGATGATTCTCACCCCGGTCACTCCCTCTTTTCCCAACACGCAAGAGGTTTTGAACTGAAAACGCACATCTCCAGATTCAGGGACAGTATCTTCCCAGCTGTCATCAGGTAACTGAACCATACTATCAACAACTAGAGCGCGGTTCTGAGCTACCATCCACCTCATTGAAGACCCTCAGACTATCTTTAATCGGACTTTACCTTGCCCTATACATTATTCCCTTTATCTTCTGGTTCTGGTTGATTACTCTGTGTACTGTAGACGGCTCGATTGTAATCATGTACAGTCTTTCCACTGACAGGAGAGCATGCAACAAAAAGCTTTTCATTCTACCTCTGAAAACGTGGCAATAAACTGAACCTTTGTTGGATAACATTAACATTGATCTAGATTATTTATCTCCAATATAAACTCTGACTTTAACATGAACATCCTAAAGTTGCCCACAGTTATTCAGGGTTTCTTCAAAAGCCGTGCAGTTTACCAGCGTTCCAGAATAGTCAAAGAAATCATTTGAACTGAACCAAAGTACAGGGACCTATGAATTACCCACTTTAATAAAAACTGTAGGATTGTCACATTGTTTTTTTTTAAAATGGTTTAATTGAACTTAATGTCAGGCTAATTCATTCTCATACTTTCTAACCCCCAAAAAATGAATGTGCTGTTAATTCATCACTTGAATATTTCATAAAAATGATATTTTGCCTTCAGTTTCAATTATATAAATGAGACTTCAAACTCTGCACTTCCTGTTTGTGACAGTACCACGAGCACTAATCTGCAACCAACTCATCATAATGACATCACCTCTCTGGGAAACTGAAAGATACATTCATAATGCCAGTCTATAATCCTCCGTCTAAATCCCCATTTATCCAAAACAAAAACAGAAAGCCCCAGAAGCACAAAGCAGTTTAAGCGGGAGAGGGAGGGCGGGAGGGAGCGAGGAATAGGATCAACAAGATGAACTAATCTCAGAGCTGTGTAGAGAGGAACTGCAGATGCTGGTTTACACCGAAGATGGGCACAAAATGCTGGAGTAGCAGCAGGTCAGGCAGCATCTCTGGAGGAAAGGAATAGGTGACATTTCGGGTCGAGACCCTTCTTCAGTCTGAAGAGTAATCTCAGAACTAGTGTGTTGGTGATTGGTGGTCGGCACAGCCTCGATGGGCTGAAGGGTCTGTTTCCATGTAGTATCTCTAAACTAAACTAAATCATGTCTGTAATTGCTTGTTCAGGCACAGAGAATCAGGGGTTGGAGAAAAGAGAAGGAATATTGCCCACAAGGTAGCCTGCCATAATGACTACCTCCAGTGACATTGCCATTGCGTTTTGAGACTGGTAATGGCGCACATCAGCCAACCAGTCACTGCAATTAGCTTACAGCCGCAACAGGTCCACGGTCGACACCATCGCTCTGGCCCTACACTCATCCCTGGAACATATGGATGAAGAGCACACCTACTTCAGACTACTATTATTGACTATAGCTCTGCCTTCAACATCATCGATCCAGCTGGATCTAGCTCTCCCCTCTGCAGCTGGATCCTCGATCACAATCAGTGAGAATAGGCAACAACTATGTTCACAGCGTACAGATAAATGATAAAGGGAATAATGTTTAGCGCAAGATAAAGTCCAATACAGTCCGATTAAAGATAAGTCGAGGGTCTCCATTCAGGTAGATAGTAGCTCAGGCCCACTCTCCAATTGTTGATTGGATGGCTCAGTTGCCAGATGACAGCTGGAAGAGATTGTCTCTGAATCTGGAGGTGTGCATTTCCACTGTTGAAAAGCTTTTGCCTGATGGGAGAAGAGAGAAGAGGGAGTGACTGGGGTGCGGCTCGTCCGTGATTATGTTGGCGGTCTTGCTGAGGCAACGTGAGGTGTAAATGGCGTCAATGGAAGGGAGGTTGGTTTGTGTGATGGTCTGGCAAATGGATGGAATGTGCTTGATGGTTTTTTTTATTTGTTCCATGACTATTTGAGTTGTCAGCTTCTTAAACACCCATTGAAACCAAACCGCACTGTCAAGTAATCTTGAAACAAACAGAGGATGATTACGTGTGGGAAAGAAGTGCAGATGCTGGTTTAAATCAAAGGTAGACACAAAATGCTGGAGTAACTCAGCGGGACAGGCCGCATCTCTGGAGAGAAGGAATGGGTGACGTTTCGGGTCAAGACCCTTCTTCATCCCCCTGGAGAGGAGGAATGGAAGGAGAATAACCAGGTTAGCAGAAAGTTGGCAACAGGTCATTGCCACAGTTTTCTGAGGGTTGTCTCATAGTTTAATCTGGTTAGAAGTTCTCAAATTCTATCATGATATCAAAATCCGCAGTGTTGCTATTTAAGAGGATATTTAGGAGTTGCTATTTTAAGAGTTGCCTCAAAAAAAAACACAGAATGGTTCTCTAGGCAGACAAGCAATGGAGAAATCAATTGAAGAGAATTGTGAACCAATATATTTTGGGTGGAATGCAGTCATCTCAGAAAATGCTAAAACTCCAGGAGTGGAAAAATAATAAAGTGTAAAATAAAATGGGAGATCCTATAGTGCAAACAAAGCAAAAAAATGTGAAATCCATAAACAATTAGAAATGCTTTGGCTGCAGTCAGAAAACTAAAAAAAGACACAAATTGCTGGAGAAACTCAGCATCTCTGGAGAACATGGAGAAGAGATGTTTCAGGTCGGGACCTTTCTTCAGACCGATTGTAGTAGAGAGGAGAAAGCTGGAAATGATGTGGGGGGGGGGGGGGGGACAAAGTCTAGCGAGTGATAGGTGGATACAGGATAAAACAGTTGCTTCCCATTTTAACTCGCCTTCCCATTCTGACGTTTATGATCAGCCTGCGATGCAACTGGTCAACATGCTCTCGACTACACACTTGCAGAAATGGATCGAGTATGAGTTGACGTACCAAATCTCCTCAACCTTCTAAGTAAATAGCCCCTTATGGGCTTTCTTAATGATCGTGATTGTGTGCTGGGCCCAGTGCAGATCAGAGATACGCATGCCCAGGAACCTGTTGACTCTGTCCACCACCATCCCATCGATGAAGTCAGGTTCGTAGATCCCTGGCTTTCCCCTCCTGAAGTCAACAATCAGCTCCTTGGTCCTGCTAACTTTGAGAACAGGACTGGTGTTCTGGCACCATTCAATCAGATTTTCAATCTCCCTCTTGTACCTTGACTCATAGTTACTTACTGACAATGTTTGTTGAGCCGGTATTTAAATGGGGAAAAGAATGAAAAGAAATATAAAGAGTCGTACAAATAGCTAAAGTATTCAAATAAAATATACAATAAAATTCACAGTACAATACAGGTAAGCAGGTAAATATTTGCGAAAGAAAAATTACAGAATATAATGACACTCCAATAATGTAATGAAGATATAAGAGACTACAGATGCAGTAATCTGGAGCAAAGAAACAAGCTGCTGAAGGAACACACCAGTCAGGCAGCATGTATGGAGGCAGCAGCATGGTTGACGTTTCTGGTCAAGACCCTGCATCAGGATACAAAACTTGGACTAGTCTTCTGCCTCTGCAGATGCAGCTTGACCCGCTGAGTTCCTCATTTTCTGTTCCAACAATTCAACATCTCAATGTTTGGAAATCTGAGTGCTTGGCCTCTTGCTCACTCAGTGGTCCATGTGAGCCAGCAGGGGTCCAGAGGGCAACAGAGGCCAGGGTCCACACAGTGAGATGGGGGTTCAAGATCTGGAACATCTGGGGTCAGGAATGTCAGTGGTTCTGTATCTGGGACTAATGTTCCAAGTGCCCGTGTCTTTCCCATGCCCTATAAACCCACCAAGTTCACGGGAAAGTCTACGCGAAGCAGGCAACAACTAAGTGAAAAGTGTACAAGTAGTAACCGGAGCAACATCTGACGGGCCAGAAAATCTGCCGGTCCATCACTGTCAAAGTCCCATGGGGTGCCTGACTATCGGACTTTGACTGTACTGGGGAAGTAGAGAGGAATGACACAGCTGTTCCTTCAGAACCCCACAGAGGAATGTGACACAGTTAACCTACACTATAAATGTAGATGGCAGTGCAGGGCAATGTAAAATAAATCAATATTTAACTGTGAACACTTACAAGCAAAAATAATGAATCCAAACATGTATTGCTACATTTATGCTATTATCCAACCAATGCACTTCCTCCACCTATCTGCTAAATCAAATCCCCTTCACCTGTATCCACCCATCACTTGCCAGACTCTGCCACACCCCCACCTCTCCTTTGGAGACAAACAGTGTGGAAACAGGCCCTTCGGCCCACCAATTCCATGCCGACCAGGGATCACCCCAATACGAGCACTATCCTACACACAGGTAGTCAGGATCGAACCCGGATCTCTGGTGCTGTGAAATAGCAACTCTACTGCTGAGCCACTGTGTCACCTTTCCAATTTCGTCTCCTTTCCAGTTTTTTTCCTTTCCAGTTTTCTCTCCTTTCCAGTTTGAACAAAGGTCCCGACCGGAAATGTCGCCTACCCATTCCCTCCCAAGATACTGCCTAACCCACTCCAGTTCCTCCAGCATTTCATCTTTTGCTCAAGATCCCAGCGTCTGCAGTCCCTCATGTCTCTCAGTATAACTTGACCCTATCGAAGCAATTCTTCGCTCTATTTGAAGCAAACCTATTTTCCGCGATTTATCACATGAATATAACTAACATGAAACGCAGTCATCACAGGCGAATTAAATCCAGGTATCAAATTCAGCCTCATCACGATACAATGGGAAGGATAAAAGCAAAACACTTAACTCTTACTATTGAGGAAATACAATTCGAGGCAGCAGTTGTGTTTGAGATTATCTTAAACTGTTTGATCTTTCACCTTGTGACTGATCATGGTTTATCCTCTGACAGTGTTACTGTATGGAACAGGTTCAGAAGCTGCATGCTGCCCTAGATTACACAAGGCAGGCATGCACATACATGCATAATTTATCATTCAATAGTTCTTATACTACATAATTACAGCCCAGCAGCAGTAAATGTGTGCCTCTCAGTGCTAGAGACCCGTCGAGTTCGATCCTGACTTTGGGTGCTGACTCTGCAGTGTTTGTACGTTCTCCTGTGACTGCGTGGGTTTCTCTGGGTGCTCCGGTTTCCTCCCACATCCCAAAGACATGCAGGTTTGTAGGTTAATTGCCTTCTGTAAATTGTCCCTAATGTGCAGGTGATTGCTGGTCGGCACGGACTCGATGAGCCGAGGGGTAGATCTTGGCTTTCTGAAAGCCAATAACAACTGTTGAAGCCGAAGGCTTTAGAAATAAAAGTCGAGGGAATTGCACACTTGGCAACTCACTTATCAATTTCTACGCTTCTGTGTAAAGCCAAAATCTAAGCCCAATTGCTCTAAAACATCTACAGCTTTGTCTGAAACACATACACAGATGGTCCACAGTTTTGTCTTGAGAGAGGCAGAGGGCAGCAGATAACATTGAATCAAGTCTGCCTGAGGTGCTGACCAGCGAGAGTTTACAGCCTTTAAACTGGGTTCCCGGAACAGCTGTGTATGATCTGTTTATATGTTACAAACCCCAGTCAAAATTAGGGCTGAAGTGAATGGCAGCCGACTGTTTAGAGATAGAATTACCACGACTTTGCACTATCCACTTCAACATGTTCTGAGAAAACGTAATGCTTAATTTGTCAGATTATCCTCAACAGAAGTACTTGAGCCTCACAAGTTAAACGGCAAACTTGCACTGAGCCAAATCTCACTTGACTGGCAGGCAATGATTCCTTTGGAAGCCATCAACAATCAGCCGTTTCGCTTGGGCAGCTTACCACCCAGCTGTAAGACTTTTGATTTCTCTAATGTCAAGTAACTCGTGCACACCTTTCCCTCTCCCACCCCCCAATCGTCCTACCAGTTTCACAGTTTACGTCCTTGTATCCCTCTTCTTATCACACCTTCCCCAGCCAACAATGGGTCATTGTGGGCTCCACCCTTCCTGAGGTTATCTATTGGCAGTCCTGATTTGTTCTGGCCTTTTCTCACCAGTTTATTTCCCTCCACCCACACCACCCCCCCCCCCCCCCACCTCTGAAGAGGGGTTCCGACCCAAAAGGGCACCCCTGTTCCTCGTTTCCAGAGATGCTGCCCGACCCGCTGAGTTACTCCAGCTTTTTGTGTCTATCTTCGGTTTAAATCAGCACCTGCAGTTCCTTCCTGCAGAGAACTGCTATGATTGGGCAATCTATGGCCGACGTGGACTCATTGGGCGGCGTTTCCTTACTGTATCTCTAAAATTAAACTAAGACAGAGACCTTATCCATTTTCCTTGTGGCAAAACGAAAGCCCCAGGCCAAATAGGAAGTTTGCTTTAAATTTTGAATGTTTTTTTTATTATACCAATTAGAACGGGTTTTAAAGGCTCTGCCTGCATCAGAGACATTTAAAAATAGTTGAAAAACATTCCACAGTAACTAACGGAAACAGGTCCTTCAGCCCACCGAGTCCGTGCAGACCAGCAATCCCCACACACCAACGCTATCCTACACACTAGGGCCAGTTTACAATTCTTACCAAAGCCAATTAACCTACAAATCTGTACGTCGTTGGAGTGTGGGAGGAAACCAGAGCACCAGGGGAAACCCCAAGCGGTCACAGGGAGAAAGTACAAACTCCGTACAGACAGCACCCTTAGTCAGATCAAACCCGGGTTTCTGGCGCTGTAAGGCAGCAACTCTACTGCTGCACCACTGTGCCGCCCTAGATGGCAGCCATGATGTTCCAGGAGCAGGCGCCCAGACTCCACTGACTGAAGCTGCTCTACATGAGGAAATCACGCTCTTCCACCCCGCATGTCACGAAAAGGCAAATGGCAGGTCCAAGGCTATGGATACCACTATTATAACTAAAGATTAAAAAGGAATGAACAATATGGACCATTATGACTATGTCTGCAGCCAAAATCAGAAAACAATAACATTTCTTCAGATAAAAAGAAGAAAGGGAAAGTCCCAACTTTGTAATTCAATAAATGGCAAAATAATTAAAATTAAAGATTAAGATGCAAAGATTATTTAGGCTGGTTTTGTAATTGTTGTACGAGAAGGTAACAAGGAGACTGGGACTATATTGCCTGGAGTTTTCAGGAATGAGAGGAGATACCATCAAAACGTGCAGTCTAGATGTAGGGAAGATGTTTTCACAGACTGAGGACAGTTGGGGTGCAGTTCATTCATCAGATTATCCTCAATGAAAGCACTTGAGCCCCAAATTAAAAGGCGAACTATATCCCGGGGAAATAGTCTCAGTGCAAGCAACAGGCTGCCTCTACGGGCAATGAGGAGAAAACTCTTCACTCTAAGGATGGTGAAGCTTTGGAATTCTCAACCCCAGGAGTTTTGGAGGCTCAGTCGCTGTGCTCATTCTAACACAGATAGATTGTTGGATATTAAGAGAGTTAAAGCAGCCCTGGAAAACGATGCCAAGGTAAAATATCAGCCAAGATCTGAATGAATGGCACAGTGAGTTTGTAAGGTTGGATGGCCTACTTCTGCTCCTGTTTCAGTAAACCACTGCCAAATCAGCCTAAAGTCAGCAATCTCTTGCATTTAGAAGAACCCGACCCGAAGCATCACCTATCCATGTCCTCCAGAGATGCTCCCTGACCCATTGAGTTACTTGCACACTGTGTTCTACACAAGATTCCTGCCTCCGCAGTTCCTTGTGCCTTTTGTGGACCTTCCACCCTAGGGATGCGCTGAATTATGAAACAAAATTATTTGTTGAAATTTCCTCGAAGCTTCGTGTCTGATGCATCACAAAGCTGTCCTTCACGCTGTCAAGCTAAATTATGGACACGCTCGTTTGAGCAGGGAAAACATACTCAAGGTCCCCTTTATGGGACTCACCATTTCCCTGCCCATTTATTTCATCGCCCCTCCACAATAAGCAATTTAGATAAACTGATTCAAAGCAATAAACACTACCAGGATTGATGGAGAGGATCAAAAGCTGCAGCCCTGTAACCACAATCCAACATTCATATTGTCTCTTGTCAAAATCATAATAAATGACTTTAGAGATACAGCTCAGAAGCAGGCCCTTCATCCCACAGAGGCCACACCGACCAGTTATCACCCCGTACACTGGCACCATGCGACACACTAAAATTGTAAATTGTCCCGGTGTGTGTAGGATAGTACAGGGTAATCACTGGTCGGCACTGACTCGGTGGGCTGAATGGCCTTTTTTTCACACCGTATCTCTAAAGTCTAGGGACAGTTTACAATAGCCAATTAATCTACAAAACCTGTACGTCAAGGCCAGCCACAAATGACCTCACGCAGGGTGGTGCCCTGGTTGTCTAGGGAAGGTGTGATCTCAAGAAGGACACAATGCAGCAAGCTTCCCTGAACTGTTTCAGTGTTGCGCATCGCATCTGAACTTGCAGGAGAGTGGTTTGGGGTTGGCTGAAGGTCAGTGAGGGGGAAGGATGGGAGAAATACAATGCTAACTTTAGGAAAGCATAGATACAAACATGTAGTGTCAGAAGGGGTCACCTCAATGCCATATGGCCTTGGCAAAACTACACATGCAATAGCGTATGCAGTTTTTAATCTACTTTTGAAAAAAGGATGTTTATTTCTTGTCAAGGTTAAGAGAGGATGCATAGTTAATCCCAGAAATTAATGGCATGATGCCGGAGGAAAGTAGATCAGATTGAAAAGACAGAAGGGATTTGATATCATTACTTAAAAATATAAGGGATGGACAAATTGGATCCAAATGACTTTAAAATTTTAAATACAGAATTTTAAATACAGGGAGTGTAACATTGTGTCATTTTGCTCACTTTAATACACTTGCAATCAGCAAAACAATTGTTTACGCAACATGGAAAGCACATGATTTTTATTTGGTTGCATGTTAAAGAAAAATATACAAATAGCTAAATAATATTGCTGGTTTGATGTGCATACGTGCTAGTGTAATGGGTAAACACAATGTCTTTTCACACTGTTAACTAAGGCTCATTTTCATTGGTATGTTAACTTAAGCAAATAAGGAATGCTGCAATATGAAGTATTTTCTACTCATTTTTTAATTAAAGTGAATTTAGTGCTTAGAGTTTAGAGACACAGCATGGAAACAGGCCCTTCGGCCCAACGAGTTTGCAGCGACCAATGATCATCTGTACACTAGTTTTATGTTATCCTAGTCTCGCGTGCGACACACTAGGAGCAATATACGGAAGCCAATTAACCTACAAGCTTACGGAAGCCAATTAACCTACAAATGGTAACCTACAAATTTGAAAATGTGGGAGGAAACTGGAGCACCCGGAGAAAACCCACATGGTCCCAGGGAGAGCATACAACGTCTGTATGGACAACACCAGTAATCAGGATCGAACCTGGGTCTCTGGTGCTGAAAGCCAGGCAACCCCTACGCCACTGTGCTGAGAGATTAAGTTTTTACCCAGACAGGATTTCTCAATATCAGCTTCTCCTACAAATATATAATTGGCCCATATTTAGATTTTTAAAATGGGTTTCATCTTGGCTACAAGCAAAAGAACGAACACATTACAAAACTGCTTTTAATTTGCTCTCCCCCCCTCCCCCTCTTTTCCTCCCCCCCAACCACCACTCGCCCCTTATAATTAGTCCGAAGGAAGATCCAGGCCAAAAATGTCACCTATCCATTCCCTCCACAGATGCTGCCCGACCCGCTGAGTTCCTCCAGCACATTGTGTTTTACTCATGATTCTGACATTTGCACTTCCTTGTTACTTTTTGCTTTTAATTGAACTAACTTGAGTTCACCACAAGATAACTAATGAGACATAGCAAAATAAAACATCATCTCAGGTTGGGGCCAGACCTTCATCGCCCTCATCAAAAGTCATCTTCACCTTCAGCACAGAAAGCCACCATTAAAATAATTCAACCTGACAGCAAAACGTAGCCTTCAGCTTTCATGGAACAGTTTATGAATGCAATGCTGTCCAATATATCTTCTAGAATCCATTTATAAACAATGTCCTTCTGCTTCAGTGAATGAGCAAAGCTAAGAGAAGCAGATGACCCATTTGGGCCTGACAAGAGATCCTGCAGATGGTGCAGATTAATTCAGGGCAAAAAACAATGCACATCTTTGATACAAGGGAGATCATTGCCTCCAAAGATCCATCTGATCTGCGGAGATTTCTATTATGAGTGAATTGCAACCACAATTAATTTTGACAAATCTCTACAAATCCATTTCAATACAGCTGTTTGTTTACCCTTTGTAAAACAATGATGCACAACTGGACAGCTCTAATTAAAACAAAATACATAACATTTACCTTCCAGTAATAAGTAAAAATAACTACTATTCCTCAGAAACAGGATTACGTGTCATTTTACTTTTAAAGAATATTCAAAGAAAGGAAATTTAAAGAAAGGAATATTTAAAGAAAGGAATATTTAAAGAAAGGAATATTTAAAGAAAGGAAAAGAAACCTTTTAGTAGCAGTTTCAATTCATAATCAGGCCAATATTTTTATTTAATATTCTAATGGCTTTTCACAATTTAGGTAAGTGGTTTGGTATCTCCTTTGTGCAGCATTTCCTTCATAGACAATTGATGTTTTAATTCATTATTTCCATAACCAAACTCAAATCTGGATTGATTAAGTTGAGTTGAGTTGATTGTCACATGTACCGAGGTACAGTGAAAAGCTTTTGTTGCGTGCTAACCAGTCAGCTGAAAGACAATACATGATTACAATTGAGCCATCCACAGTGTGCAGATACAGGATAAGGGGAATAACATGAATAAGATAAAGCTAGTTAAGTCCGATCAAAGGTAGTCCAAGGGTCTCCAATGAGGTAGATAGTAGTTCCAGGACTGCTCTCTAGTTGGTGGTAGAATGTTTCAGTTGCCCAATAACAGCTGGGAGGAAACTCCTGAATCTGGAGGTGTTTATCACCTTTTCTTTTTATGGATACGTATTGGTCCACTGCATTTAAAAACAATTCCCTTGAAGGGACTTCATAGGCACTCGATTGCCTAATGCTAGTCAAATTCGCAAATCCACTGCAGTTGGAACTATCTAGCCTGACACCTTAAGGACCAGAATATTGTTTGACTAAAGAAATTGCCCAGATCATCTTTCGGAGCAGAAGAAATGTTCTCTGCAATTATAGGTACTCCCCGACTCACACAAGGGTTCTGAAAACTCGTGAGGTTCGTTACGGTTTCACACACCTGAAGCAAGTCAACTATTATCGCAAAAGTTCCACTGGAGGGTTAATAACTACAGATCAGTACAGATCTTAGTTGATTTTAGATCCTAGCTAATTAGTATAGATCTGCACTACAGATTCAGAACATACTGGACCACAGGAGTAGTCAGACCTTGTATAATGTGAAATCTGACATCGTTCCAAAGAGTCAAGTCAAGTCAAGTCAATTTTATTTGTATAGCACATTTAAAAACAACCCACGTTGACCAAAGTGCTGTACATCTGATTAGGTACTAAGGGGAAAAAATGAAACATACAGTAGCATGCAAACAGTTCACAGCGCCTCCTCAATGAGCCTCAAACGCTAGGGAGTAGAAATAGGTTTTGAGCCTGGACTTAAAGGAGTCGATGGAGGGGGCAGTTCTGATGGGGAGAGGGATGCTGTTCCACAGTCTAGGAGCTGCAACCAAAAGAGAGTCATAGTGATAGTGTGGAAACAGGCCCTTCAGCCCAATTTGGCCACACCGGCCAACATGTCCCAGCTACATTCGTCAAACCTGCTTGCACTTGGTCCATATCCCTCCAAACCTGTCCTATCCATGTACCTGTCTAATTGTTTCTTAAACGTTGGGATTGTCCCGGCCTCGACTACCTCCTCTGGTAACTTGTTCCATATACCTACCACCCTGTGTGTGAAAACGTTACCCATCAAATTCCTATTAGATCTTTTCCCCTTCACCTTGAACCCATGTCCCCGAATCCCCCATACTGGGCAAGAGATTCTGTTCATCTACCCGATCTATTCCTCTCATGATTTTATGCACCTCTAGAAGATCACCCCTCATCCTCCTGCACTCCGAGGAATAGAGAACCAGCCAACTCAACTTCTCCCTATAGTCCTGCAACATCCTCGTAAATCTTCTCTGAACCCTTTCAAGCTTGACAATATCTTTCCTATTACATGGTGCCCAGAACTGAACACAATACTCTAAATGCAGTCTCGCCAACGTCTGAAACAACTGCAACATGACCTCCCAATGTGCATTGATGACTCCTAGTTCTGCCCACCCACCTCCTTTAATTAATCGGCTTGCTTGGCCGACATCCAGTGCTAGATGAATGAAAATTTCCAGAAACTAGAGAACAGAAAGGCCAAAATAGACATCTTCAGTCCTTGCCTTACCCTCAGTTTGTTGATGACTGACCCCTTGGCAATTAGCTGTGGCCGAAATAGAATCTACAAACATGGCTGTCATATTTGGTCCAGAGGTGCATTTCCAGCCGCTTCAAAAGGCAAACGTCAAGAATACTTATTTTCATCTCCACAGCACTATCTGGCTCTGACCTTCCTCAGCAATTCTGCCACTGAAAACCTTTCCAGCCTTGATTTCTCCCAAAATACTTGTCGCCCTGCCAAAAAAACTGCAGAGCGGAGGTGCAGAACCTGGCGGACTGGTGCTCAGTTAACAACCTGTCCCTAAACACCTCCAAGACCAAGGAGCTGATCATCAACTTCCGTAGATCACACAACAGGGAATACGCTCCGATCTTTATCAATGGGGACAGTGTGGAGAGAGTGTCCAGCTTCAAGTTTCTGGGCACTCACATTTCGGAGGACCTCACATGGTCCACTAACACCGCTGCGCTGGTCAAGAAGGCGCAGCAACGACTGTTCTACCTGAGAACACTGAAAAAGTCTGGTCTGCCCCAACAGCTGCCGACGACCTTCTACCGCTGCACCATAGAGAGCATCCTAACGCATGGCATCCCTGTGTGGTACCTCAGCTGCACGGAAGCAGAGAGGAGAGCTCTTCAGCGGGTAGTCCATAGAGCTCACAAGACTATCGGAACACAGCTAACAGCCTTGGAGGACATCTACAACACACGATGGCTCAGAAAAGCCACCAGCATTCACAAAGACTCCTCACACCCCTGCAATAGTCTGTTCGAAATTCTACCATCAGGCAGACGCTACAAGGCCTTCTACGCCCGCAACTCCAGACTCAAGAACAGCTTTATCCCCAGGGCCATAGCTGCTATGAACTGGTCCTGCTGAGCCGGATGGTCACATCGCACAGTGATCCGGCACAGATCTACTTGCACTTTATACTGTTTTAAATCTGTTTCTAATTTTGTTTCACTGGGTTGTATAAAATTATACTGATTAGCTAATTAATTTATTGCATCGTATGGAAGGCGCATTCCAAATCTCGTTGTACCCTTGTACAATGACAATAAAGATATATTGTATTGTATTCTTCACCTTCCACAAGCTCAATGTCGCACAACACTGAAGCATCCCAAGCCTTCATTACTACCCTATCCACTTGTGCTGCCACCTTTAGTGAGCTATGAACTTGGATTCTAGAATCCTGCTGCACATCAAAGCTGATAAGGGTCTTGCCTTAATCTGTTAAGGCCCATAAATAATAGATTGTAGAGAAACATCAATCTTACACAACAGTTCTCACTAAGTTACTCTTCCTGAGAAGTACTGACAAAATAATGGCTTTGCAATTATTAGCACTACAGTACAATGTAACATGGGATTTAACACAGTTACTGGTGTGACAATGCAATGTAGCCAACGCCAAGGCTCTGTGGGGGAGGACAACAATCTAGGATCCTTCCGCTGCTGGACATTGGGGGCAGGGTGTGGTGGAGCCGCCCCTCAAAGTAAGGGAAGGGATTCCACGCCAGAGAGCCACATGAGTGGCAAGGGCGAGGAGTAACGTTATGTGATTGGTGTATTGAATATCTGTATTGAATGTATGTATAGCCTCCGAGAATGTCGGATGGAGTTTTGGAAGAAACATGTTTTGTAAATATTTATTTCTTGAATAAAGACAATGTAGTACATGGTGATTGTACATATTTGTCACTTTAAATGTACAGACACAGCAGTGATTTTGTGCTTCATATTAGACCCAAAGAACCGTTGAAACAAGGACCTGCAATTTCTGGTTTACACAAAAGGACACAAAGTGCAGGAATAAGACCCGGGTTCGATCCTGACTATGGGAGCTGTCTGTACGGAGTTTGTACGTTCTCCCCGTGAACTCATGGGTTTTCTCCGAGATCATCGGTTTCCTCCCACACTCCAAAGACGGTTTCCAGGTTTGCAGGTTAATTGGCTTGTAATTGACTGCGGCACGGTGGCGCAGCGGTAGAGTTGCTGCCTTACAGCGAATGCAGCGCCGGAGACTCAGGTTCGATCCTGACTACGGGCGCCGTCTGTACGGAGATTGTACGTTCTCCCCGTGACCTGCGTGGGTTTTCTCCGAGATCTTCGGTTTTCTCCCACACTCCAAAGACGTACAGGTATGTAGGTTAATTGGCTGGGCAAATGTAAAATAAAATTGTCCCTAGTGGGTGTAGGATAGTGTTAATGTGCTGGGACCGCTGGGCGGCGCAGACTCGGTGGGCCGAAGGGCCCGTTTCTGCGCTGTATCTCTAAATCAAAATCGAAAATGTAAATTGTCCCTAGTGTGCGCAGTGTTAATGTGCGGGATCAGTGCGGACTCGGTGGGCTGAAAGATCTGTTTCCACGCTGTATCTCTAAACTAAACTAATTACATTAGGCAGCATCTTTGGAGAACATGATTGGTGACGTTTCGGGTCGGGACCGTTCTTCAGGCTGATCCGATTTCTGCCAGAAGAGGGGTCCTGAACCAAACCGTCATCTATCCATGTTCTCCAGAGATGCTGCCTGTCTCGCGGAGTTAATCCAGCACTTTACGTCCTTTTGTATCATTAAGCATTGGGCAGTATTAGAGATTTTCATATTTCCATGGAAATCCTGAAGCTGCACACACGTAACATTAAATAGTTATGTAGAGAAGTGGCAACATTCTCTTCCAAAATCCAGGGTAACAGTGAACATGCTTAGGAATTGTGTAGAAAAAAAACTGCACATGCTAGTTTAAACCAGTTTAAAAGCTGGAGTAACTCAGCGGGACAGGCAGCATCGCTGAATAGAAGGAATGGATAGAAAGGAATGGCCGACATTTCGTTTCGAGACCCTTCTTCAGACTGAGGTTTACCTCAGATGATGAATGGCAATGCCAGGGAAGAGCAATAATTTTTCTACCTTGTCATTCCATGTAAGCATTTTCCCTGACAATTCCATTTCAATTCAGACTGGCAATTCACTGTCAGCTGTGGAAATGCTCCTATCCTAGTGACACAAGATTACTCACTGAAATAGACACAAAATGTTGGAGAAACTCAGCGGGACGGGCAGCATCTCTGGAGAGAAGGAAATGGTGATGTTTTGGGTCGAGACCCTTCTTCAGAAGAAGGGTCTCGACCCGAAACGTCAACTGTCCATGTTCTCCAGAGATGCTGCCCAGCCCACTTAGTTAATCCAGCTTTTTGTGTCTAAACAGGCTTAGGAATTGTACAAGAGTACTGACAGGAGGAGCCAAAGATGCAATGATCCTCGTCAATGAATGCTGACATGCTGTCTACCAAATTGTCAACGACTGCCCGATTTACAATTGGTGACAACATCTTTCATCCCGACAGCAAAAAATACTGCACATCTTGCAGAATTAAATTTCACATTAACCATATTGATGGATGTGTTGAGTGATTAAAGAAGAGCGTTTCTTGCATTTGGTCTTGACAATAATTATAGCTGCTGATTCCTCGATCAGAGGAAAGCACTGGATTGGAAGCTACAGCCACAAAAAGGCTGTTACGTAACAAAATTGCCACATTTCTCTGCAACACGGACACAGAAATCCCGCAGTTGCTCAGACAAAGTAGATGCCTGACTAAAGATACTCAAAGTTTAAAAAAGATGAAACTATCATTCATAATATAATTCCACCACCGATTTTGCCTGGTTCCAGAGCCTTTCTGGATTATCGGTTTTGCCAGACCAACAGAGGTCACGGCCTTTGGGGGCCAAGACGCACAGCCCACAAAGTCAGCCGCAGAAGTCGGCTGTGGGAGTGGATCTGCCGGCTCCGGCTGCAGGGGGCAAATCAGACCCCCAATCAGCTGCGGAATTCCTGATTAGGTTGAGATCAGCTGTCTCACCCGGCCTGGATGCCACATTTTCAGGGAGATGCCCGGGGGGGGGGGGGGATTCTTTTGTTGAGATTAAAGGGACCACCAGTTGCTGGGGGGGGGGGGGGGGGGGGGGGGGAATCGGTGGTGGACTTGTATTGGTTTATGAAAACAGAATAAAACCATCTGTTAAACTCCTATCAGAACAGTTAGCTATTGGAGGACAGCCTTTTAAAGTTTGCAGTACAACGCTAGTAAGCAAAGTGAGCTTTTAACAAAAATGTAACTTATTTACTAATCCTGGGTAATTATTCTCGACATTAAGCATGGCTTCTTGCATTGTTATTCGGTCAAGAATTCACAATCATTCATCGTGTGGTTCCAATTTTTGTCCCCATGGCGTAACAGATGCAATAAGATTTGCATGCATCAATCAATATAAATTTTGTTCCGTACAGCCAATACAGTTCTACGCTCATTTTCTGTGATTAAAACTGATGTTAAAACCCCCCCCATTTAAGTCATGATCAGTCTGAGCTCAGCCTTTGGCGAGGAGTCTTATGCAAGAGCTTGATCTCACTGATTTTATACCAACCCGCCTGAGGTGTACAATCTCTTACTGATCAAGAGAATATTTGCCGAGGTACAGAGTGACTTTAAAGCTTACAAATTCAGATGAAGCAAAATTAGCAGTGCTGAGGATCATGGCGATATCAAGAGGGAGAACTAACTTGCCAACTAAGAAGTGTTCAAAATTTGGCCCAATGAGTCACACAGAATTATTCATTGCAATCCATTTGATGCAAAGCGGGGCAACTGGTGGAGCTGCTGCCTCACAGCGCCAAAGACCCAGATACAATCCTGATCTCGGGTGCTGTCGGTGCGGAGTTTGCACGTTCTCCCTGTGACCGCGTGGGTTTCCTCCAGGTTCTCCGTTTACTTCCACTTCCCAAAGACATGGGACTGCAGGCTAACTGCAAATTGCCCTTGGTGTTAAGGAGTGGGATAACATAGAACCAGTGAGTACGGGTGTTCAGTGATTGGCCTGGACATGGTGGGCCGAAGAGCCTCTTTCCATGTTGTCTCTTTCAAACAATCAATTCAATTGCACTCAAAACAATTGAAACGAAAAGTACAAAGGAACATTTAAGGTTTTGTTTCTGATAGCACGGGAACCAGAAGCCTGAAATGAACAGCGATACAATTCATCTTAATGATTTATAGGTGAAAAAGGAGAAATAAACTAATTGAGAGCACAAATATTTTATTAATTAAAATTTAGCTTGCGTAATTATAAAATTTCTAAAATGTCCTTACCCATGTAATTTCATAAATTATAGGATCAGAATTAGGCCATTCGGCCCATCAAGTCTACTCCACCATTTAATTTTGGCTGATCTATCTTTCCCTCTCAACCCCATTGACCTACGTTCTTTCCATAACCCTTGATGCCCGTACTAATCAAGAATCTGTCAAAATGCACCTTAAAATATCCATTGACTTGGTATCCGCGCCCTTCTGTGGCAATGAATTCCACATATGGCAGCATTTATGTGTAGGAAGGAACTGCAGATGCTGGTTTACACCGAAGACAGCCACAAAATGCTGGAGTAACTCAGTGGGACAAGCAGCATTTATCATTGATTAGTTGATCGATCAGTATTCACTGGAGGCACTCATTGGAATTTATCCTATCTCCATATCAAATAGTTTTCAGGAGTTACAATAATGATTTCAATACATGAGAAAGTTATCATGAATGCCACAATGTTTTCAACCAAAGTATAGTTGGAGAAGATAAAATGCATTTTATCAACCAACACAATGGCAGAGAGACCATTTATAACAGTAACGGCAGAAAACCCTGAAGCCCAACATAGGAGATTTTTTTGCCTCCATCTCACTGGAAATTTGCCTGTGCCACTTCTATTGTGAACTTAATCTTACCACATTGGCCTTGTAATATTGTGCAGTGGAATGTTATATGTTATTAAAAGACACGAGACACACAAGAAAGTTGTCAAACTGATGCTTCAATACAAAAATTCCTGAAAATACAAAAAGATAAATACAACACAAGGGCAGCACGGTGGCACAGCGGTAGAGTGCTAAGAATTCAAATACTATCCCAATTTTAAAAATGTCTTAAATAGAATTGCAATGTCTTTGATTCTGTATTTGGTTCCACTCAAATGATTTTGCTGTTTAATCCATTTAAGTGAAGCAAATAAAATGTGCGCCCATTTAATCTGTGCTTTGTGTCACAATTCCATTCCACTCCCGGCAAAGAAAAGTTCTATTTTTAGGCTCTCGCACACCTCTGAAATTATCACGCTAAAATTCTCCCGACACAATAATCATTTCCCATCTGTTCAGAGTTCTGCATGGAATGTCCATGGAAACTGAACTCAGCTAACATAATTAAATTTAGAAAGTTGCAGATAAAATTAACTCTTAAATAAAACAAGTGGTGATCTGAAACTAGAAACCCAGAGATTCCCCCACCATTCCACATTTTGGTTATTTACCCCAAAGACAACAATCATTTTAGAATCAGCTTCAAGCATGTCCTAAAATAAAATGACATACTGTGGATTTTCAGTATTGATGTGCACATGTGACCGTGCTATAGCACTTTTAATCTAAAACCATTAACAGGAATTTAACTGTCTGCAATGATTCAATGATGCTTTATTGTCACATGTACCTGGGTACAGTGAAATGCTTTGTTTTGCATACAACCCGGTAAAGTCATGCAGCAGACCTCACCTCGGCAGTACACAAGTGCCTGGCGCCGAGAAAGTTACAAAGGTTCACCAAACAGTCCGATCTTCTGCCTGCTGCTGCACATGGCAGCAGGCACCCCCCCCTGCCTGCTGCTGCACATGGCAGCAGGCACCCCCCTGCCTGCTGCTGCACATGGCAGCAGGCACCCCCCTGCCTGCTGCTGCACATGGCAGCAGGCACCCCCCTGCCTGCTGCTGCACATGGCAGCAGGCACCCCCCTGCCTGCTGCTGCACATGGCAGCAGGCACCCCCCATGCCTGCTGCTGCACATGGCAGCAGGCACCCCCCTGCCTGCTGCTGCACATGGCAGCAGGCACCCCCCCCTGCCTGCTGCTGCACATGGCAGCAGGCACCCCCCCCTGCCTGCTACTGCACATGGCAGCAGGCACCCCCCTGCCTGCTGCTGCACATGGCAGCAGGCACCCCCCCCTGCCTGCTGCTGCACATGGCAGCAGGCACCCCCCCCTGCCTGCTGCTGCACATGGCAGCAGGCACCCCCCCCCCTGCCTGCTGCTGCACATGGCAGCAGGCACCCCCCCCCCTGCCGCTGCCGGGTCTCCTTCATTCTCAACGGCCCCTCACAGGGTTCCCCCATTCGTTCTGGGCGGACCCTGCTGGATACCCCCGCTGTTTCATTGTTTTAGAGGTTGAAGGAAAACTGAATACTGAGCAATATCTTGTATTCAATGCTGACATGTATATCAAGAGCACTGGAATACAAAAAGAGATGTAATGCTGAGGCTCTATAAGGAGCTGGTTAGGCTGCATTTGGAGTACTGTGGGCAAATTTGGGCCCCGTATCTGAGAAAGGATGTGCTGGCTCTGGAGAGGGTCCAGAGGAGGTTTACAAGAATGATTCCAGGAATGAGTGGGTTAGCATAAGATGAGTGTCTGACAGCACTGGGCCTCGACTCGCTGGAGTTTAGAAGGTTGAGGGGGGAACCTCATTGAAACTTACAGAAAAATGAAAGGCATGGATAGAGTGGATGTGGAAAGGATGTTTCCACTGGTGGAAGAGTCTAGGACCAGAGGTCATAGCCTCAGAATTAAAGGGTGCTTTTTTAGAAAGGAGGTGAGGAGGAACTTCTTGAGTCAGAGGGTAGCTAATCTGTGGAACTTATTGCCACAAAAGGCTGTGGAGGACGTCAATGGACATTTTTAAGGCAGATATAGACAAGTTCTTGATTAGAACAGGCATCAAGGGTTATGAGGAGAAGGCAGGAAATGGGAATAGGAGGCAGAGGTCAACCATGATTGAATGGCGGAATAGACTCGATGGGCCGAATGGCCTAATTCTACTCCTATGACTGTAAACTTATTTTTGATCTTGTTTAGAGTGTGATTTTGGGTTCTACAACTACATCAGAGAATAGCTCTGGGGAATTGCAGGCACACAAAGGCCACAATGGATCTAACACTTAAAACATGCATCTTTGATCAGCATCACTGTAATGAACTGCCTCCTTGGGCTAACTGCTTTGATCCCCATTAAGGTTAACAGTTAGGGACACAAGGAACTGCAGATGCTAAAATGCTGAGCAAAGCGCAAAGTGCAGGAGTAACTCAGGCGGTAAGGCAGCATCTGTGACAGGAATGGATAGGTGATGTTTCGGGTCGGGACTCTTCTTCAGACTGGAAGCGACTTTCAAATCTTTGTTGATAGCGAGGAGCAAAATATTGCTTCAAATCTTACAAGGAACAGGAGGATTCGGCCAATCGATCCTTCAAAACCTGCTCTCCCATCTCATGAGATCATGGCTCTGCTCTCTTCATGACCCTCAACTTCCTCGTATTTCACTTATCCGTTAAACTCTGCCAGATGTTCGTTCAAGGACAAGACCGCACTCTGGGGCAAAGATAAACTCACAAAGATGCACAACCCTCAGAAGCAATTCCACCTCACCTCCATTTTAAATACGCTCCTTATTTTTTGAAAGATCCATTGTAGATGATCCCCATTTCTTTGGACTTATAGACACAGCTCAGAAACAGGCTATTTGGCCCACCCAGTCCACACCGACCAGTGATCACCCCGTACACTGACACGATCCTACATACCAGAGACACGATGCAGGCTCCAATCACAATGACCCGTTAGAGAATATTCAGGGTGCCTAATGCTGTGCTCATCAGGACGACACAGTGGCGCAGCGGTAGAATTGCTGCCTCGCAGCGCCAGAGACCCAGGTTCAATCCTGACTACGGGTGCTGTCTTTACGGAGTACGTATGTTCTCCCTGTGGATGCGTGGGTTTTCCCCAGGCTCTCCGGTTTCCTCCCACACTCCAAGAATGTACAGGTTTCGTAGGTTAACTGGCTTTGGTTAAGATTGTAAATTGTCCCCAGTGTGCAGGATAGTGCTGGTATATGGGCTGTTCACTGGTCCGCACGGACTCGGTGGGCAGAAAGGCCAGTTTCCATGCTGTATCTCTAAAGTTGACCACCTTCTCCTCGGAATCCATATATCCAGGCAAATGGAAGGTACTCTTGCACCCTCCTGACATGTTTGTTCCATGGATCGTGCAAAGGGCTGGTCAATTCAAGTTCATTATCAGATGCATAAGGACGCTGAAGTACATTTACAATGGAAATCTTGCATGAAGACACATAGCTTCAGCTTACAAACAAACCATACATAAATCACACATGAAAATCATACATGAAAAGAGAAAGACTGCTCAAAAACAAGGGAAGAGGGCAAAACGCAACGAGACAGAAGTCCATGGTCGTACAATACATCATCCGCAATGTTTCACTGACGAGATAGGATTGGGTTGTACATGTCAGTTCAAAAGCCTGAGAGTTGTAGGCAAGGAGCTCTTCCTGCATCTGGTAGTGTGGGACTTCAGGTTTTTGCACCTCCTAGTCAATGGTAGGAAGAGGACGGCCCAATATAGTGGGGATCCTTAATGATAGATGTCACCTTCTTGGGGCAGCGGCTCATGCAGATGCTTTCAGTGGTGGGGAGGATTTGACCCTGTGATGGGCCAGGCAGTGTCCACCACTCCCTGCAACTTCTTGCATTCCTGTGCTCCTATATTCCAAGTCAACAACCTCTCCCTCAGTGTCAGCAAGACAAAGGAGATTGTGATCAAATTCAGGAAGCAAAGCAGCACACACACCCAGACATACATTGATGGCTTAAAAATCCCAGAATAAATATCACCAGCAACTTGTCCTGGACCAGCCACATCAAACCAATGGTCAAGAAAGCACACTGCTTCCTTGGAAGGCTGAGGAAGTTCAGCGTGTCCCCAACAAACCCTCACTCAGCTCTACAGATGCTCCATCGAAAGCATTTTATTGGAATGCATCGCATCTTGGTTTGGGAACAGCTCCATCCAAGACCGCACAAAAATGCAGAATTGCGGACAGAGCCCTGACGATCACACAAACCAACCTCCTTTCCATTGACTCCATCTACACCACGCTGCCTGGGCAAGGCCACCAGCATAATCAAGGACCAGTCTCACCCCAGTCACTCCCTATTCTCTAATCTCCCATCAGGCAAGAAGCACAGAAGTGTAAAAACGCACACCTCCAGATTCTAGGACAGGTTGTTCCCAGCTGTTATCAGGCAACTGAACTGTTCACTCACCAACTGGAGAGCAGCCCAGACATCCCATCTACCTCATTGGAGACATTTGAACTATCTTTAATTAGTCTTTCAAACAATATATGACCAGGACAATCTCTGTTCCAGACTATTAGCAGGGCATGGAGACTGCCTTTTGCTGGAGCAACCCTTGTCATTAAAGGACACAGAGTGCAGTCCTGACATCCCAGCTACTTCATTGGAGACTTTTGAACTACCTTCAATTAGATTTTAATCAGACTTCAATGTTATATTTTTGCACTAAATTTTGTACCCTTTATCCTTCAGCTGTGCACGGCTTGACTGGATAGCAGACAAACAAAATCTTGTCACTGGACCTCAGACAATAATAAGCTAAACTAAAGTTTGCTAAATTGAAGTGAATTCAGATCATTCCTGAATCCATGAGGAAATTAGGAGACAAATCAATAGCCGCAGAATATCACGTCTCGTGTGTGTGTGTGTGCGACCAGCTCTGTTCAGCATCCAATCAACGGATGATTCTTGTTTATTTATGGTGAGGATGCCAATGAGTATCAGGGAGTGCCATTGTTTCTTCTATAATAGCCCATACCTGAATGTTGTCCAGAAGACTTAATTATTTGGGCAAGTACATGGATAGGATAGGTTTAGAGGGTTAATGGGCCAAGTGCAGTCAGGTGGGACATATGTAGATGGGGCATGTTGGTCAGTGCAGGCAGGTGGGACTTATGCAGATGGGGCATGTTGGTCAGTGCAGGCAGGTGGGACGTATGCAGATGGGGCATGTTGGTTGGTGCGGGCAGGTGGGACATGCAGATGGGGCATGTTGGTTGGTGCGGGCAGGTTGGGCCGAAAGGCCTGTTCCCACATTGCATGACACGATGCCTATTTACTTTAAAAGCTGCACGTTCAACCAGTAAGGTGCATCCCCACTTCCAAGTGAATGGAATGGGAGCACAAAACAGACTGTCGGAAGAATTAAGTGGGTCGAGCAGCATCTGTGTAGGTACCCTAGTCATTGTACTGGCTTCACTGCCTTCCAGGCAAGTTTCATTGTCTGTATAACACGTTTTCACCTAGCCCACAGCTAACAATGGGCCATTTCCTTGATCATCGTTACTTTTTTTGCATATCTTTCATTTCTTTGTTCTATATCTCCATCTATATCTCATGTTTCCCTTTTCTCTGACTCTCAGTCCGAGGAAGGTTCTCGACCTAAAACCGCCCATTCCTTCTCTCCAGAGATGCTGCCTGTCCCGCAGAGTTACTCCATCATTTTGTGTCCATCTTGGAGGTAAAAGGATTTTCCAATGTTTTGGGTTGAAACCCTGTGTCAGTACAGAACGGCAAGAGGGAGGATAGCCAGTATAAGGTGGAGAGGGAGTAGGGGGAGTAGGGGGAGAGGGGGGCAGGGGCCAGCAGGTGATAGACAGGTGGACCAAGGAGGGGGTGAGGCTGATGGGCAGATGCAGCAAGGTGGGGGAGGGAGAGGGGTTGAGTTGCGAGACTCAAGGAGGGTTTGTGATGGGTGGAAAAACAGACAGACAATGAGGAAGAAAGACAGATGGGACCAAGTGGTGTACAGGGGAGGGCGAAGGTGGAACAGCTGTTGTACAGACTAGGAGATGACGTTGATGAAGCAGCTGACATTGCTTGAGGCAATGTCCTTGAACTCAGATGACTGACCTTCAACAATCGCAACTGTCTTTTGACTGCGTAGATCATACCCTCCGATTCACATTTGCTTCAATTGCACACGACGCTCTTAAATGACACATCCAACAACTAAAAGGGTTTGACATGATCTCAAGACCAGTCACATTTACATGACAGTGGGAGGCCGCCGAGAACGAAGAGGGACCAACATGACTCTAATGAGTAGGAAGGAACTGCAGATGCTGGTTTAAACCGAAGATAGACACAAAATACCAAGATTAACTCAGCGGGACAGGCAGCATCTCTGGAGAGAAGAAATGGGTGACATTGCGGGTCGAGACCCTTCTTCAGTCTGAAGAAGGTTCTCGACCCGAAACATCACCCATTCCTTCTCTCCAGAGATGCTGCCTGACCCACTGAGTTACTCAGGCATTTTGTGTCTACCTACGACTCGAATGAGTACTTTTGTAACTTTGTCAGCGACAGAAATGTGACGACTGTGCGCTGTATCCAAAAAATAGAATTTCTCTGTACCTGTGACAATAAAGTATAATTGAATTCTGCTCCTTTGCCAACGCTTGGAAGAGGACTACAGTGAAGTAGAGGCAAGTGGTCCGAGCAGAACCCAAACTCGGCAACAGTGAACATGTTTACAATAAGGGAGTTCTCTTGTCAATTACACTTTCCAGCATTTGCGGACAACCAAGACGGACTGGCAGTAATTCGCCAGAATGGATTTGTCCTGCTTCGTGCAATCAAAGTTACCACTGTTAACACAGCTTTAATTAATTTCTCTCTAAACAAGTTTGGTACTTTAATGGAATAAATAATAGAAGCCTTAGGAGCAACACTTCAAACTCATGTTTAAATTGAGTGTGTCAATTTGCACCGAATCCTGTATTATTGGATGCTGTTGTGCATGGATGGAAGCTTTTCTAACTTTCTTTCATGTGGAACCTTTCGAGTTTCATAATTAGCTTCTACTTCTCCTTTGATCGACTGAAACAGCAATAGTCGCCCAATTTCTGGGGGTTAATCATTTCTCTTGCATATATTCATAAAATATACCCGACAATTAATGCAGCATTCAGATCAAATTTTCAACTTCGGTCCTGGCTTAAATCAATTAATCTCCAGTCACTTTGCAGAAAATATTAAGTCATTAATAATTTATAAAACTTCAATTCAGCAATACAAGATTAAAAGTAAATTTATCTCCATCAATCAACGTTTTGCAGAAATTAAATAAAACAAACATCTAGTATGATGATGAATGGCAATGCCAGGGGACAGCAATAACTTTTCTACTTTGTCATTCCATGTAAGCATTTTCCCTGACAATCCCATTTCCATTCAGACTGGCAATTCACTGTCTGCTGTGGAAACGCTCCTATCCTAGTGAAACAAGATTACTCGCTGAAATAGACACAAAATGCTGGAGTAACTCAACGGGACAGGCAGCATTTCTGGATAGAAGGAATGGGTGACATTTCGTGTCAAGACCCTTCTTCAGACTGAGGTCTCGACCCGAAACGTCACCCATTCCTTCTTTCCAGAGATGCTGCCTGTTCCGCTGAGTTACTCCAGCATTTTGTGTCTATCTTCAGTGTAAACCAGCATCTGCAGTTCGTTCCCACACATTTTGTTTACTCACTGAAATTACTAGAAGATGGAAACTGTCCAAATAATCCAGAGCTGGAATTTAATTAAAGAAAGATACAAAATGCTGGGGTAACTCAGTGGGTCAAACAGCATCCATGGAGAACATGGATAGGTGAAGGTTCGGATCGGGGGGGGGGTTTGATAGGCAGATGCTTGGACAGAGACCAGAGACAGAGATGAAAAGGCAGGCGTGAGCCAAAAAGGATAAAGATTTGTGAATTGTGAAACCCGGGGATAGAAAAGTTGTGAATTGTACCACTAGCAGGTGGAAGAGATGCAGGTGGGGGGGGGGGTGGGGGGGTGGGACCGGCTCAAGATCAGCCATGGTTCAAGCTGGGGGACACACACAAAATAATGGAGTAACTCAGCGGGACAGGCAGCATCTCTGGAGAGAAGGAATGGGATGGGGGCAGAAAAAAGGGGGGTGTTCTTTGGCGAGAAATGGAAAGAGAAAGGGGGCTGTTTGTGAGTTAGTTACCTGAAATCAGAGAAGTCAATGGTAATACTGTTGGGTTGCAAGCTGCCCAGGTTTTGACCCAACTTTGGATTTTATTTAGGCTACACTGGAACATACAGAGTTATGTCATGTACATCTCTGTCCACATATTGATCCGTACAATCTCCTGAGAGAAGTGAAGTTCGAAGATGCATCAGTAACATATAACACTTCAAGAAATTTGCACCATATAACTGGCAACTTTTCTTCCTACATATTTTCTTAGGCCTAGCACGACTTCTCAAACACTGCAACCTCCAAATAAGCTCTTTAAACATACAACCTTCAAATAAGCTCTGAACCACATCAACTTAGGGGCATTGGTTTTGTCTTTTTGCACTATTATTGTTTGTTTGTTTTTGTTTACTTTAGTTTAGAGATGCAGCTCGGAAACAGGCTCGTCGGCCCTCCGATCCCCGCACCCTTACACTATCCTACACACACTAGGAACAATTTACACTTATACCCAGTCAATTAACCTACAAATCTGTATGTCTTTGGAGTGTAGGAGGAAACCGATCTCGGTACAAACCCACGCATATGACAATAAAACACTCTTGACTCAAACTTGTTGGAAGATTTTATATCCCCTAGTACACCTGTATCATTTCATTTCATAGTAATTCAGTGGCCTTATCTGGAATAATTGCATTGTGCCTTTGGTAGCACTGGCTGGCATCTGAAGCAAAGATAAACAGGCACCACTTTGACTGGACTAAGCACCACTTTGACTGGACAGTCTTTGGACTAAGACTGGTAACTGACTGCGCAAGGAATTACTGTATTAGATTATTATATCACTAGTTATCAGCCTTTGCATTACTGTGACCAACCTTTCTTAATTTGTATTCTTTTCCCAACCGACTCAAATAAAGCAACCATCTAATCAGATTATTAATAACGCAAGAGTTACAATCGATCTAGGGTGCAGAATTTACCTTATCACAGGCATAGAATTGATCATGTGAAATTCAACATTATCTTTCAAGATATAGAGCCAATTAAAATCTGTGATGTATCCGTAGTGCACACCATGCACAACCCGAAACATCACCCATTCCTTCTCTCCACAGATGCTGCCTGTCCCGCTGAGTTTACTCCAACATTCTGCATCTTCCCCGTTGATATTAATAGTAAACGTAACACAAACAGAAGTTTAACCTAAACCTAAAAGATGCGCTGCCATCGAACGCTTCAGTTCATCTTTTCTGTGCGTGTGATATTGCTACCTGTCTTGCCTCACAACGCATAAGGTTCATCTTCAATTATACCACACCAGAAATAAAGGAAAAGGATTCAAATAAAATACAATTAATTATTACAAAAGAGAATGTAAAGAAATGACTAGGAAAGAACTGCAGATGTTGGTTTAAATCGAAGGTAGACACAAAATGCTGGAGTAACTCAGCGGGACAGGCAGCATCTCTGGGGAGAAGGAATGGATGACATTTTGGGTCGAGACCCTTCTTCAGAATGACTGATATGCTATCACCAAAATAGTCTATTCACAATGATAATCTCAAAACAGAATAAGGAAAAATTAGGCTTTAATAGCAAATTTAGTGTTTCCATTCCATTGTGGAATAACACTAAAGTGAAACAAAAATCCCCATCTCAAAATAGAATAGTTTTTATAATACATTATAGAACAAGTGTAAATACTTAGCTGATCAGGCAGCAACTGCAAAGGGAAGATCATAGTAAAAGCTTTAGACTCATTGACCTTTGGGTGTAGGAAGGAACTACAGATGCTGGTTTACATCAGAGAGACACAAAATACTGGAATAGCTCAGCAGGTCAGGCAGCATCTCTGGTCAAAACCTTTCCTCATACGTTTGGATGATAGGGATTGAAACCAAATTGTACATTCAACAGTGATGAATGAAATAAATGCATTGACCTCAAATGCACCCATATTTTGTCACTGTTGTTGTAAAATATTTGTGTAATCTTTTCCATATCTCCGATTTTCTTCAACCAGAAATGTCAAACTACGAAATAAACCACCATTATATTACTCTTCCTGCTCTGGGCCACATTTTAAATAATCACAACACGCTGTCAGTGAATGGATCTTGCAGATGATTAGCCCTTGAAGAATATTCCACACTGTTACTTATGCTTGAATGAAGATGTGACGCAATGCATCATTGTAGAAGGAATCTAGAACTACAGTGAAACACCTTACGAACACCTCAAGTTTATTAAACACGCATGCAAATCCAAACCGTGAAGATAAAGCCATGTCACAGTATTACTCCCCCGTCTCCTCCACAATTACAGTCCCACAAAGCCCACCAACAACGCTATTGAAGATCTACTGTACAGCATAGCCTTGATGTGCTGCACTCAGACATTCATCGCCACTGGAGTTCAGCTTTCATCACATTGAATGGGAAAAGATGAAAGGATTGCACTTCGTTTATGACCATTTCTGCCTGGCGGTTTTATCATCTAATTATTATTGTATAATATTTTCTAGCTCCATGAACATCAGCAATAACCAGCATTAGAAACAAACAGCTTTACCTCTTACTGAAATTACACAGGACACAACAGAATTGTCTGCAGAGATTCATTCAAGGCATTGGGATAGCTCTAGGAAACATTATCTACATTAAATGGAGAAATAAAAGACTGCATTTAATCTGAATGCCTAGTTAAAGCCTTTTATCCCCAACACAGGAACAATAGTTTTCACTATTCAGGGGCAGGATAACTCAATGCAAGAGAGGGCGGTACAGTTTTTGCCTGATAGTGCCAGAGACCCGGGTTCGATCCAGACTACGGGTGATGTCTGTACAGAGTTTGTACGTTCTTGCTGTGCATGCGTGAGCTTTCTCAGTTTCATCTGTCAGAGTATTTGATATGGATGTTGGAAGGTCATGTTGCAGCTATATAAGATGTTGATGGGGCCACATTTTGAGTATTGTGTTCAGTTTTGGCCACCATGTTATAGGAAAGATGTTGTGAACCTGAAAAGGGTACACCAAAGATTTACGAGGACGTTGCCAGAACTCCATGTGTGAGCTATCGCGAGAGGTGAAGCAGGCTAGGACTCTATTCCATGAAAGGTAACTTTTTCTTTTCACACGAAGGGTGGTGGGTGTATGGAACGAGCTACCGGAGGAGATAGTCGAGGCAGGTACAGCACTAAATATAATAAACAAAAAAAAAATCAATAAATGAAAAATCCATTATAGTGCAAAAACAAAATAAAGCCCAAGGTCCCTAGTGCAACCCGGGCAGGTAGTATTTCCGAGCATAGATGGAGTTTGTGGTGTTCAACAGCCTGATGGTTATCGGGAGGAAGCTGTTCCTGAACCTGGACATTATGCATTGGTAGCAAGATCAAGACACAAGAACTTCACCATCTGCTTTTTTCCTTCCAAGTCGAATTCCACTCTGGATTCGGAAACATATCACTGTTCACTTCATCATTGCTGCATCTGTATACTGAAATTCCAACCCAATAACATTGCAGATGAACAGTGCCCACAAGGACAGCAGCAATTGCTTACGACCATTTTCCTGAAGGCAATTACGGACCAGCAATAAATGCTCATATTGCCTGCAAACATCCACAGCATACTTAGAACTAAAGCTATAACACTGCTCCTCATTGAGAGCCAATAATCACTCCCAAAAGTCACTTGACAATCTATGTTAAAAAAAAATCAATGTTATCTTTGATGCTTTTCTAATTAAGAGCGTTAATGTGCCAGCTAATAATTACTGTAGAAATTTATCTGAGTAAATTTATAGTTAATAACAGTTGCTATGAATTCCTATAAGGAAAATGCAACACTATCTTCATTAAGTACCATTGTCAATTGATGCGAGACTGGGGCTTGTACGCTCATCATTAGATTGCTACATTGATAAAGTTCTGACAAAAGTCAATATAATGGCCTTGAAGCTATCATTTCAATTGTTAGCAGTTAGATTCAATTGCAGCTGCAAGCTAGGCCACAGATTCAAGGCATTGATTTCAATAGTGCAACTAAATTTATTTGGTTGCCACACCGTCCATGAACTTTCTAGCCTTGAGCAAGATAAATCCAAGGACTTGCAACAAAATCTGTCGTTCACTCAATGCTAATAAAACTAACACCAACAAATATTACAATTTAACAAATAAACATTGATTCCTCTGTACTGCATATTCATAAAAATTGAAATGATCCTTTTTCATAATTTCAAAGTTGTCATTCACAGTAAAGTTAAAATCTACTTATTCTCAGCATTCTCTCCATACCAACATCATTAAAACTGGGTGTGTAGGAAAAAACTGCAGATGCTGGTTTAAATCAAAGGTAGACATAAAATGCTGGAGTAACTCGGCAGGACAGGCAGCAACGCTGATGTTAAACTTGATGTTTACGCGAGAGAGAGAGAGAGAGAGTGAGAGAGACAGAGCGAGAGAGAGAGAGATATATACTTAACCCTTTTAATACACGCCATGTACACACACTTTAAAGTTAAACCATATATATATATTCTCCCTCTATCTTTTTGAAGATTGTTGTAGTAAACATCAAGTTATATATATATATATATATATATATATATATGTATATATATATATATATATAGTTTAACTTTAAAGTGTGTGTACATGTAAAAGAGTTTAACTTTAAAATTAAAGTGTATTTTTTCATATACATTCAGATTTATTTTTACTAACTTTAAAGTTAAATCCTTTTAATCCCTCCTCTTGTTTTCAGAAGCCATCAAGAATGTGGGACAAATTGTCAAAACGTTCCAAACGTTTATTTTTTAATCTCATTATAAGTGGGTGACTAACAATTAGCTTTATAGTGTCCCAGAAGGAAACAGAGCAACCCTCTGAACTGGATTACATGAAAAAAAACAGATACGGCTGTAAATAAAGTGAGTTTCCTCATTAGAGCCTCCAGGGTATATCATGCAGAGCAGACAGGGCAGTGAACATTTGCATGCTTGCATGGTAAAAGTAATTGGGTCAATATTTGACATGGTTTTAAGCAGCAAAATAGGTATTGGCCATCATCAAACTGGGATCGACTAACTGCTTCTCTTCTATCCCCCCCCCCCCCCCCCGAACAATTGCTCATGCAATTAAATAAATTAATTACAATAGACAATAGGTGCAGGAGTAGGCCATTCGGCCCTTCGAGCCAGCACCACCATTCAATGTGATCATTCTCAATCAGTACCCCGTTCCTGCCTTCTCCCCATACCCCCTGACTCTGCTATTCTTAAGAGCTCTATCTAGCTCTCTCTTGAAAGCATTCAGAGAATTGGCCTCCACTGCCTTCTGAGGCAGAGAATTCCACAGATTTACAACTCTCTGACTGAAAAAGTTTTTCCTCATCTCCGTTCTAAATGGCCTACCCCTTATTCTTAAACTGTGGCCCCTGGTTCTGGACTCTCCCAACATTGGGAACATGTTTCCTGCCTCTAACGTGTCCAACCCCTTAATAATCTTATATGTTTCAATAAGATCCACTCTCATCCTTCTAAATTCCAGTATATACAAGCCTAGTCGCTCCAGTCTTTCAACATACGACAGTCCCGCCATTCCGGGAATTAACCTAGTGAACCGTGCTGCACGCCCTCAACAGCAAGAATATCCTTCCTCAAATTTGGAGACCAAAACTGCACACAGTACTCCAGGTGCGGTCTTTGCTCCTATACTCAACTCCTCTTGTTATGAAGGCCAACATTCCATTGGCTTTCTTCACTGCCTGATGTACCTGCATGCTTCCTTTCAGTGACTGATGCACTAGGACACCCAGATCTCGTTGTACGTCCCCTTTTCCTAAATTGACACCATTCAGATAATAATCTGCCTTCCTATTCTTACCACCAAAGTGGATAACCTCACACTTATCCACATTAAACTGCATCTGCCATGCATCCGCCCACTCACACAAGCTGTCCAAGTAACCCTGCATCCTTATAGCATCTTCCTCACAGTTCACCCAGCTTTGTGTCATCTGAAAATTTGCTATTATGTTTAATCCCTTCATCCAAGTTATTAATGTATATTGTAAATAGATGCGGTCCCAGCACCGAGCCTTGCGGTACCCCACTAGTCTCTGCCTGCCATTCTGAAAGGGACCAATTTATCCCCACTCTTTGCTTTCTGTTTGCCAACCAATGTTGTATCCATGTCAGTACCCTACCCCCAATACCATGTGCTCTAATTTCTATGTTGGACCTTGTCGAAGGCTTTCTGAAAGTCGAGGTACACCACATCCACCGGCTCTCCCCTGTCCATTTTCCTAGTTACATCTTCAAAAAATTCCAGAAGATTAGTCACGAAGATTTGTAACCTCGGGATGTCGTGCTTGGTGGCTGAGCCAAACCAGACCATGATGGAGAAGGTGAGGACGGACTCAATGATAGCAGTATAGAATTTCGCATCCTACACACCAGGGATAATTTACAGAAGCCAAATAACACACAAACCTGCATGTCTTTGCAATGTGGGAGGAACCCAGGGAAAACCCACACGGTTACAGAAAGAACATACAAACTCTGCACAGACAGCACCCGTAGTCAGGATCGAACCCGGGTCTCAGGCGCTGCAAGGCAGCAACTTGACCGCTGCACCACCTTGCTGCTCATGTTTTATCCCTCACTATAACTTCCAAACACAGAACATCTCTGTCTACCTGGGTGAAGATCAACCATGTCACAACAGACCAGAAACCAAACCTGTTCTGTGGACATGGTCATCGAATAAGTCTGTGAGGTATTTTAGATGTCCCATTCACGGAACAGATCTGTCAATGCACTCAAAATGTTGAAACAACGAACCACAGATGCTGGTTTACCAAAGAAAGACACAAAATGCCAGAGTAACTCTGCGGCTCAGGCAACTTCTCTGGAGAACTTAGAATAGGAGAGGGTACAGAGGAGATTTACTAGAATGTTGCCTGGGTTTCAGCACTTAAGCTACAGAGAGGTTGAGCAGGTTGGGTCTTTATTCTTTGGAGCGTAGAAGGTTGAGGGGGGACTTAATAGAGGTTTTTTAAATTTTGAGAGGGATGGACAGAGTTGACGTGGGTAGGCTTTTCCCTTTGAGAGTGGGGAAGATTCCAACAAGGGGACATAGCTTCAGAATTGAGGGACAAAAGTTTAGGGGTAACATGAGGGGTAACTTCTTTACTCAGAGGGTGGTGGCTGTATGGAATGGGCTTCCGGTGGAAGTGGTGGAGGCAGGCTCGATTTTATTATTTAAGAGTAAATTGGATAGGTATATGGATAAGAGGGGATTAGAGGGTTATGGTCTGAGTGCAGGTAGATGAGACTAGGTCAGGGAGAGTGGTCGGCGTGGACTGGTAGGGCCAAACGGGCCTGTTTCCATGCTGTAGTTGTTATATGGTTATATGGTTATATGGTTTCGAATCAGGACCCTTCTTCAGACTGACTGTTCAGCAAAACGGTCATCAACGCTTATTCCCGCTGAAGTACAGGAGGCCACACTGGGAACACCGGTAGATGAGGTTAGAGAAAGTGCATGTGAACCTCCAACTCATCTGGGAGGATTGCTGGGTCACTGGATGGAAGGGAGGGAGGAGGTACAGGACAGGTATTACATCTCCTGCAGTTGCAGGGAAAAGTACCTGGGGAGGGGGTGGTTTTAGTGGGAAGGGAAATGTCACCTATCCATGTTCTCCATTGATGCTGCCTGAGCCGTTGTTACTCCAGCATTTTGTGTCTTTCCTTGTCAATGCACTCAAGAAGTCTTGGTTTTGTGGCAAAATATTGATGACGTAACCATCAAATCCTGAAGCTGCTGTCCCAATATCCTTGTATTTGAGCACATCTATTTATTTTTTACCTTTTCATCGTGCAAGTCAAATTATGCACCGATCTTAAGAGTTCTTTACAAAAGTTTAACAAAACAGATGGATCAAAAGTTAAAAGGAATTTTTAAATGTGAATCGTTGACAATGAACTTTGATGCATCTTAATTTGTTCAGACAGATACAGATTGTTCACTATGGTCCCAAGGCCAATTTTGGTCTGTCTGACCTCACAATCTGCTTCAATTATGCAAGCAACTCAATTTAATTTATTCTTCAATACAAATGTTTCCAGACCTTAAATTCCAACACTTGCCGATGACTCTTCCTTCTACCCCACCTTCTGCCACGCATTTACTATCACTTCTGACTTTTCTTAGAGTCATAGAGTCCTAGAGTCAAAAAGCGTGGAAACAGGCCGTTCAGCCCAACCTGCCCACACCGACCAACATGTACCGCCGACACTAGTCACACCTGCCTGTGTTTAGCCCATATCCCTCTAAACCTGCACTATCTACATACCTGTCTAAATGTTTCTTTAACTTTGCAATAGTACCTGCCTCAACTACCTGCTCTGGCAGCTCTCTCCATGTACCCACCACCCTTTATGTAAAGAAGTTTAAAAATTGCCCCTCAGATTCCTATTTAATCTTCCCTCACCTTCAACCTATGTCCTCTGGTTCTCGAATCTCCTACTCTGGACAAAAGACTCTCTGCATTTACATGATCTATTCCTCTCATGATATTGTACACCTCTTTAAGAGGGTGGCACAGTGGCAGAGCTGCTGCCTTGCAGCACCAGAGACCCAGGTTCGATCCCGACTGCAGGTGCTGTCTATATGGAGTTTGTACATTCTGCCTGTTGGCACGTGGGTTTTCTCCGGGTGCTCCAGTATCCTCCCACATACAATAGATGTACAGGTTTGTATGTTAATTCGCATTGGCAAAAATTGTAAATTGTTCCTAGTGTGTGTGTGTGTGTGTGTGATATTGCTAGTGTACGGCGTGATTAATGGTCGGCGTGGACTAAGCAGGCCTAAGAACCTGTTTCTGCGCTGTATCTCTATACTCTAAGTAAAGACCACCCCTCATCCTCCTGCACTCCAAGGAATAAAGTCCTAGCCAACTCAACCTCTCCCAATAGCTCAGTCCCTCAAGTCCTGGCAACATTCTCAGAAATCGTCTCAGCACCCTATCCAACTTGATTACATCTTTCCCATAACATGACACGGTGCCCAAAACTGAGAACACCTTTCCTGTAACATGGTGCCCAAAATTTTCCTTTTATATGATGCCCAAAACATTCCGATAACAGTGCCCAAATTTTTTTATCTGATCTCAAGCTTTTGGTCCTCAATAAAAGTCTCAGCAACATCCCATTATGTCTCTACATCAACAAACTGAGTTTGCTCTGAAAATGAACTATCTGCTGCCTTCACATCCATGCCCAGTTCTTCAGCTAAGAATCTTCAGTCCCAGAGTCAATCGATTCACCTGTTAGCGGAATATTTATAGTTGTTCGAGGCAGCGGTTTGCTTCTTACTCAGCAGCGAAGAGGAATAGACAATAAATTCTGGTCCTACAAGCAATGCCAAGACCCCTTAAAATTAATGCATTTGTTTGTGGGAGTCTGCTATCTATAAACTGGCCACCACATTTCCTGAACACAAGATATTTCAATGATACTTTACTGTCACATGTTCCCAGGTACAGTGAAATGCTTTGCTTACAACCCTGTAAAATCAGATAGCAGACCTCGCCTCGGCAGTACACAAGAGTCGCCAAGTTTAGGCGCCAACAAAATTATTGGGTTGTGCAGTGTTCTGAGACTCTATGACAAGCAAGACCATTGACACAAGGCTCTCTGGTCTCATAATACTTCATAAGGCAGAATTAGGTCATTCAAGTCTACTCCGCCATTCAATCATGACTAAATTATCTTTCCCTCTCAACCCCATTCTCCTGCCTTCTCCCCACAGCGCCTGACATGCATCTGTTCTCAAGAGAGAGTTAGATTTAGCTCTAGGGGCTAAAGAAATCAAGGGATATGGGGAAAAAGCAGGAATGACTGATTTTAGATGGTCAGCCATGATCATATTGAATGGCGGTGCTGGCTCGAAGGGCCAAATGGCCTACTCCTGCACCCTATTTTTCTATGTTTCTATGATCTAGAATCTATCAATCTCCGCCTTAAAAATATCCATTGACTTGGCCTCCACAGCTTTGCGGCAATGAATTCCACAGATTCACCAGCCTCGAAAGAAATTCCTCCTCATCTCCTTTCTAAAGGTACGTCCTTTTATTGAGGCGAGAGCCTCTGGTCCTGGACTCTACCACCAGTGGAAACATCCTCTCCATATCCACTCTATCCAGGCCTTTCACTAGTTTCAATGAGGTCCCTGAGAGGTTGTTGGCCAATTTTCTCCTGAATAATTTCTTTCAGTCTGAAAGGGCACAAACTGAAATGCCACCTATCCATTCCCTCCACAGATGCTGCCTGACCTGCAAGTTCCTCCAGCACTTTGCATTTTGCTCAAGATTCCAGCAAATGCAGTTCCTTGCATCACCATTCTCCTCAGTAATGGAGGCCACTGATAAGACCTGATTAGATTTTAGAAAGTTAAATGGAGAAGATAATCAAACTAATTACATTTAAATTGAAGCATAAACATGAATCCAAAAAGTTTAAAATCAAAATTAGTTTATATTTTTATTTTTAATTCCCTTTTCTTATCTCCCACATTTCAATTTGTTTCTCTGGCTTAACGATCTTCTTTTATTTATGCCCTCCACTTGTGTACAAAAGCTTTTTGTTTCTTCGCCCCCCTACTAATATAATAGTGACTTTGTCTGGATAGCAAGCCCAAAATAACAGATCTACAAACAAAATCCAGAACACGAGTCACAAGGCATTCCTCTGTCATAAAAGGCTTCGAGGAAGAAAAATCGTGTGCGGCAGTCTCATCTAATCGAGTTAAGTTGCGTTTGGGTTTCATGACCCGCATACATCGAGTTGAATGGAATAATAAATAGGCAAGACTTGTTGCTAAAACATTTGTGGAAGGCATGAGAAACAATGAGAAGCTACATTTATCTGGGACCCGATGTGTCTGCCTGAGGCGCTGGTCACAAGTTACTACATCAGCAAGGAAAAAAAAACTGCAAACGGCAGCCACTTCCATACTGCAGTAGCCAACGGCTCCCATCTTGCAAAGCAAAGTCCCTTCCTGACAATTATTCCTCTGGCCTACGCGATCTCCCAGTTGCCAAACATTTTAACTCCCCTTCCCACACAGACCTTTCTGGCCTGGGCCTCCTCCGCTGTCAGAATGAGGCCACACTCAAATTGGAGGAACAGCATGTCATGTTTCGCTTAGGCAGCTTACAACTCAGCGGTACATGTGTTGATTTCTCTCATTTCAAGTGACTCTGGCATTCCCTCTCTCTCCGTCCCTCCACCACCCCAGTCATCCTGCTAGTTCATAGGACACTGTTCATATCCCTTCGTTATCACCTCCTCCACAGCCAACAATGGACCATTGTGGGCTCCACCTTTGCCAAGACATCGGTGCCAACACTGATTTGATCAGTACCTTTTCAGATCTCTAGTTTCCCACTCCCAGACTCTCCATCCGAAGAAGGGTCGCAACCCGAAACGTCACCCATTCCTTTTCTCCAGAGATGATGCCCGACTTTACAGGTCGGAACTATTGTGCATCACTGGAACTGTCCTGGATCTTGAGGTCGCCGTAAGGTCGACAGCAACCATCTTATTAGCATCAAGATAGATCCACAATCCCCTGATCAACTTGTTGCAACTTCTGCACCAACTGATCAGCAAGGGCCCACATCTCCATGGCATCAATAAGCTCCTCTACATCCATCTCTAAAACTTGGCTTGATTCCACCCGTCTTAATTCATTTGCTGTTTAGAATTGAGATAGTGTGGAAACAGGCCCTTCGGGTCCACACAGCTGCTGCCTTCCTTGGATATGGTAGACGTATCTCAGGCTCCCTGTTGGTGCCCTTTAAGTCTTTGTTATCTTTTGAAATGCCTTTTCCAACGCATTCTTGGCCCAGCTTCCCTTGTGTTCTGCATATCAATTGGCTGCCATCCAAACCTGCTGCCCCCTCCATCCTAACCAGCCCAAATCACATCTACTCAGCAGAATTGCCACCTTACATTGGTTGCTCATTGAAAGTGGCATACGTATTTTCAAACCCCTCTGTGCTCCTGTATTTGGACCTGTGCCAGCCCTTCAGATACTTGGACATTTAGGATACATGGGCTCCTCTATTTTGGCCCTGCAGACTATCTTCAAATATTGCTCGCCCATTGTCAACTGCTGAGGTCTGCAATTACAACTCCCCACCCACCACCCAAACCCGTGAATGGCTTCACATCGCTTTCTAGTCGCGCTCGATAAACAACTCCTTTTTGGTGAAGCTTTTAGCTTTCACCTGAATCCTTTCAATGTTGTGCTTTGTTCGATCGAGTTGCTGGAAAACACCATGTGACGCGTCTAAGTAGTTCAATGGAAATGGCAGCTGTTTTTTTGTTACACAAGTCCTGGGCTGCTCACCCAGTTCATTGTCCACTCACCAACAGAACCTTGATGGGCTGACCATCATCTTCGGCTGTCCCTTGGGCTCAAGGACGACCCGTTTCCACTCCAGATTTGTGGGTCCAAAGGAAACCGACGGCACCAAAATAGGAACCACGGTCGTCCGCAGAAGAGGGAGCGGGAGCCGAGTAGATGTGTGGACGATTACTGGGAATATTGCATTCGCCCAATGCATGGGCTCAAGGTTTAGCTTGGCTTAGATTCACAGCATGGAAACAGGCTCTTCAGCTCACAATATATAGAAACAAAGAGCTGCAGATGCTGGATTATACCAAAGATAGACACAAAGTGCTGGAGTAACTCAGCGGGTCGGGCAGCATCTCTGGAGAGAAAAAAAAGATGGGCGACGTTGTGGGTTGAGACCCTTCTTTAGACTCGGGAAGAGGGTCCTGGATGCCGTCGGCATCGGAGCTGCGGTGGAGTTACTGCCCCATAGCTCCAGAGTCCCAGGTTCGACCTTGACTTCGGGTGTTGCTTGTGTGGAGTTTGCACGTTCTCCCTGTGACCACATGGGTTTTCTCCAGCTGCTCTGGTTTCCTTCCACATTCCAAAGGCATGCAGGTTTTGAAGGTAATTGGATACTGTAAATTGCCCCCAGTGTGTAGGACACAAAACTGAGATAGCATAGAACTCCTGTACACTGATCGCTGGTCGGTACGGACATGTGTATCTCTAAAATACACTAAGATATCGCCGTGGGATAGGCGACTTTGCTCATCTTCCAGTGAATTGAAGATTTTGCGGAGAGAATACCGATGATATATAATTACCTGCACTCTCCCGTGTTATGTGCTTCGGAGACCTGTAGCCCAGGTTGTCAATAGTCAAGCTCACAGGGGCACATAACTGGGAGAGCACACTACAATTGACCAACGCCTGCATTGGTGTATTGGCAATGGTGAATTTTGCCATCAATCTCTGCCTTTGCCACTGTTTCAACAGCGCTCGTGAGAGAAAGCTACACTCCAGTCATCTGCATCTTCCAAATCACCTTCCTTTTCACATCAAGAGTCGGTATTTCATAACGACAACTGAAATCTCCTCTCTAAAGCTTGCATGTTCATCCACCAGGCGAGATGACTGGCTATACTTTGAATCTGGCCCACAAATTCTCTGTTTTAGTTTTGTTCAGTTTAAAGATGCAGCGTGGAAAGCGTGAGGCCCTTCTCCTCGCCGAGTCTGCGCCGACCGACGATCACCCCTACACTAGCTCTGTCCTAGACATTAGGATCGATTTACAGAAACCAATTAACTTACCAACCTGCACGTCTTTAATAATAATAATAAGCATTTATTTTATATAGCGCCTTACCAGAAGCTCAAAGCGCATTACAAAAACAATCATAACATAAAAACAAACAGACAAACTATCCTAACGGAGAAGCGGCGAATAAACAGCGCCAGCGTCCTCTCACGTCAGGGTCCGGCAGTATACAACACAAAGCACAGGACACACAGATACAATATATAACACAAACAGCCATCACAGTGATTGCTCCAGGCACACCCTCACTGTGATGGAAGGCAAAGAAAAGTCCTATCTCCTCCTCATTCTTCTCCCGTGGTGCCACGAGGTGATCGAGGCTCCCAACTTTTTGAAGCCCCCACCGGGCGATGGAAAATCCCAGGGCCGAGCCGAGCAGGCCGATGAAGGTCCTGAGCCCCCACCGGGCGATGGAAAGTGCCGCGGCCAGGCCACGCAGGGCGATGAAGGGCCTGCGAGCGGGTCGATCGTACCTCGCGCTTCGGGGCGGTCGAAGCTGCTACGGCTGGAGCTCCCAAAAGCCGGTCGCCAGCCAGGGACCTGCGAGCTCCCGATGTTGCGGTCTGCAGGGCCCACGGCCGAAGCCTCCGAGATGGTAAGTCCAGGCCCTGCGACTGGAGTCTTCAAGGTCGATCCCAGCTGGAGGCCGCCGACTCCACGGTGTTAGGCCGTAGCGCGAACGGAGACACAACACGGTAAAGGTCGCATCTCCGTTGAGGAGGAGATTATAAAAAAGGTTTCCCCCACCCCCCCCCCCCCCCCCACCCCACCACCCCCCACATACACAAAGTTAAAAATAGAACAAAACGTACATTAAATGATGACAATAGACAGAAAACCAAAAAAAAAGACAGCGAGACTGCCGGTGAGCCGCAGCTGCAGAACACAGCCACGTCTTGGAGTGCGAGAGGAAACCGGAGCACCCGGATAAAACCCACGCAGTCACAGGCAGAATGTACAAATTCCGTACAGACAGCACCCGTAGCAAGAATCAAACCCGGGTCTCTGGCGCTGTAAAGTAGTATAAGAAAATAATTGCAGATGCTGGTACAAATCGATTTATTCACAAAATGCTGGAGTAACTCAGCAGGTCAGGCAGCATCTCGGGAGAGAAGGAATGGGTGATGTTTCGGGTCGAGACCCTTCTTCAGACTGATGTCAGGGGGGCGGGACAAAGGAAGGATATAGGCGGAGACAGGAAGATAGAGGGAGATCTGGGAAGGAGGAGGGGAAGGGAGGGACAGAGGAACTATCTAAAGTTGGAGATGTTCATACCACTGGGCTGCAAGCTGCCCAGGCAAAATATCACAGAGGGGGAGTATTTCGCCTGGGCAGTTTGCAGCCCAGTGGTATGAACATCGACTTCTCCAACTTTAGATAGTTCCTCTGTCCCTCCCTTCCCCTCCTCCTCGACCCGAAACGTCACCCATTCCTTCTTTCCCGAGATGCTGCCTGACCTGCTGAGCTACTCCAGCATGCTGTAAAGTAGTAACTCTACTCTTGCGCCACTGTGCAGCCCGACTAAACTAAGCTTAAACTAAAAAGAGGACAGTCCAGTCTCTCTGCTGATTAATGCTTACCACAGTCTTCCTTTGCATGTATAGTGCCTGCCATGGCATTTTTGTTAACTATTCTTGTTACCCAAAATTTGTGAGGCGCTGTGAGGCAGGAACTCTACCGCTGCTGAACCCGTGTCCCCCTCCCTCCCATTCTGTTGCCAACCCCACCCTTAAATTACTCTTCCAGCCCCGCTCCCACCCACTGCACAGTAGCAGCATTTTCCTCCCCACCCCCTCAGTAACCTTAAGTTCATTTTCCTGTCCAGGACCTCTCATTCCCCCACCCACCCTCTGTAACCTTTCCTTTTTTGACGCTGCATCTCCAAGATTCTTGCAGTCCTGCCAACATTACAACAAAAGCAATTCAGGGACTGCAAGTACAATCCTAGCCTACATAACAGTGTTCACATGACTAATCAGGGCTCCAACAAGGAAAGTTAAATAGACAAAGAATTTCCAGGCTGCACAGGCAAAGCCAACTAACAGTCGCTGGATGTGTAGAAGGAAACTTCAGATGCTGGTTTACACCGAAGATAGACACAAAAAGCTGGAGTAACTCAGCACGTCAAGCAGCATCTCTGGAGAGAAGGAAGAGGTGACGTTTCGGGTCAGAACCCTTGTTCAGACTCTGAAGTCCATCCTGAAACATCACCTATCCCTTTTCTCCAGAGATGCTGCCTGACCCACTGAGTTACTCCAGCTTTTTGTGTCTATCTTTAACAGATACTGGCCCTCTCCTCAGTGTTTTTAGGCAACAATCTCGGGAGTTCTGTCATAGAAAAAAGATTTTAAAAAGATGACGAGAAACACGAGGCATCTTGGATTCCTTGGCATGAATTAACTCTTTTCTCCAATGACTGTACTTTCATCCACAACTGGATGGCACTGTCGACAAATTATTTTACTTCCACCACTCTAAAATCTCCCTGTCACCTCTGTTGTCGGCGTGGGCTAAGTTGGGCCAAAGGGCACGTTTTCACGCTGTAGGACTTTATTACTTTCCCCGCCACCATCATCACTTAGCCCTGCATTTTCCACCTCAACAATGTTCAGATCCTGGTCAATCCTCCACTTCCTAATCTCTCTCGCTCGGGATGCAGCCTCTCCCGAGCTTTCAAAGCCTCAGAGCCTCCTTGAAGAAATGCAGCATTGCCCACTCCTGGGAAATGTCCACCCACTGACAATCAGAGCGCATGGGAGCATTCAGCAATGAAGTCAGGAGCCAGCGGTCCGGGCTTCGGATGGACCCAAATGCCCTGCACAAGAGGCAAGTAAGCAGCTCACAAGCTACCCAACCACCTTCTTTTCCCAAAAAATAAAATATATTCAGAATTAAAAAAATATGCACTAAACAAGAACAGTGAAAAAACATCTCCGACCTTCTCAGTGTTTGTGCATTAGTGTTATATTCGAAGGTATTTATTCACAAAATGCTGGAGTAACTCAGCAGGTCAGGCAGCATCTCAGGAGAGAAGGAATGGGTGACGTTTCGGGACGAGACCTTTCTTCAGTCTGAAGAAGGGTCTCAACCTGAAACGTCATCCATTCCTCTCCTGAGATGCTGCCTGACCTGCTGAGTTACTACAGCATTTTGTGAATAAATACCTTCGATTTGTACCAGCATCTGCAGTTATTTTCTTACACTTAGTGTTATATTCGGTAGCCTTCACTAACCATCCCTTACCATGGTCCTCCCCCACAGAGCCCTGGCTGCACCAAGCTTCAGCGCGTCTCTCAGCAGACACTCATGCAGTCTGGAGCAGGCAACATTCCCCGACGGCCTTCTCACCCTGCAGGAAGATTTGGGCTGACCAAAGAGCGTTTTTCACCAAGTTAATGACCTTCCAGCAGCACTTGATGTCAGCCTCCAAATGTGTCCCTGGCAACTGCCCATAAACCAGAGAGTCCTCTCTGTTACGGAACTGTTTAGAATAAACCGTGCTGTGGACCCCTGCATCGTACTCCAGACTCCACAATCTGCGACGAGGTGGCCAATCGTCTCCTCTCCATAGCAGCCATTTGCCCCTATTTTTTGCTGACTTGTGCATCGTGACCCATCGGACCTGTCCCATCCCTGAACCCCAGATGAACTGGAAGACAGCCTGGATGATTGCTGAGGACCTCACACCTGATGACCACATTTAACCCCCATTATTGAGCGGGACAACTGCTTCACAGACCCAATTTCTTTTCTGACCTTGGCTATCTGATCCATCCAATTCTTGTCACACGCCTCAGCCGCCCCGAACCAGATTCCCCGCACCTTCAGGAGGTCAGACTTGAGGTAAAGGGGACGGAAGATCGGTCGGGCCAAAGAGCATGGCCTTGCTCTTCCTGCGGTTGACTCTGGCTCCCAACTCAAACTGGTCGCAAATGCTAATCAATCTCCAGAACAACCCTGGATCGAAGCAAGAGGCAGTAACATTGTCCATGTACAGGGAGGTTTTGACCCAAATTCACCCCGCCTCTTCTTCCGTCCTTTCTGATGGATTCAGCAAATGGTTCGACACAACAGACGAACAAGACGGGGAGAAGGGGCAACCTTATCTGACTCCAGACCTGACGGGGAAGTTACCTGATTCCCACCCATTGATTTAGACTGCACGACAAATATCAGTGTAGAGCAGTTGGATCCAATTCCTGATTCCCTCCTCAAAGCCCATTTTGGAGAGCACATCCATCATGTACGTGTGCGATATCCTGGCAAAGGCCTTCTCCTGGTCCAAGCTGACCAGTCAGGCATCCACCCCTCTATCCAGCATATAGGCATTGGTATCCTTGAGTCTAGCCGAGATGTTCCTGTGAGGTACAGCTCAGGTTTGGTCGTCCACCTATCCCATTATGGGAGAATCTGCGGCTTCCTCACTGACCATTGAGTCAACTGGAAACCAACAAAACCAGAATGGAAACAAGTCATCTTGATCCGGAGGGATTGCGAAGAGTCCAGAAAGTAACCTGCATCCTCGAGGACAGCAGCAAAGCTTTTAACCAGCATCGGGAAGGATGCTGCAATATCACCACTGCTGGATTGCATTGCGTGGTACCTTGGAGCTCGTTGGTACCATCACTGGATGCAAAATAAAGAAAGCTACTCTTCAGGACTGCCAACTCTCACAAAACTAGGACAAAACAAAACAAAAAAAAAATGGGGATCTTTGACATCTCCCACTCAGTTAGTCCGAAGCCATTAGATAAAACCATCCGAGGGCCATCACTGGCATTGAACACACAGACGAACACAAGGCTGTTGTATTTGAGCAACAACAGTGGGAGGCCTAAGGTACAAAGCTGGTATTCAGATGTAAATCAGGCTTCCTGGAATAGAGGATGAATAATTAACACTGTGTCCAGAACCCAAAACCAGCAAATGTTTACTTACAAGCAAAGTCGTGGCTGCACCACATACGGCAAGCATAATGTTTTCAAGAAAAATATTACTTGGCTGTGGACTAACAATTTAGCCTAATGGCTGTTTCCCCGCATTACAGTTAACATTTATGTTAATATTAGACCTGGAATTTGCATACAAATTAAATAGCTGTAGAAAATTGATTTACAACAGCAGTTAAAAGCACACAGCTGTAAAGAGCACGTGCCTGCAGGACATACCAGACTTGTTCAATGCCACCTAATTTATGATCATTACCTCTGCAAGCACCATGTTCAATTTATTCAGTTTGTGTCAATTAAAGCTATTGTAATAAATAATAAATTGTAACAGTGTACAAGAGTTTCCTGAGACGCTCCAAATAAATACAGTAACTCCTTTATTCTGTGTTTTGTCAATTCATTCTCGCTGAGATTCAAGAGCTGTTCTGACGAGGTGGGATGACTCTCGTTTGCTGTGCAACCTGTTTGTGGTGTTGCCAGGTCTGGAGAGATGAAAACTAAAAAGCGCTGCTTTTCAAACGAGCAACTGACCTTCAAAATGGCTTCCTGACATACCCAAGGTCCTCCAGTACATTCCACGCAATCTGGTGAAAGTTTCATCCTTTTTCAGATACAAAATGTCCAGCTGTCTCACACTCGCCAAAACGCACAGCTGTCTGTTCGTTGAAAAGAAAATGCATTGGGCAATTGAAGAAAATGAGTTGGCGTACCTCGTATGATCAGGTAGAATCTCGGGAGGACATGGATAGCAGGGTTTCGGCAACTGAAGAAGGATCCCGACCCATAACGTCACCTATCCTTTTTCTCCAGAGATGTTGCCTGCCCTGCTGAGTTACTCCAGCATTTTGTGTCTCAGGTCCAGGAAGGTTGATAGGGTGGACAAAGACGAGAAATGAAAAAGAGACAAAGGGGTGTCAGATAGGAGAGGAGAGATATGTGAAGCTAGATGGAAGAGATACAGGGGAACTGTACTCGGAGCTTACTGACAACAATGAGGAAGTCTTCAAATGGAGGCAACTCTCAAGTGATAGGAGATCAGGAAGTCAATGCAATTAAACTGTACTACTTCAGCTTTAGCCCTGATTGAAGTTACTATGAACTACCACATAATAAATGCAGTTTTATTGCACACTTCTCAGCCCGATCTACAAAGTAAATAATATCACCTCCAACTTGAGGAAATAACTTGAATGACATAAACCTAGTTAAAAATTATTTAATTGGAAATTAAATGGTTTGTGCAAATAGATTGAAATGGGTTCATTTGGATTCCACTTAATTAGTACTAAGGGGCGTGGCTGTGTTCTGCAGCTGCGGCTCACCGGCAGTCTCTTCGTTTTTTTTTGTGTTTTTTTGTCATTGTCGATGTTAAATGTACGTTTTGTTTTATTTTTAATTCTGTGTATGTAGGGGGGTGGTGGGGGGGGTTGGGGGAAACCTTTTTTTAAATCTCCTCCTCAACGGAGATGCGACCTTTACCGTGTCGTATCTCCGTTCGCGCTACGGCCTAGCATCGTGGAGTCGGCGGCCTCCAGCTGGGATCGACCTCGAAGACTCCGGTCGCAGGGCCTGGACTTACCATCTCGGAGGCTTCGGCCGTTGGGCCCTGCAGACCGCAACATCGGGAGCTCGCAGGTCCCTGGCTGGCGACCGGCTTTTGGGAGCTCCAGCCGTAGCAGCTTCGACCGCCCCGAGGTGCGAGGTACAATCAACCCGCCCGCAGGCCCTTCATCGCCCTGCATGGCCCGGCCGCAGCACATTACATCGCCCGGTGGGGGCTCAGGACTCTCATCGCCCTGCGTGGCTCGGCCCTGGGACTTTCCATCGCCCGGTGGGGGCTCGGGACTTTCGTCGGCCTGCTCGGCTCGGCCCTGGGACTTTCCATCGCCCAGGGGTTGGGAGCCTCGATCGCCTCGTGGCGCCACGGGAGAAGAATGAGGAGGAGATAAGACTTTGCCTTCCATCACAGTGAGGGTATGCCTGGAGCAATCACTGTGATGGCTGTTTTGTGTAAAAAATTGTATCTGTGTGTCTTGTGCTTTTTGATGTCTGCTGCCGGACCCTGACGTGAGAGGACGCTGGCGTTGATTATTCGCCGCTTTTCCGTCAGGATAGTTTGTCTGTTTGTTTCTATGTTAATTGTATTTGAAAAGCGCTTTGAGCATGTGATAAGGCGATATATAAAATAAATATATTATTATTATTATTATTATTATTATTATTAATTGAAATCTTCATCCTGATTTAAGACTCCCAGAAAATACTTGGCACTTAACCTATGCCAATGCAGTTACTGTAAAGTCAGCAAACATAATGTAAGGGAATCATTGAGGAAGGTGAAGGACTCTGCAAGAACAGTACTTGGATTTGGACCACAGCATTGATGATGTAAAGCACTACTTGCCAAGCCAGATATTAATTACTGTACAATTTGTTTCTCCCCGATATCATGCCTTTATTTTCTCCTTTTAATTTACAATTGTTGCCACATATCACCATTGACAGAACTTATGGAGCACACAGACTATAAAAATCTCAGTCTGAAGGAGTGCCTCGACCCAAAACATCACCTATTCCTTTTCACCAGAGATGCTGCCTGACCCGCTGAGTTACTCCAGCATTTTGTGTCTAACTTTGGTTTAAACCAACATCTGCAGTTCCTTCCTACACATAAAATCTCTGAAATTTGGTGCTCAAAATTTCCCCCCCATTTATTGGGGCAAATCATCCAGCAACCTTAAGTTTACCAATGCCCTGTCCTTGGACCATGTTCTTTCTGCCAGCACATGCTGCACACCTTGAGATACACTTCTCCAGGTGGGGTGAGGCAAGAAGATGGGTCTCGACCCGAAACATCAGGTTCCTACTGGTGCAGGATGCAGGTTACTTTCTGGACTCTTCGCAATCACTCTGGATCAAGATGACTTGTTTCCATTCTGGTTTTGTTGGTTTCCAGTTGACTCAATGGTCAGTGAGGAAGCCGCAGATTCTCCCATAATGGGATAGGTGGACGACCAAGCCTGAGCTGTACCTCGCAGGTGCATCTCGGCTAGCCTCAAGGATACCAAAGCCTATGTGCTGGATAGAGGGGCGGATGCCTGCCTGGTCAGCTTGGAACAGGAGAAGGCCTTTGCCAGGATATCAGAGTTGAGTATAGGAGCAAAGAGGTCCTTCTGCAGTTGTACAGGGCCCTAGTGAGACCGCACCTGGAGTACTGTGTGCAGTTTTGGTCTCCAAATTTGAGGAAGGATATTCTTGCTATTGAGGGCGTGCAGTGTAGGTTTACTAAGTTAATTCCCGGAATGGCGGAACTGTCATATGTTGAAAGACTGGAGCGACTAGGTTTGTATACACTGGAATTTAGAAGGATGAGAGGGGATCTTATCGAAACGTATAAGATTATTAAGGGGTTGGACATGTTAGAGGCAGGAAACATGTTCCCAATGCTGGGGGAGTCCAGAACCAGGGGCCACAGTTTAAGAATAAGGGGTAGGCCATTTAGAACAGAGATGAGGAAAAACTTTTTTAGTCAGAGTTGTGAATCTGTGGAATTCTCTGCCTCAGAGGGCAGTGGAGGCCAATTCTCTGAATACATTCAAGAGAGAGCTAGATAGAGCTCTTAAGGATAGCGGAGTCAGGGGGTATGGGGAGAAAGCAGGAACGGGGTACTGATTGAGAATGATCAGCCATGATCACATTGAATGGTGGTGCTGGCTCGAAGGGCCGAATGGCCTACTCCTGCGTCTATTGTCTATTGTCACCTATTCCTTTTCTCCAGAGATGCTGTCTGACCTGCTGAGTTACTCCAGCTTTTTATGTCTATCTCCTGACACTGGTAAGTGAAGGTTTCCACAAGTCATAGAATAGGTGCAGCTCTCTTATTTCTCACCTTCAGATACATTGACATCACTTCCAATGGATGCCGGCATCTCCTTCAGAGACATAGAAACAAGGACCTGCAGATGCTGGTTAACGCAAGTCAGCGGGTCAGGCAGTGTCCCTGGAGAACATGGGGAGATGACACTTTAAGTGGGGACCCTTCTTCAGACAGATTATGGAGGGGTAAGAAAGCTAGGACCTCAACACCGTGTGCAGGTAATAGGTGATCACAGGTGATGGGGAGATTTTGATCGGCAAAGTCCAGAGATGAAAGAAACAGGTGTGAAACAAAAGGATTGAAGAGTTGCAGATTATGAAGCCAAAGAAAGGAATGTGGATGGGAGGGGCATTATCCCACTTTCTCATCCACTCCTTATAATTAGGGGCAATTTACCGCGGCCAGTTAACCTACAAACCCACATGTTATTGGAATGTGGGAGGGAACCAGAGCACCCAAAGGAAACCCTCGCAGCCATAGGAAGAACGTGCAACCTCCGTACACACAGCAGCCGAGGTCAGGGTCAAACCCAGGTCTCTGGCACAGAGAGAGCGAGAGTGTGCAAAGGGAAAGTGGGACACAAGCAGAGAGCGACAGAGTCAAGTGTGTTTAATTGTCATATGTATCAAAAACATACCAATTACATTTTTACTTGCAGAAGCATAATGGAGCATGGAGTCATAGAGTGATACATTGTGGAAACAGGCCCTTCGGCCCAACTCGCCCACACCGGCCAACGATGTCCCAGCTACACTAGTCCCACTTGCCTGCGCCTGGTCCATATCTCTCCAAACCCGTCCTATCCATGTACCTGTCCAATTGTTTCTTAAACGATGGGATAGCCCCAACGTCAACTACACCTTCTGGCAGCTTGTTCCGTACACCCACCACCCTTTGAGTGAAAAAGGTACCCCTCAGATTCCTATTAAATCTTTTCCCCTTCAACTTGAACCTCTGTGCTCTGGTCCTCGATTCCCCTACTCTGGGCAAAAGACTGTGCATCTACCCAATCTATTCCTCTCATGATTTTGTATACATCTATAAGATCTCCCCTCATCCTCCTGTGCTCCATGGAATAGAGACCCAGCCTACTTAACTTCTCCCTGTAGCTCACACCCTCTAGTCCTGGCAACATCCTCGTAAATCTTTTCTGAACCCTTTCAAGCTCGACAATATCTTTCCTATAACTCATGGCTTTGCCTCCTTTGATACAGTCGTTACACCCCATCTTTTTAGCCACAGAATAGATAATCAAAAGCTTGGTGAAAAATGGATGAGTTTAAGAGCTGAAACTGAATCGTTGAGTAATATTAATTTCCTGTGGTCATTCTGAATTGCATGATTGTGGTGCAGTAACAGCTATATTCATTCTGCCCATCTATTAAAAAAAAACAAATTTAAGATTAAATTGTTCTGGTGAAGACCTTGAATCATGTCTGCAATGTTAAAGGATGAATGTATTAATTAAACTCATTACCTCAATATCTAAAATTCGGCAATGCTCAGAAATGCAGTCATATCTGCTTTCCTCATCTTAAGTCATTAACGCTAACTTTGAGAATGGCAGAATTTCTTAGCTTTCAAGATTTATGGCACAACGGAGATAAAATGCATGGCTCACGTCCCTCTAAAGTACCTGAATTTGTGACAGATTAGGGTTGGGATGAGCCGTGGGCTGCAGATAGCTGCATGTGCCACTCGCTTTTCCAATCTTTTCAGCGAGTGAATTTAACCTCCAGGTTGCTTAACAAGTTTGATTTTGCAGCGCGTCTGTAGGGCTGGAGGCAAAAAACAAATCCAAATGTCCCCAAGTAAACAAAGACCAGAAGCAAGATCGTTTGAACTCCATACACACACACACACACACACTGTCATGTGAATTAGGAGCAGGACATTTATCCCTCTGGCCTGCTCTGTCATTCAAGAACACCATGACATTCCCAGCTATATACAGTAGCGTTTCAGCCCCACATCTAGTATTTATCTGCACCCTGCTCAAAAAAATTCACTGCCCTTTCAGGAAGTTCCAAAGACCCAAAAGTCTTAGAAAGAGAAAATAAGTTTCATCTCTGGCCGAAATAGGGAAATTAGTTTCAATCACTGCCGGTTCTAGATTCCCCCATGCAGGAACGTCCTCTCCACATCCACTCCATCAAGAACCCTCGGCATCTTAAGTTTTAATCGTCCCCTCCCACACTTCTAAACTCCAGCAGATACGAGACTAGAGGCACAAGAAACTGCAGATGCTGCAATCTAGTGTGGAACGCAAAGTGCTGGAGTAATGCAGCATCTCTGAAGAACACGGATAGGCAACACTTTGGGTCAAGCCCTTCTTCAGACTGATTGGATTGGGGTGAGGGGGATGGGGGGGGGGGGGTGAGGGAGTGGGGGGAGAGGGAGAAAGCTAGAAAAGAAGTGGGGGTGGGGAGACAAAGTCTGGCAAGTGATAGGTGGATACAGGGACTATTGGTAGTTGGGTGCCAAAAACCCAAGATGAAAATGATACAAAGAGATACAAAGAGATAAAATGAGATAAAGAGGAGACAAAAGGGCATCAGATAAGGAGAGAAGAGCCACAAATGGGAATGAAATGCAAAGCCAGAGAGCAGGATAGAGGTGGAATGGGGGCAGGAGCTTGGGGGAAAGGGGCTGGGGAGTGGGAGAAATGTGTGCACAGCAGGGTGGGGAAAGTGGGAAGCACAGGAAAGAGAGGGGGAGAAAAAGTGGAGGAGGGGGATGTTCCCTAAAATTGGAGAATTCATGCCGTTAGGTGGTAAGCTACCCAAGTAGAATACGAGGTGCTGTTCCTCCAGTATGTGTGTGGCCTCATTCTGACAATGGAGGAGGCTCAGGACAGAAAAGTCAATATGGAAATGGAAATGGAAAGGGAATTAAAATGGATGGCATCCGGGTGATCCAGCAAGCCTTGGCAGACTGAGCGCAAATGTTCAGTGAAAAGGTTGCCTCATCTACGACCTACAAGTCTAGCCTGTGAAACATTTCCTCAAACCACAAGCTGCCCATTGCCGACTATCAAATCTAATTAGCATTATTGTCAATTCCTCTTACAGTGAACATGCAGAACAAATATAGATTCTGTCGCATCACAATCTCGCAATTAATTTTCAGAATGACCACAGGAAATTAAAATTTCTCAACAATATAGTCTCATCTCGCACCCATTTGTCAGAAGGGTTTCTAGCTCAAAAGAGATAGTGTCCTCTATCCTAGGATTCACCACTCACATAATTGCTTTACTTTCTCTTTAGGCCAGCTCTCATTTAACAGCAGGGTCAGGCGCTTGCCAACTGTCAAGTGGATAGAGTGGATGTGGAGAGGATGTTTCTAATAGTGGGAGAGTCTAGGACGAGAGGCCATAAAAGGACGTATCTTTAGAAAGGGGATGAGGAGGAATTTCTTTAGTCAGAGGGTGGGTGAATCTGTGGAATGCATTGCCACAGACGGCTGTGGAGGTCAAGTCATTGGGTTATTTTTAAGGCACAAATCAAAATATTCTTGATTAGTACGAGTGTCAGGGGTTCTGGGGAGAAGGCAGGAAGATGGGGTTGAGAGGGAAAGGTAGATCAGCCATGATGGAATGGCTGAGTGGACTTGATGGGCCGAATGGTCAAATTGTGCTCCTACAATTTATTGACATACAAACTTGTGTCAGGCAGCAGCTAAAACAGGAACACGTAGCTAACAGAGAGAACAGACCAGCAAGGGGAAATGCACAAATTTAAAACTTGGTCGTAACTCAATTAGGTTTTACAATTAGGTCTCACAGTGAACTTATTTGTTGGTTCTGTTCGGTCACCACTTCATGACCTAGGTCAAGTATCTACAATCAATGCATTAAAATCACATGGACGGAATGTCATCCATTGTACACAAAGCAGCTCGAATGTAAAGTTGGCCAACTGGCTACCAGTTGTCGGCGAGACTTCCTACTATTTGTGTTGTCGTGCCAATGCGGTTCAGGGGATAAAACTTAAGTAAGTGCACAGACAGAGGGAGATTTGGTATTAAACACTGACCCACTTGCTATATATAGGCACGGCACATAGTACATTCACTCTCAAGAGCAATTACTAAACAGATGTGCTGCAGGATTAAACAATAGTGTTTATTTTCCTCCTCCAGTGTCTGCTGAAAGCAGTTTATGTTCGTTAATTGCAAGATCGCCTGGATGTTGAAAATAACTGGGATCCCTGCAAGAAAGATAATCTGCAGAATTCTAGCAAAACATTGGTCGTTTACCCACGTTAAAACATATGTCCGGTGCGAAGGTATGGTATGCATGAGAAGCACAAAGGAACTCAGGGCCATAACATTTATTTTAACATAATGCAGTTCAACCACAGCTGAATTTTCAAGTAAGAAATAGGAAATCTTTTATTGAACCGTCCACCTCACACACAATTCCTTTCCCGCTCTGCGATAGCAAAGTTTCAAGAAAAGTTACTATAAATGAAAAGCAAGATCATGCCTGGAGCACCCATCTTGATCTTGGACCAGCCATAAAGAAGCAATGGCGAAGGAAACACACCAACACCTCTATTTCTCACCAGCATCTACAGATGAAGGGTATAAAGCATTTTATCAGGGTGCATCACTGCATGGTTTGGGAACAGCTCCATCCAAGACCACAAGAAGTTGCAGAGAATTGTGGAGGCAGCTCAGACCATCACACAAACCAACCTCCCTTGACTCTATTTACACCCCACGCTGCCTCGGCAAGGACACCAGCATAATCAAGAACGAGTCGCATCCCAGTCACTCCCTCTTTTCCCCTCTTCCAACAGGCAAGGGGGAACGAAGTGTGAAAACGCACACCTCCAGATTCAGAGACACTTTCTTCACACCTGTTAGCAGGCAACTGAACCACCCTTCCAACAACTAGAGAGCAGTCTTGGGCAATAATGTGCCTCATTGGAGACCCTCGAACTATCTTTGATTGGACTTTGCTAGACTTTATCTTGCACAAAACGTTATTCATGTTATTGCCTTTTGTGTATTTGTACACAGTGGATGGCTCGACTGCAATCATGCATTGTCTTTCTGCTGACTTGCCAGCACGCAACAAAAGCTTTTCACTGTACCTCGGTACACGTGACAATGAACTAAACAAATTAAATATTCAATACAGAAATTTCTCCCAAATCTTTTTTTTGAAAAACATAGTATCTAAAATCTGACCTGTCACCACAATCTGAAGATTTCCAGAGAGGATATTAAAATAAGATTGCGAAGAAATACAGTTAAAATCTTCCAAAATTCTTTCATTTTAGGAACTTAACCTCGGATTGGAGAATACCAATGTCTCACTAATACTTAAGGGCAAGATAAATAAACTGGGAAATTATTAATCCACAAATCCAAGTCCTGCAGTGGAACAATACGAGAAATCTCCCACTGCACATTGGCAGCAGAGTGATGCAGCTGGTAGAGAAACTGCCTCACAGCGCCAAAGCTCCTGGCTCAACCCTGGTTCAGACTCGAGACATTTTATGTTGATAAAAAAGTTAAATGATTCATTTTTCTTATTGGTTGAGAGGACGTTGTTGAAAGAGTCCAAAACCATGATAGATGGTCTGAAGAACGATCGTGTCCCGAACCACAGAACACCTATCTGTGAAACATTTAAAATTCTTAAGGGGTTGGAGAGGCTAGATGCAGGAAGATTGTTCCCGATGTTGGGGGAGTCCAGAACCAGGGGTCACAGCTTAAGGATAAGGGGGAAGTCTTGTAGGACCGAGATGAGAAAACATTTCTTCACAGAGAGTGGTGAGTCTGTGGAATTCTCTGCCACAGAAGGTAGTTGAGGCCAGTTCATTGGCTATATTTAAGAGGGAGTTAGATGTGGCCCTTTTTGCTAAAGGGATCAGGGCGTATGGAGAGAAGGCAGGTACGGGCTACTGAGCTGAATGATCAGCCATGATCATATTGAATGGCGGTGCAGGCTCGAAGGGCCGAATGGCCTACTCCTGCACCTATTTTCTATGTTTCTATGTTTTCTATGTTCTCCAGGGATGCTGTCTGGCCCACTGAGTTACTTAAGCACTTTGTGGCTTTTTTAAGAAGATCATTTTAGTCTAGTAATAAGATAAAGAAAATCTCGTCATTAAAATATGTGGAACTCTGAATCTTTCTCTCCACAAAGGTAAAGCGGCAGGCTCAAAGAAAAACCTCAAAAGCGAGATTTCTTAGATTTATGTCATACAATACTATTAAGTGTTACAAAATAAAAGACAGGAAGACATTTAAATAGAAATGATGTCCCATCAGACTGAATGGTTTACAACTGTTCCAATGTCAGTTTTTATTCGATTCAGTCAAGACTTGATACTTCCAGTGATTTCTTCATTATATAATTTCTAGAGGTCACTTCATAGTTCAGTGAGTGCAAGACGACTATTATAGCAGAGCCCAGCATATCTCTTTACAGGAATATCATGGTCCATAGCCCCCAGTGATTGTGGGGACGCACGCACTTGTTAGCTTCTCAGGAAACATTTAATGATAAAAGTTTTTGAAAAATCAGTTGTTATCTACAACTTTCTCTGAGTGAATATGCAGGAATGCAGAATATAGTTTTGTTTAGCTTAAAGATAGTGTATAAACATGCCCTTCGGCCTACTCGACCAGTGATCACCCGTACGCTAGTTCTACCCAACACACTAGGGACAATTTACAGAAGCCAATTAACCTACACGTCTTTGGAATGTGGAAGGAAACCAGAGCACCTGGAGAAAACCCACATGGTCAGAGAGAGAATGTACAAACTACATACAGAGCGCACGCGTAGTCAGGATCGAACCCGGGTCTCTGGCGCTGTAAGGCAGTATCTCCACCACTGTGCCATTCGTTATTATGCACAACGCCTTATTAACTGAAGGAGGAATCTCCGAGATTCAAAAGAAAATGGGAAAGTTTGTACTATAGACAACCCAAGTTCTCAATGTACTGGGAAAGGATTAAATGAGATTAAACCAATCCAGAGAAGTCAGCTTAAAGGTCACGTTAAAATAGACAGCACAGGAATTAAGAGTCTGCAGAACTGACTTAATTAGAACAAAGATAGCAAGACATTGGAGTTGGAATGTAGATTATGCACAGAAAACCAAGGTCGCCGGATAAGTGAAAATATAATGACAGAAAAACAGATATACAAATCTCTCTGTACAAACAGACGGCAAAAGGAGTCGTTGGTGAATGGGAGTAAATAGCTGGTAGGCCTGCATAAATCAATAATTAATTATCACAATCCATAATTTTAATAAACAATCTTGGAGATTTATTATGAAACTGTAGAATCCATATGTAATTATAGTAATGCAAACTTTATAAATTACTACAGTTTCTGTTTATTTTGGGGTCAGTAACAGTACAGGTATGTAGGTTAATTGGCTGGGTAAATGTAAAAATTGTCCCTAGTGGGTGTAGGATAGTGTTAATGTACGGGGATCGCTGGGCGGCACGGACTTGGAGGGCCGAAAAGGCCTGTTTCCGGCTGTATATATATGATATGATATGATAAATGCAAAAGCTCACTGGAGGTCCTTCCCATTGTACAGTGCAAGGCCTAAATAAACCAAATAGTTTGAGAACCTTACCACGGCTAGCCACGTTTTCCTTCAATGTGTTCTCAGTACGAGCTGTAACTAATAGGGCAACTGGTAAAACATGATCTTGAGTGCAGATGAACACATAAACCCCCTCTACATAATCCAAATAGAAATGTATCTAACACCTTAAGAGAGCTATGACATTAGAATATATCATTAACCAGATTAAACCATTTTTCCCCCCCCCCAAGCATGATTAAATTATTTAAGAAGAGTAATTAATACCCCCTGGCAACAGGCTTGTAAACATATAATCATATAACAGACAATGATTTTGATGCTTTCATGTTTTCTTACTGTCTTCTGTAGACCAGCTTTTTTTTTCTAAACCCAACATGATTCTACGTCAAAGATAAACACAAAATGCCAAAGAGCTCGTGACTCTCAGTCTGAAGAAGGGTCTGACCCGAAACGTCACCCATTCCTTCTCTCCAGAGATGCTGCCTGCCCCGCTGCGTTCCTCCAGCATTGTGTCTATCTTCGGTGTTAACAAGCATCTACAAATCCTTTCTACACGACTTTCGCAACTCACCCTTTAAAGGAATGTGACAAATACAATAAATTTCAACATTGAAAACACAAGCTTCGTGGAGCTCACTCTGTTTTAAGGAAGCACAATTCTACACCAACTTGAATCCCATCGGCTTCATTGATCAGCAAATTTCTGAGGTGAGAGATTAGAAAATGGAACAAAGCTGGGGATCATAATGCACCTCTCAAGCCACAATGCTCTGCTTTGTACACAAGCATATTTTGTTTTAAACTTGGTCCACTGTTATGGAGAGAAAGGTTACATTGTGACAATTGAACTGACGCCAAAAAATAATTTCTGTGCAATTTGTGTCAAGAAATGTTTTTGACGTATGCGTATGTGTGTATGCTTAACGCGCCGGGAGGTGGAGTCGCCTCTCCCGCTCCGCCCGACTGACGGCAGTGCTGAGGGGGATGGTGGGTGAAGGGGGGGGGGGGGGACTGGGTGAGGGGGGAGGGGAGGGGGGGGGGGGGCAGGAGGAGGAGGAGGAGGAGGGGGAGGAGGGGGAGATGGGGGAGGAGGAGCGCACTCCATTCCCACCTCATCCCCCCCTCCATTCCCCCCTCAATCCCCCTTAAAACTCCCCCAAACCACTCGGACATTAACTGAAATTGTGTTTAGAATTTTTTTCAGTGCCCCACTCATGCACTCGTTTCCCCACCCTCAATCCCCCATAACTCCCCCAAACCTGTGCTGCATTAATTTAAATTGGCTTCAGGCTTTTTTAAGAGCCGCACTCGCCCACTCCCTCCACACCCCCTCAACCCCACTTATCATCCCCCACACAACCCACCTCAACCCCCTTATCCTCCCCTCAACCCCCTTATCCTCCCCTCAGCCTCCTTATCCCCTCTCTTCCATCCCCCATTCGCCCAATTCATCCTCCCTGAACCCCCTTTAAAACTCCCCCAAACCTCGACAGCATTGGTCTAACACCCTCCCCTTACTCAGCCACCCCATCCCCTCACTCACGCACTCCATTCCCACCTCAACCCCCCCCCCACCCCCACCTTAAAACTCCCCCAAACTGTTCCTGCATTAACTGAAATTGTGTTTAGGATTTTTCTTCAGAGCCCCACTCACGCACTCCATTCCCCCCTTAATCCCCCTTAAAAAATCCCCCAAACCTGCATTAACTTAAATTGGTTTCAGTTTTTTTTTTTACGAGCCCCACTCACCCACTCCATTCACACCCCCTCAACTCCTTATCATTCCCCCCCCCACAACCCACCCCCTTATCCTCTTCTCAACCACTCCATCCCCCAGCCCCATTATCCCCCCCTCTCTTCCACCCTCCATTCACCCAATTCATCCCCCTGAACCCCCTTTGAAACTCCCCCAAACCTCTACTGCATTGGTCTAACATTCAGCCACTCCATCCCCCCGCGTTCCCGGGTGGGGGCAGGGGAGGGGCAAGTGGGGGTGGCTAGGGGGGATGGAGTGGGCTAGTAGGGGGAGGAGTAGGGGGAGGAGGGGGGATTGAGTGGGGGGTTGAGGGTGCTAAAATACAAGAGAGGCTTTGGGTCTAGGCCTCACTCAATCATACCCTCTCCCCTTCCCTGCCCCCCCCCTCTACGAGGAATGGGCCCAACGGGTCCACTTGGTCTAGTATTCCTCTAAACCTAGGCTATCCATGTACCTGTTTAAATGTTTCTTAAACATTGCGATGGTCCCTGCCTCAACTACCTCCTCTGGCAACTTGTTCCACACACCCACCGCCCTCTGTGTACAAAAGGTTACCCCTCAGGTTCCCATTTAATCTTTCCCCCCTCACCTTCAACCTATGTCCTCTGGTTCTCATTCACAGATGGTCTTCTTCAGTAAGACTTGAATTGTGACACCTGTTGACAATGTCATTTTGCAGATATATTTGTCAAGCTAAATAATGGCTAGGGTAAAAGTAATATTACCAATATGTTCAAATTAGATTGCTAAAAATGCTGCTGCTTTATATTCAGCTGCACCATTAACAGAATTTTATGATAACTGGTACCATTAAGATCAAATTATTCAAATTTCAAGATTAATTAAAGCTTCATCAGATCCTGGCAAGAATTTTAAATTCACTTTAAATAGTAAAGTTCTTTCAGAGCACCTGCAAACATTTTCAAAGTGTGATTGAAGACATTGCCTAGAATCATTTTCTAACCATTCGGACGATGTGTGGGTGCACACACATACACATTCTAAACTATGTGAGGAAAACATCATTAAAAATACCAGGTTGCACCTAGTGTGCAGGGAGTGAATGCTAAAGGCGAGATAGCATGCAACTAGTGTGAACAGGTGGTTCATGGCCGGCGTGGACTCGGTGGGCCGAAGGGCCTGTTTCCAGGCCGTATCTTGCAATCAATTTTTTTTTTAATGCTCTGGCCTTGTCCAAGGAAGTTTTCATTTTAAGTTAACCAGTATGAGACCTTGTCCACTAGCTAACAAACGAACACAAATGAGGAAAAGCAAGCAAAAATCTTCGGCCTGCCTTTGCTCATTTGATCAGATCACCCAGAATCATGGGCCGTGGTGAATGAACCACGAGGTCCAATACTGCAGTGTTGGGTATATTCACAAAGCCATTCTTTACGCGCCGTCCAATTTATTGTCATAAGGACAAGTATGGCAAAGTACAGGTACCATGAAAATCTTGCTCGGAGCAGCATCACAGGTACATGGATGCAGACAGCCACACAAAAACATGAATACACACAAATTTTAAGATAGTGAGAGGAAAAATTGAGGAAAAAAGAGGAAAAAATGAGGGCAAATCAAAAACACAACATTAGGTAAACAAAAATGCATTACTAGATGCAGCGGTAGAGTAGATGTGAGAAAAGTAAGATGATGAACAGGTTTCAGTTCTTGGCAAAGAGCACCATATCAATGGGCTAACCTCGCTCAGAAGAACAAAGCACCATTTTCAATTATCAAGGCACTGGACACACACACCATTGAGAAACCATCTAACCTGATGCTGAAATGATGGCCAAGAACTAGAAATAAGACCAGTAGAGTGGCCAGAATTGGTCAGAGTAGCCTTGTGAGGGCAGCACAGTGGCAGAGCAGTAGTGTTGCTGCCTTACAGCACCAGAGACCCGAGACAACAGGTGTTGTCTGTACATTCTCCCTGTGACCGATTGGGTTTTCTCCGGGTACTCCGGTTTCCTCCCAAACTCCCAAAACGTACTGGTTTGTAGGTTAAATGGTTTCAGTAAAATTGTAAATTGTCCCTAGTGTGTGTAAGATACTGCTAGTGTACGGGGTGATCACTGGAAGGCGCGGACTCGGTGGGCAAAGGACCTGTTACCATGCTGCATCTCGATAGTCGAAAAAATATGAATCTGACAATACCCTAGCTTATGGAAGGACCATTCAGAAGCCTGATAACAGAAGTGAAGTTGTCTGGTGGTGCGTACTTGTAAGCTTCTGTACCTTTTACCAGACAGAAGGAGGGAGATGAAGGAATGACCAGGGTGGGTCAAGTAATGTGGAAAATAATCTATACAGGATAACCACCTCTTGCGTATAAATCTATCTTGTGTTCATTTACTAATCTTTTGGCCTGGATGGAGTGGATGTGGAGAGGATGTTTCCACTTGTGGGAGAGTCTAGGACCAGAGGCCATAGCCTCGGAATAAAAGGACGTACCTTTAGAAAGATGAGGGGGAAATTATTTCGTCAGGGGTGGTGAATCTGTGGAATACATGGCTGTGGAGGCCGTCAATGGATATTTCTAAGGCAGAGATTGACAGATTATTGATTAATACGGGTGTCAGGGTTATGGGGAGAAGCTAGGAAAATGGGGTTGAGAGGGAGAGATAGATCAGCCATGATTGAATAGCAGAGTAGACTTGATGGGCTGAATGGCCTAATTCTGCTCCTACTCCTTATGAACATGAATTGTGGCATCTCATTAAGCCTGAATTACAAGGACCAGCTGCATCACACTTCTCTCATGTGGCTAGACAGAGAGCATTTAATAGTCAAAAGTCATTTGGCTTCGAGGTAATAACGTGCTGTCCCATGACCAGTGTGGGATTAACATTAACATAATCAAGATTCTTTACTCCTACCATTGCAAATGTGATAGCACAGTGGGATTCCTTACAACAAAATTGGTAAATTTAAAGATATATTGTGCAAACATCGAACAGATCGAAGAACCCATGGGGCAAGAACTATTTTCATATCAGTAACGCTGCAGAAAAGGTAGTGGTATACAGGCATGGAGTAGCCAAAGCAGATTAACATTACTGCAGTCATTCTGAAATTCACTGGGTTTAGGAGGACTGGCTGGAAGCCGCAAACAGATCACTTGCTCTATGTTCAAAGAGCATTGAGGACCAGATTACTGAAGACAAGCTGAACACACATTATAGCTGGCTGTAAATGTAATGTCCTGTCCATGACTGTGCAAGCTGAGAATATCATTGAGCTCATTGAAGCCAAGTGAAAAGAAACTGCGTTAAACCTTTGATCGGAGTTAAAAACGAAGTGCTGGAGGAACTCAGCAGACCAGACAGTATCAAGTGCCGCTCAAGATTACAGCCTCTGCAGTCACTTGTGCCTCTTTGGTTAGAGTTGTTTGCCCTTATCATCAAGTGGTCAGGACTTGAAGCTGCCCAAGCACCTTAAGTAATAAAACATCTTACAGGGTAATTTCAAGCAAAACTCACACCAAGGCAAAACATTGATTCCAAAGTGGTTTGACTCAGCTTCAAAAAGAGCACCTGAAAGGGTTAAAGATCTCACCATGTTTTTGCATCAGCTCCGAACCAGAAAGCAAATGTACAGGGAAAAAAAAGTACATCTTTTATTCCTTGTGAACGAAACTAGCTGAGCCACAAGAATCACGCAGCAAGATAAGGGGATGGTTGCTAAGACATTGCAAACTGTAGCAATGATAACAATGAGACACGAAGGCAGACAGAACTGTGGAAACCTGCAAGGTCACTTGACTTGCATACAATCAAGAACACAAGGCAGGACATTAGGAGATCAAATACCTTCTCAAGTGACCTCGGCTATCATACAAATGTATTAGAATGCTGTCCCAAAAACACAAAGAGCGTACAGCTGGGATATTTTCTTCATCAAAATTGAAATATTTGAGACAAAGTGCTTTCCAGATAGTTCATTACCCTAAAAATTAATCTACAAGTCTGAAATTGTTTAAAAAAAAGTTTTTAAATGCCTTGCCATTTAATATAAACAGTCATAGAGATACAAAACAGAAACAGGGCCTTCAGCCCACCGGCTCTGCACAGTCCAACAACCTCCCGTTCATATAAATCATACACTAATGGAGACACAAGGAATCGCAGATGACCAAATTTTGTGTAGAACACAAAGTGCTGGAGATACTCAACAGATCAGGTAGCATCTCTGGTGGACATGGATAGATGACATTTTGAGTTGGGACTTTTAGACTTTACTTTAGAAATATAGGATGGAAACAAGCCCTTCGGCCCACCAAGTCCACACCGACCAGAGATCACCCTGTATACCTACACTATCCTATACACTACGGACAAGTTATAGAAGCCAACCTACAAACCTGTACATCTTTGGAGCGTGGGAGGAAACCGGAGCACCCGAGAAAACCTACACGGTCACGGGGAGAAGGTACAAACTCCGTACAGACAGCATCTGCAGTCAGGATCAAACCCGGATCTCTGGCGCTGCAAGGCAGCGACTCTACCGCTGCGCCACCGTGCCACCCCTGAAGAAGGGACCTTTCTTCAGTCTGAATGATGAATACGCATTCCAGATCAGAGGAGTAGAATTGAGCTCAAGTTCATTACAACACTGCACCATGATGCAATGGGCGAAAAGCAGACATCACTGCCTCTCCCCTTGCCCAAGGGTTCAGCAATAAATGGAGAGACTCTCAGACACTCAGTGAAACAAGGGCACAGCAGTCCTTAATTTCTCTTTGAAACAGCGACCTTGCTTGGAGCTCTTCAAGCTGGTTCTCGAGTGATTGACCATTGTCCCATGTTTTCATCCACTCCCTGCACACCAGCAGCAATTTACAGAGGTCAATTAATCTACAAATCCGCACGTCTTTGGGACGAGGGTGGAAACCGGAGGAAACCCACGTGGTCACAATTGAACCCAGGTCCCTGGCTCTGTGAGGCAGCAGCTCTCCCAGCTGCGCCACTCTGCTGGCCAGAAGCAAAGTAGGCAAGGACATTGGGGAGACAAAATGGAGGAGGGCAGACTAGTCAACCACGTTAAATGTTGCAGATTGATCAAGGTGGCTATGGAAGGTTATACAAGGAAATATACACATGGATTTCGGATGACTTTAATACCTTCAAGGGGTTTTAAAGGTTGATTGCCTGCTGGTGGAGTATTGTGTTCAAGAGCAGAATGGTCCAGGATTTTTGTAAAAAGAATTGGGAGAAAAAAGGATCCAAATAGAGTCTAGAGTGCGATTAAGTACATCTTGAACTGAAATCATTAGTGAATGCCTTTAAAAGCATGTGTAAAGAAGCAAACAGTTTTTTAACTGCAGAGGTAAAACAAATATGAAACATTTAAAACAAAATGCAATTTAAATAAAAAGACTAATATTTATTATAGAAACATACAAAAATAGGTGCAGGAGTAGGCCATTCGGCCCTTCAAGCCAGCACCGCCATTCACCATGATCATGGCTGATCATCTAAAATCAGTAGCCTGTTCCTGCTTTATCCCCATATCCCTCGATTCCCTTAACCTTAAGAGTTAAACTCTCTTGAAAATATCCAGTGAATTAGCATCCACTGCCTTCTGTGGCAGAGAATTCCACAGATTCACAACTGTCTGGGTGAAAAATTGTTTCCTCATCTCAGTCCTAAATGGCCTACCCCTTATTCGTAAACTGTGACCCCTGGTTCTGGACTCCCCCAACATCAAGAACATTTTTCCTGCATCTAGCCTGTCCAATCCTTCAAGAATTTTATATGTTTCTATAAGATCCCCTCTCATCCTTCTTAATTCCAGTGAATACCCATTCTTTCATCATATGTCAGTCGCGCCATCCCGGGCATTAACCTGGTAAACCTACGCTGCACTCCCTCAATAGCAATAATGTCCTTCCTCAAATTAGGAGACCAAAATTGCACACAATACTCCAGGTGCGTTCTCACCAGGGCCCTGTACAACTGCAGTTGGACCTCCTTGCTCCTAAACTCAAATCCTCTCGCAATGAAGGCCAACATGCCATTCGCTTTCTTTACTTCCTGCTGTACCTGCATGCTTACTTTCAGTGACTGATATACAAGCATACCCAGATTTCGTTGCACCTCCTTTTCCTAATCCAACACCATTCAGATAATAATCTGCCTTCCTTCTCTTGCCACCAAAGTGGATAACCTCACATTTATCCACATTATACTGCATCTGCCACACATCTGCCCACTCACCCAACCTATCCAAGTCACCCTGCAGCCTCATAGCATCCTCATCGCAGCTCACACTGCCATCTAGCTTTGTGTCATCTGCAAACTTGGAGATGTCACATTTAATTCCCTCGTCTAAATCGTTAATATATATTGTAAATAACTGGGGTCCCAGCACCGAGCCTTGCGGCACCCCACGAGGCACTGCCTGCCATTCTGAAAAGGACGCGTTAATTCCAACTCTTTGCTTCCTGTCTGCCAACCAGTTCTCTATCCACGTCAATACCCTGCCCCCAATACCATGTGCTCTAATTTTGCACACTAACCCCTTGTGTGGGACCTTTATCAAAGATTTTATACACCACATCCACTGGCTCTCCCTTATCCATTCTACTTGTTACATCCTCAAAAACATTCCAGAAGATTAGTCAAGCATGATTTCTCCTTCATAAATCCATGTTGACTTTGACCAATCCTGTCACTGCTTTCCAAATGCGCTGCTATAACATCATTAGCAATCGACTCAAGCATCTTCCCCACTACCATTGTGAGGCTAGCTGGTCTATTGCTCCCCATTTTCTCTCTCCCTCCTTTCTTACAGAGTAGAGTTACATTGGATCAGTTCCTGTGGACTGAAGGGTAGTCAAAGTCGAGAGAACAGAGGAGAATGATCACCAATGCATCCACGATTTCTAGGGCCACGTCCTTGAGTACTCTGGGATGCAGACCATCAGGCCCTGGAGATTTATCTGCCTTCAGTCCCAACAGTTTACCTAACACCATTTCCTGACTAATGTTGATTCCCTTCAGTTCCTCCCTCCCACTAGATCCTCTGTCCCCTAGTATTTCTGGGAGATTAGTTCTGTCTTCACTAAGACACAACCAAAGTAGTCGTTTAACTGTTCTGCCATTTCCTTGTTTCCCATTATGAGTTCACCTGTCTCCGATTGTAAGGGACCTACACTTGTCTTCACGAATCTTTTCCTTTTTACATATCTAAAGAAGCTTTGAGAGTCAGATTTTATAATCCCCGCAAGCTTTCTTGCGTGCTTTTTTTCCCTCTTAATTAACCCCTTTGTCCTCTGTTGAGCTCTAAATTTCTCCCAGTCCTCCGGTTTGCTGCTTCCTCTGGCCAATTTATATGCCTCTTCTTATTTATGTAAATTAAATAGCAAAAGGTTTACTCTGCAATTTTCTGTGAATTAGAGCAGAATTAATGGAAGCTCATGTGGCAGTGCAATGACAACAGTGAGGATAATTTGGTTGCGTGTTCAGTGGAGCAGGCAGTAAAAGTTCATGAGGGGAGGGACCAGTATTCACAACAAGAGAACATTACTACTGTACACTGGTGCATACCAAAATCACTTTGAAAGTCAAAACAATGTACTTCACTGAAATTCATTTTGTGCTTTCGTTCTGCATTACTTTCCGAACACAGCAGTTAAAAATAACGCAAAGACTTATGGACGCAAACGTTCATGCTCTGAATGGGTGTCACGGAGAGCATTCCTGTGGATAATGCTGCCTCTGATGCCTCGTTTACTATGTACCGGACCAATCCTATGAGGAATGAGCCATAACAACATTTTATGAAGCAACATAGAGGGGCTGATGACTTTGTCAGGAAATCACGAGGGCATGAGGACAGCTTCAAAGATAGCACCATTTTCAGAGGGGTGAAAAAAAATCTTTGGCTTTGAATCAAGAAACAATAGTGAAAGCAACGAGGAGTGGTTGGATACTTTCTCATCAATCTCAAGAGTTTCATAAGCAACCTTCCACCCAAGTGCTGGGCAATTTGATACTTCAATGAAACTTTCGCTTGAACACTTTCCTGTTTTGATTTGAGGCATTGTGTGTTCAAATATATCGCACTGCACTCAACCTGAAAAAGGGAATCTTTCAAATAAGATCTTTGGAAATGTGGGTAAAGGAACACCAGGTCATGGTGTTCCCAAGATAAATAGAAAACACTGGAGTAACTCAGCAGGTCAGGCTGCATCTCTGGAGAAAATAGAAAGGTGACATTTCAGGTTGGGACCCTTATTCAGACTTATTATTATTTTCTATTATTTTTACTATTAATCATTATTTATTCTCTTCCTGAAAACTAATCGCAACCCAAATAGTTTGTAAGTCAGAATTGCAGCAATGAACAGAATTGTCACGTGGCAGAAGATGGCCGCAGCCCTGCGTGCAAATTCATTGTGTTGGTCTCTCAAATGCTCATTTCTATGGACATAGTGGAACTTTCGTAACCTTGGGAGGTCCTGTGCCATCAGTAATTTGAGAAGAAAATTAACCAAATTCGCACTTCACTCGCTTGCGAAAATTAGGATAGTCCAGCGAATTTGAAGAAAACACAATTGCAGGTGGGAGAAAGGAAACAAGGGTACACCTCCCTAATCCTCTTGTCTTGCACCTTGTGTCTCTTCATCTCTGGCCTTTATCCAACCATCTGCCAACTCTACCCACCCCCTAGTCTGTGTTTCCCTATCACCTGCTATGCTTTCTCCTGCCCCTCCACTCATCCAGCCACCTTTCCACCCACCCCTGCAATCAGTCTGAAGAAAGGTCCCGACCTGAAACGTCACCCATCCACGATCTTCAGGGATGCTGCCTGACCCAGTTACTCCAGCACCGGGTTTTTTTTTAGTCATACAGCACGGAAACAGGCCCTTCCGCCCAGCCTGCCCATGCCAACCAAGTTGCCCCAACTACACCAGTCCCACCTGCCCACATTTGGCCATATTCTTCTAAACCTTAATCGTTCTCCTCCAGTTTAGAAATGAAAGTAACCGTTTTTCTTTCATCCAATGTTCAAATATGAATGTCGGTAAAAAGGGATTCCTGTCATGCCAATGGATCAGACAGACGATGAGTAAACTCCCTGTAGTCAAAGGCTTTGGGAACCATGGTCACCTGTTCTTCCCAAACACGCAGAACTTAGCCACATGTCATGTATCACATTGCAGTGCAATTAAAGCACGAGGAAAGTGTTGCAGAGAGCAACTTTAACACCTCCACAAAATGTGTGCAAAATGTCCCTATAATTATCCAACGAGTGTCATTTGTCTCTTAAATTAAATATTATCTCAACCTATAACGTGATTGCCTTTATATTATGTGCTTTAGTTTAATTATAGACACAGAAATACTTCTTGCGTTAATAACAATATACATTTTTAATCTTGTCCAGGATTTTACACTTTTTTTTTTTAAATAGAAAGATTTTTATTTTCTTTTGTGGAAGGAGGAACAGCAAGTGCTGGCTTACACTGAAGATAGACACACAACGTTGAAGTAACTCAACGGTCAGGCAGCATCTCTGGTGTAAAGGAATAGGTGAGGGTTTAGGTCTGAAAAAGTGTTTCGACCCGAAACATCACCTATTCCTTTTCTCAAGACCCACTGAGTGACTCCAACACTCCTCTATCTTCGGTGTTATTTTTCTTTGGTCTGTTTGTTAATTTCCATAATTTCAGAGATTTTGATACGATGTGGGGAATTTTTTCTTGCTTGCAATTTTATTTCTATAATGACAGATGTGGAATAAACCCAGCTCTGTGATATGATGTCCAAGGATAGTTTCTGTACACACAGCTGGAAGATGGTATGGAAAATTTCGGGCGGTTAGAATGGTTCGGGTGGCACAGTAGCATAACTGGTAGAGCTGCTGCCTCACAGGGCCAGAGACCTGGGTTCGATCTTGATCTCAGCTGTTGTCCGTGCAGAGTTTGCACGTTCTCCTTTTGACCGCGTGTTTCCTCTGAGACCTCCGGTTTCCTCCCACATCCCAAAGACATGCGGACTCAAAGACGTAGGTTAATTGGCCTCTGTAAAATGTTCCCCGAGGATGTAGGGAGTGGATGCAAAAGTGGGATAACATAGAACTAGTATGTTCAGATCAGCGTGGACATGGGTTTAAGGTGAGTAGGGAATGATTTAATAGGAACACGAGAGGTAAAAAAAAAAAAAATACACAAGGGTGATGGGTGTATGGAGGAGGTAGGTTTAAGTAAGAAACATTTAGACTGGTACATGGATGGGACAGGTTTAAAGGGATATGGGCCAAACGCAGGCAGGTGGGATTAGTGTAGATGAGACATGTTGGTCAGCGTGGGCAAGTTGGGCTGAAGGGCCCATTTCCACTCTGTGTGACTCAGTGGGCCAAAGAGCTTGCTTCCATGCAATATCTCTAAAAACTAAAAAAAAAAAAAAATTGTAATGATGATGGTCGACTTTAGCCCATCCACAATTGCTGGGAGAATCTCACCACAAGAGAAACTAGATACAGTGCTTTGTATTACAGAGTGATCAGCAGTGGCAATTTATCCTGCACACTGGAGGCCTTCTGTTGATCCAATACACTGACACTCCTACTTTTCCAAAGCCAAATACTGTTTCTGTTCAGGACTATTAGGAACAAAAACTCTGACCATTTGACCCCTATTAACTCGTGGCTCTAATATATGATCGGATATGACGAACTTTGATTTTCTTAAATTTGGGGATGAACGTAAGCTGCAAAAAATATCAGCTCAAAAAGGTTATGCACAGGACTAAGGCTATGATAATACCTCTCCAATAGAAGATTTACCCAGATATTAATATACAGTAGCTCTAACTTAAGACGTATTCAATCTTGTTGAGACATCTTCAACAAACACCCTCGCCTTCAGAGTGCTCACTCTCCTTCAGCTGAGTTTTGTGACAGGTGGTATTATAGATGCAGAAATATCCATATCAAATGCATACGTTAGGAGTAAATTATCTGCTTAAGGAGGTATAAACAAATATTCCACTCTGGCACAGGAAGCGTCAAACCAGTGGGCAAGCTGGTGCTAACTGTGGAAGTGGTAAAAGCAGCACCAAACTTTGTTTGAGTTTGAGTTTAGTTTATTGTCACGTGTACCAAGATACAGTGAAAAGCTTTTGTCGTGTGCGAGCCAGTCAGCAGAAAGACAATACATGACCGCAATCAAGCCATCCACAGTGTACAGATACGTGATAAAGGGAATAACGTCGATAATTTGTTGAGGCCCACAAGCAAAGCCTTCCTCGGTACGCTGCTCTTTACAGTCCTTGGCTCTGTAAGGTGCTGATTCTTGTTGGGATATGCTTCCACAGTTGCTGGCTGCACGCCAGCACTTAGTCCAAACGATCATTTTTCACTCGTGAGTAAAGGCAGGCTGCCCGGGTACAACTGTGAATTCGAGCCCAGCCAAATTAAGCCTCCAGGAGGGTGCAATGGTCACCTGATAGCAATCGAATGGAAACCTGAATGAATGTTTCTCCTCGCAGCCCAGCAACGTAGAGGTCAAGTGCAACTCTTGTGAATGCCAGTCCAGTTGCAAGAGCAAATGCAACAAGTATTGTGGTTAGAGGACCTCTGACGATGCCGTGCAATCCAGGTCGTTTGTACATCTCTCCACTGGCCTGAGGATGCTTGCAGTCACCGATTCTCCGTATGACTGCATGGGTTTCCTCTGGGACCTCCGCTTTCCTCCCACATCCCAAAGACGTGCAGGTTTGTTGGTTAATTGAACACCAAAAGAACACACGATAAACCTAGGGAAACACAGTGGTGCAGCGGTAGAGTTGCTGCCTTACAGTGCCAGAGACTCGGGTTGGATCCTGACTACGGGTGCTGTCTGTACGTACGTTCTCCCCGTGGGTTTTCTCCAGGAGCCCCGGTTACCTCCTACACTCAAAAGACGTACAGGTTTGTCGGATAAATGGCTTGGTAAAATTGCAAATTGTCCCTCGTGTGTGTAAGATAGTGTTTGTGTGCAGGGATCGCTGGTCGTCGCAGCTCGATGGGCCGAAGGGCCCTTTTCTGCACTGCATCTCTAAACTAAACACTACACCTGAAAACAACAGAGCGCCAGTAGAAGACCAGCAGAGATGCTGTCCCATGGTTTGTTTCCTCACGAGTCCACAATGTCCTGCGTCGTAATTCAGAATGTTTCCCGAATGTTCCCCTCAGGTGGCTCTTAACCATGCCGCTGAGGAAGATGTGAACCATTCCAGGTGCCAGGCCCATTATCTGCCAATTGAATCATTTTTCATAAGCACGACACCAGAGAGGGAATGCAGTTCTGTGAACGTCGCGGCCATTTCTCAGACTAATCTGCTTCCATTCCTCTTAAAACCCACACCTTCTGTTTCTCATCGGATCTCCAGTGGGTCTTTTAAGGAGGAAAATAAACAAAAAGGAAATTGTACGAATTGTGAAACGAGGATCCTTTTGGTACTTGCACAACAATAATGTGCATCTTGACTTGGAAAGAACTCAGTAATCTACCAAAAGAACTAGTTTCATTCTGGAGTGCAACCCCCAAAAAATTACTGTGCAGCAATGCTGGATCTCAAATTGAGCGATGGCCCCTTCAACAACTTTCTGCGTGTCTGCCCACAATATAACTGCACAGCATTCCTAGTCTGGAGATAGACATAGAAACATAAAACATAGGTGCAGGAGTAGGCCATTTGGCCCTTTGAGCCAGCACCGCCATTCAATATGATCATGGCTGATCATCCTAAATCTGCTAAATCAGTAGCCCGTTCCTGCTTTCTCCCCAGATCCCTTGATTCCATTAGCCTGAAGAGCTAAATCTAACTCTCTCTTGAAAACATCCTGTGAATTGGCCTTCACTGCCTTCTGTGGCAGAGAATTCCACAGATTCACAACTCTCTGGATGAAAAAGTTTTTCTTCATCTCACTCCTAAATGGCCTACCCCTTATTCTTAAACTGTGATTCCTGGTTCTGGACTCCAACATCGGGAACATTTTTCCTACAACTAGCCTGTCCAATCCCTTAGGAATTGTATGTTTCGAGAAGATCCCCTTTCATCCTTCTAAATTCCAGTGAATATAAACCCAGTCGATCCATTCTTTCATCACAAAATGCTGGAGTAACTCAGTAGGTCAGGCAGCATCTCTGGAGAAAAATAGGGGACATTTTGGGTCAGAACCCTTCTTCAGACTGAACTTACATCTTCAAGTTCCGATCCATTCCTATTCCTTTTTGTCATCTATTCCTTTTCTCCAGAATGCTACGTGACCTACTGTTTACTCCAACATTTGTGTCCATCTTTGGTATAAACTAGCATCTGCAGTCCCTTCTACACATTCCTAGTCTGGTCTCTTTCCATTTTGTACGATGGCCAAAATACACATGTTTACAAAATTTAGATTGTGCAACCTCCAATATAAAATAATGACACCCATGAAGCATCCATTAAACTGACCAAATTTCAATAACAAGGCACAGGAGATGCTAGTTTACCAAAGAAAGACACAGAATGCTGGAGTAACTCAGTGGGTCATGCAGCATCTCTGGAGAAACATGGATAGGTGACGTTTCAGGTCGGGACCCTTCTTAAGATTGATTGCATCTGCAGAACCATCTAAATTTTCAACGCATTAGGTTCTCAATAGCAAAGATTGTAATAAAAGTTAGCTCTCAAAACATTACTATGTTTGCACTTCTTAAGGATATCAATTTGCCCAAGTTGAGAGCTCATTATTGGGGCTTTTACTGGTGAGCACATGCAACTCATCACATTGAATACATCAAGTTAAGTGGTGCATTCACAAGAATATCCCCGCACCAGACAGGCTTTCAAAGTCCAACTCTTACGATCTGTTATTCAGGCACAAAATGGCAACACTTAGTTTCGTTTGGTTTAGAGATACAGCGTGGAAACAAGCCCTTCGACCCACCGAGTCCTCACCGATCAGCGATCCCCGCACACCAGCACTATCCTACAGACTAGGGACAATTTACAATCTTTACCAAAGCCAATTAACCTACAAACCTCTATATCTTGGGGTGTGGTAGGAAACCGAAGCACCGGTGGGAAACCCACGTGATCACAGGGAGAACATACAAACTCCGTACAGGCAGCACCAGTGGTCAGGATCAAACCCAGTTCTCTGGCGCTGTAAAGCAGCAGCTCTACCATTTCGCCACTGTGCCGTCCTTCGGTGCACCAAACCAGACCACTGCTAACATTGCCGCTGACATTTAACACTTGCCCAGTGTTGTAAAATGCAGTATCACTGACGTTCAACTGCAGTAAACCCTCGTTTTTTAAAGACCTCTTTATAATGTATTCCGGTTCTAATGGAGGGACCTACCAAACTTCACCACCAGCCTGCACCTCCCACTTCCTCGGCCATGCCTGCCACCACCGCCTGAATTGCTGCATTGAGACCCTGGAGCTTCATAGCTTCGGCCAGCTACGGCATTGCATTGATATTTCAGCTGAAAAATGCCACCTCTGCATGTCACTGCAGTTCCACCTTAGCCGAAATTGTATTGTTGGGTCTCCACACACGAAATGCCATCTATTACACTCAGTTATAGCAGACAATCGGCAATAACGGATACCATCCCCTCCCCCCTCATGGACTGTTATAACAACGGTTTACTGTGTTTCAAATTTTGTAACCACAGGTTTTCTTATGCAGTAAAAGATAGACAGAAAATGCTGGAGTAACTCAGCGGGTCAGGCATCATCTCTGGAGAAAAGGAATAGGTGACGTTTCTGGTCAAAACCCTGCTTCCTACACATTTTCATATGCAGTGTCAGAACCAAACAGCGAACAAGTGTAAGAAAGAACTGCAGATGCTGGTTTACACAGAAGACAGGCACAAAATGTTGGAGTAACTCAGCGAGTCAGGCAGCATCTCTGGAGAGAAGGAATAGGTGACGTTTCCCCAGAGGTCTGATGGAGGGTCTCAACCCGAAACGTTCCCGGAATGGCGGGACTGTCGTATGTTGAAAGACTGGAGCGACTGGGCTTGTATACACTGGAATTTAGAAGGATGAGAGGGGATCTTATCAAAATATATAAGATTATTAAGGGGTTGGATGCGTTAGAGGCAGGAAACACGTTCCCAATGTTGGGGGAGTCCAGAACCAGGGGCCACAGTTTAAGAATAAGGGGTAGGCCATTTAGAACGGAGATGAGGAAAAACTTTTTCAGTCAGAGTTGTAAATCTGTGGAATTCACTGCCTCAGAAGGCAGTGGAGGCCGTCTCTGAATGCAATCAAGAGAGAGCTAGGGAGAGCTCTTAAGGATAGCGGTGTCAGGGGGTATGGGGTGAAGGCAGGAACGGGGTACTGATTGAGAATGATCAGCCATGATCACATTGAATGGTGGTGCTGGCTCGAAGGGCCGAATGGCCTCCTCCTGCACCGATTGTCACCTTTTCTTCAGAGATGCGGCCTGACCCACTGAGTTACTCCAGCATTTTGTATCTGTCTCCATATGTTAAAGTAGATCACATTAGCAAACTCATCTGACAACACCAGAGGTTTCATTTTCCATTTCCACATTAACCCAAAGTAACAAAAGAATCATTGAGTTTATATTGGAACAATTAGCATTAAGAGAAACACCAATAGTAATCAGTACAAGTAATCAGTACAGCTTTATCTCTGCAAATGGTTTCCAATTTTGCTATTTGTTCAAGAGAAGCAAAAGAAAAACATTATTCCTTTGAAGAATAAGTTGTCAAAAGATAAGGGAATTGTGCTTAAAAGAAGATTCAGACCTCCAACCAGATACAGGCGCTCTGTTCACTCAACAAATCATTGATTGTTTGATCACAAGCTGCAGATAACAAGCATTCTTAGAAACGGTCACAAGATTGGAAATGAACTGAAATCAGGCATAAAGTAGCTTTCAGAATTTAAATATTTATTCAGAAGCACGAGATCAGACAATAAAGGTATTCTTCATAATAAGTGCAAACCTACATTCAATCCAAAAGCTGATAATCTGGTATCAATAGAGCATGAAGCATATCAACTGAACGTATTAAGGAACACATTCTCCTCTGTTGTGAGAGGAATAACCCCACAACACACAATACAATTTCAAGTCGGCAGCACGGTGGCGCAGCGGTAGAGTTGCTGCCTTACAGCGCTTCAGAGACCAGGGTTCGATCCCGACCACGGGTGCTGTCTGTACGGAGTTTGCACGTTCTCCCCGTGACCTGCGTGGGTTTTCTCCGAGATTTTGGTTTCCTCCCACACTCCAAAGATGTACAGTTAATTGGCTTGGTATAACTGTAAATCGTCCCAAGTGTGTGTAAGGTAGTGTTAATGTGCGGGGATCGCTAGTCAGTGTGGTCGAAGGGCCTGTTTCCGCGCTGTATCTCCAAACTAAACTAAACCAAAGCCCTCCAAGGGATGGTAAAGTATTGAATCACACCACTGTTTATACACAAACAATTTAAAATCAAGGTGATATCTGTAGACTGTAGGAATCAAAAGATAATTGCATTAATGAAGGTGGTGAACCAGAGAAAACATTTATGGAGCACAGGGTTCTGATTCTCCTAATTATATGGTTGCATCAAAGTTCACTTGAAGTACCTTGGGGTAAGTGCGCAGTTAGTGTGGGGGAAATCAATCTCTTTCCATTTCAGACATGTAAATTCGATGATCATCACGCACACTTGGTCCAGTACAACACCATTAATTACACTTCCATTCTGGCCTAACAATATGCCATCATTCAAAAGACATTTGGACAGATATTCTCCTCTCCTCCGACGCTGGCAACCTCAACATCCTCATCCTACTTGACCTCAGCGCCGCCTTTGACACCATAAATCACTCCATTCTCCTCACCCGACTTGAAACCTCCCATAACATCACCGGAACAGCCCTATCCTGGTTCAAATCTTACCTCTCTGACAGACACCAGTTCATCTCCATTAACAACTGTAAATCCCCCACCGCTCCCCTCCCCAAAGGTGTCCCCCAAGGCTCAGTCCTTGGCCCCCTCCTCTTCATCCTCTACCTGTTCCCCCTTGGTCAATTAATCCGCCGTCATGGTCTCAACTTCCACTGCTTCGCCGATGATATCCAGCTCCTCATCTCCACCAAGTCAATCTCCCCCACCACACACTCTACACTGACAAACTGCATCACTGAAATAAAATCTTGGCTTCAATCAAACTTCCTCAAACTCAATTGCAACAAATCTGAAATCATCATCATTGGTCCAAAAACGCTCACCAAATCCACCCAAAACTTCATCCTCAACATTGATGGTCTCCCAGTATCCACCTCACCTCACATCCGGAATCTTGGAATCATCCTTGATTAAACCCTCTCCTTCGACAAACACATCAAACACATCACAAAGACAGCCTTCTTCCACCTCAAAAACATTGCCCGTCTCCGTCCATCCCTCTCCTCCACAGCTGCAGAAACCCTCATCCACGCCTTCATCACCTCCCGTCTGGACTACTGCAACAGCCTCCTCTATGGCGCACCCTCAAAAATCATCAATAAACTTCAATACATTCAAAACTCCGCTGCCCGTCTACTCACACACACCTCGATCCGTGACCATATCACCCCCGTCCTTTATAAACTCCACTGGCTCCCCATCCCCCAGAGAATCCAGTACAAAATCCTCCTCATAACCTACAAAGCTCTCCATAACCTGGCCCCATCCTACCTGACCGACCTCCTCCACAGGCACACTCCCACCTGCACCCTCCGCTCTGCCGCTGCCAATCTCCTATCCCCCCATATCCGGACCAAACTCAGATCCTGGGGTGACAGGGCTTTCTCCATCGCTGCTCCCACCCTATGGAACTCACTACCCCAAACCGTTAGAGACTCCTCCACACTCACCACATTCAAAACATCGCTGAAGTCTCACCTGTTCAGTACTGCCTTCAACCACTGAAGGTCACCTCACCTTCTGTCTCCTTTCTCTGTTCATTTATTTATTTACTTATTTATCTATTTATTCATTTCCCTATGTTCTCAAAATCTCTGTAAAGCGTCTTTGAGTATATGAAAAGCGCTATATAAATAAAATGCATTATTATTATTATTATTATATATAGATGGAAAGGTTTAAGCGAGCTATGGGCCAGATACAAGAAAGTGGGAATAGTCTCCATGCCAATCTTGTCATCACTGACCATGTGGGCCAAAGAGCCAAATTAAAGTGCAGTGAATCCTCGTAATAACAGATCATGGGGGGGGAGGGGTAGAGTAATGGTGTCATTACCGATTGCCCACTGCAACCGAGTAAGGTATTATCACTGTATAAGTAGTAGAAACAAACAACTGGGTGCAGTTGCTGGTTAATATACAAAAGAACAAAGTGCCTGAGTAACTCAGCAGGTTACGCAGCATCTCTGTAGAACATGGATAGGTGACGTTTCGGATTCTTCACTCTCGTTCCAGAACTGGACATGAAAACCAAGTGAGTGGACGGCCCTGGCCTGCTGGCGGCAGGGGAAAGGCGAGGATGGGCGGAGTCAATGGTCGTGGCCCAATGGCGGCCAGCGTGCAGGCATGGGTCGGCGGAGGGCGCGGCCTGGAATCGGCCGAGGAAGCTGTGTGGGCCAGCGGTGGTGGCAGAAGGTTCAGTCTGGAAGCTACGCAGGTTAGGGGTGGACCGTCAATGGTCCTTCTCCTATAACTGAACTCAGTTATGAGGAAGTCCGTTCAAAGGAGGGTTTACTGTCGCATGTTAGTCCAATACTCCAAATATAAGGCACAAAAAGAGTGCCCTACATCTGCTCATAAGCCCCTTTGGTCGTAATTTTAACCCAGAGGGAACAAATAAAAATTGCAAATAAGACAAATGTGACTCCAAATGGCTTTCACTGACTGACTCCAAATGGCTTCCAAAGAGTGCATGGGTTGCCGTTTCCCCAATTTGGCACCAAGAAAATGAAAAGGAGAAATAGCTAGCTTTCCAAAACGTGGGCCCGGGGTAAAATATTGCCTTGACTGCTTGGCTCGTTTGTAGATCTGCTTCATGTTTAAAACTGGAAGTTTAAAGTTCATGGTTTGTCTCTCAGGTCATCGGAAATATTGCATCTGAATGGAAAAAAACAGATAGAACAGTCTTTGTACAACAGTTTCTGGGCAGGAGGAGCACGAGTGAGTTGCCATGACTTTAGAGATACAGCATGGAAACAGACCCTTCAGCCCACCGAATCTGCACTGACCAGCGATCAGTGTACACACTAGCTCTAAACACTAGGTACAATTTACAGAAGCCAATTAATCAGCAAACTTGCACATCCTTTGAAGGTGGGAAGAAACCAGAGAAAACCCATATGGTCACAGGGAGAACGTATAAACTCCATTAAGACAGCACCCATAATCAGGATAGAACCCGGGTCCTTGGTGTTGTAAGACAACTCTACCGCTGCGCCACACATGATTCACACAGCACAACCCTGTTTCTCCCCAGTGATTAGACAAGCATTATTGCCACCTTCCCCCAATGTTTCACCCTGAAGTCCAGCTAACCCACGACTCATCTCCTCTCTCACCATCAAAGTGGAGAACCCAGCTATCCTACCTGTCAAACTGGCCAGTTGCAGCTCAAAGTCCAATTCAAAATATTTCAGTAAGGTCTGGAGGTTAATTCTGCAGGGTAGGAAGTCTTACACGCCACATTGCATTATACTCCAAATCAAAAAATAGGATTAAAAGCAACTGCTTTTTGAAAATTAAAAAATGTATTTTTAATACTTTTTCCATCCTTAGCAACAATTCCCTCGGGTACTTGTGCCCTTTCACTCCTTTTCATCATATTGAATGATAGGCAACTCAAGTGGAAGCATCCATCTGTCCAAAATACCTTGCAGCTGCTCCAACATGTTTTACGGTGGTCAATTGGAACTTTCGAACACTGGCTTTGCTATTTTTTTACCCTGAATTTGAACTAACTCAATGTTCTGGAAATATATTGATTTTCCCCAAAAGATAATTCCCCTCTATAAGATCAGAAGATCTTAAGAGCAGGAGGTGGCACAATGGCGCAACAGTGGAGCTCCGGTTTCCTCCCACACTCCAAAGACAGTGGGGTTGGAAGAGCAAATTCAGGGAGGAGATGGCAACAGAATTGGAGGGAGGGGGTCACAGTGGTGGAGACCCAGGTCCAATCCTGACTATGGGTGCTGTCTGTACGGAATTTATATGTTCTACCTGTGGCGGTTGGGTTTTCTCCGGGAGCTCCGGTTTCTTCCCACATCCCAAGGACGAGTAGGTTTGCAGGTTAATTGGCCTCTGTAAATAGTCCCGAGTGTGTGGGGAGTGTATGAGAAAGTGGGACAACATAGAACTAGTGGGAGTGGGTGATGGATAGTCGATGTGGACCCGGTGGGCAGAAGGCCCCATTAATATGCTGTGTCTCTGAACTATAGTCCATGTGTAATCAACGTACAAAAATAATAATTAAAATAACAGAACACATTTGAAAATCTACCATCAAATTGCCTGGATGGTCTAAACCAAAGGAGACTGGGAAAAGATAAATGTCCATTTGGAAATCATATTTTTCCTTTTTTGACATTTTAGAAGTGTTTGGAACAGAATAAAAATGCTCCCAGCTAATGAAGGGACACCAATGCCAAAATATGACTAAACAACTTTAGCAAGGGAAATAAGCATTTAATTATGATCTTATTAGAAAAAAGATTTACTTATGTTGTTTGAAGAGGGGTCCCGACCCGAAACAGGTATGTAGGTTAATTGGCTGGGTAAATGTAAAAATTGTCCCTAGTGTGTGTAGGATAGTGTTAGTGTGCGGGGATCGCTGGGCGGCACGGACTTGGTGGGCCGAAAAGGCCTGTTTCCGGCTGTATATATATGATATGATATGATATCACCTATCCATGTTCTCCAGTGATGCCGACAGGCTCGTTGAGCACTTTGTGTTCTTTTATCTACTCGTGTTAAAATTGGCTCGAAGGGCCAAATGGCCTCCTCCTGCACCTATTGTCTATTGGCCTTAGTCAAAATACACAGAGCAGCTTTAACCATGCACACTGGAGAAAATAATAACTATAAAGTTAGCAAATCATAGGTCAAATGAGAGGCAGACACATAATGTCCATTTTACACATCTGTCATACATTTGACCGCATTTCTAGCGATTTGGATACAATTTGGAGTCTGTTCGTTACAAGCTGCGCCTTGGAACAATTTTCAATGTCTCCAAAATCAGGAAGAACATTTGAAACAGCTTCTGAAACAGGTGCCGTTGTTGAAGGGGTGAAATTATCCTGAAAGCAATGAAACCATTTTAACACAAATACAAAACTGTAACAAACTTTTAATTCCATTAAAATTATTTATAGACTCCATTTGTGTGTCTCGGTCCAAGGAAGGTACAGTGTGCCAACAGCATGCTGGGGGCTGTGTTGTTAGACCCCACACTACACACTACAGGACCACATTCAAATTTTATTAGGTTCCTTTCTCATTAAAAAAAATGGAAAATGGGCAACAGGACCATTGTGTACAGCACCAGGAGTCTAGTCCGCCCCAAGAAAATATCCCAGGCTGAGAAATTAAAGCCAACTCCACGACTTCCAACATGCATCTCCTGATTGAGATGTCCACGGAGGCTCCAAACCTCTACTGCCTTTCGCAAACCCCAACGAGGTATCGTTCATGACAGACTGAAGAAGGGTCTCAACTCAAAATATTACCCAGATGACAATAAAACACTGTTGACCTCTCTGAAGGACATGGATAGGCAGCTCTTCAGGTCAAGAACCTTCTCCAGACCAGAATTGCCACCTATTATTTATAGCTCAATTATTTACCAGCAATATCTCCCAATTTAATTTATGTTGAAGAAACATGGATCTGCGGATGGTGGTTTACAAAGAAAGACAGATTATATTCCCATTATCCCATTGCTGTATAGTGAAGGTCTGTGAAGTACTTTACAATGAGGTGCTACAATACAGCTATTACTACAGTTGTGAAATACACCCTTGGCTATAAAGCATTTTAGAACGGGCTGAAGAGTGCAATAGAAACTAAAGTCTGCAGGAAGGAACTGCAGATGCTGGTTTAAACCGACAATAGACACAAAGTGCTGGAGTAACTCAGCGGGTCAGTTAGCCCCCCAGGGGGACATGAACAGGCGACGCCACAGAGCGCCGGAACAACCCAGCGGGTCAGGCAGCCTCACAGGAGGACGTGGACAGGCGACGCCTCAGGTCGGGACTCATCTGAGCAACAGAAATGTCTGAAGGGTCCCGATCCGAAACGTCACCCGTCCACCCCTCCAGAGATGCCGCCCGACCAGCCGAGCCACTCAAGAACTCCGGAAAACACCACCCACCCACGCTCCCCAGAGACGCTGCCCGACCTAAGCCACTCCAGCACTCCTCGAAACACCACCCACCCACACTCTCCAGAGACGCTGCCCGACCCACCGAGCCACTCCAGCACCCCGCGAAACGCCACCCACCCACACTCTCCAGAGATGCTGCCCGACCCGCTGAGTCACTCCAGCACTGTGAAATGTCACCCATCTATGTTCTCCAGAGACACTGCCTGACTCACCGAGCCACTCCAGCACCCCGCAAAACGTCATCCATCCATGCCCTCCAGAGATGCTGCCTGATCCGTTGAGTTACTCCAGCACTCTGTGAAACGTCACCTATCCATGTTCTCCAGAGATGCTGCCTGACCCGCTGAGTTATTCCTGCACTCTGAAATGTCATCTATCCATGTTCTCCAGAGATGCTGCCTGACCCACTGAGTGACTCCAGCACTCTGTGAAACTTCACCTATCCATGTTTATACATGGTCCCCCCATTTCAGGGCACAACAATGTTTGGGACACATGACTTCACAGTCGTTTGTAATTGCTCAGGTGTTTTTAATTGCCTCCTTAATACAGGTATAAGAGAGCTCTCAGCACCTAGTCTTTCCTCCAGTCTTTCCATCACATTTGGAAGCTTTTATTGCTGTTTAGCAACATGAGGACCAAAGTTGTGCCAATGAAATTTGCCTTTACTTACAATGTGTTGTAACGTATGTTTTTCTTACATAACGCGCGTCGCGTTGCCCACTCAGATGGATGCAGTATTCATATCATATCATATATATTCAGCGCGGAAACAGGCCTTTTCGGCCCACCAAGTCCGCGCCGCCCAGCGATCCCCGCACACTAACACTATTAACACTATCCTACACACACTAGGGACAATTGTTTTAAACATTTACCCAGCCAATTAACCTACATACCTGTACGTCTTTGGAGTGTGGGAGGAAACCGAAGATCTCGGAGAAAACCCACGCAGGTCACGGGGAGAACGTACAAACTCCTTACAGTGCAGCACCCGTAGTCAGGATCGAACCTGAGTCTCCGGCGCTGCATTCGCTGTAAAGCAGCAACTCTACCGCTGCGCTACCGTCTACGACATGATCAGGTGAATGAAGTGGAAACGGTGTTTGCAATTTTATTGTTCCATGTGGTATTCATAAACATAGAAAGGAATAAGAAATACGTGCACTTACTGTGCCAACCAGGTCACGCGACAACCATGACACAAAATGTATTTGTGTTTTCTGATGCCATTTTTGGAAACTTGCCATCAAAATGCTATCTTTTCTTATATTTTTTGTTGATAGTCATGAACCCAATAAAGTGCTTGTCAACTTTTTTGAAGGAATTTGAAATTTGACCCCCTTTGTCACATTATTGGAAAAAAGCACATATAAAACATAGCACAGTACAGCACAACAAAAGGCCCTCCAGACCACTATATCTGTGCTGAACATAACATCTATTAAAATGCCATTTGCTATTTTAATAGATGGCCAACACCATCACATAACCCACATCCCTCAATTCCCTCATATCCATATGCCTATCCAAGTAAGTCTTTAAAATGCCTCTAACGTATCTGCTTCAACCACCACCCCAGGGGCATGGTTCATGCATGTGCCACTGTGTGTAAAAAAAAAAAAACTTGCCCCAAAACTTGTTTTTTTAAACATTGCCCCTCTCACCTCAAAGGTGTAACACAAGTTTCACTTGGAACACCAGGGGTGTCAAACTCATTTTAGGTCATGGGCCGGAATAGGCAAAATGCGACTTCATGCGGGCCGGATCAGTTGTGCACGCGCAAACGCACGCACTACTGCTCCCACAGCTTTCGTTGCCTTCGTTTTTTCAACTTGCTCTCATGTGTCTCAGTCTCTGCTATAACTACAAAGTGTTTCACTTTACGAATTTAGTTTCTTATGAAGATTGCCTAGCAAGCATTACTTTTATGATTGGAATCTAGGCCGCAGATAGAGTGGATGTGGAAATAATGTTTCTAGTACTAGGAGAGTCTCGGACCAGAGGTCACAGCATCAGAATAAAAAGTCATACATTCAAAATGGAGATGAGGAGGAATGGGTGGTGAATCTGTGGAAGGGCAAGACATTGGGTATTTTTGAGGCAGAGATTGATCAATCTTGATTAGGTTACAGGGAGAAAGAAGAAAATAGAATGTGGTTGAGAGAGAAAACAGATCAGCCATGGTTGAATGGCAAAGTAGACGATGGGCTAAATGGCCTAATTCTGTTCCCGTCTTATAGTCTTCCTACAGTGTTTATGTTTTGCCCACAATGGGCTGGCTGGGTGGTGAGCAGCCAAACAGTAGCTACCTGGCATGGAGAAAGATGATCTGTCCATCATCTCACCATCGCTCCCCATCCTTCTCCTTATCTTTCTTCCTTCCCCTCATATCCTCTCCTCACCTCTCATGTCCTTCTCTACCCTCACCTGTCCTCTCCCTTTCCTCAGCCTATCCCTTCTCTCATCCCCACTTCCTTCCTTCCAACAACTCCCCCACTCCCCTCCCTTACTTCATCCTCTCTCTTTCCTTAACTTGTCCCTAAATCCCCTCCCTTCCCTCATCCCTAAGCACAATTCCTTCTCTCATCTGCTCCCTTCCTCACCCCCACCCTCCTTACTTCCCTTTTATACCACCTACTCCCCCACTCTCCTCCCACGACACCCTTCTCTTCCCTTCCTCATCCCTAAAAACCCTCCCTTCCCCCATCTGCTCCCCCTCCCCTCCCTTTACCACCACCTTCTCCCTTCTCTTCCCGCATAACTACCAGCACGTCTTCACATCCCACCTGACCTTAACCCAAACCCAGAGCCCCCACCCTGGAGAGCAGCTCAGATTTTGGACCGCTGGCTGCGGCCCCATTCACGGTGCGGCAACTTCCCACCAGCCTCTATCCACGCACTCACCTGGGTCTCAGGTGTATGGTGGTGGTCTCTGTGGCGGCAGCCCAGGCACTTCCCGGTGTCCACAACAACACTGAGACGACCCCCCCCACCTTCCCCAGCGCTGGCCCCATCCCGCCCATGTCACCGCATGGCCGGATATGGGCGTAGCTTCCACTCACCCCCGGGAGCTGGGGAGTGGGGAGGTGACAACTGCAGATCAGACTTGCATCTTCCTTCTGCGCAAAAATTGATTTTCCCCAAATCATCCCGCGGGCCAGATTGGAACCCTTCGCGGGCCGGATGTTTTAGCTGATTAAACTCTATCTGCCATTTCTCTGCCCATTTCTGCACCCCACTGTTTACTTTGACAGCTTTGCTCGCAGTCTGCGACCTCTGATCTTGATATCATCTGCAAACTTACTAACCAACGCATGTACGTTCACATCCAAATCATTTATATACATCACAAACTGTAGCTCCAATGCATGCTCCCTTTAGTCTTAGGAGATGCAGCTTGGAAACAGGCCTTTCTTCTCACGAGTCCATGCCGACCAGCGATCACCCCATGCACTAGCACAATCCTACACACTCGGAACAATTTACAATTAACGAAAGCCAATAAATCAATAAACCCGTACATCGTTGGAGTGTGGGAGGAAACTGGAGCACCCGGGGAAAACCCATGTAGTCACAGGGAGAACATACAATTCCGTACAGACAGCCCCCATGGTCAGGTTTGAACCCAGGTCTCGGCGCTGTAAGGCAGCAACTCTACCACTCTCTGTGAGCTAGAATCCGAAACAATACAAGGACCCTCGAGTTCACCAAGCCAAGCCGTCATTAACACGAGGTCTCGACATGCAGTGGAAGCCCGAGAGACTTATTGTTTTATTGTTGTTTTGTAGCTGATTTAATAGACTTTTCATCTTTAATTTTACATGATCGGTGATTTCTTCGTACTGATCTGAATCGTGGAAACCCGTTTGGATCATTACATAGAATCAATGGTCTCCGAGCACAATATGCACTCCCACCTCAAGTTCTTTCTCTGGAGCTCAGAATTGCAACTATGCAGCAGGTTGACCACAGGGATTTAGAGCGTAGCCATTTTCTCTGGACAAGATTAGTATCAGGAACAAAGATCACCAAAAAAATGCAAAATTCAGCACCTGACTCAAGACATTCCTACATTTGTCTGCCACTTTTCATTGCAGAAAGAAAGATGGAAATCAACCAGCACCTGCCCCCAGTGAAACTACATGCCATTGACTGACAAGGGTGGAATGAAAAGCATGTTTTGACTAATGGTGCAAATTAAATCCCATTGTTAATGAGTTCAGTTATATTAACTGATTGACAGTCTCTCGGTCCCAGATACAAAAATATAAAACGATCCACATCTCAAACTGGAGATAATGTGATACATTCGGATACGAATACACAATCCGAACATCCCATACCATGCATACTCTCTGTCACGATGGGCATCAAGATCAATCATACACTTATCCAAGGAGGAAACTAAATATTTCAAAATAATTTCTCTGACTGGTATATCCGCCTCACTGCAATGTACAGTAACCCAATGCGTTCTAAATATAAGCTAACTGGTTTCCCCATTTCACATCAGGACACACTAAAACAGCTCTCGGCCCAGCTGTCGAATACTTTCATGGTCAAAAAATAGATCCGTAAGCTAAGAAACGGTGCTCAGAGTCCCAGGCACCACCAGGGCATCATTCACAGAAAATGGTGTCTTCCATTTGTTAAAAAGGACTGACTTTAAAGTAACTTTACCAATGAAGTAAATAAGCTTAGTTATCAAATTAATAAAACAAAATTCGACTCATTAAATAAAAGCTTCAAGTGATCAACAATCTATGTGGAGATTCATAGGGGGGGGGGGGGGGGGAGGGAGCATGAATGCAGGAGCACGAGAGAACACGACGATAGTCACTGACTTTTTGAGGCAGCATTTCCTGTAGATTCCTTTGATGGTGGGGAGGTCAGTACCCGTGATCGACCAGGAAAAATGTCCACCACTTTCCACAGCTTCCTTCATTTCTGGGTGTCCGAGTTGCTAAACCAGGCTATGATGCAACCAATCAATATGCTCTATATCACACACCTGTAAAGGTTTGATGAAGTATTCAGTGGCGTGCCGAATCTCCTCAATATTCCAAGGAAGCGGCGGTGTAGATGTAGGATGGAGACCAGGACAACCACGCAGGCAGTGTACGGTGCGTCCAAGTACATCACAAACTCTGACTGCTGCTCAGCTCAACTCAGGAGAAGATGATCATTACACTGGAGAGTACACAGCCAAAAACCTGACACGTGGCTTGGCTTGGACAAGGAACAGTCATCAATAAAGCTCCAATTGCTGGGGGTTCAAAAGTAAGGAGTGCAGACAGATATTTCTGCTTAATTGTAGTCTATGATAGTATCTAACCTCCCAAATGCAAAGTTGAAGGATGTTACTGAGTGGCTACAACAAACTCAGAGCAAGGAGTGAGAGAGAATAGCTGGAGAACATAATTCATGCTGAGTCTAGGTACCCGCTGAATTACTCCAGCATATTGTGATACCTATAATTCATGCTGATTTTTAGATTTAGATTTAGAGATACAGCACGGAAACAGGCCCTTCGGCCCACCGGGTCCGCGCCATCCAGCGATCCCCGCACATTAACACTATCCTACACGCACTAGGGACAATTTTTACATTTGCCCAGCCAATTAACCTACATACCTGTACGTCTTTGGAGTGTGGGAGGAAACCGAAGATCTCGGAGAAAACCCACGCAGGTCACGGGGAGAATGTACAAACTCCGTACAGACGGCGCCCGTAGTAAGGATCGAACCTGAGTCTCCGGCGCTGCATTCGCTGTAAGGCAGCAACTCTACCGCTGCGCCACCGTGCCGCCCTGACATCAGCATAATGGAAAGAAAGAGAGAAGGACAGGGACCTGCTAACAGAGTTTAAAGGAGAAAGATTAAAAAGCAGTTTCTCCATAGGTGAAAGACTCTGGTGTATCACAGTGGTGTACCATACAGAGCAACATGAAAATGGAACAGATGAATGTGGGGCTGCAGAAACGGTGCAGGAGGACACCCCCTCAAGCACTGGGACCGGTTCAGAGATGAATGAACCAGCAAAAGACAGGTTACAGGACTACCAAAGTGGGGGCAACATAACGTTTTGGGGAGGGGCAAGCGTGGAAGAAGGAAAGAGATTCAACCAATTTAAATGGGAATGGGAAATCAATATACAACCTTAAAAACAATGAGAAACAATGTACATAAAATGGCACAGTGCTGGAGTAACTCACCAGGTCAGGCAGCATCTTTGGAGAACATGGATAGGTGACTTTTCAGGTCAGGACCGAGCATGTCAGGAGGTAGCATCTCTGTAAAATTGATTGACGCACGTGGGCCTTTCAGGGTCCTGACCTGAAATGTCACCTGTCCACGTTCTCTAGAGATACTGCCTCACCTGCTGAGTTACTCAAGCACTTTGTACATTAACCAGCATCCGCAGTTCCTCATTTCTACATAATGTTCAGAAAAGATTGGACTAGATGGATAACACGAGTAAAGAAATAGGACAGTATTTGCTGGGAGCAGACTGAAGGCAAACAGAATCCAAGAGCTGAGTGCATTTGCATTTCCAGACAGTATATTTGCAACATTTATAATTTTGCACCAACTAATGAAACAAGAAAGATCTGCATTATCACTTTTCAAAATGCGATGGCATTGAAAGCTATTTTTAGTTTCAAACGGCATGCAAGGTTGAATTATGTACCGATGAAAGGCTGCGAAAGAGAGCAGAGCAGGTCCTATTTTGCACATTTATGAGGCTAATGAAATGGATGCCTACAGTTAGTGACTGCAGCAGACACCGTGTCAATACAGAAGAACCGATTAGAAAGGTTGAAGAAGAGAAATAAATAGTAAAGCAAACTCAAGAGTGGTCGTATTGGATTTTGGCGACTGCTCGTGTGGGGAACAGAATGGAGTGGTTGGGAAAACAGCCAGAGGCCAAACCGGAATTAGGCAGTCAAATGCAAACTACAACACTGATTTTATAATGATCACTCATACGAAGTTGTTAACTACAATGAGCAATCCTGATTGTGGTCACTTAGCAAACTGGTTCTGCATATTACTACAGTGTCCATGAATCAGAGGAAAACTGTTTTATGCCTACAGATAATGTCAATTGTTACTGTCACACGTGAAAAACATTTTGACAGCAAAATGAAGCAAGCAATAATAGCGAGTTCTTCAACTCAAAATGATGGCAGCACGGTGGGCCAGCGGTAGAGTTGCTGTTTTACAGTGCCAGAGACCCGGGATTGATCCTGACTACGGGTGCCGTCTGTACGTTCTCCTTGTCACCACGCGGGTTTACTCCGAGTGCTCCGGTTTCCTCCTACACTCCAAAGGCATACAAGTCTGTAGGTTAATTGGCTTTAGTAAAGATTGTAAATTGTCCATAGTGTGTAGGATAGTGCTAGTGTACGGGGATTGCCGGTCGGCACAGACAAGTTGGGGCAACCGGGCTGTTTCCGCGCTGTAATTTTAAACTAAACTAAACCTTAAAAACCTGTGTGTATAGTAAATAAATACTGGAACAGTTGCACAATTTGATGCAGTAACACTCCAGCAAGCATATTCATTAGTTTTCACTGATGTAGAAAATCTCCAACATGACCAAAAAGACTAACCCTTCTCCTGAACCAAGGAGGCTTCTTATCTGAAGCATTAAACTATTAGCACATTAATACTCCCGTCACTGGGGCAGAACCTTGATTAGGAAATATTTATTTCACCTGCTCTGGTGGGTTCAGAGCAGAATCTAATCACTGGAATGGCTCACAGTGCAAGACCTGCAAATTTAGCAAAGCTCCGATCACTCACAAGATTTTAATTCTTGATATCCATTTCTCTAGTTTAGTATAAGAAAATAACTGCAGATGCTGGTACAAATCGAAGGTATTTATTCACAAAATGCTGGAGTAACTCAGCAGGTCAGACAGCATCTCGGGAGAGAAGGAATGGGTGACTTTTCGGTTCGAGACCCTTCTTCAGACTGATGTCAGGGGGGCAGGACAAAGGAAGGATATAGGTGGAGACAGGAAGATAGAGGGAGATCTGGGAAGGAAGAGGGGAAGAGAGGAACTATCTAAAGTTGGAGAAGTCGATGATCATACCACTGGGCTGCAAACTGCCCAGGCGAAATATGAGGTGCTGTTCCTCCAATTTCCGGTGGGCCTCACTATGGCACTGGAGGAGGCCCATGACAGAAAGGTCATGAGGGGGCCCATGACAGAAAGGTCTAGTTTAGTTTAATTTGGTTTAGAGATACAACCCGTAAACAGGTCCTTCGGCCCACAGAGTCCGCACCGATCAGCGATCAACCCGTACATTAGCACTATCCTCCACACTCAGAACAATTTACAATTTTTTAGCAAAGCCAAATTAAGCTAGAAACCTGTCCGTCTTTGGAGCGTGGGAGAAAACCGGAGCAAACGGAGAAAAACCTATGCGTTCATGGGGAGAATGTACAAATTCCATACAGACAGCACCAGTAGTCAGGATAAAGCCCAGGTCTCTGGCACTGTAATGCAACAACTCTACTGCTGCGCCACTCTGCTGCCCAAATTAAACAAAAGTTGCATTTTCCATTTATGTCAAAGTCCGAACATGAATTTTTCAGACATTTGCAGCTGGACTTGTTTGGAAATTTAGGCCGTGGAAGCTGATGCAAAAGCAGCAAGAAATCTTCATCACGGCAGATCATTTGCCTTTTAATATGTCTGCCGCATCCTCTTGAATACAGTTTCCCAACAGGCATTTGTTCAATTATCATTCAATTCGGAAACTATCACGTTGCCAAAAAATATAGCAAAATGAATTGCAGCAGTTCAAAATGGGTAGAGGAGAAATGGATACCAAAGCTAATCTTTTCACACCATTACAGCACAATTGTAATTTAGAAGTGAGTTAGAGGTTCTAGACTTGTGCAAGGTATGGAACCGTACGATTTTGCTAACATGCGAAATTATGACTACTTCTTACTGGGGTGTGGATTAAACATGTGGCAAGACATGACCATTAGTGACCCAATGGTTCCTAATAAACTCCTGGAATGGGGTCCATTGAATCTCCAATAACAGAGACATGACAGAGAACACAAATGTGCAAGGTGCTAATACCATTTTGCACGAGTCAATTGCAATGGTACCTAGATCTTGGAAAGCGTTTTTATGACTCAAGAAAGCCTACAGACTTAACGGGCAAAAGCAGGCCCATTACCCAAGGTCGGGCTAATGCGTCTGCATTTGCCAATTAAATACCAAAGGCCAAAGACTCGTTCTACATGAGCTCCAATTGAAACTGGTAAACCTGATGGAATCATGGATCAGATGCCAAAGCGTGCTTTCCCACAAATATTCATAGCTTAAGGGGGTGGTCTTTTCTCACGTACCCAGACTGACGCTTGCTTTGCAGGGTAAAGAGTTAAGAATTGGAATATTGGTACAATATACAGGTATTAAGTTATACACCAGAAGCCAGATATCCATGTGCATTATATGCAGCTGATGGCCACACAGGTCTGCATGCTGGTGGCATAGAAGGCCTGAAATTCAGAAAAGAAGTGGAGTTGGCTGAAGATGCTTATAGTGCAATGCGTCTGTAGTTTATGGCGCCACTGAATTAAGGGAGGCCTGCACCCGATCAAACCTTAGAGCTATCTTGCTCTTTCTTGTTGCCCCGGGAGAAAATAATGAAACAGTTTGCTTTTACAAACATCTCATCAGTAAACTGAAATACTACTGATGTTGCTAACTCCCCCAGGGGCTCCCTCAAAGCAGCAAACCTGCAGCTACAATTCAGCGCTTTTATTGTGCGCCTTCTGCCCAGTTTACAGTGCATGTCAAAAGCTGGCAGAAAGCTTATAAAACAAATGTACAAGACTCGTTTGAAAGGTGCTCGAGACTGTTGCACTAACTCCACTCATTATGGTTCGAACATCAACCATTCCACTGAGCTTGTTCGAGTTGTAAATTACATTTGTGCCAAAGGAAAACAAATATGCATATTTAGTGAGACAAAGGCCAGATAGACGGCAAGGCATTAAAATGGATGAGGTCCTTTTAATTTTCGATTCATAGTTCACAATGCACTGTTATAATTTAGTCCCACTCAAATCTCACTCTGGGTTCACTTTCACCCAAAGATCCCAACATATCAGCTTTCTTCCACAGAAAAAAAAAGTGTTCCCCAATTGGCAAAAACCCACATTTATTGTTGCTTCAAAAGGAGACCACTTGATGTTCAATAAACTGCAGCTATTGCACTGTGGAAATAAGGAACTGCAGATGCTGGTTTATACAAAAGAATGCAAAATGCTGGAGCAAAAGCAAGCCAGGCAGCATCTCTGGAGAGGGGAGACCCTCTCTCACTGCTCCCCCTCTGAGCATCTCTGGAGAGCATGGATAGTTGAGGCTTCGGGTCGGAACCCTTCTTCTGACTGATTGTTGGGGGGGGGAAGAAAGGAGAGGCAGGACAGATCGTGGCAGGTAAATGATCATAGAGGAGGGGAGCAGCTGAAATCTCAGAGGGGGAGCAGCAAAGAAGCGTCTCACAGAACTCCCAATGGAGAGAGGACGAGAACCTCTTCAAACTGGAGATTGCACTAACTGTTTAAAGACGGGCAATAAAATTTTCATTAAAGAAAATCTTTACACTGTGGGATTTAAGCGATTCCCATTATTCGGGTCGTGCTCTATGAAGAACAGCCTATTTTCTGACTGATTAAATTCCATGCCTCATCAAGTTCACACGTTAAAGCAGACTATTTTGGCCTGTCTTCATCATTAACTCTTCATACACTTCTAACCAGATAATATCTCTCCTTTCTCCCCAATTTAGCCAAGGCATGAAATTCCATTAACACTCAATTCTAGGCATCTGAAAACTATTCTAAATTTTAACAATGCAGCAGACATATTTAATAGATAGCAGTTAGCTATAAATAATGGTTTCATTCTTTCGCGAGGGAATCTAATAAATCACAATCAGTGGCCTAACTACATCGGCGATCCAAGCAACTAGGCAAATTCTAGGCATTCAAATAAAAACAACAGGGTTGGATAAGCCATAAATGAGGAGATTCAGAAACTCCACACACTCGCCTTTTCATCTCTGGCCATTGTCCAACAATTTGCAGATCCAAACAAAAACCCTCTCCTGTGTTCACCTATTACCGACCATGTTTGCCCCTCATCTTTTGCAGCTTTCTCTCCCACGCTACCCCTCTTTCTCCTCCTGCAATCGATGTGAAAGAAGGGCCCCGACCCAAAGCATCACCAATCCATACCACCAATCCATACTGCCTGATCCACTGAGTAACTCCAGCATTTTGTGTCTTTCTTTGGTAGAAACCTGCACCTGCAGTTCCTTGTTACGAGATGCAGAACTTTTTCTTGCTGCCAAAGTCCAAGCAGCAAAACCTTTATTTTCTAAAGCGTTAAGTGAAAAAGCATCCCATATGTAATAGAGGACCATCTCCTCTTTGCTGGCTCACGAAAACTCTGAATAAAAGCAGACTCACCCTGTATCAATCTCTGCCCAGTAGTCTAGTATTCCCAATTCACAACCATCACCCAATGTGGTGCTGTGACATCAACATGACAATTTTATTGATAAAAGCCAAATAATCAATGAATATGGGGATCTAAATATTACACAAGCAATAATCAGAAGTTTCTCTGTTGTTTTGGAAAGTGCAAAGAAAGAGAGTTTACATTAGCTTCTATTTGTACTCATAATATAAAGTGTCCCTGGTGTTGGGTGATGAACTATTTCTTCCCAATTTCACTCTACAGACAACATATATTTGAGAAATAAATTGCATTTTGTGTCACACAATGCTCACCAATACAAGATAACAATGATTTTTAAACACGTGGAGCTGCATGGCTCTTGTGAAAGATGCATGATTGACAAGCAAAGTTACTCAAGCAATTAATGTTTGGCAATTAATATTCCCTCTTCTGCAGGGCCTTTAAGTTTGAGTTCACCCAAACAAACTACATTCAGAACACCAAGACTGTCTCACCATTTGAACTGAACAGGAATTTGCCAAACAAACACTGTGATTCCATATATTTGGACAGGTACATGCAGAGAGAAGGTTTACAGGAATATGGACCAAACAAGGCCAAATGGGCCAAGCTCAGATGGGAATCCAGGTTGCCATGAATGATTTAGGCCGAAAGGCCTGTTTCATTGCTGGAAAACCCTATAATTCTTTGATTTTCATATAATAAAAATATAGAACATAGAACAGTACAGCACAGGAACGGGCACATCAGGTGCCAAACATTATGCCACATTAAATTTATCTTATCTCCCTGCACATGATCCATATCCCTCTGTCACTTGCACTTCCATGTGCCTCTCCAAAAGCTTCTTAAATGCCACTACCGTATCTGCTTCCACCACCACCCCAACAATATGTTGCAGGCACCCACCACTCTCTGTGTAAAATTAAACTTACCCCCCACATCTCCATTAAACTTTCCCCCTCTCACCTTATAGCTGTGCCCTCTAGTGTTGGACATTTCCAAACTGGGAAAAAGGTTCTGACTTTTACTCCAAGTATGCCTCTCATAATTTAAGATAAATATAATATCCATATAATGTATATATTATATTAATTTATATATTATATAGATATCATGCATCTGTGCCTTTGTGATTGCAAAGAGTAGAAACATAGAAACATAGAAAATAGGTGCAGGAGTAGGCCATTCGGCCCTTCGAGCCTGCACCGCCATTCAATATGATCATGGCTGATCATCCAGCTCAGTAACCTGTACCTGCCTTCTCTCCATACCCCCTGATCCCTTTAGCCACAAGGGCCACATCTAACTCCCTCTTAAATATAGCCAATGAACCGTATAACATTACCTTAAAATGGAACATCCTTTAAATATTGTTGTAGCTTAAAATGTTAAGAAAATATTAACAGAAATTTTCTACAGACAACAGAAGGCCTCCTTGTGGTAAATGCTATACATCGTGCAACAATTCCTGGCCACAGATTATTTCCTCACGAATATTTTACAAGCAAATAGAAATATTTGAAAACAACTGTTTTGTTTATTCTATTTCTTTCGCTAGTATATGCGCATGAACAGTAAGCGCAGGAACTAGCCCTTTAGGCCACAATGTCCCTTCCAAACATGTGGCCAACTTAAGCAAATCCCTTCTGCCTGCGTGTGCTCAATATCCATTTCTTGCATATGAACATAAATTCTTAAAACGTAATCGTACCTGTTTAATCAACCGTGCAACAGAAACAACTTCCTTGCAGTCTCGGGTTAACTTGGAAAATAACATTAAACTTTAAAAGATGTGAATGAAGAGTGATTGGACTCGGCATGCTGAAGGACGTTTGCCGGGTGAGGTATCAACAAATCTAAGTGAGTTAGAAGTCAGTCAGAGTCAGGGAAAGCTTGCCAATTTTGAAATCATGTTTGCACAAAAGGAGGATGACTCTCATTGTTGAAAGACAGTCATTTCAGTGAATGAAACAAAAAACCTCCATGTACTAAAACATCTTTTACTGTACTGTAGACAACTGTATTTGGACTGTAGTCAAGTTCAGACTGATGAAACAAAGACATTAACAAAGCAATGAGATATTCTCAGCCCACCCCAACACAATCAGTAATGTGCCCTACTGTATAACTTTTAAAAAACAATCAAGATTCAGATAGACCATCATCTCCTACAGAAGTATTCATTCAAGGTTGTAATTGTGTAATTAAAGAAAACAATATTCAGCATTTAGCTTTCAAACCAATGCAGTTTCACAGTTGAAAGAAACTGTCTAGTGTTAAAATATTTTCTGTCCCTTGTACAGTACAAGGATAAACATCTTTAAAAAGGTAGAACGTTAGAAATCACTTTTCATATTAGAAATCACATTACAAATCACTTAAAATCACTTTCCTAAACCACCAGGTTCAGGAAAAGCTACTTTCCTACAAATATCAGGTTTGTGAACCAACCTACACATAAATCCAGCCTCGACAACAGAACACCATAACCTACCTCTTGCACTACCCTGGACTTGTTTTACTAATTATGTTTTTGGACTAATGGCTTCTTTCTTTTAGGATTTTATATAACATATGTATAATGTATCTAAAATTTGATTTTGTGTGTGTGTCCCTGTGAAGCTGGTGCAGGGCATATTTTTCATTGCACCTCTACCTCACCGTACTTGTGACAATATGATGATAAACTTGAACTTAAACTTGATAAGAAAATATCTTAAGCTCGTTACTTCAAATGTATTTGATGTCAATTGGCATAGTCATACAGTGTAGCAACAGGCCTTTCGGCCCAATTTCCCCACGCCGACCAACATGCCCCATCTACACTAGTCCCATTGGCCAGCGTTTGGCCCATATCCCCCTAAACCTACCCTATCCATGTCCCTGTCCAATTGTCTTTTAAATATTGTGATGGTGCCTGCCTCAACCTCCTCCTCCGGCAGCTTGTTCCATATACCTTCCATCCTTTGTGTTAAAAAGTTGCCCCTCAGGTTCCTGTTAAATCTTTTCCCACTCACCTTAAACCTATGTCCTTGACCTATGACCTTAAACCTATGTTCTTGATTTCCCCTAATCTGGACAAAAGACTCTGCATTTACCTAATCTATCCCACTCATGATCTTATACACTTCTATAAGATCATCAGTTAGATCACCATAAGATTTTTATCATTAGCTATGGGAATAAAAGTGTCAGAGAAGTGAAGCAGAGATATCTTCACCAAAGACTAAAATTAATGGTGGAACAAACTCTGCGATAGAACAACCTTTTCCTATGTTGCTATGACCTCTCACTGTACTATACAAATTCTAAAGTTAGTCTTACCTGAACCTTTATGGTTTTGAAAGTATAATAAGGGCAAACCCAAAACATTTATGTATAGCCCATCACAGCAAATATTATTCAAAGTAAGTTTTCTGATAAAACCATGGAAAGGGAAAAAATATTCTAGTTTGCACACTACTTATTCTACAAATTGTCAGAAATGTTTGCTATTCATGTGATGAATCGAGAAGCCATGCAAATGTTACAAATTCTTCAGAACACCCCCCACAAGATGCTTGATCTTGACATTGATAGTCTAGAAAAATCGTAACCAGAAATAGAAAAAGTAAAATCCAAATTGTGAGTGACAGTAAAATCCAAATTGTGAGTGATTCCAGTATTTATCTGCAATTTGGATGGAAATCAGGACATGAACCAGTGCAATGCGTGAGAAAAGGTCAGTTTAGCACCCAAAAAAAATCCATTAAAAATAACATAGTTTGATCAATACAACTGATTATGGGTTTATTACAAAAGAAATTACATTTTTAGTTAGAGTATCTAATTCATTGCCTGCCATAACCCATTTAAAACAAACAAAAATAAATTTTAGGACACTTTTACAAAATTAAATATACTGAGGAATAATAATTGCAGAGCAGTTGGAAGTTGCAGGGAAATCAGGGAGCCTGCATGAACTCAATGGGCAATATGGACTTTATTCACGACTTCCTCTCTCCTTAAAAAAAGTTGCACTGGATGCATTTTGCACTTCAATTCTATAACCTTTTGGACTGATTTTCTGGCCAATGAGCTGAAATGCCAACAATTTTGCAGTTTTTCTCATCTGTCCCATCGCACATTGAAACATAACCATTTAAAAAGTAAAATATTTTAAATTATTTGTAAAATATATTCAACTCATGAAATATAAATGTATTAGAAAATCAGGCTTAAAAAACCCCTATCATCTTTTAAGAGAAGGATTTATTTTTAAATTGCAGATGCTGGAAACCTGAAATAAAAGCAGCATTCAGCAGGTCAGGCAGCCTCTATGGAAATAGAAACAATGTCAACATTTTAGGGCCAAGATGCTTTGTTGAGGCATTCGAGCTAAATTGTTAACTCCATTCATCCACTGCTATGGAAACTCGGGTTACATTTCCATAGATGCTGCCTGACCCGCTGAGTGTTTCCAGTACTTTTTGGCTCAGTAAAGCATTTAAATGAACGGGGCCATATACACAAGACATCTATCATGATCAGTGTAAAACTGAAGGGCCAGGTATAGGGTGTATCCACCCTACACTTCAGGACTTTGTGGGGCGTTTGCTTGATTCAGTGCTGTCCGATGGTGGAGCGGGAGGTTAGATCCAGTATCATCTGACAGAGTGCTTTACATACTAACGTGCCACAGTCCATAGCAGTAGCTGAATGGAACATGCTGAAACAAGCACTCTTGCTAGCCAGCAGTCCCAGGCTTCAGTGTAAAGCAGCCCACTCTTCCACCCAAACTGTTGCACATGGATCCCATAAAATTATCGGCCAAACTAGACTTGTCAATTTAATTTAACTCATTTGTACGACTGATACCTTCTGTCATTTTTTGTACTACCCTTCTTATATTTATCTCAAACTTGATCATTTATACATCACCCAACGCGACGATTATTATCAGGGTATCTAAAAATAATCTCAGTCTACCCTGTCCTTTATTATTCCATCTGTACTGAGCTAAGCATATTTCACACAATTGTTTATCTCTTCCTTTATTAAGTAGGGATAAGCCAATCATTTTTTCCATCTATTTTGTACATCTTTTCTTAAAGCTAATATTTTCTTCCGTTTGATCATTCTGCTCTCAGGAATGGCTATTGGAATAAGTACATTTATTCATTTGTGCCGGCTATTAACCTGCTTTATCGCAAATGCTTTGTACGTTCCGATGAAGCACTTTCATTTAACAATTCCACCCCCTCCCCCAACATGGCCTTATTAGTCAGCACTCTAATGACCACTGTTGATCACGCTGTGACAGAAGAAGGGTCTCGACCCGAAACGTCACCCATTCCTTCTCTCCTAGATGCTGCCTGACCTGTTGAGTTACTCCAGCATTTTGTGAAATAAATACACTGTGACAGAAGTTCACTTTCTGTCACTGAATCTACAGATTAATAAATATGGTAGTAACTGTTTTATTCACAAAATGCTGGAGTAACTCAGCAGGTCAGGCAGCATCTCGGGAGAGAAGGAATGGGTGACGTTTCGGGTCGAGACCCTTCTTCAGACTGAAGTTACTCCAGCATTTTGTGAATAAATCGATTTGTACCAGCATCTGCAGTTATTTTCTTATATATATGGTAGTAACTGTGTTGTGTGCTCCACTGCAAAAGTGCAACACACTGTCTCCATGAAATCAAACATTTAATGCACCTGACCTAGTAATTTTTTCTCCTTCTCTCAAGCCTGCTCCATTTTTATCTAAATCACCACTTTGCTCCACAGACCTGCAGTCACATTACTGAATATTACAAAACGACATCATCTAAGTTATGTCGAAACACATCATTCAGATCCAATGTCACAACTACGAAGTTTGAAGACAGTTGTTTATTTGCCAAAGAAAAAAGTGAAACATTTTACTGGCCCTACAAGATAGTATGTCAGACTTCTGCAAAATCTGAAAGATGTTTACTGAAATTGAGTGAAACTTTGGATCATCAACAACTCTAAATTAGTGCAAGCTCCTCTGACACTACTTTGGTGTAATAAAATAATACCATTCTTTCATATGCTCATTGTTTAATTCACTTTCTACTGTCCTTTTATTATCAACATTTCAAAAGTTAGCTCCACAAGATTGTTTTCCTCTCCACGCTTGTGTCAGCTACTGGAATGAAGCAAAATTAAGTCAATGGGAAATTCCAAGAATGAACAGTAGATTGCAATTGAAAATTACTGACAAACAGAATCCCGGCAGATCGTTTGTTTCTCAATTAACTTCTTTATTTGGCCAAATTCCCTAAGTATCAGTCGCAACGTTGTTTTCTTTGCAAACAAATTAAACAATCTTGCAAATTGCGGGCACCTTGTCATTGCATGCAGTTTGCATTGAATTGTCGTTGAATCTAAGCCATAATCTTGTACTAATCCTGCAAAATTTGTTGACTGATGGCGCTCCAGATAGGATTCACACCTCGCCCCAGCGATGAACAGGCACCCAGACCAGGAGCTCAGTCCTGTCCATGTTACCTTCCCTGGTCACACACTGGCCCAGCTGGGAACACAAGTGATATTCCCCCAACTAGAAACAAACATGAAGCAAATAACAGCCACACACAGTTCAAATTGTTGCTTTCATTTTTTATTTTTTTTAAAGTGGGTCAATTAAATAACCAGAAGTATCCTGAAGCAACATTTCACTTGCACTCACTGTTTTTGTCAACTTTGGCTGCTCGACACTTCTATCGAGTCAGTAAATAATTTTAAAGTCTTGAGAGATTGCATTTTTTTTGTAAACAAACAAAACATCTAGTCTTGCTTACCTTGAAAGCAAAGTGTGCAGAGGCAGGCAAAGCACAACTTCCAATCAGCCCGTTTCAGCACCATCTCAGGACAGGGCAGGGCGACTGAGAAGCACAAGAAGTGAAGGAGGGCTCAAGCAGCCCCTGGACAAGTAGCAGAGTGGGTGCACTGAGGGGTGGGGGGGCGCAAGGTGCTGCGCTTTCCCGGGCTTGCTCACAGTTAATTCCGCAACGTTGCAACCATTTGCTCGGCTGGCTTTGCACAGCAGACCCCGGCGCTGCCTTTGATTGTCGTTGATTGACACTCGCCCGCCCCCTCACAGTCAGCGCCCTCTAGGAATCAAAACAGGCATTGGGTGCAACTTTGCTAAATGCACTGTAATGTGCTTTGCAGGGTTGGGAGAGGTTTGGGTTTATTCAGCAATGCTGAAAACTTTATTCTGCAACACTGCATTCAACCCTTTGATTCTTCCCAGAATTTTCAAGTTGAGAAAATACAACAAAAAAAGTACCAGGACACTGGACCTTAATGGTGAAAGTAAGAAACTGTATATCTCCTTGAGCCAAGATCAGACTCTTTAGAGACTTGAGGCTTGGATGGCTGCCAAGCTGGGTGACTCTCTGAGTGCTGTCCCAGAAGAGGATCTATGGTACTCATGATTTGATGGGACAGCAAGCATTTCATTGTATCTCTGTAGACATGGCAATAAATGAACAAACTAACTATACGTTGTTGACAGAACACATCTGAAGGATTGACATTGAAAAGCTTGACATAAAAGCTTCAATCAAAAAAAGGGTGCCGACCCAAAATGTCACCTATCCACGTAGAAACAAAGAACTGCAGATGCTGATTAATACACAAAAGGACACAAAGTGCTGGAGTAACTCAGCAGGTCAGGCAGCATCTGGAGAACATGCATAGGTGACATTTTGGGTCAAAAGCCTTGTTTGGATTGATTGTGAGGAGGGGGGATGGGGAAGAAAACGAAAAGGGGAGAGGCAGGAAAAAGAGTGGTAGACTGTTACACGGAGATTGTTACACCGAAGGTACTGGAAGAGAGAAGGTGGTTGAAGGTGAGAAAGGGAAGGAAACATGCAGTGCAAAGGTCCCCGGATGTTCACCCACTTGGAAGCTGTCAGGGAAGAAGACGTTTCCACACTGAGCGGCAGACTGGTTTGTGAAGCAAAAAGTGCTGTTGAGCCAAAACCAAAGAGGCCGACGTCAGGCAACACCGTGGTAGTAGGAGACTCCATTGTGAGAGGTACGGACAGGGGTTTCTGTGGCAACAGATGGGATTCGAGGATGGTGTGCTGCCTCCCTGGTGCCAGGATCCAGGATGTCACCGACAGAGTGCAGAAAATCCTCAAGAGTGAAGGTGAACAGCCGGAAGTGGTAGTGCATGTTGGCACAAACGATGTCGGGAAAAAGGGGATGAATATTCTGCAGCGTGACTTTAGAGAGCTCGAAAAAATGCTGAAAAGCAGGACCTTTAGGGTGGTTAGCTCCGGTTTGCTTCCAGTTCCTCGGGCTGGCGAGAGCAGGAACAGGGAGATTCACGACCTGAATGTGTGGCTGAGGAAATGGTGCAGGGGGCAGGGATTTAGATTCTTAGATCACTGGGATCTGTTTTGGGGTAAGGGGGAATTGTACAAAAGGGACGGATTGCACCTTAACAGGTGGGGGACCAGCATTCTGGCGGGCAGGTTTGCCACTGCTACATGGGTGGTTTTAAACTAAATAGGGGGGGGGGGTGTCAAATGGGATAGTCAAGGATGGAGTTAAAGGGAAAGAGAGTAAAGGGATAGTTAATGACCCCAGAATTAACGGGAAAGAAAGCTCACAAAGGGATAGGAGAGTATGGCCAAGTGTAATAGGGATCGATATGAAGGGTGAGATGAGTAAGGAATTATAAGTATTGTATATGAATGCGCAAAGTATAAGAAGTAAAGTAGATGTGCTTGAGGCTCAGTTAGAGGTTGGTAGATATGACATTGTGGGGATTACAGAGACGTGGCTGCAGGAGGATCGGGCCTGGGAACTTAATATTCAGGGTTATACATCCTATAGAAAGGACAGGCAGGTGGGCAGAGGCGGTGGGGTAGTCTGCTGGTGAAGGATGGAATTCAGTCCCTTGCGAGGGAAGACATAAGGACTGACGAGGTAGAGTCACTGTGGATTGAGTTGAGGAATTGTAAAGGCAAGAAGACACTAATTGGTGTTATCTGCAGACCCCCAAATAGTAGCCCGGATGTAGGGTGTAAGATGCAGCAGGAGTTAAAACTGGCATGAAAGAAAGGTAATGCCACTGTGGTGATGGGGGATTTCAATATGCAGGTAGACTGGGGAAATCAGGTTGGTTCTGGACCCCAAGAAAGAGAGTTTGTAGAGTGCCTCCGAGTTGGATTCTTAGAGCAGCTTGTAATGGAGCCTACCAGAGAAAAGGCAATTCTGGATTTAGTGTTGTCCAATGAACCAGATTTGATAAAGAGAACTCGAGGTAAAGGAACTGCTTGGAGGTAGTGATCATAATATGATTAATTTTAATCTGCAATTTGAGAAGGAGAAGGTTAAATCGGAAGTGTTAGTGTTGCAGTTGAACAAAGGGGACTATGTAGGCATGAGAGAGGACCTGGCCAAGGTAGACTGGAAAGGGATCCTAGCAGGATTGATGGTGGAACAGCAATGGCAGGAATTTCTGGGCATAATCCGGAAGATGCAGGATCATTTCATTCCAAAAAGGAAGAAAGATTCTAAGGGGAGTAGGAGGCAACCGTGGCTGACAAGGGAAGTTAGGGATGGAATAAAACTAAAAGAAAAGATGTATAACACAGCAAAGAGTAGCCGGAAGCCAGAGGATTGGGAAACTTTCATGGGACAACAGAAGGTAACAAAACGGGCAATACGGGCTGAAAAGATGAAGTACGAGGGGAAGCTGGCCAAGAATATAAAGAAGGACAGTAAAAGCTTCTTGAGATATATTGAGTAAAAGAGTAGCAAAGTCAAATGTGGGTCCCTTGAAGGCAGACACGGGTGAAATTATTATGGGTAACAAGGAAATGGCAGAAGAGTTGACCAGGTACTTCGGATCTGTCTTCACTAAGGAAGACACAAACAATCTCCCAGATATACTGGAGGACAGAGGATCTAGGGGGGGTAGAGGAACTGAAAGACATTTTCATTAGGCGAGAAATAGTATTGGGTAGACTAATGGGACTGAAGGATGATAAATCCCCTGGGCCTGATGGTCTGCATCCCAGGGTCCTCAGGGAGGTAGCTCGAGAAATAGTGGACGCATTGGTGATCATTTTCCAATGTTCAATAGATTCAGGATCAGTTCCTGTGGATTGGAGGATAGCTAATGTTATCCCACTTTTCAAGAAAGGAGCGAGAGAGAAAACAGGGAATTACAGACCAGTTAGCCTGACTTCGGTGGTAGGAAAGATGCTGGAGTCAATTATTAAAGAGGTAATAATGGTGCATTTGGATAGTAGTAAAAGGATAAGTCCAAGTCAGCATGGATTTATGAAAGGGAAATCATGCTTGACTAATCTTCTGGAATTTTTTGAGGACGTGACAAGTAAAATGGATGAAGGGGAGCCAGTGGATGTAGTGTATCTAGACTTTCAGAAAGCCTTTGATAAGGTCCCGCCCGGGAGATTGGTGTCCTAAAATTAGAGCACATGGTATTGGGGGTAGGGTGTTGATGGATAGAAAATTGGTTGGCAGAGAGGAAGCAAAGAGTAGGAGTAAACGGGTCCTTTTCAGAATGGCAGGCAGTGGCGAGTGGAGTGCTGCAAGGCTCGGTGTTGGGGCCGCAACTGTTTACCATATATATTAATGATTTGGAAGAGGGAATTAGAAGCAACACTAGCAAGATGGCAGATGACACAAAGCTGGGTGGCAGTGTAAACTGCGAAGAGGATGTTAGGAGGTTGCAGTGTGACCTGGACAGGTTGAGTGAGTGGGCAGATGCAGTATAATATAGATAAATGTGAGGTTATCCACTTTGGCGGCAGAAACAAGGAGGCAGATTATTATCTCAATGGAGTTAGGTTAGGTAAAGGGGACGTGCAGCGAGACCTGGGTGTCCTTGTACACCAGTCACTGAAAGTTGGCGTGCAGGTACAGCAGGCAGTGAAGAAAGCTAATGGAATGTTGACCTTCATAACAAGAGGATTTCAGTATAGGAGTAAAGAGGTTCTTCTGCAGTTGTATAGGGCCCTCGTAAGACCACATCTGGAGTATTGTGTACAGTTTTGGTCTCCTAATTTGTGGAAGGACATCCTTGTAATTGAGGCAGTGCAGCGTAGGTTCACGAGATTGATCCCTGGGATGGCGGGACTGACATATGAGGAAAGATTGAAAAGACTAGGCTTGTATTCACTGGAGTTTAGAAGGATTAGAGGGAATCTTATAGAAACATAAAATTATAAAAGGACTGAACAAGCTAGATGCAGGAAAAATGTTCCCAATGTTGGGCGAGTCCAGAACCAGGGGCCACAGTCTTAGAATAAAGGGGAGGCCATTTCAAACTGAGGTGAGAAAAAACTTTTTCACCCAGAGAGTTGTGAATTTGTGGAATTGTTTGCCACAGAGGGCAGTGGATGCCAAATTACTGGATGGATTTAAGAGAGAGTTAGATAGAGCTCTAGGGGCTAGTGGAATCAAGGGATATGGGGAGAAGGCAGGCACGGGTTATTGATTGGGAACGATCAGCCATGATCACAATGAATGGCGGTGCTGGCTCGAAGGGCCGAATCACCTCCTCCTGCACCTATTTTCTATGTTTCTATGTTTCTATAATAGGTTGACACTGGCGAGGGGGATTCATTGAAACACAGATGGGTGGAAACAAAGACCAGAGAAAAGAACAATAGGTGTGAGACAGGTTTGAAGTTGTGGATTGTGGAGCTGTGGGTAGGAATATCACAGGGAAGGGTTGTGCAGAGGGGAGAAATAGGTGGGAGTCCAGGTGGGTCCCCAAGGGAGGGAAGGGGGTGGTAGGAAAGGGAGCAGTTTGGGGAGAAAAGAGAGGGAGGGTGTCAGTTAGATTCATGTTCTCCAGAATTGCTGCCTGACTCGCTCCATTACTCCATTGCAGTTCCTCACTCACACCTTGTCCCATCTAATACTGACTTACTGACCGCCCCTCCCTCCCCCAAACAGAAAACACCTGCGATGGTGCTTGTCTATTTTGGAAGGAGTAATCGAGATTGCACGCTTGCCAGCAATTTCCCGGTGGGAACTTATAAGGAAGCTCTGGCTTAACAAAAGAGCTTAAGTTCTTAGATGCTCTAAATATTCCATTTTAATGGCTATCTTGACTCAGACTAGCAGGTGGTGTCAACCAAACAAAGAACTATTTTTGAATTAGTGACCTTCAGCATTGGATAAGAACAAGCAGCCAGACAGCCTTATGGACGAGGACATTGTGTACCAAGCCTTTGTCGTTCTCCTATCAGTACAACATTTTATTGTGCTAAATCTCCCACAAAATGACAGCTCTTTTTTTCTAAAACATGTTCGTCACTGGGGTGGCGTGCTAGGAAGATTCTACATGACCAGCCAATCTCTCAATGCAATTTAAGATGTTTCCGATCAAAGCGTATTTATCGAAACAATTTGTTTCAAAATAAAATACTTTGGTGATGAAAGACATGGTGAAGATTTTCAAAATGGTTTCAAGGTCCTTCAACTATTTCAAGGGAATGTAAAGAAGCAATATTAAATGACCCGTGAAAAGGCATTAAAGTTTAATAGTTTAGATTTCTAAGTGCAGAAAAAACAGTCCACCAGAGAAAGCTAACAATAGGTACAAGGTCAGCTCATTAAAAATGCAGCTGATGAAAGGTAATATTTGCAGACCGTTGTATTAGTGTTAAAAGCAAGCTAAATTAGAGATGTTATATAAAATCCAATATTTTAATTGAATCTAATTACTAGATGAGTACATTCTGGAGAAGGGAGAAAATATTTCCTATCCCCTTCCAGCACTGAAGGACTATTTTGGTATTTTGAACGCAAAACGCTCATCCTTATCTTTCGGATCTCTACAAATCTCAGGGATGAGGAGAAATTATAGCAAACTTGTAATAAAGCATTCTTATGCAGGAACATATTAACAAGAGTTATGGCCTGTTGCATCTGCATTTGCTGGCGTCCCAGAGCGTGCTAAATAAAGAGAGAAAGAATGGAAGCAAATGGTGATACTGGTGTTCTGTACACGCAATTTACAGAAGCCAATTAACCTAAGAAGGGTTTCGACCCGAAACGTCACCCATTCCTTCTATCCAGAGATGCTGCCTGGCCCGCTGAGTTACTCCAGTATTTTGTGTCTATCATCGGTATAAACCAGCATCTGCAGTTCCTTCCTACCTACAACCTTGCATGTCTTTGGAATGTGGGAGGAAACTGAAGCACCCAGAGAAAACCCACGTGGTTACAGGGAGAATGTACAAACTCCATTTAGACAATACCCACAGCCAGGATTAAACCCAGGTCCCTGGTGCTGCAAGGCAGCAACTCTACCACTGCGCCACTGCGCTGCCCCACAGTTGAACCACACAACATGACGATTGCCAAATTCTGCACCATCCACTTCCTGAGGCTCGTGAGAATGGCAAGTGCTGCAATTTTTTTTCTAAGTCACAATTGTATCATTATTTCTCTATATCGAGGCCTGAGTCCTGAAACTCCGAGAAACAATGCTCAACAACACTCTGTGAGTATCTTCAGTGATTGCAGCAAGGGAAGGAAGTTGGAGACACTAGAGGCTGAAGATGCTGTATTCTTGAGTAAAAAACCAAGTGCTGGAGGAACTCAGTGGGACAAGCAGGAACTGTATCAGTCGGGGTATCAAGGGTTCTGGGAAGAAGGCAGGAGGATGAGGTTGATAGGGAAATGTAGATTGAATGGTGGAGTAGATTCGGTGGGCCGAATGGCCTAAATATTGCTCCTATGACTTATGAACTTTTTATGAACTTATGCAGAGAGCTCACCAGTCTTGGGCTGAACATGGAATTCCAGACGTGAGTTTGAGACTAACTACCTTTGATATATCAGCAGAGATTGCCCGATGGAAAGGAATGGAATACTTTGTCACATGTGACAAGGCACAGTGAAGCTCTTTGCTAGCATACCCAAGGTATACCCAAGGTATGCAAATAGTCACCACATAAACAGCGCTGACAAGGTACAAAGTACCCCCGCAGGCTCCTCCTTTGTTCTTCCACCCTTCTCCCTCCCCCTCCTGATAGTGGTCTACCCACGCTGGGTCTCCAAGCCCCGCTGGTGGCAGTAAAGAACCTGGTAAAATTAAGGTAAATGGGAAAACACTCTCATTATTTGTGAGGCATCAGGGCATACTAAAGCCATTGGTAATAACTTTATGGTTACAATGACATACAATGCTCCATCCCTCTAGGGATATAACAACTTTCATGCTAGTTTCACTTTGTACAACAACTCTGTCATAGAAACATAGAAACATAGAAAATAGGTGCAGGAGTAGGTCATTCGGCCCTTCGAGCCTGCACCGCCATTCAATATGATCATGGCTGATCATCCAACTCAGTATCCTGTACCTGCCTTCTCTCCATACCCCCTGATCCCTTTAGCCACAAGGGCCTCATCTAACTCCCTCTTAAATATAGCCAATGAACTGGCCTCAACTACCTTCTGTGGCAGAGATTTCCACAGATTCACCACTCTCTGAGTGAAAAAAAACGTTCTCATCTCGGTCCTAAAAGACTTCCCCTTACCCTTAAACTGTGACCCCTTGTTCTGGACTTCCCCAACATCGGGAACAATCTTCCTGCATCTAGCCTGTCCAACCCCTTAAGAATTTTGTAAGTTTCTATAAGATCCCCCTTGTCATTAGTTGTGCGGTCTAATCACTCATAGTGCCAGCATTGACAACCCCACGCAGACTACATTAAGTCTCATTCTCACTCTCTGTCCTTCCTTCAAATGCTATTCTATGCAAAGGAAAAATCGTTAATCAACGAGATGGATGGCAAGTGGTAATCAGTTGGCCTATGCTGAGGACAGTTGTCTTCCTTCATGTTTGGACTAATGTTGTAAAATGTCTTGAGAGTCCTGCCAACATTGAGAGCTTACAGGTGTACTCTTCCTGACCATGTACCATCAGCAAGCCACCTCAGACCTGTCCTGCTAATGGGACAGTGCATACATGGTTCATGAAACAAAACTGGTTGGATGGTAGTCAATAACTATAATTTTGCAGGCACTTTGATGCCAGACTGCTGCTTCACTGTGCACGAAGGAACTGCAAATGCCGGTTTATACCGAAAGTAGATACTGGTGTAACTCAACCAGTCAGGCAACATCTCTGGAGAAAAGTAATAGGTGATGTTTTGGGTCGGAACCTTTCTTCCGACTGAAAGCAGAGGTGGGGGGGATTTTTGTGAGGACTCCCCAATATATATACAGTCTCCAGAACAGTTAATCTTTGCAAGATTGACTCAGCTGAGACAGTGTTGGCTGGATCTCAAAAGTCAAAGGTCTTTTATTGTCACATGTACCAATTAAGGTATAGTGATAAGCGAATTACCATACAGCCATACAAAAAAAAAGCAACAAGACACACAACTGCATAAAAGTTAACATAAACATCCACCACAGAGGATTCCCCACATTCCTCACTGTGATGGAAGGCAGAAAAGTCCAACCTCTTTATTTCTCCCACGGTCGGGGAAGTAGAACCATCCGTTGGGATGATCAAAGCTCCCGTAGCTGGCTGTCGAAGAGCCAGGGCGATCAAAACTCCCAGGATCGGTAACAACATCTCATCCCACATCCATTAAGACGGGCGCCCCTCAAGGTTGCATGTGTTGCCTTTGCTCCGCTCTCTTTACCACCCATGACTGTATGGCTAAGCGCAGCTTCACTGCCCTCTATCAATTTGCCAATAACGCCACTGTTGTAAGGTGTTCGCAGCATTCAAAGTCGCAGATGAGCCCGATCTTTGCCACAAACAATTGTACCTCCACATTTTTCCCACCAGAGGTCACTTGGAGCACTTCTCATGCAGGTCCAGTTTTCGACCCAAAACATCACCCGTTCCTTCTATCCAGGGATGCTGCCTGTCCCGCTGAGTTACTCCAGCCATTTGTGTCTATTTTCAGTGTAAACTGGCATCTGCAGTTCCTTCCTACACTCAGAGAACATTGATTGTCAAGACTTGGGTCTTGTATTCTATGGGGCTTAAGATGAACTGAATAACACATTAACCCCATAAGTCAGGAAGTGTCATTTATTTATAATTTAAAAATAAAAACTTAGCGAGTGAGTTGAATTTTAATGGATTGGTTGTTATCTAGTTTATATTGAAGTCTCCGGTTAGCACAAAGCATATCACTAAATCACTCTGCACAAAACACTGTACAAAGTTCACAGGGAGATCTTTTTTTAAAACTCAAAATTGACTGAAGTGAAATGCAGTGATAGCTCAAAGGGGATAAACAAAAATCATATTTTTTTAAATCAATAGGCATCAGTTAAACAACTTTCTACCTCCCCCCCCCCTGTTGTACTTCGTGGTCCGGTACCTGTTGTACCTTTAGTGACTCTGGACGGACCACAAGTACACGTGTATAAAAGGTTACAATGCTAGAGCTCAACTCCAGGCTGTTTATTCCGTGGTCACCTGGATCCAGCGTGACCGCCTAATCACACCAATCACTTGCATACACAGGCATACAAAGTAGTTCTTGGATACACAAAGTAGTCCCAGCAATATCACAACATCCCCCTTGTCTTATATATTACAACATCCCCCTTGTCTTATATAAAATTGTTTTATTTACCATTCGAGGGCTAAAATATATTTAACAAACAAAACCAAAACACCATTGCTTTTTGCAAACAAAACCAATAACACAACTAAACACAATTAAACGCAATTGCTTTTTTTCGCCATCATGGTGGTCACTCCTCTGCGGAATTTCACACATCGCCGGGTGGTCACTCACTCTGTGTGGTCACTCACTCCGTGTGGTCACTCACTCCGTGTGGTCACTCACTCCGTGTGGTCACTCACTCCGTGTGGTCACTCACTCCGTGTGGTCACTCCACAGATATATACATATATACAAAAGCATCAAATATAATACATTAAGCTTTCAGTACACAGATCACTACACAGGTCCGTTTGTCTTTGTGTTTTGTTGTTTTTTTTTTGTCTTAATTGTAGTTGTGATGTGGTGTTTTTGTGTTTGTGTACTATGTGTGTATGTGGGGGGGAGGGGGGGAACTGTAACATTGTAAATAGGTGTCCCTTCCGAACGGAGACCCGACCTTTGTTTTCTGGGCCGTGTCTCCGTTCCTGCTGCGGCCTACCATCGGCCAAACTCCTGGAGCTGGCGGCCTCCAGGGCTCTGGTTCGCAGAGCCCGCGGATCGGACTGACCACCACCGGAGCCGGCCGTCCTCGGAGGCTGCTGGAGGAGCTGCGACTCGCCTTAGGCTCGGGCCGCGTGGATGCCGACATCGGGAGCTCCGGCAGCGGCAGCGTGTTCGCCCGCCCCGGATTGCGGGGCTTGGGTCGGCCCGCCGCGGATATTTCACCGTCCGGTGCGGCCTGAAATAGGCCACGGAATTTTCTCTGCTCGGCGGGGGCTTCAATGTCGGGAGCCCCGACCGCCCCGACTTGCAGCGGGGCTTGGGTCGGCCCGTTGCGGACATTTCACCGTCCGGCGCAGCCTGGAACATGGCAACGACAACAGCCTGACCGCAGGAGAAGACGGCAGGGGAAGAGAAAAGACATTCTGGCCTTCCATCACAGTGAGGAGGGGACTGGAGGAGACTCACTGTGATGGATGTTTCTTTTTGGGGGGTTTTGTGTTGGTTGGGGTTGTGTAATTTGCTTATTTTATTGCTCTTATTGTTGGACTGTGGGTGACGAAATTTCGTCCAAAAAACTTGTTTTTTGGATGACAAATAAAGATATCTTGAATCTCTTGAATCTTGAAAAAAAAAAAAACACAAAATATTCATTTTGTTCCATATCTTCCCCTCAAGAAGACGTGCTGTGTAGATCAAACGTAGTGTAGGCTCTAGATGCTCCACCACCATGACTTGCCTGCCACTGCTGGCCTCCCACTGCTGGCCTCCCACTGCTGGACTCCCACTGCTGGGCTGGCACTGCTGGGCTGGCACAGCTGGCCTCCCACTGCTGGGCTGGCACTGCTGGGCTCCCACTGCTGGGCTCCCACTGCTGGGCTGGCACTGCTGGGCTCCCACTGCTGGGTTGGCACTGCTGGGCTCCCTCTGCTGGGCTCCCACTGCTGGGCTGGCACTGCTGGGTTGGCACTGCTGGGCTCCCACTGCTGGGCTCCCACTGCTGGGCTCCCACTGCTGGGCTCCCACTCTAAGTCTTCCAGGCACAGTTGCAACCTCTGCTTGAACAGGGAGAACTCATTGGGGATGTCTAGCACTTGCCAGTTCATTTCAGGTAACCGAGACATGTTACTTGCACTATATGGCGGAAACACGGTAACTTGAACAATTACAAACAAAACCAAAACAACCGTATCACAGGACCCCAACCCTTGCTATCAGTAGATCTATAGAACTATATGCATTCACAGAAATAAACATACATATACCATAGTATCAAATGCAAAACAGTAATCTTTCAGTATTACACACAGATAAGCACACAAAGCAATGTCCAAATCTTCCCTTCAAGAAGCAGACTGGCCGTGTAGATCAGCGTAGCGTAGGCTCTAGATGGGTGAAGGTCGCTGCCCAACCGCGATGATCTGCCTCGCAACGATGGGCCCGCAACGATGGGCTCGCAACGATGGGCCCGCAATGATGGGCTCGCAACGATGCAGCTCCCAGCTGCTGTAACCGCGGTGCGATCGGGCCTCGGCTGCGGTGCGCGTTTGTGATATTGATATGTGATATTGCTGGGACTACTTTGTGTATCCAAGAACTACTTTGTATGCCTGTGTATATAAGTGATTGGTGTGATTAGGCGGTCACTCTGGATCCAGACGGCCACGGAATAAACAGCCTGGAGTTGAGCTCCAGCATTGTAACCTTTTATACACGTGTACTTGTGGTCCGTCCAGAGTCACTAAAGGTACAACAGGTACCGGACCACGAAGTACAACATGGTGGCAGCGGTTTGGTGATTTGCCTAGAAAGGTAAAGAGAAACCCAAGCGGAAAAGGTTCACAAGTCATTAAAAAAAAAAATTAAAAATTTAATTATGATTTTTTTGTGAAAATTATACTAGGTAAATAATTAAACTAGTGCCCGAGGGGAAAGAAACAGAAATAAAAAGTAGTTCTTGGATACACAAAGTAGTCCCAGCAATATCACAACATCCCCCTTGTCTTATATATTACAACACCCCCCTCCTCCCACTACAATCAGACTGAAGAAGGGACCCAACCTGAAACGTCACCTGTCCATGTTCTGCAGATTTGCGGCCTGACACACTGAGTTACTCCAGCACTTTGTGTCTATTTTTGACAACAACCATCTGCATTTCCTTGTGGCTTGTGTTTATAAGTGGCCTTTTTTTACATTCCTTTCATCAGTTGAATTTATGTTACATTGATTTTAAAATCTTGTGGGTTTTCTTCGAGTGTAAAGATTTGTCTGACAATCGTGCACGGAAGGAAATCACAAACTACAATTTCCAATCATTAATTTTAATTTACCCAATTGAAGTGTTTCAGAAAATCAAATATGATGAGATTGAGAGATATAAATTATTTCCTAGTGTGGGAGAGTCCCAAACAAGTTGGAATAACAAACAAATCCAGGTTATTGGGGGTAATGTGAGAACACAAAGGGAATCTGCAACAGCTGTATGGACTGAATCAACATGTAGACGGAGTTAAAATACAAGTAATTCAGCATCTATTTGATTCCTTCCACGGGGTTTGAAGGGGATGAATTACTTTTTTTAGTTGTGTGTTCTTTGTTGTGTTCTACAATGCATCCCAGCTGTTATCAGGCAACCGAACCATCCTTTCACCAACTTAAGAGCAGACCTGTCCTACCATCTCCCTCACTGGAGACTCTCGGACTATCTTCAATCAGACTTTACTGGACTTAATCTTGCACTAAACGTTATTCCCTTTATTCCGTATCTGTACACTGTGGACGGCTTGATTGTAATCATGTATAGTCTTTCCATTGACTGGATAGCACGCAACAAAAAAGCTTTTATACTGTACATTGGTGCACATAACAACAAACTAAGGTAAACTAAACTAAACTAAACTAAACTACCTTCCTGGAATGCAGACATGGGCCGAGGAATTTCAATCTGGCACTCTACTTACTGGTCGAGCTGAACCTAACCCTGCCAATGCATGGACATCCAAAGCACATAGCAAGCTGCAAGAATCATAACCTCTGCATGTTTGGTACAGGCAATGCTCATGGAGACATCAGCCCATCAGCATCATGTTACTCCAAAGTGTAGTTTAAGAGATGAAAAGAAGTGAGGCACCAAAGGAAATTAAGATATAGGTCCTTACTTACTGCCCATTATTCCTCCTGGCATGTAGGGCAACAACGAAGGTCCTCCTGTCTGTTCTGGGCTAGTTTCTGGACACTACCCCAGGTCAATTCCATAGTTTTCATTTCCTCCTCTACAGTTCGACACCATGGGGTTTTGGGTCTCCCTCTTTTCCTTTTCCCTTCTGGTGTCCAGTGCAGGGCTATTCTTGGGATGCTGTCTGGTTCTCTTTTACATTCATCCTAGCGTCTGTCGATAGCCCTGGAGGTCCGTCACGCCCAGTAGTGTTGATTCCTTCAGTTGTTGGTTTCCGTAACATATTCGTTTTACGAGGTGGGGTTGTTAGCCCTGTGCTCAACCCCCAACCTGGAGGACCAGTGGATCGCTCTTCGTCTCGTCTCTACCCTTCGACCTGTCCAGCACGGGAAACCCTAACAGGAGACGAATCTCCCGCTGGCATAGCTCTAGGGGTCACTGAGACACACAAGCTCCCCGACCACGACAAGGTTGCAATCCAACGGGGAGGATATAGGCCCACCACCGCTTTTCCTGCAACTGGTGGTCCGGCATTTTCTTTAATCTGGATAAATTTACAAGAGCGCACATGAAAACCCACCCAGAAAGTCCCCCTGAAAATGTGGCGTCTTGGCCGGGTGAGGCGGCTGATCACAACCTCATCGGGACTTCCATGCCGATCGCTGAGTCAATGATAACCCCAGAGAGACAAGGAACTGTAGGAGCCAGATTACAAAAAAAAGGAGTAGCCCAAAATGCTGGAGTAGCTCAGCGGTCAGGCAGCATCTCTGGAGTACATGGATAGGGGACGTTGCGGATTGGGGCCCTTCTTAACTGGATGATCATCACGAGGCTTCTGTTAGATCACCAATCCAAATATATTTGTGGACAAGAAATGAAAGACAGAGAAATTTTATTCGTGGGCGACATGGTGGTGCAGCGGTAGAGTTGCTGCTTTGCAGCTCCAGAGACCCGGGTTCAATCCTGATTACGGGTGCTATCTATTCGGAGTTTATATGTTCTCGCTGTGATCACGTGGGTTTTCTCCGGGTGCTCCGGTTTCCTTCCACACTCTATAGACATACAAGTAGGTTAATTGGCTTGGTAAAATTGTAAATTGGCCCTAGTGTCTGTAGGATAGTGTAAGTGAGTGGGGATCGCTGATCGGCGCAGACTCAGTGGGCTGAAGTGCCTGTTTCCATGCGATATCTCTAAACTAAACTAAACTATTTCTAATTTCTCTATCTATTGCCAATTTAACCAAAAACGCAGGATCGAACTTCTATCAGGAGTTTAATTATGGTGTGTAATCAAGCACTGAACAACTTGTTACGTATTATTTAGTAACTTGCTTGCTTCATCGTATATGAAACTGACTAGAGCAACTTAACCTGAACTGCACGGTAGAACAGTATAATATGCAGTATTTTTAGGAATGAAAATTTGGGAGGCAACTTAGTAGCTTCCAATTATTGAAGATAAATTCTAACATGTGGCATGTAATGAATGTTATTCATTTCTTATTAAAGAAGAAGCGGGAATTTGCTTTTTTAATGTGTTCACAAACCAACAGCTGTAGAAAATGCAAATGTTTACTGAGTAGTATGTTTACACATATTTATACGTTCTCCCCGTAACCGTGTGAGTTTTTTCCAGGTGTTCCAGTTTCCTCCCACACTCCAAAGACGTACAGGTTTGTAGGTTAATTGGGTTTGGTTAAAATAAAGTAAATTGTCCCTAGTGTGTAGGGTAGTGTTAGCGTACAGGGTGATAACTGGTCAGCGTGGACTCGGTGGGTCGATGGATCTTTACATTTTTTTAAATCTGTTGTGCTGTCGCAAGTACAAATTTCATTGTTCCATTTCGGGACATACGACAATTAAAAAATCTTGAGTCTTCTCTTGACTCTTGAAAAAGCAATAGAGTGCCATTGTTTCTGATTTGACAGCACCTTTTTGCAGAAATACAACATTGCTCCATTAAAGTGTTTGTATCAAGTTGACACCTGTAACATAACAGCACTAATAACCTCCAGCCATGATAAAATATGGCAAATGTTAAAATTGGACAGCAAAAATAATAAAAGTAAAAAAGCAAAGATTTAGTGCTGCAGTGTTAGTTTTCACTGTCTTTACCCAGGTTTTTATAATTGAAAAGGGAAGCAATCATCATGTTTACCTGAAGATGGACACAAAACGCTAGAGTAACGCAGTCGAAGAAGGGTCTCGACCCAAAACGCACCCATTCCTTCCCTCTAGAGATGTTGCCTGTCCCGTTAAGTTACTGCAGCATTTTGTGTCTATCTTCCGTGTAAACCAGCATCTGTAGGTATTTCCCAAACATTGTGTTTATCTAATAGCGTAGAAACCACCATTAAGGAGTAGCAGGTAATACGCAAATGAGAAAAAACCTCACCGAATTGTGCATATTACTTTTAAAGATGTCCCTTGGATTTTGCTGTCAATGGCAAAGTGGGAAACAACTAGTCAATGGTCACAAAGGTTTGAGGAATGGGTTTCACATAAAGAATGATGGGCATAAATACAGAAGTAAAACAACTCACAGAAGTAAAAAGGAGAAGCTAGTGAAAATGAACAGGCTTTGTCTCATCCCCACCTCTTTTCCAGCTTTCTCCCTCCTACTACAATCAGTCTGAAGAAGGATCACTTCCTGAAAGATCGACTGTCCATTCCCTCCACAGATGTTGCCTGACCTGTTAAACTCCTCCAACACTTTGTGTTTTGCTCCAGATTCCAGCATTTGCAGTGTCTCTAGTGAAACTGAATCCCTGGTTATGTTGAGATGGCTGGATGATGATCAAGAGACTTTGGGAGAAAGCACACAAATAATAATGTAATAATGACCAGATACTTTGCTGGAGTGGAGAAAGGAATAATACTTGCACATTATAATAATGCTTATCATCTTCTACGTCTTTCTGAAATTGCAGTCAAGGCCTTGAATTAACATTTCATTTGAAAGGCACATCTTTACAAGAGCAGGCTACATCGAATAATCTATCTATTTTTTAATGCTCAAAGTTATAAACTGGAACTTGGAATCACAAGCTTTTATACATTGAAAGCCATGGCTGAAATTAGCATTGCAACCTGCAATATCCTACAATTTTAGGAAAGAAAATTCCAACAGTGGAATTTTAATCCCAATAGGTACAGTTATTGGGAAATATCTATTTGTGGTTTTGGCATCGGTGATATTACTGCACAACAGAAGGTTGAATATTTCTGAAGTGGAAGAAATTATGGTATCTTTGCAGGACTAAACCTATGGTCCCTGTATGTTGTGTTAAATAGTGCAGGTTTTAATGTATTTATAAAGTGCAAGAGGGAACAAGGTAAAGCAGATCTAAAAAGCAAAACAACCTCCACAGCAATCAAAAACAGGATTGCGTTGCAAAATTAAGGGGCTGGAAATTAATTTTCACAGCATGTTTAGTAATTTTAGCTGTAATTTTTTTTCCACTTTCTTTTTGCCTGCTGTGCATCATGAAGTCAGTGGCCAATAAGCTTGGTTCTGTTGCCTGATGGTGTCCTTCCTGAAGGTTGGTGGCCATTTACATAGGAAATAATGAAGATTTATTTTCACACAAGATGACACAAAACCGTCACAATTAAAGTTTTTTTAATAGCGTCACACGCAGCTTGACTTCCGCAATATACAAAATAATTACATTTTAATAAGTGCAATCTATGGTAATGATATCAGTGCTTTAATTAATTTAATTTATGCTAATTACATTAGTACTTTCATTAATCTAATTTATGCCCATAATATCACCATTTTAACGATACTCATTTATAAGCAGCCATTTAAAAAATCTCATTCAAAGAATTGTGGTTATCTTTACCTTTCTTTACCTAGTCCCATTTATTTCTCCTGATTAATTTTAATATATTTATTCAATGAGTGGCAATGATGTCATTCTGGACAATGATATGAAGAGGTTATTATGGACATCATTGTGAGGGAGCTGGATTAATACGGCACCAATAGTAAACCTATGGCACTAACGGTCAAAGCAAGTACTATTATTCAACTTCTCGACATTCAGCAAGGAAACCAGCATTTCAACCTACCATCCATAGCGGGAAATCAACCCCCGTTCATATTAATCCCATTTTATTCTCCTCACATTCCCATAAACATCTTCCACCATTAGTTTCTACCCCTCGCCAATGTACTCGGGACAGTTCAGAGTGGCCAATTAACCCAAAAGGCCATTAAGTGTTGGAGTAACTGACCGGGTCAGGCAGCATCTCTGGAAAACATGGTTTCAGGTTAGGACCCTTCTTCAGAATTTCAAGGGCCTAACACGCCCTTCAAGTCTTCGATACTTTTAATTTCTGGGCCCCCATCGCCTCATCTTTACTATGGACTTCCAGTACCTTTACACTTCCATCCTCCACCAGGAAGGTCTCAATTAGGGGTGCCAATGATCTCACTTCCAAATAAGGGACAAGGTGATGTCACCGTCCCGTGCCCCACGTGACCTCACCCAGCCAGCGGCCACCAATGGCGGCCGCCCGGGCTGGGAGGCGAGTTGCGACGCAACCTCTGTTAGCCGACTCCAGGGCCTCCGGGCCCATACTGTCCGGACCTACACTGTCCAGGCCTACAGCGTCCGGGCCTACAGTGCACAGACTTACGGCATCCTGGCCGACAATGCCGTCTGGGCCTACAGCCGCCCTCCCCCCCCCCCCCGGGCCTAATAAGGGACAAGGGCGGTCCCGTACGGGACAAACCAAAATAGCCCAAAATCCTGGATTTCCTGGCTAATACGGGGCAGTTGGCAATCCTAGGCTCAATGCCCTCCAGTTTTTCTTATGAGACCCTATCAATTTTCCTCAACTAACACTCCTGTACCTGCCAAAACTTGTCCTCACCCTCAACAACTTCCCTTTTGACTCCTCTCACTTTCAATAAATCTGCAGTTCCTTGTTTCTGCCCTCTGGCCAATTAACTAATACATATTTAAGATGTGTGAGGAAACCAGAGCAACTGGGGAAGCCCATGCAGTCCCAGGATGAACTCCATGCAGACAATAATGGATTCACTGAATATGAAGCATCAGTTGAAACATGTGGGTGGCTATGGTAAGGCAGCGGTAGAGTTGCAGCACCAGAGGCCCGGGTTCGATCCCGACTACGGGTGCTGTCTGTGCGGAGTTTGTACGTTCTCCCCGTGACTGCGTGGGTTTTCTCCGAGTTCTTCGGTTTCCTCCCACACTCCAAAGACGTACAGGTATGTAGGTTAATTGGCTTGGTGTATATGTAAATTGTCCCCAGTGTGTGTAGGATAATGTTAATGGATGGGGATCGCTGATCAGTACAGACTCGGTGGGCCGAAGGGCCTGTTCCCACACTGTATCTCAAAACTAAACAAGATTAAACTAAAGCTCCTCCAACTTTCCTACTGTGCTGCCCAATTTAAATATAATTACTTAAATATAATTATTCAAAGTGGCCGAGCAGGTGGACCGGACGCGGCCTGCAGCGTTATGGAATGATGGAGCAGCGGTGGAGGTCATCAGCAACTTTGTCTGGCCAGGTCGACCCTGAGAGGTCTTCTCCACCTCTAGTTCCTTCCCCTACCAGCTTGCCCTGCTCTGAGTGCCCACGGCTTATTTACCCAATTATGCTGCCCTCGTACGTAAAAGCACCAATACTAGTCTGGAGAAGGGTCTCGACCCGAAACGTCATGTGTTCCTTTTCTCCATAGATGCTGCCTGACCCGCTGAGTTACACCAGCTTTTTGTGCCTATCTTTGGTTTAAACCAGCATCTGCAGTTCCTTCCTACACAATACTAAAGAGCAACTGGTTTATGCCGAAGAGCTGTAGTCATAGAATCATACAGCGTGGAAACAGTGCCTTCGGCCCAACTTGCCATGCCAAGATGTACCATCTACACAAGTCCCACCTCCCTGCGTTTAGCCCATATCCCTCTAAACTTTTCCTATCCTTAGACCCGTCCAAATGTCTTTTAAAGGTTGTTATAGTACCTGCCTCAACTCCCTCCTCTGGCAGTTCGTTCCATCTACTCACAACCCTCTATGTGAACCCATCGCCCTCGGGCTTGAAGGCAACTCAATGCTCTTCAGCACCTGACACATGTCCTTGAAATCTTCAACAACTTTATGGAATAGACCATGCATGTGTCAACTTGTTGTCACAGTCAATGGAACTTAAAATGTCACACATCTGCATTACAAATTGTGAGCATGTGCAATCCTTCCAGCTGATGAGGTTTCAACCATGCATAATTATGGGATGTGTTAATTGGATTACTGGACTTCAACATGGCAATGTTAATGTCAACAGTGGCGCAGTTGGTAGAGCCGCTGCCTTACAGCGCCAGAGATCCGGTTTTGATCCTGACCACGGGAGCTGCCTGTGTGGAGTTTGCACGTTCTCCCTATGACTGTGAGTTTTTTCCATGCGCTCCAGTTTCCTCGCACATCCCAAAGAAATGCAGGTCCGTAGATCAATTTACTCTGTAAATTTCCCAAAATGCGCAGTGAGTGTGCAAGAGTGGGATAACATAGAACTAATGTGCGCAAGTGATGGATGGTCAGCGTGGATCTGATAAGCCAAATGGCCTATTTTCATGCTGTACCTTTCAATCATCAATTCAGCAGGGACTACATGATCTGCCTATTCTCTGACTGCACCTTTACATGTGGGGGAAGATATGCACATGGCTGAAACATGATGTATTACTATCCTAACCCAAACCAGAAATACTTGCATGCATATCAATTGCATTATTGGAAGCAGCCCAGCAACCATGGCACCCACTAAAAACTTACTTTTTGATACAGAATTTTGCATTCAAAGACTTTTACTATAAATCAGGTGCAGCATTATTTTTCAAAATCTGAATTTTCAAATTAATTAAAAGGTCACTTGTCAGAATATATATATTTTTTCACTTTTCTAATAGTTGAAAAATGACCTCACAGACCCAGAGATCCGGTTTTGATCCTGACTACAGCTGTCTGTGTGGAGTTTGCACTCTCTCCCCGTGACCGTGCAAGTTTCCTCCAGGTACACCGATTTCCTCACATATTCCAAAGATCCGAAGATCTTGGTAGCCATGGGCAATCTTGGCAAAGAAACACCAGAACCAGATGTTGTAGGAAGGAACTGCAGACGCTAGTTTAAACTGAAGATAGATAAAAAAAAGCTGGAGTAACTCAGCGAGCCAGACAGCACCTCTGGAGAAAAGGTTTTTCTCCAGAGATGTTGTCTGACTCGCTGAGAAACACCAGAACAAGGCTGAGGAAAATTAATGTAGGTGCACAAAATCTGTATCTGTTTATTAAAGAGCAACAGTTCTGCCCTTCAAAGATCTCGTCTTAGTCATAGAGTCATAAAGTGATGAAACAGGCCCTTCAGCCCACTTGACCACTCCAGCCAATATGTCCCAGCTACACTAGTCACACCTGCCTGCGCCTTGATCCATATCCCTCCAAACCTGTCCTATCCATGTACCTGTCCAACTGCTTCTTAAACGTTGGGATAGTCCCAGCCTCAACTACCTCCTCTGGTATCTTGTTCCATACACCTACCACTCTTTGTGTGAAAAAGTTACCCCTTAGATTCCTATTCAATCTTTTCCCCTTCACCTTGAACCTATGTCCTCTGGAACTCGATTCACCTACTCAGGGCAAGAGACTCTATGCATCTACCCAATCTACTCTCGTGATTTTATACACCTCTGTAAGATCGTCCCTCATCCTCCTGCACTCCAGGGAATATTCCCAGACTATTCAACCTCTCCCTACAGCTCAGACCCAGCAACACCCTTGTAAATCTTCTCTCTACCCTTTCTAGCTTGACAACATCTTTCCTATAACACGATGCCCAGAACTGAACACAATATTCTAAATGCGGTCTCAACAACATCTTATACGACTGCAACATGACCTCCCAACTTCTATACTCAATACTCTGACTGATAAAGGCCAATATACCTAAAGCCTTTTTGACTACCTTATAAACTTGCGACTCCACCTTCAAGGAACCATGCATCTGCACTCCTAGATCCCTCGACTCTACAACACTCCCCACAGCCCTGCCATTTACTATGTGTGCCCTGCCCATGTTAGACTTCCCAAAATGCAACACCTCACATTTCTGCATATTAAATTCCAGCAACCATTCCTCAGCTCACCGGGCCAATCGATCAAGATAGTGCTGCAAATTTTCACAACCATCTTCACTATCGGCAAAACCACCCAGTGTTGTATCATCAGCAAACTTGCTAATCTTGTCATGTATGTTCTCATCCAAATCATTGATGTAGATGCCAAACAGTTAAGGGCCCAGCACTGAACCCTGAGGCACGCCACTATTCACAGGCCCCCAGTCTGGGAAGCAACCTTCCACCATCACCCTCTGCTTCCTTCCATTAAGTCAATTTTCTATCCATTCCGCTATCTCTCCTTGGATCCCATGTGATCTAACCTTCCAGAGCAGCCTACCATGCAGAACCTTGTCTAATTCATTGTGATCAGCCATGATCACAATGAATTGCGGTGCTGGTTCAAAGGGCCAAATAGACAATGGACAATAGGTGCAGGAGGAGGCCATTCGGCCCTTCGAGCCAGCACCGCCATTCAATGTGATCATGGCTGATCATTCTCAATCAGTACCCCGTTCCTGCCTCCTCCTGAACCTATTTTCTATGTTTTTCTATGAACGCCTTACTGGCATCCATGTACAGAACATCTACAGCTCTGCCTTCCTCAACCTTTTTGGTCGCATCTTCAAAAAACTCACAGATTTGTGAGACACGACCTCCCACGTACAAAACCATGTTGACTATCCCTAATCAGCCCTTGTCCATCCAAATGCCTGTATATCCTATCCCTCAGAATACCCTCTAGTAACTTTCCAACGACAGATGTTAAGCTCACTGGCCTGTAGTTCCCAGCATTTTCCCTGCAGCCCTTCTTGAATACAGGAATAGGAATACTTTATTGTCACATATGACTAGGCACAGTGAGATTCTATGCTTGCATACACAATGTATACAGATAGCGGCCACCTACAGTGCTAACAAAGTTACAAAGCATGCCGGCTCCTCCTTTTGTCCCCCCCCCCCCCCCTAGCGGTTCCCCCGCCCTGGGTCCCCATTGTCCTTTGTCCCCCCTCCTGGCACAACATTTGCCACCCTCCAGTCGTCCAGCACCGCTCCCGTATTTAAAGACAACTCGTAAATTTCAACCAGGGCTCCGGCAATTTCCTCTCTAGTTTCCCACAATGTCCTCGGATATTTCTGATCAGACCCTGGAAATTTGTCTACCTTCATGCACAATAGGAGCTACAGCACCTCTTCGACCGTAACACTGACTGCTCTCAAGACACTTCCATTGACTGCCCCAAGTTCCTCCGCCCTCCTGTTTTTCTCCTTGGTAAATACAGGGGAGAAATACTCATTTGAGGACCTTGCCCATCTCCTGTGGCTCTACACAGAGGTGACCGCTTTGATTGCTGAGGGGTCCCACCTTTCTCTAGTTACCCTTTTCTCCCTTAGGTATTTATAAGATCTCTTGGGATTGTTCTTAATGCTATCTGCCAGAGCTAGACCTTGAGTGAGACCTTCTCTCATACCTTCTGCGATCGTGTTTAGAGAAATCTGAAATAGAACTAAAAAATGCAGGGGAAATGTGTAGGAAGGAACTGCAGATGCTGGTTTAAACCGAAGATAGACACACAAAGCTGGAGTAACTCAGCGGGACAGGCAGTATTTTTTGAGGGAAGGAATGGGTGACGTTTCGGGTAGGGACCCTTCTTCAGACTAGATAGGGAAAAGGGAAACGAGAGATATAGACGACAATGTAGGGAGATAAAGAACAATGAATGAAAGATATGCAAAAAAGTAATGATGATAACGGGAACAGGCTGTTTGTTGGGTGAAAACATGAAGCTGGTGGGACTTGGGTAGGGGAGGGATAGAGAGAGAGAGAATGCCGGGGTTACTTGAAGTTAGATAAATCAATATTCATACCACTGGGCTGTAAGCTGCCCAAGCGAAATATGAGATGCTGTTCCTCCAATTTGCAGGAAATGTTCAGAGACACTTTAGAACTTCTCAGAATGATCTTCTGACAGAAATACTGACCTCAATCAGACTGTAGATTCTCCTCAGAGGCTGTCTGACTTGTTGACTGGATTTCCCTCTCTCTTCCCCTGTGCCTCACCTGGGTGAACACCCATTTAACCCACTCTCCTACTCCCCATTTCCCTTACCCCCTCCATTCTCTTCCGCATCTATCCCTCCCTCTAGCTTCATGTTTCACTCCTCTTCTCTTCTCTTCTGATCTTTGACACAATAGACAATAGGTGCAGGAGGAGGCCATTCGGCCCTTCGAGCCAGTACCGCCATTCAATGTGATCATGGCTAATCATTCTCAATCAGTACCCCGTTCCTGCCTTCTCCCCATACCCCCTGACTCCGCTATCCTTAAGAGCTCTATCCAGCTCTCTTGAATGCATTCAGAGAATTGGCCTCCACTGCCTTCTGAGGCAGAGAATTCCACAGATTCACAATTCTCTGACTGAAAAAGTTTTTCCTCACGTATTTCCTTTTCATCTCTAGCCTTTGTTCATCAGCCAATCACACCTACCCCCTCATCTGTATCCATCTATCACTTGCCAGGCCTTGACCAGCCACCAACTCTTTTCCAACTTTCTCCCCCCTTCCACAATCAGACTGAAGGGTTTGCACCTGATCTAGGGGCCTCCAGAAATGCTGCCTGACCCGCTGAGTTACTCCAGCACTTTGTGTTTTACTCAAGACTCCAGCATCTGCAGTTTTCTGTGTCTCCCAAACAATCTCTTTTGTCCAATAAGGTCATAAGTGATGGGAGCAGCATGAGGCCATTCAGCCCATTACGCCAATTCCGCTATTCAATTATGGCAGATCTATCCCTCCCTTTCAACCCCATTCTCCTGCCTTCTCCCCATAACCCGTGACACCCATAGTAATCAAGAATCTATCTAACTCTGCCGTTAAAGTAGCCTTCTGTGGCAAGGAATTCCACAGATTCACCACTCTCTGATTAAAGAAAGACTATCTGACCGTCTGAAGAAGGGTCCTGGCTCAAAATGCCATTCCTTCCACAGATGTTGCCCAAGTTACTTTGTGTTTTGCTCAAGATTCCAGCATCTGCAGTTCCTAGTGTCTCCAATTGACTGTCTCCACTGAGCTCAAACCCTTTCTGCAGGACACACAATGCTGGAGAAACTCAGCAGGTCAACCAGCATCTTTGAAGAACATGGATAGGTGACGTTTAAAGTCGGGACCCTTCTACAGAAAAAATATATATACACACTGTCTGCTCCTGCCGCATTGAACTTATCTCCAGATACCTTGATTCCATCCTATCCCCCCTTTGTCCAGTCAAAAAAAAAAAAAATTCTACACAAAAGGACACAAAGAGCTGAGACGCACACCACCCTGGCCACACTCTCAATTCACTTCTGCCATCAGGAAGCCTGAAAACTGTAATGTCCAGGTTTAGGAGCAGCTTCTCCTCTACAACCATCAGGCTATTAAACTCTACATCTTCCAAATAAGGTGTGAAAATATCTCTAGTCCATATTTTTAGTCTCCCTCTCCGCTGACAGTCTGAAGAAGGGCATTAACTCGAAACATCACCAATTCCTTCTATCCAGAGATACTGCCTGCCCGCTGAGTTATCCCAGCATTTTGTGTCTATTTTTGGTGTGAACCAGTATCTGCAGTTTCTTTCTACACCCTCCACCCGATACCCTCCACCCTATACCCTCCACCCAATACCCTCCACTCTATACCCTCCACTCAACTCTATACTCTCCACCCTATACCCTCCACCCTCCAGTGTACCCTCAACCCTATACCCTCCATTCTCTACCTTCAACCTTATACCTTCAACCCTATACCCTCCACTCTCTACCCGCCGCCCTATACTCTCAACCCTATACCCTCCACCCTATACTCTCAACTCTATACTCTCTCCCCTATACACAGAAACATAGAAAATAGGTGCAGGAGTAGGCCATTCGGCCCTTCGAGCCTGCACCACCATTCAATATGATCATGGCTGATCATCCAACTCAGTATCCTATACCTGCCTTCTCTCCATACCCCCTGATCCCTTTAGCCACAAGGGCCACATCTAACTCCCTCAAATATAGCCAATGAACTGGCCTCAACTACTCTCTGTGGCAGAGAATTCCACAGATTCACCACTCTCTGTGTGAAAAAAAACTTTCTCATCTCGGTCCTAAAAGACTTCCCCCTTATCCTTAAACTGTGACCCCTTGTTCTGGACTTCCCCAACATCGGGAACAATCTTCCTGCATCTAGCCTGTCCAACCCCTTTAGAATTTTGTAAGTTTCTATAAGATCCTCCCTCAATCTTCTAAATTTCAGCGAGTACAAGCCGAGTCTATCCAGTCTTTCTACATATGAAAGTCCTGCCATCCCAGGAATCAATCTGGTAAACCTTCTCTGTACTCCCTCTATGGCAAGAATGTCTTTCCTCAGATTAGAAGACCAAAACTGTACGCAATACTCCAGGTGTGGTCTCACCAATGCCCTGTACAACTGCAGCAGAACCTCCCTGCTCTAATACTCAAATCCCCTCGCTATGAATGCCAACATACCATTCGCTTTCTTCACTGCCTGCTGCACCTGCATGCCTACTTTCAATGACTGGTGTACCACGACACCCAGGTCTCGTTGCATCTCCCCTTCTCCTAATCGGCCACCATTCAGGTAATAGTCTGCTTTCCTGTTCTTGCCACCAAAGTGGATAACCTCACATTTATCCACATTATACTGCATCTGCCATGCATTTGCCCACTCACCTAACCTATCCAAGTCACCTTGCAGCCTCCTAGCATCCTCCTCACAGCTAACACTGCCCCCCAGCTTTGTGTCATCCGCAAACTTGGAAATGTTGCATTCAATTCCCTCGTCCAAATCATTAATATATATTGTAAATAGCTGGGGTCCCAGCACTGAGCCTTGCGGCACCCCACAAGTCACTGCCTGCCATTCTGAAAAGGACCCGTTTATTCCTACTCTTTGCTTCCTGTCTTCCAGCCAGTTCTCTATCCACATCAATACTGAACCCACAATACCGTGTGCTTTAAGTTTGCATACTAATCTCTGATGTGGGACCTTGTCGAAAGCCTCTGGAAGTCCAGATATAACACATCCACTGGTTCTCCCTTATCCACTCTACTAGTTACATCCTCGGAAAAAAAAAGATAGATCTATCTACCCTCCACTCTCTACCTGGCACCCTATACCCTCCACCCTATACCTTTCACTCTCCACCCTATACCTTTCACTCTCCACCCTATACCTTTCACTCTCCACCCTATACCCTCCACTCTACACCTTTCACTCTCCACCCTATACTGTATGTTTACTGTAGGTCGTGTTGTTACTTGCGAGCAAAGCACCAAGGCAAATTCCTTGTATGTATTCATACTTGGCTAATGAAATGTATTCAATTCCCTCCACTCCACTCTCTCCCCCACCCTCCACCGGGTGCGGACGCTGTTCCCGGGCCCTGGCGAGGGCGCTGCGGCGGGAGGGAGAGCGGGCGAGGGGCGGGTTGCATCATCGCGGTGAGGCGAGGTTGCTGCTGCGGGGATCGGGCTGGAGATGACGGGCGACGATGCCGGAGTGACGGTGGGGCAGCTGCACCTGGCCAAGCAGGACCTCAACGCCCTGGTCAGTGCGGCCGCGGGCAGGCGGGGCGGGGACGGGAGCAGCGACAGCCGCCGGTCCGGGGGGGGGCGCGGCGCGGCGCGGCGTGTGTGGCCGCTGTACTGGCGTTAGGAGCCTGGGGCCCGGCGTGTCGGGGCCGGAGTCCCGGGGTTAGGAGCCTGGGGCCCGGCGTGTCGGGGCCGGAGTCCCGGGGTTAGGAGCCTGGGGCCCGGCGTGTCGGGGCCGGAGTCCCGGGGTTAGGAGCCTGGGGCCCGGCGTGTCGGGGCCGGAGTCCCGGGGTTAGGAGCCTGGGGCCCGGCGTGTCGGGGCCGGAGTCCCGGGGTGTGGATCGGCCTGGAGGCCGAGATGTGGGGCCGATGCGCCGGGTTTAGGGGCCGATGACCGGGGCCTTGCATCCACCTGCAGCCCGCGATGCGGGGCAGCTGTGTCGAGCCTTGGTTGAGTTGGGCCCTGAATGCGAGGATCAATGCCACGGCCTTGCTTTGGCTCCCCCCTCTGAGGGCCGGTGTCCCGGCCTGGCCATGTGAGTGTTGCTGTCCCGGCCTTGCCCCCTCTCTCTGTATCTGAGGGCCGGTGGCCCAGCCTTGCCCTCTATCTGAGGGCCGGTGTCCCGGCCTTGCCCCCTCTCTCTGTATCTGAGGGCCGGTGTCCCGGCCTTGCCCCCTCTCTCTGTATCTGAGGGCCGGTGTCCCGGCCTTGCCTCTATCTGAGGGCCGGTGTCCCCGGCCTTGCCCCCTCTCTGTATCTGAGGGCCGGTGTCCCGGCCTTGCCCCCTCTCTCTGTATGTGAGGGCCGGTGTCCCGGGCTTGCTTTGGCTGCCCCCTCTGTATGTGACGGCCCGTGGCCCAGCCTTGCCCCCCTCTGTATGTGAGGGTTGGTGTCCCGGCCTTGCCCCCTCTGTATGTGAGGGCCGGTGTCCCGGCCTTGCCCCCCTCTGTATGCGACGGCCGGTGGCCCAGCCTTGCCCCCCTCTGTATGTGAGGGTTGGTGTTCCGGCCTTGCCCCCTCTGTATGTGAGGGTTGGTGTTCCGGCCTTGCCCCCTCTGTATGTGAGGGTTGGTGTCCCGGCCTTGCCCCCTCTGTATGTGAGGGCCGGTGTCCCGGCCTTCCCATGTGAGGGTTGCTGTCCCGGCCTTGCCTCCTCTCTCTGTATGTGAGGGCCGGTGTCCCGGGCTTGCTTTGGCTGCCCCCTCTGTATGTGAGGGCCGGTCTCCCGGCCTTGCCATGTGAGGGTTGGTGCCCGGGCCTTGCTCCCTCTGTATGTGAGGGCTGGTGGCCCAGCCTTGCCCTCTATCTGAGGGCCGGTATCCCGGTCTGGCCATGTGAGGGTTGCTGTCCCGGTCTTACATTCGCCTGGAGTCCGGGATGTTGCTCTTGGTTTATTACTGTCACGTGTACCGAGATACAGCGAAACCTTCTAGTTTGTCCGTTATCCATTCAAATTATACAATACATGATCAGTACATTTCCCAGTGCAAAAGGGAAAATAAACAGGACAGGACAGAATGTTATAGCTGTGGAGAAAATGGGTAATTGGGTTATATAATATGAGTATTAGGGTTGGCATGGTGGTGCTGCGGTAGAGTTACTGCTTACAACGCCAGAGACCCTGGTTTGAAACTGACACGGGTGCTGTCAGTGTGGAGTTAGCACGTTCTCCACGTGACGGTTTTCTCGGGGATTTCTGGTTTCCTCCTACACTCCAAAGACATACAGCTATGTACGCTAATTGGCTTGGTATAATTGTAAAATTGTCGCTAGTGTGTGTAGGATAGTGTAAGTATGTGGGGATCGCTGGTCAGCGAGGACTCGGTGGGCTGAAGGGCTTGTTTCCGCACTGTATCTCTAAACTAAACTAACACAAAGGAACGTGAAGCTTTTGACCAGTTCCACTTTAGCTCCATTTATATAGATTGGTCGCTAACTATCTTCTTAATTTTGAGAATATTGAGGGAGAGGTGGGCACCGTGCTCCCAAGCTAACTCCTTCCTGTACTCCAACTTGTTAATGTTTGAGATCCAGCCCACTACATTAGTGCCAACTGGAAAAGGGGTAAATTGAGTTAGCAAAATTTGACTGCACAGTTGTGAGTGTATAGGAAGTGTTTAAGGAGCTGAGAAAACAGCCTTATGGGGCACCAGAGTTGAGAATTATCACGGACACTGTATGTCCTTGTCCTTACTGAGTACATACAGTCCAGGGGTCGGATCAGGATCTCAATGATCCAGTGCCAGAGGGGTATAATGAGTCCTAGGTCCAGGAATTTGGAGATTAGTTTGCTTGGAATTATGGTGTTGAAGGTGGAGCTATAGTACATAAACAAGGGTCTGATATAGGAATCTGTTATCCAGATATGAGTATAGTCCAGGGTGATGGTGTCTGCTTTGGATCTTGCAATGGTGGGAAAATTGCAGTGGATCAAGACTGTCTGGGAGGCTGGGATTGATGTGTGCCATGACCAACCTCTTCAAGTGACATCCTGATGATAGACTTCAGAGCCACCGAGTGGTAGTCATTAAGGCATGCCACCTGACAGTGTGCCTGTATCCTAGGCCTGGTCTGGATCCTGGGGCTGATCTTATTCTGGACCTATTCTTGGTCTTCCATCAGGAATTGCATTTTTACACATAAAGCAGAAGACCAAATAACAAGTCATAAAGTGATAATTACAAAATAAACATTTTTTGCTTGTAAATCTTCTCATTGCCTTGACAGACAATTTTGGTGATCTTCAGCTCAAATTTCAACCTCTGACACCTTCATGATACAGTCCCCATTGCTTCATTAAGGAGCAATTAGGGCGGCACAGCGGTAGATTTGCTGCCTTACAGCACCAGAGACCCTGGTTCGATCCTGACTACAGGTGCTATCGGTATGGAGTTTGTACATTCTCCCTGTGACCGTGTGGGTTTTCTCTGGGTGTTGTGGTTTCCTCTTGCATTCCAAAAAATGTGCAGGTTTGTAGGTTAATTAGCTTTGGTAAAAATAGCAAACTGTCCCTAGTGCATAGGATTATGCTCGTGCACAGGGGTGATTGCAGGCCGGAGCGGATTAGGTGGGCCAAAGGGCTTGTTCCCACACTATCTCTAAAGTAAAGTTTAAAATAGGAACTGCAGATGAAGCAGGTTGGAGAGGAACATGAAAGTATGTCAAAAGTGAGGCAAATTCTGGGTGCAGAGTTTGCACCAAGGTTTCAAACCACCCACCAGAGAATGACCCAGTGGCTCTTCCCATCCTGGAAGTGCTATCCTATCTTTCACTCCCATTTCATTAATTTTGACAGATCAAGCATGGTGGCAAATTGATATTTTCTGCAAATTTATCTTTATACTATGAGAGAATTGGTGTGAATAACAAATGAAGGGAAATGAATGGTAGGAAGGATGTTTAATGTATATCCAGTGCTGAATAATTTCGAATTATACGATATTCTGTGGTTATAATTTGGTGCTTCTGTTTTACAGGATGTGACCAAGTTAACACCACTCTCTCCAGAAGTCATTAGTCGGCAAGCCACCATCAACATAGGTGAGTTATTAAATCTTAGGTTTGAGTGAATGCTCATTTTCAGTGTTAACATGTATTTTTTTGATAATTATAGTGACCAATTTATATCTATTAAGATTTCAATATTAGCAAATTTGGTTTTATTTTAAAGATACAGCATGGAAACAGGTTCTTTGGCCCACTGAGTCAATCCGACTATCAATCACCTTTTCACACTAGTTCCTATGTTACCCTGTTTTTTCATTCACTTCCTACACTCAAGGGACAATTTTACGATTGACCTATAAACTCACATGTCACACATACCATAATTTTTACCATTTGCCTCCACTGTATCGCATTGTTATGCATGGGCAAATCTCTGCCCATCAATACTGGATAGCTGGGACGATGTATAGGAAAGAGCTGCAGGTGCTGGTATAAATTGAAGGTAGACTCAAAAAGTGACTCAGCGGGTCAGGCAGCAGAAATGAGTTACTCCAGCATTTTGTGTCTAGCTGGGACTTGAGGTGCCTACTAATTTGGATCCGGACCCTCGAGTTAGCTAAAAATGTGGCACAATTGACAACGTGCATTAATGCATATTCTGGTTGATTGGGTGTTGCCTGGTTGGTGTTAAAGCTGAATAACAGTAAAATTCCAGAGTGAATGTGACCAGGTGGAAGGAAATGGCATAGCTTCAAAATCAAAAAGTTATAACTATTGTGGTATTTGTGAAGAATGAAGAATAACTTGGTTCAGGTCCACCACTAATTTTGTGGCACCTGGCACCTCCTTTAATCCGGACTATATTATAAGAGCGTGCTTAAAATTACAAGAGCCTTCGACCCCACCCGGAAGTCCCCCTGAAAATGTGGCGCCCAGACCAGATGAGGTGCCTGATCTCAACCTCATCAGGATTTCCGTGGCTGATCGGCGGGTCAAATTTATCCCTTGCAGCCCAGGCAGAGCCGGCAGATCCATTCCCATAGCTGACCAGAGGGTGACTTTGCTGGACGGTTCTTGGCCCCCACCCTCCCATGTTGGTCCGGCAAAGCCGATAATATGGCAAGGCTCTGGAACCAAGGATGCTGAAAAGTCAGTGGTGGACCTGCAATGCTTTACAGTAGGGAGATGCGTTTTGCATTAATGTCCAGCAAGGAAATGGCTGTCAGGTTCCATTGTTCTCCACCAGAGATTATCTTATAACTAATTTGAAAGGTAAAGATGGATAATAGTTTAAAAGAAGAATCGAGGAACTACAGATGCTGGTTTATACAAAAGGACTCTTAAAAAAAATGAAGGTCTAACTCAGCAGGTCAGGCAGCATCTTTGGAGAACGTGGATAAGTGGTTTTGGGTCAGGACTCTTCTTCAATCTCAAAATTAAAAATGTCTTACCCAGTCTCTTTTTAAAAAAAAATCTGTTTATTAGTTTTTACAATTATTTCAACAATGAACAAACAATACGCGTAAAGATACACCCCCACCCCCTGCCCCATCCCAGACGCAGAGATAAACATTGACATTAGTAAAACAAATACAACGTAAAAATAACAGACAAGGGAGGAAGAGTGTAGGCAGACATATAAGCAGTCAGCACTTTGGTTTATCCCCATTCTCTAAAACAATCATTAAAGTTTTTGCATAATTTAGAAACGGTAACCATGTTTCTTTAAAGCTTTCCTGTGAACCTTTAAGAGAGAATCTAATCTTCTCTAGCTTTAAGTGATATAACACATCCTTGATCCATCTATTATGAGTGGGTGGCAATACATGCTTCCAATTAAGAAGTATAAGACGTCTAGCCAAAAGAGAAGTAAAAGACATAATTACTTTTAGATATCGGGGGGTATTAGTTCCGGAAGGGACACCAAAAAGAGCTGTAAGAGGATTAGGTAGAATATCTATACCGGATATATCCCTAAAGGATTTAAAAATCCCCGTCCAAAATTTAGACAGGCGGGGGCACGTCCAAAACATGTGAATCAAGTCGGCAGGTGTTTGTCGACAACGGTTACATGCGTCACTCGTGCCGGGAAATATTCTTGCTAGTCTAGTGTTAGTGTAATGCGTGCGACGCAAAATTTTACATTGTATAAGACTATGTCTAGCACAAATTGAGGAAGTGTGAACAAGTCCCAGCACAGTTTCCCATGTCCGATCCGTCATGCCAAACCCCAAATCCTATTCCCAAGCTACCTTAAAATTATGGAGAGATTCAGGCTTAATGGAGTCTATTTCAGTGTGTATAATTGAAATCAGCCTCTGCGCATTGGGATTCAAAAGAAGAATAGAATCAATTTCAGAGTAAGTGGGCTGACTTGGAAATTCTGGAAATTGCCTTTGTAAGAAGTATCTGACCTGAAAATAGCTAAATAGATGTGATCGGGGCAAGTTGAACCGTTCAGACAGCTCTGGAAATGACAAGAAGGTCCCATCACCATACAGATCATTAACAGTTCTGATACCCTTATCAAACCAAGTTTGAAAAGTAAAATCAGTACATGATGGTTTAAACAAATAATTGCGATGTATTGGAGAATACAGGGATACCCAGTCTCTTAATAAAAGATAAACTAATTTGCAATTGGATCTTCTCGGATAGGGTTTGAAAACGTGAATCATCATTATAATATAGAGCACATGAAATTTAGTAACTTGTAAATAAGGTACAATAAGCTTGGGAAAATGACCACACTGCTGGGTTTCATGTTTAGCTGTTAATCAAAAAAATTATTTTGATTTTTAAAACTAACAGGATTAAGCTCAGATTTTGATAGCATGCCTGGCGTGCAATAGGTCATGTAGTTTAATTTGTGTTCCAAGCAAATGTTTTTTTTCTCAGGCACAATTGGTCACGTAGCCCATGGAAAATCTACAGTAGTTAAAGCTATTTCTGGTGTCCAGACGGTCCGATTTAAAAATGAGCTGGAAAGAAACATCACAATCAAGCTGGGATATGCCAATGCTAAGGTTGAACACTTCTAGCCCATTCTGTTCTGTTTCTTTATTTTATCTTCTATGAATATTTTTATTACATTTATGCTCTACAGCCATGTAATATTGTCAAGATTGTTAAGCATTTTTTTGCAGCTTTTCAGTTTTAAAGCTATAAATTAAACCTATAAACAATGACCAAAAGTGTATTTTTTTTCATTTGGTTCTGTATTGAGATCTTAAGTCCTGAGAAAATAGTCTAAGCTGTGTGTCAAAAGGTGCCTTCCCATTCACGGTGAGTGTACTTGATGGAAAACAAATTAATGAACTGTATGTAGTCTTACTGAGACAAGCAATTAATATTAATGATAGCTTGTAACTGAAGATCAGTATACTGACATGTAAATGGCGTGAGCTCATTTTAAGGTGGTCAAAGATAGTTGTTACCTTCTAAACATTTTGTACGGAAACTAATGTTTTCTATAATTAATTGTAATTTCTTTAGGTTTACAAATTAGATGACCCCAGTTGTCCAAGGCCCGATTGTTACAGGTCATGTGGTAGCGGCACACCAGACGAGTTCCCGTCAGATATTCCTGGCGTCAAAGGGAATTTCAAGCTAGTCAGGTTGGTGTGGTCCAAATCATTGTTATGTCTTCCATTGTTACGATTTGTACGGACAACGGCAATGCCGACATTGTTGAACGAACATAAGTGCCTCCTTTTGCTGGCCAACACTATTCTCTGAGCCATCCCATACTAATTTCCAGTTTGTTTAGGCTGTGTGGTTAATGATAAATAATTTGTGTTGTAATATTGAAATTGGCTTTGAAATGTTCAAGAATTTAGACTTCAGACCTCAGAAGTATAGCGTGGAAACAGGCCCTTTGGCCCACTGAATCCATGCCGACCAACAATTGCCCCTGTACACCAGTGCTATCCTCAACATTAGGGACAATTTACTTTATACCAAAGTCGTTTAACCTACAAACCTGCACGTCTATGGAGTGTGGTAGGAAACCGGAGCACCCGGAGAAAACCCACACGGTCACAGGGAGAACGTACAGACCCCATACAGTCAGTGCTTGTGGTCAGGATCCAACCCATCTGGCACTGTAAGGCAGCAATTCTACCGCTGCGCCACTGTGCTGCCAATGTGAATTATTTTTTCAAAAATCAATATTGAACTCTAAATATTATTTTCCTGTTTAATGCCCTTCTTAAAAAGATAAAAGATGTCACCAAGTACTATACTTGCATTCCTAATGGATCAGATGTCCATTGATGTCTATAGAAAATTGTAAATCATTCTATGTCCGTGGGTGCTGACTTTGTTAAAACATTGTCTCCAAAAAGAATGTACATGAAATGACAGGAGAAAACAGTTTTTACACAGCCACAATACAATCTGGAGCATAGAAACATGAAATTCTGATGGAAGCAAATTTAACTGAAAGATAGTAAAGATATTGTATAAATACTAGAAGGTCACCAGTGATAGAACTTAGACAGAAGGGTGAGATGATTTTTTGAAATAACTCTGAATTTCATTTATGGTAAAAATGCTCTGCCCCAAGATACATATAGCCCTGCTCATCCATCAATGCTGGACTATATAGACTTCCAGTCTCCAGTGCCCTTATTTTAAAATGTCAGCTATTTTAAATCTTCTGTATGTCTTGTCTCTCAATCTCTACCATCTCTGGGTGTGTTACGACCTTCACACAAAATCTCCACTATCACCCAAAGCAGAATGTGTTGTATTTCATGCACTCTGACATCTTCAGCATTCCTGCATCTTCACCATTGCCAATTGTGGCCTCAAGCATTCAAGTTTCTGTTTTAAGTTTTTCTGTTCTTTTTCTGTTGCTACCCTTCTCCAGTCCCCTTTCCTTCCCACCCACACCAGGAAAAAAAGTATTTTTTTCTACACATTTTTAATCTTAAAGTCCCTACATTTTGAGCACAAGTTAATATCTTCCATATCTCAATTTTCACATCTCAATTGTTGACTGTTAATACCACTGCGTAATTCCTTGGATAATTTATCTTCACTTAAACACATTGTGCAAATGCAACATTTTCATTTTGTTTGGAAAGGAAACATGGAAATACTTGTAATTTCAACTTGTCCAGTGCTCAGTTAAAATTAACCACATTTATCATTGATTAATATTTGGAACTTGCATCCAGCTGAGCAATGGTGATTAAATTGAGGAATCACATTTTGAAAACTGCAGCAAAATGCTAGATTTTCTTATTAGACTTTTGTTTCTGTAAAGTGCCTTTTTATGATTTAAGTGGGTGTTAGAGTACTTCTGAATTGTAGTCATTACATGATATGTTTTATAATGTAGAACATTTGTGTAAATCTGCTTTACTCTTATCCATGATTAAAACATTAATATGTAATAGAGTACAGGTCCACCACTGATTTTTTCAGCAGCCTTGGTTCCGGAACCTTGCCTTATTATCTGTTTTGCTGGACCAACAGAGGTCGTGGCCTTGGGGGACCGAGATAGCGGGCCGCAAAATCGGCTGCAAAATTTGGCTATGTGAACAAGATTTTATTCAGCCGGGCCGGATTTCCAGAGTCCTACTGATCGGCCGTGTAAGTCTGCTTTGGCAGAACCCAAGTTCCAGAGCCCCAGCTGCAGGGGGAGAATTTGACCTGCCGATCGGCGCAGACATCCCGATGAGGTTGAGATCGGCCGCTTCACCTGGCCTAGGCTCCACATTTTCAGGGAGGGATTTCATGTGCACTATCGTAATTTAGTCCAGATTAAAGGAGGTACCGGATCACCAGTTGCCAGAAAATCAGGGGTGGACCTGTATTTATTTGTAGTGTTGGAGATGAGAAAAGAGGAAAATTTATCCTAAGTTGGGGTGTGTTTTGTTTCCCTTTGTGTCTAGGCATGTTTCTTTTGTGGATTGTCCAGGGCATGACATTTTGATGGCTACTATGTTGAACGGAGCTGCTGTCATGGATGCAGCTTTGCTACTAATAGGTAATTGGTGATTAACAGTGGGTGCATGCTTGCATTACAGTGTGTTGAAAATCAAAAAGCTGCATATGTTGGAAACCTGAAATGAAAACAGCTGGAAGTACTCAGCAGGTCATGCAGCATTCTGTGGAGAGAAAGGCAGAACATTTCAGGTCCTTCATCGGAACAGAATGGTGCCTGAGCTGCTGAGTATTTCTGCCACTTTCGTTTTTGATTATGTCAGAATGCTCTTGTTTATGTGACTATTTTTCAGCCCTTAACTCTTAACACAGATTTGTACGTTTCTTGTGAATTAAGGAATCCATGAATGGTGCCTTAAATTACCTGTGAATATTTGTCACTAAAATCCCACACCATTATGTTTCATCTGTATTATTGACAGTGGATGCAAAGATCTTGAAGTGTGCCGCCAAAACCCACGTTATCTTCCTTTCTGCTTTACCTAGAGTACTCAGATTTGGTTGGATTGTATTTATGAAGAGTATTATCTGATCTGTTTAGACCGCATGTAAAACAAAGCTTTTCACTGTATCTCGGTGCATGTGACAATGATAAACCTGAAACCCTCCTTTGAGGTGGTTTGCTCAGCTGAGTTGACTTTTCGCTTGAGAGATGGACATTCAATAAATTATTTTAAGGTAGTTAATTACTTGGTTACAAGATTTCTAAACATGACTATCCATACTGGGCGGGATTCTATTTTTTGCAGTTGGCAAATAATTCCACTGCTATATTTTACGAGTTTTTCACATGAGTAAATACTTTGGCTATATGATGCAAAATCTTGCCTGGCATGGAAAATTCCAAGATCACTCAGGTCTATATTCAGTTATCCAATTAGTCAGCACAAAAGTGCTACGGCTGGCCTTGCCATTGCTGGCTAAAAGAAATATAATGGTTCAACATCATGTATCACACATAGGATGTGTAGGATGGGCAATAAATTATCAGTCTCAGCTGCAGTGATGACTTAACAAGAACTATAAGAGAGCTAGTTGAACCCTTTGAATCATGCTTGCAGTTGGATCATAATGTCAACATAATGTAGGCGTCTTGAACTATTTTCTGGTATGTGTACATTTATAAGTAAAAATTGTACAATGTGTGTTTTACTTGATCACTACACCCGTCTGGTGTTCCTTACCTGACCACCACCCCAAATGTTTCCCTTCTTAAGTTTAAATTTTAATCAAATGCTATGGTAGAAAAATAAAACATTGACATAAACATTCATGGTTTTGTTAATGCCTTTATTCTGCAGCCGGCAATGAATCTTGTCCTCAGCCTCAGACATCAGAGCATCTGGCTGCGATTGAAATCATGAAACTGAAACATATTCTGATTCTGCAAAACAAGATTGACCTCGTAAAGGAAAGTCAAGCAAAGGAACAGTACGAACAGATACTTGCTTTTGTTCAAGGTAGGTTGCTCTCAAGCGAAGCTATTTTACTTGAATTTTATAAATAAAATGTTCATAGATGCTCATAAGGGTATAAAACAAGGAAAGCATTTGGCTCATCTTGTCGATGCCAGGTCTGTGGTAGAGCAATTTAATTAATCACTATCTACTAATCTTTCCCAAAAGTTCCCTTTGTAACTTCTCAATTTTCAAAGTATGTATTCAGTTTCCTTGTAAATATTGTTATTGAGTGCATTCCAGATCCTAATAATTAAATATCATCTCTGATTCTTGTTGTCTTCAATCTGTGTGTTTTGGTTACTAATCTTTCTGAAAGTAGTTTCTTTTTATTCACTGTGTAAAAAAACGCATTGAACATCCATTCAATTTCCTTGAGTTTCTGTAAGGAGAGGACTCACAGTTTTTCCAGTCTCCATGAAATTCTTGGTACCATAATGCTATTTTTTTATTTTTGCACATTGTCCAAAGCATACATCCTGAAGAGTGAGCCCAGAATTCAACACAATATTTAATTAGAGGCCAGACTAATGCTTTCCAAAAGTTCAACATATCTTCCATTTTTGTAACCTAATAAAGTTTTCTCAACTTGCTCACATGAACATCGATCAGTAATCTAGTGCAAAAACACAACAGGCCAGGCAGCATCTACTGCCTGACTTGCTGAATATATCTAGCACTTTGTATTTTGCTCAAGATTCCAGCATTTGCAGTTTCTTGCCTTTCCATCAATAATCTAGTGTCTCTTTTTATCTGTTTTGATATGCAGGTACAGTGGCAGAAGGAGCACCAATTATTCCAATCTCAGCACAATTGAAATATAACATTGAAGTAGTTTGCGAGTATATTGTAAAGAAAATTCCAGTTCCCATCCGAGACTTTATATCTGAACCTAGGTTAATTGGTAAGCATTTTGGTTTAATTATCCTTTATAACGTTGACTTGTTTCTGAATGTATTTGGATCCTGCATGCACTTTTGCACCAACAAGTAAACGCGTTGTTTTTCTTCTGTTGGTTAACTCATTAGAGTAAAATAATTGGTTTCCTTGCTCTGAAATGTACCATAAATGCTGCACTTCCAGGAATGTGGGTGTTCCTGCTGGAGACACTCCTCACAAAATGTTAACTTGCAATGGATACATATGATCCTCTAAATATGTTGAGCTAACTGATTTCAAATGGATTAGCAATTGGGATTTTCTAGTTGGCCAGGACATTACTGAACTGGGACAGATGAAAATAAGAGTAGCCAGGCTTTCTGCCAGTGATGAATCTTGATGACTTCCATTTTACCATTGACTGAAGGTTAGTGAATGTAATCAAGGTAGTCAGTGATCCCAGCTGCAGTAAAATAGAAAACATTAATTGTACTTGTTTTTATGTGAATGGCTGAAAATTCACTGCTCGTGTTTGGTGCCTGTGTCATTCAGAGAAGGTTTTTGTGCCTGCTCGGGCCTTCAATTGTTTTATTTCATTCATGCACTTCTAGGATTTGAGTTTTGCTAACAACGTTTGCATTTATTGTCCATCTCTAATTGCCCTTGAGAAGATAGTGGTGAATCTACCACTTTAAGGGCCTGTCCCAGTTATGCGATTTTTAAGGCGACTGCCGGCGACTGTCAAAGTCGTAGCAGATCGCCAAAATTTTCTTTTACCCTATGACAATGACCACGACAATGCAGAGTCAGGTCGATACAAGTTACTTTTTTTGTGAAACTAGCATCTGGCTAAGAGATTACACCGTCTTCGGAAACATCGTGAAATACCCACGCTTACCTGACCGTCAAACTGTCACCTCCAATCTACCTGTCAAATGTCCTGACAGTAAATAAATTGGTTAAACAAAACTATTTTCTGGTATCTTTAAATGCCTTTTCTTAATTTAATATTACTTGCTTCTAAATGCATCTACGACAACCTAGCAAACCTGGGGACAGCATGCGACAGCGCCCGCAATAAGCTACGATACTTGGCGACAAGCCAGCTGTCGCCGAAAAATGTCTAGCAGGTAAATTTTTCCGCGACGCGCCGAGATCCGCTACAATTCATTGAAGACTCCTCATGATCATGCTCACGACACCACGGCGAACGTTCGGCAACAGCCTAGTCGCCAGCAGTCGCCTTAAAATCGCCTAACTGGGACAGGCCCTTTAAGCTGCTGCAGTTCTTCTGCTGAAGGTACAAGCACAGAAACTTTGGGTATTGGAATTGCAGTTTGGGTCTGCCCTGCCAGTAGGACAGGATATCCTCAGGATTTAGGATTGAGTCATCTGGCAGTTATCTAAAAGATATGATCCTGTGGTCTACTCCCTCCCGCAGCTGGTCTGCTTTTAGTTCCTCTGTCTGACTCCTTCCACTCTGGGCGGGTATTCTGGGTGGGTTCCCGGTCCATGTGTAGTCAAGCTTTGGAATTCTCTAACCTTCTGGACTGTGGGGGCTCTGAGAAAGAAAGCACATGTTCATGATCAATAGATTTTCATCCAATTAAAGACTTTGTGTCAAAAATTGGCAACTCCGGCCTCATGGCCTCTTTTTTTGGCACATGGCCTCTTCTTTTTGGCATCTGGCTTCTTCATCATCACACCTTTTTCATTCCCCTACCTCTCTCTTGTTCATTTTCTCATAGTTTATCTTTGGAACATTTTATAAAAGATATCCCATAGGTGTAAGTGGTTGGATATATCCACCATCTCAATGTGAACATTCATTGGGAATAGTTGAAAACTTGGATACTTTTTCCTTAATCCTGGGGCAATAGTAGGTGCTGAACAAAATTGCAATCTTGTTTTTACACTTGTCTATTTCTCTCTACAGTTATTCGATCCTTTGATGTCAACAAGCCTGGTTGTGAAGTCGATGATCTAAAAGGTGGTGTCGCTGGTGGCAGCATTCTGAAAGGAGTGCTAAAGGTAGAAACTATTATTCAAAATAAACATTATGTTGGGTGAGTGGCGGTGTAGTGATGTCATGAGACAGATTTTTAAAGCTTGCAATAGCCAAGCATTGTTGTCGAAGGAAACATTTTGTTTGATCTTGCAATATAATCTTTATAACTGATAACTGGACTAAAATTTATTTATTTTTTCCACTTCTAAACATGTGCTTTCAGACATTTGTAATATCAATGCATTCCTGTTGGTGGCAGTGGCGGGTTCCTACTTCTACACTGGCTTCTAGACCGTTTTGAAGCCTTGAATTAGCTGCCCGTTGTTTGTTAGTTAAAGTACATTGTGCTAAACAATAGAGTTAGCATAAATGTCAGTAAGATATAGAATTAAATGTAAACAGTGATAAAGTGCCTGCTTTTATTTTAATATATAGTTTGTTCACAAATTGCTTAATTTTTTTTAAATGCAGTGCCTTGATTTGCATTATGTTCTTTATGCCAAATCAGTTTAGTTTATTTTGTGAATAAGTGGAACAGATGAGTAAGAATGAGTAAGAATGTCCCACAGTCATACTGAGCTGGTGGATCATGATCAGATACTTGAGCACTCCAGTACCAAGTTGAAGGCATGTACACAGTGGTCAACCACTGCATCGACACATCCCAGAAGCTCAGTACCCTCTGTTAGTTCCATCTGCCAATCCACTTTTCATCACCCTTAGCAACGCAAGCACATCAATGCAAATCAAAGTTGTATTTTTTTAAGTTAAGCAATTTTGGAGAGCAAGCTAAATGTTAGAGTAAAATCAAACGGGTATAAATTTTCCATGTGGAAGTCTTGTATCCGAGTACAACCAGCAAGAGTTGTCCAACAGCTGCATCTCTTGAACAAACAAAGTGCTAGGATCACTCAGCAGGCCAGGCAGCATCTATGGAGGGGGGAAATGGACAGGCAACATTTCTGGTTGGCTCCCCTCTAGTTGCTCCAAATGGTGTGGCAGTCATCACATTCTTTGAAGTCATTGAAAATTATATGGCTTCCGTTTAATATCCAGTGTTGCATTAAAAATGTATAGTTCACACAGAGGTGACCTTATTTTATCAGTACACTGATTTTTTTCAAATCTCCAATTGGAAACTCTTTGATATTCCCTATGTCCTTTTAGTCAGTGACAGCAGCATAACATTTTCAGGTTGTTAATTATAAGTTTCAGAAAGTTACGCACACAGAATTTTGCTGTAATAATAAAGGTGAGGCCCTCGGTATTTTTATTACAAGTGAATGCTGTTATTCTTCATGTGCAGTTATTTGTGGAAATCCAGAGTTTAGTGTCAGAGATGTTCTGGGCAACCACATGGTGCACTGTGCTATTCCTTTCTGACAAACATGGTATTGAAATGACTAAAATAACATTAAGTTTGGAGCTTGCCTCCTGGCTCAACATAAAAAAAAAATTCTTATCAGTCGCGGCAGGGTGGTGCAGTGGTAGAATTGCTGCCTTACAACTCCAGAGACCCTGGTTTGATCCTGACTATGGGTGCTCTTTGTACAGAGTTTGTACGTTCTCCCCGTGACCTGTGTGGGTTTTCTCCAGGAGCTCCGGTTTCCTCCCAAACTCTGAAGATGTACAAGTTTGTAGGCTATTTGGCTTGATATAATTGTAAGTTGTCTCTAGTGTGTGTAGGATAGTGTTGGTGTACGGGGATCGCTGGTCGGCGCGGACAGTGCCTGTTTCCGTGCTGCATCTATAAACTAAACTGTCATAAATCTTTTAAAATAATTAAAGCTGAATGAACCCTTGCTTTCAATATAATTTTTACAGGTGTTCGCATTCTGAAAACTAATGTTAACATTTTTTTTTTCTGTCTTCAGCCCAGCTGTATTTATCCAGGTTCATTTCCATTTCTGGAAATTATTTAATCTAATCACCATTTTTTTTTGTTTAATTTCCTGCTTTGGACCTTGTATGTCTGAAGATTCTTTAATTTGATTTGTTGAGTCATGCTGTTACTTTTCCGTTAACAGGCACTAGCGATCCCTGCAGGGCATGTTTCCCTCAAATAGAGATTGGCTTTTATTAAATACAAATTGACACGTTCATGAAAACCATGAAGTTCATAAATCAAAGAATTGCTGTAGTTAACACCACCTGACCTTTACGATAATTCCTTGATTTACAAAAGGGAGGCAGGTGTTCATAGAAAATGTGTGTTGGGGACTCATAAGGATGGACAAAATGAATTGTGGCTATTTATGTGTATTCCTGGGCAGAGAGGGATTCCCAAAAAGTAGCTTTGCAAATCAAAACACTGTAAACCAAAGAATCAGTGGTATTACAGCAAAAAAATTGTAAATTGATTACAAAATCGAATAATTTCTGTACTTGCCACCAACAACAATCTCAGGGTCATTGGCATCATTGTTTGACTTTTTTTTAACTTGTACTGCAAAAATAGTGTAAGAGAATGGATCTCTGGAAACACACAGGGTGTTCACGTTTAAATCTGTTCTGCATAGATCACATTTTCCAGAACACTATATCAAGATATTATTGAAGATTTAATTATTTGGTTCACATAATGGGAGTAATTTGCATCTCATTCGTAGTGATGTTTAAAACAAGTACATTTCCAATCAGATTAAACTAGGTTTCTTGAAGATTAAGATATTTCAGTGTCTCTCTGCAAAACATTTGAATGTTTCTCAAAGAAACATCAGTCAATGTTGTAAACAGTGATTTTTGGAAGCTGACTTTTCCCAAAGTCTATCTGTGGAATTTAGTATTCATTGGTCATATATATCATATATCATATCATATCATATACAGCCGGAAACAGGCCTTTTTGGCCCTCCAAGTCCGTGCCGCCCAGTGATCCCCGCACATTAACACTATCCTACACCCACTAGGGACAATTTTTACATTTACCCAGCCAATTAACCTACATACCTGTACGTCTTTGGTGTGTGGGAGGAAACCGAAGATCTCGGAGAAAACCCACGCAGGTCACGGGGAGAACGTACAAACTCCTTACAGTGTAGCACCCGTAGTCAGGATCGAACCTGAGTCTCCGGCGCTGCATTCGCTGTAAAGCAGCAACTCTACCGCTGCGCTACCGTGCCGCCCATTAGATAATATTTAGTCAGCCAGGATCCACTCAGTTGCTGTCTTGCCTGATCCTCGAGGATGGTTTCAAATATCCTCTCCAAAACTTGAGCTCGTATCCCTTTACTATTACTCCAGTAAAATACTTGAGATGATGCTGCATGTTGGTGTTGCTGGTCTTTCAGATTTCGTTCATTCTTCAATGAGTTGTTCTGCCAAATAAATTCTGTCAATATTAGCTGATCTGAGCCATGTATAGAGTTTTATAACTGACATTATTGTGCTGTAGCTGAAAGGGAGGACTGGCTTCTTCCTCTGTCCAAAGTGTGCAAGGGGAGAAGGGAGACTGGAGTGAACATGGACAGGTTTGAACTCAGCTGAGTTCCTAAGATTCATTTACAGCTGGGAAGACCAAAGTTTATTCCACTAAGGACTTTGTGCCTCTCCAGGAGACAAATAGATATGGCACATATAATATTCATACATATAAACTTGCAAAAACAGATTTCCTACTGTATGTAATAATAATTTGTGGTCCAGTTTTATTTCCCGAAATACTCATGCTTTTATGTGCCTGCAGGTAGGACAGGAACTTGAAGTTCGACCTGGTATTGTGTCAAAAGACCATGAAGGGAAGCTGATGTGCAAGCCCATCTTTTCCAAGATTGTGTCACTCTTTGCAGAGCACAATGACCTCCAATTTGCAGCCCCTGGTGGCCTTATTGGTAAGAGGAATCCTTTACATTTGAAGATTTATAATTTTAATGTTTTTTGTTAAGATTTGAAGGTGTCCATTTTAGTATGCTGTGTGAATATCATTCACAAGACTCCTAAGTCTGGTGTAGAATGCATCTCTCCAATCAAATTGGAGCATTTTTCCACAATGTAGATTTGTCACCGAGACATACTGATTGGCGAACAGTATGCCACAGGGAGGAGAGTAGATTAATGCACATTTACTTCTTAGTGTACTTAGCAAAGAAATATTAGAATTTACCCTATGCATATTACCACAAATTATTGGTTGATTAACCAGAAGGATTTTTTAAAATTTAAGAATAATGTTTTGTCTCTTGACTCAGGTTTTAATTAAGTTGAATTAACTTTTGAGTGGGATAAAAGCCAAAAAAACAAACTGAAAGTCTATTAATTGAAGGTTTTGGGATTAAAAAGCATTGTATTAAATTATTGACTGTTGAAGAGAGAATTACAGCAGAATCTTCATCTGGGCAAGTGGGTCGATGTGTGGGTAATGGAGTTTAATCCAGATAAATGTGAGGTGTCGCATATTGGGAAATCACACCACAGCAGGACCTTCACAGTGAACAGTGGGACCCAAGGAGTGTTGGAGAACAGAGGGCACATAGTTCTGAACGTTGTGTCACAGGTAAATAAGGTGGCAAAGAAGGCTTTTGGCCTCCCAAGCCTGCACCACATTTCAGCCAGACTCTGGTCTTCCACCTCAAACACTATTTATTCTCTTACCAGAGCTGCTGAAGTTACTTTTCTGTTTTAGGTGTTGGAACAAAAATTGACCCAACCCTTTGCCGTGCTGATCGTATGGTGGGACAGGTTCTTGGTGCTATAGGAGCTCTCCCAGAAATCTTCACAGAGCTGGAAATTTCTTACTTTCTTCTCAGGCGGTTACTGGGTGTGCGTACTGAAGGTGATAAGAAAGCTGCAAAAGTGAGTTCAGTACAGAGTCCACATTGAAAATAAATGTTCATAAAAATGTATTGTGCGGAATTTAATCTGCTGAAGTCCTTTTTATTGACTGTTGACAAATGATTTAGGCAGTCCTTGTTTGGTTATTTTAATTTTCCTTGTGTATTTAGTAACTTTTATGTAAGTAGAAATATTACATTATGTATATTCAACTAGTGTCATTGCATTTGATGATTCTGAAAAAAAAGGGAGTATTTAAGCGAGTGTGTTCAATTTTAGGTTCAAAAACTATCCAAAAATGAGGTGTTGATGGTAAATATAGGATCACTTTCTACTGGAGGACGAGTCAGTGCAGTAAAGGCTGACTTGGGAAAGATTGTGCTCACAAATCCAGTGTGTACAGAAGTTGGAGAAAAGATTGCTCTCAGCCGAAGAGTAGAGAAACATTGGCGGTGAGTCAAGTATAAAAATGACAAATCTTTTAATGAGATTTGTAAATCAACTTTTGTACATCTTTAGAAATAAAGTTTGTAAGTGGGGTCAGCTATGATGAGTTTGTTTTTGAGTGGAGCAAATGCTGTTACTAAGTTTCAGAGTAACAGTATTCATTCTCCTCTGAAATCAAGCTCGAGATTATTGAGTAGATTGTTGATGCACTGATATATTCATTTGAATAGATGCGCATAGCTCAACTCAAGAACTAATCATCTTTTTATTTTACTTAGTTTAATCGGTTGGGGCCAGATAAGAAGAGGTGTAACGATAAAGCCAACAATTGATGATGATTAAATCTGGAGAGCATATTATCATTGAAGAGGACTAGTCTACTGTGGGAGTGCACACCATTTTCCAAATACCGTTGAATGCTACTTAAACTTTGTTCAAAATAACTTCTGGTATCGTGCCAGTAAATTTGAAAAACTGACTTTAAAAAAAATATTTCAAATATCTCCTGGCGAAGAAAATTGTCTAATTTATATTTGAATAGAAGTTGTCTTCAGAGAATGAGGTTCCATTCAGTCAGATCTGTGAACACTGACATTAAACATTAAAAGGTGTTTTGACATTTAAATTTGTGTATTTTCATCCTCTTTAGTACATACTCTTCTTCCAATTATATCCTAAGATTTAAAAAAAAATCTTGCTTCATTTTTCTTCTTGCGTATGGCGTGCACAGCCCAAAGTTGTCGGTCAGGGGTAGACATCCAGGCCAGGGCACCATCAGTTGCTGGGTGGATGGCCTTGATGCCACCAGGGAAAAGCCTCAGTGAGCAGTCATTCACGATGTGTGGGATGGTCTGGTCTGGATATCTGTAGTCGCAAGCAGGGCTTGGGGTGGGAGATTGTAACTTTCACGTGGTCCACTCTGTTTCGACTAATGCAATCAACCCGACGTGCACAATCGGGCTGCATTGACACAGATCTAAATAGAACATTCTGCATTTTAAAAATCCACTACTGTATTTTTTTTATTGTAATACAAGAGAAAAATTGATGGGGGGAAAAATAATGATGGATTCGGATTAAGAAAGCAATACGATCTATTTAATCTTGCCTTTACACACTCATCTTGAAAGTCGTGATGACAACTCAAAAGTCACGATGCAGCTAATAAGACTTTGGTTAGGCCGTATTTGGAGTATTGCATGCAGTTCTGGTTGGTCCATTACAGGAAGGATGTCCAGGCTTTGGAAAGGATGCAGAGAAGGTTTACTAGAATGATGCCAGGATTAGGGGATATTAGTTACAGGCAGATGTTGGACTGACATGGATTGTTTTCACTGGAACGCTGGAGATTGCAGATACCTGATAAGAGAATATAAAATTACAAGAGGCATAGATCGGGTAGACAGGCAGACACTATTTCTCGGGATGGAAATATCAAATACTAGAGGGCATAGTTTTAATGTAAGAGGGGCAAAGTTTAAGGGAGATGTGCGGGACAAGTTTTTTTTTTACAAGGAGGGTGGTGTGTGCCGGGAATGCACTACCAAGTGTGGTGGTGGAGGGGATGCGATTGTGGCATTGAAGAAACTTTGGAATAAACATGGATATGCACAGAATGAAGGATATGGATTATGTGCAGGCTGATAAAGGTTGGTCTTGGCATCATAGTGTAAGAAAATAACTGCAGATGCCGGTACAAATTGAAGGTATTTATTCACAAAATGCTGGAGTGACTCAGCAGGTTAGGCAGCATCTCAGGAGAGAAGGAATGGGTGACGTTTCGGGTCGAGACCCTTCTTCAGACTTGGCATCGTGCTCGGCTCAGAAATTGTGGGCTGAAGGGCTTGTTCCTATGCCATTTTTACAGAATACCAGGTTTGTCTTACAATTATTTTATATTTCTTGCATGAATTCAGTGAACTGGCTTCAACCTGGACACAGGTTCCAGCTGCTAATTCACTTGAGTATTGAATAATTTACTATTTTCATTTAATGTGTGGGATTTTGATTGAAATCCAGTGGGATGAAAATCTGTTTTGTCAGTTGTCTATAAGGTTCCAATGTGAAAGATTTATGTTGTGGATGTGTTCCCAGCACAGAACAGCCATGATTAACTTTTGAATGTCAGTCTCATGCTCATTATAAGACTTCATACCTTGGAGTGCAGGAGGATGAGGGATGATCTTATAGAGGTGTATAAGATGATGCGCATAGATAAGGCAAATGCACAGTGTGTTTTACACAGAGTAGGGGAATGAAGAACCAGAGGACATAGGATTAATATGAGGGGGGGGGGGGGGGGGTTAGTTGAGGCAGGCACTATAACAATATTTAAAAGACATTTGGACAGATCCATAGGAAAGGTTTAGAGGGATATGGGCCAAATGCAGGCAGGTGGGACTAGTGTAGATGGGGCACCTTGGTCGACGTACACAGTTGGTTCTGAAGAGTCTGTTTCTGTGCTGTTTGACTATTTGAAGCACCTATTGAATTCATGCTTTGGTCGAGTACATAAAGTGATCAGATGACATTAACTTAAAGTGTAGAAAGGAACTACAGATGCTAGTTCACACCGAAGATACACACAAAATGCTAGAGTATCTCAGCGGGTCAGGCAACATCTCTGGAGAAAAGGAATAGGAGGCGTTTCAGGTCAAGACCCTAATTCAGACTGAGAATCAAAGGAATCAAAATTTCAACCCGAAACATCACATTCCTTTTCTCCCACCGAGTCCGCACCGCCCAGCGATCCCCACACATTAACACTATCCTACACACACTAGGGACAATTTTTTTTACATTTACCCAGACAATTAACCTACATACCTGTACGTCTTTGGAGTGTGGGAGGAAACCGAAGATCTCGGAGAAAACCCACGCGGGTCACGGGGAGAACGTACAAACTCCGTACAGACGGCGCCCGTAGTCGGGATCGAACCTGAGTCTCCGGCGCTGCATTCGCTGTAAGGCAGCAACTCTACCGCTGCGCCACCGTGCCGCCCTTGTGTCTGTCTAGGTCTATCTACAGCATTAACTTAAACTTCCACCATCAGTGCTTGGTATCCAGGCTCGGACCTCAAAAACAGCCAATGGATGAAGTTCCAAAGATATCTTGTGGCTTTGGAAATATTTGTGTCAGCAAGCAATAAAAGGGAAGAGAGAAATCTCTCAAAAGGAACGATACAGAATAGCCAGTCAACCTTTGAGATTGCATTAACATGCAGTATCAACATTTTGTAATAATTTGTTGGTAGCCAACAGCAAAATCTAGGAAAATACTTTTTACCTTGTGCAGATTGTTGAATGTAAAACTTTGAGGTAATCAGGAAGCATGAAATTAAAAAATTGGACCTACACAGGTGCATTGACGAACCTGTTGACGGAACCTTGAGTTGCGAGAAGTATTTTATTCTAAATGGATGCCAATGGACCTATATTCCTGAAATGCCGTTTCTTTTCACATTGACGAAGCGTCAGAGTCCATTCTTCTGAATCAAATCCTTATCCGGTGGACAGCTACAAACAAAAATTCTGATTAAGAATTACCTCCAACGTCCTTTGCACAATTTATTTTTGCTGATTTAAGGTAAATTATGAAAATTTTCCTGTTTTAAATTTATATTAACAGGTTTTGACAATCGATTATCCTACCAATGCCATTAAATTATACCAATCTATTGCGTAAGATGTGCTAAAATGTTTAATCGGTATGAATGTTCTATTTGCAATTAAATACAGGTGCTCCTCAACTTATGATGGGATTACGTTCCGATAAACCCATTGTAAACCGAAAATATCGTAAGTCGAAATGCATTTAATATGCCTGATCACGTGGCCGGAAGCAAGCTGCGGCTCGCTGCCGTTGCCCAGCGTTCGCACCATCGTAATGCCGAAATATCGTAAGTCGAAGCATCGTAAGTCGGGAAGCATCTGTAAAAGCAAGTGAAAGTTAAATAGACAAGACACCTCTTGGAAGGCCTGGTAATTTAACCTATTTGTGACTGGAAAGTTCCCTCTGAAATCAATCTTATATTTGTTTTTCTAAAAAAAAGTCAATGGGCTTCTGTTTGCACTTGTAACAGTTAACGAATAATGTGAGACAAAACAGATGGTGCACTTGGAAGATTGATCTGTTTCTATCAATGTTGTAGATAGAAATTGTTTTGTATCCCTACCAGTCAAAAATTATTTGCAAACTGTTGCAAATAAATAATATAACAATAGTAAAATTGAGAGTTCTGATGCAGGGTCTTGACTCAAAAGTATTGACCATCTCTCTGTCTCTAGATAGACATAAAAAGCTGGAGTAACTCAGCGGGACAGGCAGCATCTCTGGAGAAAAGGAATGGGTGACGTTTCGGGTTGAGACCCTTGTTCAGACCTCCTCTCTCTGTCTAGAGATACTGCTTGACCTGCTGAGTTGCTCCAGTAGTTTATTTTTTGCTCCAGGTTATAACATTGTGTCTCCTTATAAAAATGCTAATCCACTTCCAGAGTAAATCCCCTGCAGGACAATTTGGGAGTTTCTCATTGGAACTGTTTTTTCCATTGCAACCCTTTTAACCACTACTTGTGTCCTTGAGTGTTCTTAAATTAAGAATGGCCTTTGTCCTCTTGGATCTTGGTTCAGTTAGTCAATGCTATTTAGCTTTTCTCTATGTGTTAGAAACATAGAAAATAGGTGCAGGAGTAGGCCATTCGGCCCTTCGAGCCTGCACCGCCATTCAATATGATCATGGCTGATCATTCAGCTCAGTAGCCTGTACCTGCCTTCTCTCCATACCCCCTGATCCCTTTAGCAAAAAGGGCCACATCTAACTCCCTCTTAAATATAGCCAATGAACTGGCCTCAACTACCTTCTGTGGCAGAGAATTCCACAGACTCACCACTCTCTGTGTGAAGAAATGTTTTCTCATCTCGGTCCTAATAGATATCAATTTGAGCTTAGTTCACAGATTTTTAAAATGTTTTTAATTGCTTGCAAATGGGTGCATTGTTCTTTTGTTGTGTCTTTCCAGAACTATGTGTGGGAGTAAGGAAGAGTTTGCTTCTCTTGCTTTCAATGGATCTTTTCATTCTCTGAGCATTGTAAAGTTCTCTCGTTTCTGCTTAGTCCATCACCTGAATGTAACTTTGCAGTTTTAACCCTTCTATTATTTCTTTAGTTGGAGAAATTACAATATTTCTAGTTTTAAGTGTAGTTTTAGAAGGAATGTGTCACGTAGAATCACAAAACTCAGAGGGAGGTCAGTTGGCCCAGTGTTTTTGACCTAGCTCTGTAACAGTGGTGTCAATCAAAGTCTTCTAAATTGTTTTTCCCGTTGCAAATATTTATCTAATTCTCTGCTGAATCTGCTTCTACCCATTACGGCAGTTAATTCCAAATTCAGCACTCATTCTGCATAGCTTTTGTCTTTCAAGCCTGCTACTGTTCCAGTAAATCTCTAAATGCTGACTCAGCCTTTGATGTTCTTAAAGTGGTGTTTTGAATGGCCATAATACACCAGCTGGTACGTAATAAAATGCACACATTATGTACATTCAATATTAATGGAGTCTGGATAGTAAGGGGTTCAGAAAATGTGGAATCAGGCAGGAAAGTGGGTTATTGGGAAGGGTTGTTGGGCCTTCTATGTTATTATGCAAGTAAAATTATTGCTTTAGCACTGTATTCGTAAGGATCCTTTTTAATAAGGTTGTCCTAAACGCTGGCCAATTTCATGCCCCTAGGCAAATCTTCACATCCACACCATAGTAGTCTTGCTGTGAATCTCACTGGAATCTCACTTCCAGTTACATCAACCCATAAACATGTGTTCCACAATTATATCTCTACCCTTGCACTCAACATTTTCTCATCCCCAAAAATCAAAGAGCTGGAGGAACTCAGCAGAAGAGGCAGCAACTGTGGAGGAAATGAACTGACCATGTTTCAGGTTAGGACTCTTTCTGTCTATCTGAAACATCGTTTGTCCTTTCACTCCACAGATCTGCCTGATCTGCTGAGTTGCTCCAGCACTTTTCTTTGCTCAAGGTTCCAACGTCTGCAGTTTCTTGTGTTCGAGTCCATTTTCTATATTCTCTTTTGTCTTTGACTACGTAATGCATTTGTTGTTGTTTCCAAATCCTCCTCAGAGGATTTGGAAACCTAGTCAGGCTACAACTCAAGTCTTTGAAAAGCAACGGTAGACACAAAATGCTGGAGTAATTCAGGGGGACAGGCAGCACCTCTGCAGAGAAGGAATGTGTGACGTTTCGGGTCGAGACCCTGCAGATGCTGGAAATAAATAAAACAAAAAAATAAATGATCACCTTTCCTCAGAACTGGGAAGTTCTGAGACCAACCAAAAAAGATAGTTACCTGAAAATTTCAAATTCAATGACATTTTAATTCCTTTAATACCATGTTTTTTTTTCTGTTTCCCACAGTAAATAGCAATGCAATTTTCTTTCCCATTTATCTCCCTGAACATGCACTACCTACAAATAGATCAGCTATAATTAACACAGTGCGCAGTGGTAGAGTTGCTGTCATTATTTTATTTATCTCATGAAATCAACACTGTACATACACCATGGCATTAAAACATGTATTGCTTGTTGAACCCTGGAGGTAACCTCATTAACTTTCAAGCGTCAACATGAACATCAATTATTTCAATACAATACATCAATACAAATATTGGCTATACGATGGTTTTAATACAGATAAAAGACCTTGCAGTCATTTTTTTAGGCAATCATCCAACCCTTTGAGAGACAAGGTCTCTATCCAGTTTGCCATGACTTATTATATACCTCCCTGGATCTAGAATCAAATTTGTAGCACCAGTGATTTTTTTACTTTGCTTTTCCATGAGAGACTGCTCCGTAACTCCAATGAGAATATTTTCATGCCAAAGAAAAGCAATTAACTCCTTTATGGCCCTTCTGGAACTTGGTGGGGGGGGGTTAACATTATAGAATGATTTATTATTCATTCAAATTAAGCCCTCCCGCACAAAAGAAATCAATAATGATTGGCATCTTATTCAGCAATAAAGTTCAGCAAATTTCATCTGAAATGTGAAGATAAATTAAAATCACCCTGCTGGAGGAAAAGAAATACTTCTCATTAGCATGTTATGTAGCCTTCCAGATTCCACCATGAGTTAAAACAACTTCTGCTTTCCAGAATTCATTAGATAATTTCAGTCTGTCACTGCTGCCACATATACACGTTGGATATTTGCACTATCAATGCTTGCTTTTGTGAATGAATCTACCCTTCCAACCTCAGGATACCCTGGGTTCTTCATCTCCCATTCTTCTGGATGGTAAAATCTGCTTAGTGGATGTATTTCCAGTTTCAATCAAAGACTATCAACATGAAACATAATATTTCCTCATTCTGCAAATGTTATCTGGTCTGCCAAGTGTTTCCAACATTATGGGGTTTTTTCCACATTTCCAGCAGAATTCACATTTTGATAACTTATTAGAAAACATCCAAGTGTGTACCTCTTTCAGGTACTATCTCTACATTTCAAAACATGTTGCTCCATACAGTATCCCCTTGAACTATGCACTTTACTCCCTTCACCCACTCATCCCACAATTGTATTTGGACCTCTCCAATCTAGTTTCTTATGCTATACTGAGCTTCAATATAGCCACTCTGGGTAAATGGGATCTCCATACATCAGCTCTCCTCCCACCCAATGTATAAGCATCAGCTTCTGTCCATTGAACACCTGCAAAAGAACCAAAAAAATCATGTTGCAAATTCGATGCCCTTGTCATGACACCCCATGCTAATGAAAATCTCTGGGTGGCCACAAGCAAATAGTCACAGAACATAGATAGCCCAACTTGTCCTTGCCAACCAAGATGCCCATCTACACAAGGACAGGTTTGGAGGGATATGGACCAAACGCCAGCATGTTGGCCGGTGCGGTCAAGTTGGGCCAAAAGGCCTGTTTCCACTCTGTGTCTCTCTATGACAGCAGTCTCACCCACCTGCATTTGGCCCAAATCCCTCGAAACCTTTCCAATCCATGAACCTGTCCAAATATCTTTTAAATATTAATGTCAAAGCAGCCACAGCCCGACATAAAAAGTTTTTTCCCACAAGTGGTAGTTCTACTCGATAACCAAAGTTTGTCGTTTCTTTTTTGCTCTGGTTTATTTTCACCCACATGTTTAGACCGTAATGTTGTATCCTTATTGTTTTGATGTGTTTATGCTTTATTCTTAATTGTTAACTGTATGTTTGTGTTGTCATTTGTGAGCAGAGCACCCAGGCACATTCCTTCCATATGCACATACTTGGCCAATAAACCTATTCATTTATGCATTCATAAATGTTATACTTGCCTCAACTACATCCTCTGGCAACTCGTCCATATACCCACCACCCTATGTGCAGAAAAAGTTGCCCCTCAGGATTCCCTCACCATAAACCTATATGTACGTCCCTCACTCGTGATGTGCAAGAAAAAGGAGTGTGTGTGTGGCTGAGTGGAAACCATCGGGGGCGTTGCCCTTCTCACTTCAAGAAAACACAGCCAGACGAGGCTGAGAGCAAAACTAAAATGTAACATAGACACACACGGAACTGCAGATGCTGGAATCTTGTGTAAAATGCAATGTTGGGTCCCGACCCGAACCGTCGACTGTCTATCCCCTCCACAGATGCTGCCCGTCCCGCCGAGTTCCCCCAACACTGTTTTATTACAACAAATAAATAATACTTTGCAAAATGGTTGACAGCGAATGGGAAATGGCGGGTCAGGTTGGGAAAGATGAAGCTCAATCCAAATTGCTGCGGGGGGAAAAAACGATTCTGAAAAGGGGGGGGGGGGGGGGGAGGGAGAAAAAATACACTGAAAGATGCAGCAACTCGCTGAGAGACCACCAGCGATTATTTTACCCCTAGCCCGGCCGGCTTTAGAGGTTTGGGGAACATTTGGATGCGGGCTCAATGCGATGGGACTGGCACAGCCGGTGACTAGGGCGGCCTGGCACCGGTGGTTTCAGCGCCAGCCCGGCCTCCGACGGCCGAGCCCATTGCCGACGGGCTGCTTCGCCTTCTTCCTACTTTGGACTTTGTTAGTCCCAGAACAACCGTTTAAAAGCGGCCGAGAGTGTACGAAGGGTCGGAGGCCGAGCGGCGGGCTGGGTTTGGCAGCGCCCCACAATGAAGAGGCTGAAGCCGGGGCAGGCTGGGGTCTCTCTCTCTCCCCCCCACTTGTGGCCTGAGCGCACTTGCTTCTTCCGCATTTTCCTTGGGGTTAGACTCTGACGTTACGTATTACGACGGCGGCGGCAGCGAGGAGCCGAGCAGAGTCGGAGCTCCTCCTCCTCCTCCTCCCCGCAGCCATCAAACAACAAAGCCTGATTGGCAGCGCTAGGCCCAGCCCGGCCCGCCAGCGCTCGGCCCAGCCAGGAAAGGCTCAGCCTAAACCCAAGCCCGGGAAGGAGTCGACACGGACCCCCGCTATCGACCTCCGCCCGCCCGACGCGATCGCCAGGTAAGGGCAAAGGCGCCGCTCGGCCGCCATCCCGGCCACTGTCGCTCGCCTCTCCGCCCGGCTCCCGCCGCTGGACAATGGCGGCTGGTAGGCCTCAAGGAGGCCGCAGTTAGGCCTCAAGGGGCCAGACTAGCAGCCAAGCGCTTCGCCTCGGGCCGAGGTTTAGGCCGCACCGTAGATATAATCAAAACACGATGGGGGGAATATTGTATTATACATTGTTATGTTACGGCGATGGCGTCAACGAGGCCGGTGTATTCTGTTTGTTTTGAGATGAGTGTGGGCGGTGGAGAGCTGCAGCCGCTGCGGCGAAGGCGTTTTGTGTGGCCGACGGCGGAGACAAAATGTCGGCGGTTGGGGGCAGGGCTGGCGCCGGGCGCCATCTTGGCGGCGAGCGTTGTCTCTCCCCCTTCCCTCCCTCCCCTCTCTATCTCTCTCTCTCCCGCTCTCTCTCTCTCTCTCACTGAGGGGCAGCACGGAGTTGGACCTAACCAACCCGCGCCCGCCTTACCTTCAGCTTCTTGTCCTCTCCCACATCGGATGTCGGGGAGAAGAGCGGGCGGGACCGTCGTCTCGGAGGGAGGGGGAGAGGGAGAGGGGGTTAGCGCTGCGGGGAGGAGGATTTTTTTAACAACGGATTAGTTACTGATTTAAAGAGAGGCAAAATGATTAAACATAGAAAATAGGTGCAGGAGGAGGAGGCCATCTGGCCATCGCTCCTGAAAATAAGACACAAAATGCTGGAGTAACAGCGGGACAGGCAGTATCTCTAAAGAGAAGGAATGGGTGGTTTCGGGTCGACACCCTTAATCAGACTCCATCGCTCCTGCCCGCTCTCCCGACAGTCGGCGGCTCCGGAGCCTGACGCCAGTCTCCCCGGCCGCCATTGCCCAACATATGTCGTCACGGCGGCCCTTTCGCCCTCCTCCCTTCCTTTCTGTCAATGGGCGCCAGGCGTTTGCGCGCCACTTTGCTCCGGCGGCCATTCGCACTGCGAATAAACGGCAAGAGGACGGGCCATACACCTCTTGCCTCTCATTGCAAGACGGCGACCCTGCCCGGCGGGGGAAGCAGCGCCGTCTTCATTCCAACACTTTGCATGCCCTCCTCTCACATACCCAGCGAGGTTTAAAAAAGGAGGGACTATCTGCATACATTTGTACCCCATGAACCTGGATTACTTGCCGCCCCGACATGTGACTGTAAATATGGGTCCATGCCAAGGATGTGCTAATGTTTTCCCAGTTCTATTAAATTATATCCTGGTGGGTTTGACACTCTTTCGATGAAGCAAACGCCGTATGTCATTAATGTATCCCATTGCGGGTTGGATGCCTCCCCTCCCCTCCCCTCTGGTTCTGAACCTCGTTTTGTATGGAAAAAGGGTCCCGACTCGAAACGTCGTTTGTCCATTCTCCCCAGAGATGTGCTGTTGAGATCCTCCAGAACATGTAGACACAATGAACTGCAGGCGCTGGTTTACAAAACAAACACAAAGTGCTCAAATAACGCGGGGTCAGGCAGCTCATCTCACAAGAGCATGGACAGGGTACTGTCCTTATTAATTAGCATCCTTTTTGGCCTATTTGCCATAATTATTGTAGTTTACATTGATTTTTACCTCAAAAGCAGGCAGTGTATTTTTTATCATTTGCCATTTTGTGGCAGGCCTTTAGTTTCAATTGAGTTATACATAGGACTATTGGAGTGGAATGGACAGCGGAGTTGCAGTAACAGGTTTGGAGCACGAGATCTGAGAAGAGTAATTATGAACGTTTGTAGGCAAAATATTGGTTATATATATGAATTAGGAGCAAGATATCATGATTGAACTGATTGTAAACTCAAATTTTGATTCTCATTCACTCCTCTTAACCACACTAGTATATCAAGACGCCATCTCCGACATAACAAATATCAAAACGTTTTGAAACTAATCCCCTAAAAGAGACTGCATACAGAGCATAAAACCTTGTGGAGATGTAAAAAGCTATGTTTAGGAACAATAATTACAGGGAAACAAAGAAGACACAAACACCAAGGAAAGTTGGGAAACCAAGGATTATTCTCATATTAGAAATTTTGGTTCATAAAATATTAAAATAACAAATGGGATACCTCGGTCAATTTACTGAACTTGACTGCATATTTTCTGTGAATTCAAAGAGATCCCAATAGGTTCCATTGATTTTTAACTTCCCATGGTTGTATGGTATTATCATCTTGGAATAAAAAGTGACAAAGACACATTGAGAAGAATGAAAATATAAGATTAATGTTTGGGATAGCAATCTGCCAGTAGTGGAGTTTTATATGCCTAAGAGAAAGTATTGCTTTTGCCAATCTCAGCCCCCACCCATTGTGTGACACCAGCCACGTTATTGTCAGTCTATGCTCTTTGATCTGCCTTTCATGGAGCTGTTTTCCTCTTGGCACATTTGCCCTTGTTTCGATCATGCACAATCTCCTACTTCTGACTATGCACCTGGCCACAATAGTTTGATCAGAGACATACATGCCTGTTCTCCCTGCCTTCCAGATCACATGGGAGCATTACAACAGAATCTTTACAAGCACCTGATGTCAGATTTTCAGTCGTATAGAAGTAGTAGAAATACAGATTCCGTAGATCAACATGAGAACATCGTTTGGGTGTGAGAAAATATGAAGGTACTAGACAATAATTGTGCTGAAAACTTGAGCAAACACTAAATGTTGGAGGAACTCAACAGATCAGATTGCATCTGTGGAGTGAATAATTCAACAACGTTTCGGGTTGAAATCCTTCTTCAGTCTGAATAGGAGCCCCGACCCAAAACTTAATCTGTCCATTGAGCACCTTTTTCATTTGGGTGTGAGGACGTGTTGTCTTGAGTGCAATAAAGATAAAATTTAAAACAAATGCCGAGAATTTGGCAAAAGCAAGTTCAATACGTTCAATCCTATTTTATGTTGTGTTTTAAGCAACCCTTGAAAACACTTGAAACACACACTTGTCCACAATATTAAAATGCTGGTTGTCAGTGGTTCACTTGTTACAGTATTGAGAATTCAAGTTTTAATAAAAGTACTGTCAAACCTGAATGTGCATGCCCTCTGTTGGTAACAAAAGATTTTTCTGTATGATCATTGCCATTTCCAAAAGTAAATCTTACTGTTGGGAATACCGGAACAAGAGTGCCATCTAGCACCATACCATCTTCCTACATGTTCAACAAGAAATTTGCCCATCACACACAAAAAATTGTGCAATTCTGCACAGAAGAAGATAGTGAATATTCTGATGCTGGAAGTTTGAAATAAACACTCATTCAGCAAGTCAGATGGCATTTGGAGACTGTCAGATAAGATGGCATTTATGGTCTGGGCCTTCAATTGGAGCTAGAAGATAAGGCAGATGAATGGCTTGATCAGGGACCCACGCCTGAACCATTTGCCTATCTTGTTTCTCAGTGGCAGAGTTGCAGGCAAAGTTAATACTAGAAAAGGGCCCAAAACTCTCCAGCATTGGTCTCGCATCCCCCTTATCCCCTTTGCCTGTTGCAGAGTAGATCAGCTGACCTGGAATTCCTGCATGCCTTGCATGGTGCATTTACTTGGACTGCATGTAGCGAGCCTCTCTCACCAACCCTTTGTTCTGTCAATGAGGTCTAGGTCTGCAAGATGTCTGGGCAGCTGGTCGTGTGGAGCTGAGGTCTTGCCCAAAATACTACCTTACAGTCTAAATCAAAGTTAACTTAAAACACAAAAGCACTTTGAAACAAACTTAAACTGAATTTAGTAGAACAGTTAACAAAGCCTTCTCTTTGGCTTTCTAACCTGCAGTTCACAGTTGAAATCAATGGAGCTTTGAAGTATATGCCAGGTAACTTTCTTCAAACGTTTTTTTACATCTAAACTGCGACCAAACGTTTCCTAATTCATTCTCACAAATCCTACTGTCTCGCAGTCCCAAATCTCCTATTCTTAATACAATTATTATTTTCACCAAATTACACCACCACGCACTTTTTTCTGCGATGAAATTAAATGGATTTTTTTAAATGTATCATGCATCTGATTTTAAGTAATCAGTGCAGTGAAGGAAATTATTTTGTTAAACCATTATGTTTATACATTATGCTCCAAATTAGGACAACTTAAAATAGTTTACGCTTAAATTCACATGGAAAACGTAGTGTTTAATATGTAAAAGTACTTGGAGGAACTAATTCACAGCAATATATCAGATAAGCACAAATCAATTTGTCAAAAGCACATCAGTTTTCTAATAAGGAAATATATCTGAGAATTTAAAAAATAAAAGAAATAGAATATTTCAGAAACTTCAAATACAGTTGACTTGATATTCATTTGCATGTTTTTTTCAACATAATGCAATTGAAATTAATTTCTTGGAGTGAAACGCAGTAACTGCTTTATGTCACCCCAGAAACTTAACTCTCGCATCACAATATGATTTGTGCAACAAGTGTGCTTGGGAGGATACAGTTTTCCGGGCAATCTGTGCAGGATTATCATGGATCTGGTACCTGGGATCACCAGTGGAGCATTTCCAGGGCAAATACATTCTACCACAGTGGCAGACTAGGATGCTAGCCAGATTAAGTTAATAGTTTATCTTCTCTCTCAGGTCCAATTGATGTTGTCAGTGGAAGACCAGTAACCAAAAGGACCATTAAGTGCATCGCTTAAGGTGCACTAGAATTTCTAGAACAATTCAATAGAGGATAAGGGGGTATTTCCAAGGTGCTGACTATAAATAGGATGTAATCTATATATTACTAAAACTCTCATGTGTATTTGTTTGGCTGTTTGTACGAACCCGAAATGCAGCCAAAACGGTACACGAAAGCGCAACAATTTTAGGCCCACTTTACTCACCATTGGCTTGCGGTTCAAATGGTTATATTTTAAAAGTTATTCACTTTTTAAACTTTAATAAATACCTTTTCCACTTGATCTGCCTGTCAACCGTGCCTGCGCAGTAATACCGTGTTCAACGTCACAATGGGAACCCAACGGGTCCGCGCCTTCCCGTTGATCTAATACAGATGCTCCCCGACTTACGACATTTCGACTTTGCGATGGTTAAATGCATTTAGACGTATGATATTTTCGGTTTCAGATGGGTTTCTCGGAACGTAACCCCATCGTAAGTTAAGGAGCACCTGTACTTACGTGTCGATAAGGGAGGATGGACTGGATGAGGAAGGGGAGGAGGGAGGGGATATGGGGGGGGGGGGGGGTGCTAGACCAATGCAGGAGAGTTTTGGGCCCAACGGGTCCACCCTTTTCTAGTATTAAACTAAAGCCCGTTTGCCCTCTAGTGGATGTAAAACGTTTGGTTGTATTACATTCTAGTGTTCCTTTCACTGGTGTACTGATCAATATTTATCCCTTAATACCACCAAAAATAAACATTAGTACACTACCTCATTGCTAAAATCTGTTAAATACAGAATTGCTGTCAGTTCCTGAACATTAACATTAAATAGAGCTTTCGCTTTAATACGAGAATTTTCATTTGTCAGAAATTATCTCACTATGTCCTTCTTATTGGTTCTTTTTCCCTGACATTACTATTAACATTTATATATATTTTTGTGGATACTTATTTGTTGTGCAGAATTTAACATCAAACCCTTTAAATCATCATAAAGAGTTCATCTTTATTTGAAATCCTGCTGGCAACCTGAATGCGTACGAATGTTTTGTTACAATTCATTAACATATATTCATCTTGTCGAGCGAGAAAGCCTTTCTCACTCATGGAAGTGCCAGAGTCCCTTGTATGTTGTGATGTATTATTTTTGAAATATAGGCTATCTTGTATTCCTGTGGACTGGAGGATAGCTAATGTAACCCCACTTTTAAAGAAAGGAGGGAGAGAGAAAACAGAATTATAACCAGTTAGTCTGACATCAGTAGTGGGGAAGATATTTGAGTCGATTATTAAAGATGTAATATCAGCGCATTTGGAAAGCAGTTACAGGATCGGTCAAAGTCAGCATGGATTTATGAAGGAGAAATCATGCTTGAATAATCTTTTGGAATTTTTTGAGGATGTAACAAGTAGAATGGATAAGGGAGAGCAGTGAATGTGGTGTATGTGGACTTTCAAAAAGCCTTTGACCAGGTCCCACACAAGAGATTATTGTGCAAAATTAGAGCACATGTTATTGGGGGTAGGGTATTGACGGATAGGGAACTGGTTGGCAGACAGGAAGCAAAGAGTAGAAATTAACGGGCCCTTTTCCGAATGGCAGGCAGTGACTGGGGTGCTGCAAGAGTCAATGCTGGGACCCCAGTTATTTACAATAAACATTAACGATTTAGACAAAGGAATTAAATGTAACATCTCCAAGTTTGCGGATTACTCAAAGCTGGGTGGCAGTGTGAGCTGCGATAAGGATGTTCTGAGCCTGCAGGGTGACTTGGATAGGTTGGGTGAGTGGGCAGATGCAGTATAATGTGGATTATACTCTGCAACCCCAGAGACTAAATTTTTGTCGACAGTAATAGTAACTTATTAACTTATTTATATGCTGTAACTGTAATTCTTTTTTGTGCACAACCCGCAGGCATTGCCACTTTCATTTCACTGCACATCGTGTATGTGTATGTGACAAATAAATTTGACTTGACTTGATAAATGTGAGGTTATCCACTTTGGTGGCAAGAACAAGAAGGCAGATTATTATCTGAATAGTGTCATATTAGGAAAAGGGGAGGTGCAATGAGACCTGGGTGTCCTTGTGCATCAGTCACTGAAAATAAGCATTCAGGTACAGCAGGCAGTGAAAAAAGCAAATTCATGTTTGCCTTCATAGCGAGAGGATTTAAGTAAAGGAGCAAGGAGGTCCTACTGCAGTTGTACAGGGCCCTGGTGAGATCATACCTGGAGTATGGTGTAGAGTTTTGGTCTCCTAATTTGAGGAAGGACATTCTTACTATTGAGGGAATGCAGTGTAGGTTCACCAGGTTAATTTCCAGGGTGGCGGGACTGACATATGAAAGAATGGATCGACTGGGCTTATATTCACTGGAATTGAGAAGGTTGAGAGGGGATCTTATAGAAAAATATATAACATTCTTAAGGGATTGGACAGGCCAGAGAGTTGTGAATCTGTGAAATTCTCTGCCACAGAAGGCAGTGGAGGCCAATTCACTGGATATATTCAAGAGAGAGTTAGATATAGCTCTAGGGCTAACAGAATCAAGGGATATGGGGAAAAGGCAGGATCAGGGTACTGTTTCTGGATGATCAACCATGATCACAGTGAGTGGAGGTGCTGGCTCGAGGGCCGAATGGCCTACTCCTACACCTACTTTGTATGTTTCTATGATCGTTTGAATGATGTGGTCCAATTCAGGTAGAGTAAGTGAGATTCCTGTGGTTCAAATCACTTTAGTGTATAGATTTTGAGGCATGAAGAGATGAAATCAAATTTGACTTTACTACCCTTTTTTTTAACCAGGTGGCTCCTTCATTTAGGTGCTTCCAACTGACTGTCCAAATGGTGATCGACATCCATACATGCTGAAAAAAACAATTTAAAAGGTAAGTAATTAAGTCTGAACGAGTGTTTTTAAATAATAAATCTGAAGAGTCTGCAAATATTTTTAAGAGAACATTCAGGGCAAAGAACGTGAATGGGCATGCCTATGACTCGTGGTCGAGCTGATCCTGCATCAGCTTCACTTTTCTACCCGATCCCCATGCACATGGCTGCTATAATCTAATAAATATAACCATTTCAGCAATTATTATATTTATTGAATCAGCATTCAAAGGCCTTTAACGTAGAAGCGTTGAAACATTCAGAAATTTCCAAGAGAATAAATTCTTCTTCATTTTAATTGTAACTGGTTAACCCTGTATCTGGGATTATATCCTCTAGTTCTAGACTCCACCTCTTGAGGGAAGTATTCTCACTGTGTTTTAGTTTAGAGATACAGCATGGAAACAGGCTTTTCGATCCACCGAATCCTCGCCGACCAGCGATCCCCGCACACTAACACTATCCTACACGCACTAGAGGCAATTTACAATTTTACCAAGTCAATTGGCCTACAAACCTGTATGTCTTTTGAATATTGAAGCCTTTTGGAAGCCCGGATTCACATGTGTTCCAATTATACCATCTCTCATCTTTCCAATCTCCAAAGAGCATAAACAAATTTAACTCCAGTCCCTTACGCAAGGAATCAGTTCATAAATCTGTTTCCAACAGTGCCAAGGTACACAATCCTTTCTTAAGTAAGAAGACCAAGCACAAGACAGGCTCAAAACTTCTTTCATGGATTCACATTGGTCATTAAACATGTTTTTGAAAATCTAGCTTTTTAATTTACACTAGACGGGCGTGGACCCGTTGGGTCCAAATCTCTCCTGTGGGCTCGGCAACCCTCCCCCAACTGATCCAAAACTCTCCTGCGGGCCCGGCAACCCTCCTTGCAAACCTCTCCTGCGAGCGTGGCAAACCCCGTTGGGTGCAAGTCCCTCCTGCGGGCCCGGAAACCCTCCCCGAACTGACGATCCGTGGACCCGTTGCCAGCCGGGGAGTGTCCCCCGGGGCCGTGGGCAGGCGAGGAGGGAAGGGGAGAGGGTGCCACTCACCTCGGCTCCTGGCGTCCATAACATCGGCCAGAGCGAGCCGTGGACCCGTTAGGTGGAAACCTCTCCTGCAGCGGCATAGCTATCTTGTTTGACCCTCTGCTGCCGCGCTGCACCACGGGAAGAATGTCAGGCGTGGGGCACGCCGGGACAGGCGCCCGTCCTCCCGGCGGGGGGGGGGGAGGGCGTTTATTAAAGTTTATTTTTAAAAAAATTAAAGTAACAAAACTTGATTTATTGAGATCGCGGGGGAATGGTGAGTAGGGTGGGCCTAAAATTGTTGCGCTATCGTGTACATTGGCTGTATTTCGAGAACAAATCTATCCACAAGCACAAGATGAGAGTTTTAGTACTAGACCAAGTGGACCTGTTGGGTCCAAACCTCTCCTGCATTGGTGCAGCACCCCTTCCCCATCCTCCCCTCCCCGTCCTCCCCTCCCTGACCCCCTCTCCCTCCACCCCCTTGGCCCAACCGTGGACCCATTGCCGGGTGAGGAGTGCCCCCGTGGCCGTGTGCGGGCGGGGGGAAGGGGGGTGGGGGGACAAGGAGAAGGCACTGATCTCAGCCCCATTTCTCCTGCGGGCCGGGCATGGAGCCGAAGCCTCTCCTGCAGCTTGGCTGCGATCTGCGGGGACGGCCATCTTGTGGATCCTCTGCCGCTGTGCTGCACCACGGGAGGAAGGTCAGGCGTGGGGCACGCCGGGGACTGGCGCTGGTCCTCCGGTGGGGGGGGGAGCGCATTTATTAAAGTTTATTTGGTAAATTGTTTTTAAAAAGTAACAAAAGTGGGTTTATTCAAGACCATGTGGGAATGGTGAGTAGGGTGGGCCTAAAATTGTCACGCTGTTGTGTACCGTTTTGGCTGTGTAGGGGGCATGGTATACACATAAACATATACACACAAAGAAACCGAGAATTTTAGTATATAGATAAGATAAGATAGATAGATATATATCTGCAGGCTTGGTAAATTATAATTCCTTTCTTTGACAGCTTATTGAAAGTTTGAAGGAAGGTCGGGCTGAGGTAAGAAATATGTTATAATAACATTTAATGTCAAACACTAAGATGGTGGTTTCAGTCAAAAGACAAGTTTTTTTTCATGTTAAGAAAAGATATATTTTGGTTACATTGATTGTTTTTTATTGCATAATTATTTGTGGTGAATTCACTGAGCGCTAACCTCGATTCTTATATCGTTAAAAATTCTAGTCAGTCTGTTGTTTAGGGCCAAACAAATCTATTGAGGCCCAATGGATGATGTTTCAGTTATTGGGGCAAATAAATGTGCCTTCTTTATTTAACTACAGTTTTCAGCAATGAATATTTGAAGATGGGCAGGCAGATGTGGCTTCCAAATATGTTTTCCAAATAAGGTGCTATGTAAGTCACATCCATGTAGATTTTTTATCATTTGAATTTGAAGGTATGACTGCAAATGGCTTTTGTGCCTGTGTATATTTATTCTTCCTTATTCTTCTCAGCTTTTGATACTGTTGAACACTGCATCCTTCTATAGTGCCTCTCTTGTCAGTTCATAAGTTAAAGGAGCACAATTAGGCCATTCGGCCCATCAAGTCAGCTCTGCCATTCAATCATGGCTGATCTTTCTTTCCCTCTCAACCTCATTCTCCTGCCTTCTCCCCATAACCCCTGACGCCCATATTAATCAGGAATCTATCAATCTCTGCCTTAAAAATATCCGTTGACTTGGCCTCTGCAGACTTCTTTGGCAATGAATTCCACAGATTCACCACCCTCTGACTAAAAAAGTGCCTCTTCATCTCCTTTGTAAAAGTATGTCCTTTTATTCTGAGCCTATGGCTGCTGGTCCTAGACTTTCCCATTAGTGGAAATATCCTCTCCACATCCACTCTCTCCAGGTGTTTTACACTTAGCTGCATACGACCTAGTTCCATCCTTGTCTATATTTAGTCACCAGCAGTGAGTTTTTTTCCCATGTTCCAAACATTACCTCTTTTCCCCCCCAATAATTTGTACTTAGACCCTTCTATTTCTAATATTGCACATCAACATCATTTGAAATGTAATATTAGTTTCAACAGAGGACATTCTGTTTTGTTTGACTATCTGTCTTGATCTCAAATTGATAATATACCAGATTTTGCTCACCTCTAACAAAGGGGGGGGGGGGGGGGGGGGAAACTTCCTCCAGGAAAACATTCGGAAAATTAAACCCATCATATCTGGTCCCATCTGAATCTCTGTTCCTTATTCATTGACTCCATACTTCTTTCTGGCAATTGTATGAAACCGAAGTGGTTTGTTCAGATTTTTGATGTCATATTTGATCCCGAGTGAACTCTGACATCAACAGTACTAATATCACATTTCTTCACCTCCCTGAAATAATGTCACTGTGGCTCCACTCGTTTGAAACCCTGATCCATGCATACTTTACTGAAGAAGTCTGAAGAAGGGTCTCGACCCAAAACGTCACCCATTCCTTCTCTCCAGAGATGCTGCCTGACCTGCTGAGTTACTCCAGCATTTTGTGAATAAATACCTTCGATTTGTACCAGCATCTGCAGTTATTTTCTTATACTTTACATCAAGATTTGTTTATTCTGTTCTCCATTAATTTGAGGTTATTCAAAACTTGGCCCTAAAACATTCTTTCACCTACCAACGCCCTAAGTCCTAGAATGGGTTTTCAAAATGTTTCTGTCTATCTTACTTATCTTTCCTCCTTCCAGAACCAGCTTTAAACTACCTTTTGACATTGGTATGTTAAAGTTACTTCTTGAAGGAGAAAATAATTATCTCCAATATCTCTCTAATATCTACATCTGTGGTTGGAGTCAGCTTTTCTTTCTAAAAATGTTAATAATTTTTTTTAAATGTAAAGAAGACAACAACTTACATTTATGCAGCACATTTATGTAGCAAAATTCCAAAGATCTTGTAAATAATCATCGTTCATGATTTAAATCTCAAATAGAAATATGAAAAAATGGGTGAAATAAATATTTATTTTGCCAAAATATTTATTGTTAAAGAACCAATAAATAGTTAGGAAAAAAACTGCAGATGCTGGTGTAAATCGAAGGTAGGCACAAAATGCTGGAGTAACTCAGCAGGTAAAGCAGCATCTCTGGAGAGAAGGAATAGGTAGGCTGCCTGACCCGCTGAGTTACTCTCGCATTTTGTGCCTACCAATAAATAGTTTCTCAAGATCTCACACTCTGTGGGAAACTGGTTATGATGCAGTAGTTGAGCTATTTATCACATACTAAGATATTAGACTTGAAAATAATCCACAATACTTCTGATTGAACAGAAGTTAATAATCGGCAATTTAACAATTTTTTTTTAACCTGGACAGGTTAAAAAAAAAATTGTTAAATTGCTGATTTTTGTTCTCTGTTTCCTCCTTCAAATGCCGCCCTAAAGTTACAGCAATTTGCTATTTTGTATAAGGACAAGTGAGTGTCATTGTCTCAGCCCACTCTCTTGTTCAGCAGTGAGTCTTTAATAATGTTATTTTGATATTGAACCATCAGAAACAATTTATGTGTTCACCTGTGTACTTCCTGTTAGGCTGCCGGACGTTTTGATGGCCCAGACAGTCAGGCAGTAAATTAGCAAATGCAGTTCAACCCCATTTGCCTTCTTGAGCTTCATACTCGACGTGCTGCTAAGAGATCATTTGGTCTGTTGCCTGAACGCTGGTGATGCTTTGAAATGAATGTTGTCGCAATTACTTTTCTTTTCCTCCCTGCGGGGAAAACAGTGATTGCTGTTTCCTCACAGCAGATTTGAGATTGGTGATTTGGACTGCAGATGTGAATGTAATTGTATGCACACAAAGCTTACTTTTCTTGTCAAGATATTCATAATTTAAAAAAAGATTGATATCCTTGAATTACAAGGTTGGCAGAAACTTTGGTCAGTGAATGTGAAAAATGAAATGTGGACTTAGCTTATTTGATTGCTGTAAAGGTGAGAGGGGGCCTAGCTATAAGGTATGGGGAGGTGGGAATTAATTGAGATGTGTGGGGTAAGTTTTTTACATAGAGAGGCATGGAACACATTGCCAGGGTTGGTGCGGGAGGCCGATGCAATTGTAGCATATGTGGCTTTACGTAGGCACATGGAAGTTAGGAGTTAGAGGGATATGGGTCATGTAGTGTGAGTACATGAGTGTGGGGACCCAACAGAGACAGTGGAGCACATAGTCATCAGTTGCCCCAAATACCGGCCACTGAATAGTGAACGAGGTCTGATTGACCTGGACGATGACACGTTGGCCTGGCTCACCTCAACGAAGCTGCAGGTCTAAAAGACATACGACAGAAGAAGAAGGGTCATGTACAGGCAGATGAGATCAGTTAAACTTGGCATCATGTTTGGCACAAACATTGCGAGCCAAAGGGCCTGTTCCTCTGCTGTACTGTTCTATGTGCTATGTGCTATTGGTTGAGAATAGTGATCCTTGTAAGGCCCAGCGATTCAAGTATTCCAAATTCCAGAACAATGGAATCTGAGTAGACATGGTCTAGCTGTAACATTTTCAACTTTCTATTCCTAGTAAAGCCCAATTATTGCACAGAATATTCAAATTCTAAACAAGTTTCTTATCTTTTTCATTTAAATTTCAACAGTTCTTTATTGTCACCTATGCACTGCACAGTGATTTTTTTTTGCATAGCTCACACATGCACCTGCTATATTTTGGCACCATTTACAAGAAGGCATAAAATGACATATCATAGGAATATTGATGTTATACATTTAACGATGAAGTGTAGCAGATAGTTGAAAGCATTATAGTTGTCTAACTTTACCTTTCAGATAACAATGAGCTGTGATTATCCTATTTGTGTATAAATTGAAGTAATAATCAAAATATTTTGTGAAACATCCTTTAAAACTTCCTGATTTATTTAACAGATTAAGCAGTGACCGATGAAATTTGCAGACCATGGACGAAGATGTAGGAGGGCTCGACCTGCAGCAACAGGAGCCCAAGGTGATTTTTGATAACACAGGTAATATACAGATTTGTATTGTAACATTAAGAATATTTAGGGGGTATTTTTCTGTGTGTTCTTTTGGACGGTGGCTCAGTGGTAGAGGGAAAGAAGCTCCAACTCTGTTCTTGTGGTTGGCAGAAAGTAACACCAGCAAAGGGCCTGAGAATATATCAGTTAAGGAAGAGTTGCCTGTTAGAGGGAGCGCAGAGACATCAGACTGAGAAATCAGTCAAGTGAAGTGAAGTCCAACGGCTGGTAGAAAACCACAGTTCGCAGGATATCATTATCCTTGTCACTGATGCAGAGGGAACAAGCACTGTTGAGGGGGATCTAGGCATTGGCATTGGGCTTGGTTTTCTTAGTTGAGCACTTATCCTGGTGTTTTAACAGTAATTCAGTTAGGATGAGATTCTTATAAATATGGATCGGTGTTTGATTTTTGCCACAAACTCAGAGGGCTGAAGGATCTGTTTCTCCGCTCTACCTCGCTACGACTGAGAAGTGAAACGGTGTTAAATAATTGAACCTACTAGCTTTATGAATGGATTTGATGTCTTATAAATATGGATCAATAACAATGTATATGTCCTGAGCGTAACTGAAAAAAGCAATATGATAGTTTAACAGAGATAAACAGCTATTTCAAACCTGTTTTAATGGGCAAAATATTTGAATCTCTGAGGAAGTGTATAACTTCATTCAAAAAAGTACCGATTTATCATGGCTAATTAGAATGGATTTGTTAATTGAAGATGATATCTGTCAATTTTTATTTAATTTTTTGAGGAATTAGTGGGGAGAATTGATGAGTGAATGGAGAGCATTGCGTTTCAAGTAGTCAATATGGATTTTAACAAAAAATTTGACGTCTCGCAAAACACGACAGTGAAAAAGTAAAAGTCCATGTATCCGAGGAAGATTGGATTGGACCCAAAATTGATGCATTGATATGATAATGGAGCACCGTAGGTGACTGCTATTTGTATACATTGGGTATGCAAGCGAAGAATCTCACTGTGCCTAGTCACATGTGACAATAAAGTATTCCATTCCATAATGGTTGACCAGGGTTTTGTGACTGGAATGCTGTTTTTTGTTCGGGTTTTTTTGTACTATATATTTTTAGACTTAAATATAAGGGTTAAGTTAGCGAAGTTTGTAGGTGATTCAAAAAAAATTCATGTGGTTGACAGCAAACAGAAATACTTTAGACTGCAGAAATATTTAAATGATCTGGTCATTTGGACAGGAAAGTGACAAATTAAATTCACTCCCCACACATGTAGGATAATGCATTTATCCACAAATTCTTACCAGTAGCAGAGCAGGTAGATAAGGTGGTTAAACACGGCATTTGGATATTTTGCTATATTAGCTGAGTCACAGATAACAAGAGCTAGGTGGTTACATCAGAAGTGTGCACAACAATGTTTTGACTACAGCTTGAATGCAGTTCGGTCAGCACTTAACAGGCAAAAAGTGCAGGAGAATGTTCGGAACAGATTGTCCAGCCCTTGCAACGATGGGTGAATGTTAGCTATGAGGAAAAGGTTTGATTGTTTTGTTTGGGAAGTGCAAGTTGGGTGGAGTCTTATGTGAGGTGTATAAATTACAAGGGACTTTGCGTACGTAGTTAGGAAAGGACATTTTTGATGAATCAAAAAGGGAAGTAATTTGTTGAAGGTTTAGAAGGGCGATTAGGAAGAATAGTTACACCACGGGGGTAAGCATTTACATGTCACCACCTGGAATGGTGGTAGAGGCAGGAACCCGCATCATATGTAAAAAGTACTCAGATATGCTCTTGAGATATTGTGACCTGCAGAGGCAAGAGTTGTAAGATAGGCCTTGACAGCGTTGCTTCGAATGTCACAGCGTTGCTTCGAAAGTCATACATTTTCTATGATATAACTTTTATGTTAACAAAATAATCATGCTTTGTTTTTGCATGTCAAGGGAAACTATTGAATGTTTTTAAGAAAATTTCCATTTTCCAGTTCACGACGTGTCTTCTCAACATATCGATGGGCACCATATTTTTGTGGAAGTTCAAGACGCTATCTTTGTAGATTCCAATATTGCTCCTGGATCCCACTTTGTGTCTGATGACACAGACTCTGTCGTAATACAGGATGCCATTGAAGATGTTGTGACTGAAGATGTCCACTGTCCTGATATTATTGAGGAGCCAGAAACTATAATTATTCCTGAACAAGTACTGGACACAGATGTTGCCACAGAGGAAACTTTGACCACAATTCCTGAAGACGTTTTGACGTCTGATATTACCTCAGAGGCAATGTGTGTAGCTGAACATGTACTGACAAGTGAGTCGATACATGTGTCTGATATGGCGACTGATGAGCACGTTGCAGTCACAGAAGCTGAAATAGTCGCAGACACCTTGTTACCAGATGTGGAAGATGTTCTGGTGGCGGACTCTGCTGCGGAGACTGTGATCGATACACACAGTTTACATGTTCAGAGGCAGGAGACGGTTCCTGTAACCATCGAGGCACCTGCTGGAAATAAAGGCACTAGAGAAGATTATTTAATGATTTCCTGTAAGTGACGAGAGAGGTAGGCCTTTGGCACATGGAAAATGAAGTAATAATGCAATTTGTTCCTTTATCCCTGCAAACTAGTTGATTAAATTGTAATATATCATTTTATATTATAAAATTACTTGGGGTGTGAAACTTTCCAATATATCATTGAAATATAATTTAAATTAACTTAATAAGATTTGTTTTATAATTATGATATATAAGACGTAGGAGGAGTAATGGAACGATTGGTTCCTCAAATGTGCTGTTCCATTCAGTAAGATGGCTAGTCTGATCTTGTCCTAGCTTTGTTTTCTTCCATTCGTCATTCCCTTTTAGAGAAAATAAATCTTCTTTTCAGTCTTCAATATATTCAATGATTCAACTTTATAGCAGGGAATTCCAAAGATTTGTGACCTTCTGAAAGAAGGAATTCCTCTTCATCTCCATCTTAAATGGACAACTTTTAAACTGAAATGAATATTTCTATATTCCCCCAAGAAGGAAGTGTTTTCTCGGCATCTGTCCAACTAATATGCCTCAGAATCTTTCATGTTTCAATTACATATACTGTAATAAACATGCTATCTTTCCAGTTGTTATTTTAATTATTTTCTCTAATGGCGTGCCAGGTTTTTAAGTTTCATGTGCAAGGTCCCTAAAATGGCCTAAACTGCGACTTAGTAATAGCAAGAATTGCATACACTTCCATGACCCAGAAATGTTGAGGTGAATCTAGACACTTTTATAGTTACAATTGTTACAATTGACAAAGAGGTTAAATAAAGCATGTTTATGGTCCACTTGGCTTTGTGCCATGCATGGTAATGATCTGTGCCATGTGAAAGATTTTTTTAGGAAAGATCATGCTGCTGAAAATACAATTCTACTTCAAACAAAGCTAAGTCCCAAAAAACAAGTAAATTTGGGATGAATTCTGAACCAGTCTGGGTGGAAAAGGTTGTTTGTTTTCTCATGTTATTTATCTTTTTCCAAGTGCCTTGCTCAGTGAAACATAGGATTAGGGCATTTGGGCCTTTGAGCCTGCCTCACCGTTCATCCTCTTTCTCAAGAGTACAATCCTAATTCGGGCAAATGGAATTAGTGTAGATGAACAAAAAGATGGTTAGGGATATGTTGGGCCAAAGGGCCCATTTTGTACTGTTAATCTCTATGACTCGAATATTATAATCTTGCTCACCCTATACTCTTAATACCTTTTATGCCTAAAAAATGTACCTATCTCATTCTTAACCATATTCAGAGACTTGGCCACCGCAAGCATAGCTACGCATGACCTTTTCTTTGTCTGGTACTTTTAAATGATTCCTCCCACCTTCCTATTGTAATTAATATCTTGGTTAAAATGCTGGTTTTCTTTCTTTCTCTCCAATCCCTCCAATCTCTGTAGCATTTTCTCTTTGGTCCCAATGTGCACATGCCACTGTTGCCTACATAGGAAACTTGGAAGAGGTAGCGAAAGAACGTGCAGTTGTCACGATTAGTCTTTATTGCAAGCACGTTCAAAAAAAGCCATCGAGTATTCTGTGTTTCTGCTAAACAGACACCAGCTACAAAAACATGAAAATAATACTATGTGGTTGAATTGCAGGAGACACATTTCCTTCAAAGTTTCACCCGTTTTCTGCTTACATTCACCAGCAAAGACTACTTGTCCATAAGCACTTTGTGCTTTTTGTTCGGAGGGGCTTTGCCAATTACACCTTTTATCCAGGAAGATTGAAATGCTACATGAGAAACATAGAAAATAGGTGCAGGAGGAGGCCATTCGGCCCTTCAAGCCAGCACCACCATTCATTGTGATCATGGCTGATCATTCTCAATCAATAACCTGTGCCTGCCTTCTCCCCATATCCCTTAATTCCACTAGCCCCTAGAGCTCTATCTAACTTTTACTTATTTGAAAATAATTTTAACGAATTATGCTTTTTTTCTACATTTCTTTGTATTTTAGAACGTTTTAGATTTATTTTTGCCATCATTGTTGAGCATGAATTATACTGCTTCATTGGAGGCGATTAAAAATGTTGAAACAATTACTTTGATGCAGAACACTAAGTGATTTGTACATCCATGTGTTATTGTAATCTATGTGTTTCAAGACATCAGATCATATGTGCAGGATTAATGGTAAATGTTATGCGTTTTTTAAAAAGTGGATGATGATGGAGGAAAGGTTGGTCATGGAGGAAATGGTGAGCTGAAAATTGAAAGTGGACTATCAGCACAGGGTGAACATTTAAAAGAAGATGACACCTGCGGTGATGTTATTAAAGTTTACATTTTCAAGGCAGATGATGGCGATGATGATTTGGGTAAGTAATCTGGGTGAAGTAATATTTTTGCATTCTGTTTTAAAGCCTACCAAAAGAACAGCATATGACGGAGGGGCAAGTAGGAATTACAACTAGTCACTTCAATTAAAAATATTGGACACGCTAAATGTTTTGTTTTTTTGTTTGTGTGGGGCTTTGGTATTTTGTTGTGATGCTGACTTAAAAATAATGTAGCTGTTTATTAGTTTGTATATTATTGTTTATTACTTTAGCACATTGTTCACATATTGTCATGGATATTTCTTCCTGTTTATATGTAACGACCTGCTAGCCCCTACAAAGTATGCAGATTCTCTCGGTTTCCTTTGAAATGTTTAATGTGGGAAATTTCAACTCGCAATAACGAGAAAATAACGCAACGAGAAAAAATTATTTTTAAAAATCCACCAGAGTGAAAACTTAAAGACAGAGAGACCAATCGTTTTTTGATTTGTCCTTTGTCGTGTTTTCTTCTGTTGTTCTTTTGCATAATTGCAGGAGCCCATCAAATACCTGCAGTGCTCAAATTTTAAATGATTTGACAATGCCCATCGTAACTTCCCCTGTGTGGTGTTTCATCAGTAAACACTTGTGAAATTTCTGTATAAGTGAAACATATTTTGATGGGCATGGTGGAGTCCTGGAATGGGGAGGTAAATGTTTATTTTATAAAATGATATACTGTATCATGATGAAGTAAATTTAGAGTTCGGAAATGATGTAAGTGATGGGGATGAGTGACTTCTCAGTGATGAAGCATAATGATGATTTTCTCCTGCAATTTAAGGTGGAACCGTGGACATCGGCGAAAGTGAAGCCGACAATGATCATGGAGTCGGATTACTGGAACAGGGCAACATGGGCAGAATATCACGAGAGAAAATGGTTTACATGACTGTTAATGATCCTAATCAGGAGGATGAGGATATGAGTAAGTTAAAATTCCTAATTTGTTTTTGCGCTGAACTAAAACACCTATCGTTAAATCCCATCTAAGCAAAATTATAACAAATTAAAAACATTGAATGGCTGAAAATTGAATGAATGAAAGTGGATTACTGTTCCCAGGATATAGACTTTTGGACTTTATTTTAGAGATACAACGCAAAAACGGACCCTTCGGCCCACTGAGTCCGCGCTGACCAGCGATAAGCCCCTTACACTCGTACTATCCTATACAATTTACAATTACAGAGACCTATAAACCTGTATGTCTTTGGCGTGGGAGGAAAACGGGGCACCCGGAGAAAACCCACGGAGTCACAGGTAGAATATACAAACTCCTTACAGACGACTGCAGCCAAAGTCAGGATCAAACTCAGGTCTCTGGCGCTGTAAGGTGGCAGCTCTACCACTGCACCGTCCCATTTTTAAAAATACTTGTGATGATACAGTGGACCTTGGACTAGACTATATCTTTTGGAAGTCCATCTTGAACTGTAGGGATAATATGTGGAAAGATTATTCTGGTATTGGATGATGTTGCTTGTAATACTAATTAAATTCAATTTTGAATCTCAACTAGATATTTTTAAAACAATATTTTGTGCAATCTTTAACCACTGAAAGAATGCCTTTTCAATGATAAGTACTAAAGTTATAGATTATGTAGGTGGCCTCTTGACATATGACGTGTAGATGATATTCTGATATTTGTGGCTTAAAGCTGACAATCTCTCGTGGAGAATGTCTGCTTCCACAGAGCACACCACAGAGTAAGGCAGTCGAATGGTGGAGAGCAGAGCTATATAAGTCCCACAAGTAAAGGAGCTAAAAGGTATCAAACACCATGAGTGTCAAAATGCCAAATTTCTGAATTTTCATGACATTCCGAAGCTATTTAAGAGGTTTTTTTAACATCCCGATTAACAACTACTTAGTTTTACGTAACTCTGCACCTTCTTTGAAGTGAAGGCATCCCCATCTGGATGCAGGGTACTCGTGCAAATTCCTCACTAAAATTTGCCCAATTTTTAATTCTTTCACTGAAGTCAGAGTCCAGCATTGGAACACAATCGAGAGTGCAGTAGTGAATTATTGTCGATGACTATGAGATATTGTTGTTTGGAAGTTACAGAACCACATTCCAGCCATTATAATTAATCTTGATTCATCTGTTCAGCCTTGTCAAGAAAATATTTTGTTTGTCCTTTGAATGTGGGTAGTACAGGCAATATTTGCTGTACTTAAGTTGGCATTAAATGTTTGCTTTCAAAAGTGATGATTCTTAAGACTAAATGGCCATTTGAGGAGCTTTATGAGAGGGTACCATATCATGGAATCACATCTTGACGAGCAAATTAGTTTAACCAGGCTAGGTGAGTATTTTGATACTAAAATTACCAGATATATTTGAATGTAGTTTCATTCCTTACAATGGGTGTGAATTCAGCTTTCAACCACAGGATTTCTAATTCAATAATCTAATTGTAATACTATTGTAACTTAAATAAAGCATTTTATAATTATTAAATTCAAGTTATTCATACATGCACATCAGTCAATTGATCAGTAAATTACTCTTGTTTATGTTGTAGTGAACACAACACAACATGAGGAGAATTGCTATCTTCAAGCAAGTAAGTGCCTATTATTTAATTTCAGTTATCCGTTCAAGTTTTTAACATTTGAACAGCCCAGGAATTCTATGTGGGTTATTAATAAAATTAGTCTTTTTTAAACTGCTATTTTGCATAATAAAATTGTAATCTACTTCTCGTACATTTTACATGATTCTTCCACTCCAAAACACAAGAAAAGGGCGGTCACGGTGGCGTAGCGGTAGAGTTGCTGCCTTACACTGAATGCAGCACCGGAGATCCGGGTTCAATCCCGACTACGGGTGCTGTCTGTAAGGAGTTTGTATGTTCTCCCCGTGACATACGTGGGTTTTCTCTGAGATCTTCGGTTTCCTCCCACACTCCAAAGACGTACAGGTTTGTAGGTTAATTGGCTTGGTAAATGTAAAAATTGTCCCTAGTGGGTGTAGGATGGTGTTAATGTGCAGGGATCACTGGTCGGCACGGACCCGGTGGACCGAAGGGCCTGTTTCCGTGCTGTATCTATCATTTACATTGGTGTTCATGTGGCAAGTACCAATGAATAATGCCAATGATCCAAGTAACTTCTAAATGCATAACTCAGAGATTTATTTGAAATATAGTGAGAAATTTGTAAAATAAGTTAATTTGAATGCGTTGGAGAGATTTTATCGTGCCTGTTTTCCCAGATTGTGCTGACATTGCAGATGAAGTTTACATGGAAGTCATAGTTGGGGAAGATGAAGCAACGGTGGGCCATGACCAGCATGGTGATGATACCGATATTAGCAAAACATTTGTTCCTGTTGCTTGGGCTACTGCATATGGTAAGTTTATTTCAAGGTTTTAAACAGCTACCAGTTAGGATCAGGGACAAAACACTGCTTCCAATTAGAGGACGAAAGTTTGACTAACTCTTTCAACTAGCATTTGAACTCTCATGCTGACTAGTTATTCCCACAGGATGTTATAGTGCACTTAGAAGACAAGCTAAGGATCATTGCAGAAACACTCATCGCCACTGAGTAGAGAATATCATAACCAGAATCACAGATCTATGGGATATTATGTCTTTCCTTTTAAAAAAAAATGTAGTTTGGGCACAAGTGGAAACATAATAGTTAGAATTGAAATGGGACGATCTACTTAAATTGTATCATTTGTTCCATGTTTACGGCTTTGAGATCAAATCAAAAATGTGTTCACTGATATCGGTGCTCATGGAACTAGAGATTTTGTTGCTTGTATGATTTGAACATTCACTGAGCCCACTGTACAGTAAACTCTCGTTATAATGGGCCGTGGGTTGGGGTGGATGATGTCCGTTAATGCTGATTGTCTGTTATAACTGAGTAAGGGCTTAGCTCCAACCACCTCGTAAATAATGAGTTTTCAAATACAAAGTTCTTTTTAATGGCTAAAATGTATTTTTGTTACAACAAGCTAAAAATACTAAAGGCTATTTGTTACATTGTTTAGTAAGAGTTCATAAGTCATAGGAGCAGAAGAAAGCCATTCGGCCCATCACGTCTATTCTGCCATTCAATCATAGCTGGTCTTTCGAAAGGTGCGTCCTTTTATTCTGAGGCCATGGCCTCTGGTCCTGGACTCTCCCAGTAGTGGAAACATCCTCTCCACGTCCACTCTATCTAGGCCTTTCACTATTCGATTTTAACCTTAATGATGATTGCCCATTCTATCTTGAAAACATTCCCTTCCTGTGATCAAATTATTGGGAGACTACCTAATGCATAAAATGGCAAAAATGTATGTTTTTGTTTCATTATCTATGCCGTTTTGAGTTTTTGCCTAAAATAATTAGATGAAAAGAAATCAAACCAGATTATTGTAGTTTTTCCAAATTTATAATGTTTGAGGGTTTTTTCTGTAGAATATTCATTGCTTTATATTGTCCTTTGAATGGACTGTATTGCCCAAATTAACTGGATTGAGAGAGTGATTTTTATGTATAGAATAGGAAAATATATGAATTCATCTGATATCGACAAATAAGCGGATGATGTAACTGGTTATTGTGGCCTTTCAGGTAACAGTTCGGATTCTGTGGACATCAAGAATGAAACTGGCAGCCACATCATACAGGCAGATGGAACTGAGCTTGCGAGGCTGGTAAAACCAAAGTCAAGGAAAAGGAAGAGACTTGAAAGTAGGCAGTATCAGACAGGTACTGAACTATACTTTACTTCTAATGCTCGGTCATTCTTCTTTACTAAACATAGCACAAAAAGTAAGGAAATTTGTGTTTGGTAGATTATTTCTTTGTTGTAACAATGCTTCTTGGCAATAAATCTTATACCGTTGGAAAGCCTGTTTATTTCCCTTTTAAATGGTGCCACATTTGTAAGGAACATGCATTTGTGGGATGAGCAGCAGAGCTGAGTATATGGGTTGCGCCCATGAAAAATTTGCCAAATCTTCTCTGCCAATGCCAAACAGCTTATTCTGCTGTTGCTATTGACTCTTGTTTTGAGCTTCTGGTACCCCAGGTGCTGACAATCAGGTGCCTGATTGGCACCTGATTGGCAGCATCTGTGAGCATGGGCCCTGCTACAGTGGTCAGTAGGTGTCTGCTCCAAGAATCAGCATGCCACGTTTGACTGATCTGGATAGGGCCCGTGCGATAGGGCAACTTCAAGTTGGTGTTCCGCAAAACCAAGTTGCGGCATTATTTGGAGTGAGCCCTAGTACCATCTCCAAAGTGAAGGCCAAGTTCCATATAACGGGGGATGTCAGAGACAGGGCGCGAAGGGGGCGTCCTAAGAAGATGACACCCGAAGAAGACCATTTCCTCACCCTGTCAGCACTTAGGAACCATAGGCTGTCTTCTACAGATTTGCAGTCAAGGTTTGCAGGACGATATGGCCGACGGCTCTCTGCCCAGACATTTCGGAACAGACTGCACGCAGCCGATCTCCGGTCTCATAGGGCTGCCAGGAGGCCTGCCATGACTGCCCTTCACCGTCACTGGAAAAACGAGGCTTGTCATCATTGGAGGCAATCTCAATGCAGAGAGATATCGAGATGAGATTCTGCAACCAGTGGCAATCCCATATCCCACAGTCTGGGACCGAACTCTATCCTCCAAGATGACAATGCTCGCCCCCACAGAGCAGGGTTTCTCAGAGACTACCTCCAGAATTTGGGAGTGGAGAGGATGGAATGGCCTGCCAGCAGTCCTGACCTCAACCCCATTGAACACTTGTGGGATCAGCTTGGGCGTGCTGTTCGTTCCAGAGTGACCAACACAACCACGTTGGCTGACTTGCGACAAATGCTGGTTGAAGAATGGGATGCCATCCCACAACAGTGTGTGACCAGGCTGGTGACCAGCATGAGGAGAAGGTGCCAGGCTGTTGTGGCTGTGTATGGTTCTTCCACACGCTACTGAGGCTCCTGTTTATTAAATGAATAAATTGTTAAATTGCCAATATGTCTTGTTTCTTCAGACTTCAATCATCCAATCCACCAAACAACACCGAACAAGAGTCAATGGCAGAATAAGCTGTTTGGCATTGGTAGAGAAGATTTGGCAGATTTTTCATGGGCGCAACCCACATACTCAGCTCTGCTGCTCATCCCACAAATGCATGTTCCTTACAAATGTGGCACCATTTAAAAGGGAAATAAACAGGCTTTCCAACGGTATAAGATTTATTGCCAAGAAGCATTGTTACAACAAAGAAATAATCTACCAAACACAAATTTCCTTACTTTTTGTGCTATGTTTATATCTGCCAAAGCAGTCTCTTGTCCTCTTTTTCCCTCCTGATTTCCCTTTTAAGTGAATTCCGACATCCACATACGCCTTAAATGAATTTATTTAGGACACCTGCCCTGCCTTATATTCCAAGAGGAGATCATGTTTTACCCCTGCTACAGTAGACTATCAGCATATTGATTGAGAACATTTTCACTGTCAACACAAATTTCATCCCATCCAAGGCCTTGGCACTGAGTCATTCTTAAAAATGAGTAAAAATCCCACGTCATTACTACCTAATTATTCCTGCCGCTGTGATTTCCATACATATTTCCTCATCTAATTCCTGCTAACTATTCTCTTTGTGCAACCTTTAGTGATTCACAGGAATTTGCTGCGTGCTGACCACCAATTGAAGCTTCTGCCTCCTGATGATTTTATCCCACAATGTGTTTCTGCAGAAATCGGCTGCACTATTTGCATATTTAAGATTAAATCTATCTTAATTTCCCAGAATGTAGTATCAGTCAATGTAAAATAGAAACCTAATATTTTCCTCTCCATGCTTCCTCCAAATGCACCTCCCATGCCAAACTGAACTCCTCCCATATTTCTCTGAAAGCATCTTATCGCATCTAACCTTTCAATTAGAAGAATTTAGGCGGGTTATTTGTTCTTGTGAGAGCTTGATGAAACTAAGTACTGCATTTCTCATTAGCAGATGCTACAGGCAAGTATTTGATTTGGCTCCTTTTACTTTAGGTAAGGTCATTATGACAGCTTTACTTTGGACTTCAGAGATACAGCATGGAAACGGGCCCTTCGGCCCACCGAGTCCACTCCGACCAGCGATCACCCCGTTCACCAGCACCATCCTTCACACTAGTGATAACTTACAAAAGTCAATTAGCACCCAAACTTGTACATCTTTGGAGTGTGGGAGGAAACCGGAGCACCCAGAGAAAACTCGCGTGGTCAAAGAAAGAACATGCAAACTCCATACAGGCAGCACCGTTGTCAGGATCGAACCTGCTCTTTAGATTAGTTTAGAGATACAGCGCGGAAACGCCCTTCAGCGAACCCCACAGATTAACACTATCTTACACATACTATGGACAATTTACACTTACACCGAGCCAATTAACCTACATATCTGTACGTCTTTGGGATGTGGGAGGAAACCAAAGATCTCGGAGAAAACCCACGGGGAGAACATACAAACTCCGTACAGACAGGGCCCGTAATCAGGATCGAACCTGGGTCTTTGGCTCTCTGACTCTGTAAGGCAGCAGCTCTACTGCTGCGGCACTGTGCCACCTTCTTTATGTGGAATGTAAAGGACATATTCCCCTTTATGTGAAGGTTGAAAATGATTTTGTTCAATCTCAAATCAGGTTTATCTGAACAAAGTAAATCATAATGTATGAAATGTGAATTTGTTTTGGTAGATAGGGAAACAACATAAACATTTGGTGGTAGGCAAGGAGTAGTTAAGTTTGAAAGAGTTAATATATAGTTTTAAATGAAAATAGTTGTTGTTATCCAAGTATACAAATCACTGGTATTTAATGCAAATGTAGAGCAAAGTATTAAGAAGGGAAATGATACATTGGCCTTTATTGTAAGAAGATTTAAGTAAAGACTTCTTACTGAAATTATATAAGACTGTAGTGCGGTGAGACATGGATCTTCCATAAGATCTGGTCCCCCTATTTCGGAAAGAATATATGTGTGGTGTAGGGAATGCTAGAAAGGTTTGTTGAGGGATTGTCTTTTGAGGAGAGATTAAGCAGACTGGGACCATATTCTTTAGACTTCAGAAGAGTAGGGGGTGACTATTAAAATTCTTACTGTGCTTGATAGGGTGGATGCTGAGATGATGTCCGCCTGACTGGTGTGTGGAGACCCAGCAGTCAGTGTCTCAAAATAAGGGGGTCCATCATTCGGGACTGAGATGAGAAGGGCTTTATTTTCACTCAGAAGGTAGTGAGTATTCGGAATTCTCTACCCAAGAGGATTGAGGAGACTCAGTCACTGAGTGTATTCAAGACAAAGATCGATGGATTTATGAATAGATGGGGAATAAAAGGATATGGAGTTCGTGCAGGAGATAGTGACATTGAAATAATAGATCAGCCGCAATCCTTATTAAATGGTGGAAGAGGTGCAAGTATCTGACTGCTTTCGTTTGTTATGTTCTCATATTTCTGTATTGGCTTGGCCAAGTTGCCACACTGAAGAAAGGTAATTCTAACATTGGGAACTAAAAGACAGTAGGAGCAACCCGTGTCAAAACTACCCCATCATGATTGACTTTTGATGCAGCAATAACATAGTAAAGTCGCAAACAACACATAATCCTCCGAGATTTCCGCCACCTCCAATGGGATCCCACCACTAGCCACTTTTACCCATCTCCATCCCTTTCCCTGCAGAGACCGTTCCCTCAGCAACTCCCTGGTTAACTCATCCCTTCCCACCCAAACCACTCCCTTCCCAGGTACCTTCCCCTGCAACCAGCAGAAGATGCAACACCTGTCGCTATTCCTCCTCCCTCGACTCTGTCCAGGGACCCCGACAGTCCTTTCAAGAGAGGCTCACTTGCACCTTCTCCAACCTCATCTACTGCATTCGTTGTTCAAGATGTGAACTCTTATACATCGGCGAGACCAAACTCAGACTGGGCGATCGTTTCACAGAACACCTTCGCTCAGCCCACCTGAACCAACCTGATCTCCTGGATGCTGGACACATTAATTCTCCTTCCCATTCCTACACAGACCTCTCTGTCCTCGGTCTCCAGTGAGGCTAAACGAAAATTGGAGGAACAGCATCTCATGTTTCGCTTGGGCAGCTTATAGCCCAGTGGTATATTGATTTCTCTTACTTCAGGAAGCCCCGGCATTCCCTCTCTCTCTATCCCTCCCCCACCCAAGTCACTGTAGCTTCTCATTTTCACCCTACAAACAGCTTACAATGGCCTGTATCCTTTATCACCGCTACCTTTTTGCATATCTTTCATTCATTGTTCTTTATCTCTCCACATCACCATTTATATCTCTCGTTTCCCTTATCCCTAACCAGTCTGAAGAAGGGTCTCGGCCCAAAATGTCACCCATTCCTTCTCTCCAGAGATGCTGCCTGTCCCGCTGAGTTACTCTATCTTTTTGCGTCTATCTTCGGTTTATACCAGCATTTGCAGTTCCTTCTTACATACGATATTGTGTGATGTTTTCTGACTGGATTTTGCAAGTTACAACTAAATATAGGCAAATATATTTGTATATTCAGCAAATAAATATATACAAAGAGTTGGCACCTAGCTGGTCAAGATGCTGGGAATTATTTAGAAAGGGTAGCCTTTATACATTAATAGTTGTTTTATTGTGTCCCAAGAATCTGCATTTGTTTCTAGATGTCGTAGATAAATTGCTGTCACCCATTATTATTTCTTCACTGCATTTCGTCCCATGTTCCAATCCTGCTATGCACAGATTGTAACACCTCAATTGGTGCTCTGGTTAAGGTTAGCTGACATGCCAGCAATAATTTACATTATTCAGCAGTTGTAGCTGCACAAACAATCCTTTCAATGGTAGGTGCCAGAAGGAAAATTTAAATTGTATTTTATTTTGCAAAGCTGATATTTCTTACGCTTTGGAACAAGATATTTGCATAAAGGCGTAATTCAAACTCAAAGCCAAACATAAAGCCAGAAGTGAAATTGAATGTAAGAATATTGTTGGAAGTCTTGATTACAGAGATGTTTCTTCATTTTTTGAACTTGCGTTCTTGTTAGCTAATCATTCATGCCAAGTAACTGATTTTTTTTCCTTATTCTGATGCAGCAATCATCATAGGACCTGATGGCCATCCTATAACTGTTTATCCATGCATGACCTGTGGGAAAAAGTTTAAGTCCAGGGGCTTTCTGAAAAGGCACATGAAAAATCATCCAGAGCAGCTGACCAAGAAAAAATACCAGTGTACAGACTGCGATTACACTACCAACAAGAAAACTAGTTTACACAACCATCTGGAAACCCACATGCTCATGAATAAAGTAGAGAAGACCTATGAATGTGATGAGTGTGGCAAGAGGTTTACTCACCCAGGAGCTCTGGTTTCCCATAAGTTAGTTCACCAGGAAAAGGGAGCCACAAAGATGCACAAGTGCAAGTTTTGTGATTATGAGACTGCAGAGCAAGGGCTCCTGAACCGCCACCTCTTGGCTGTGCACAGTAAGAATTTCCCTCACATATGTGTGGAGTGTGGAAAGGGTTTTCGCCATCCGTCGGAACTGAGGAAACACATGCGAACCCACACTGGGGAGAAACCCTACCAGTGCCAGTACTGTGACTATAAGTCAGCAGATGCCTCCAACCTCAAGACCCACATGAAGACAAAGCACAGCAAGGATCTGCCATTCAAGTGTGAGAACTGTTTGATGACATTCACGGATGCCAAAGAACTGCAGAAACATGTGGCCATTCATCAGGGACACAAAACCCACCAGTGTACACATTGCGATCACAGAAGTTCCAACTCCAGTGATCTGAAGCGCCATATTATTTCAGTCCACACTAAGGACTATCCTCACAAGTGCGAGGTATGTGACAAGGGTTTTCATCGACCCTCGGAGCTCAAGAAACACATGTCAACTCACAAGGGTAAAAAACTGCACCAGTGTCGGCACTGTGACTTTAAAATTGCAGACCCTTTTGTTCTTAGCCGACATATTCTTTCAGTCCACACCAAGGATCTGCCGTTCAGATGTAAACGTTGCAAAAAAGGCTTTCGTCAACAGATTGAGCTCAAGAAGCATATGAAGACCCACAGTGGCAAAAAGGTTTATCAGTGTGAGTACTGTGAGTACAGCACTACCGATGCATCAGGCTTCAAGCGACACGTTATTTCCATTCACACAAAGGACTATCCCCATCGCTGTGATTACTGCAAAAAGGGCTTCCGAAGGCCCTCAGAAAAGAGCCAGCATATTTCTCGCCATCACAAAGATGCTGTTATGGTGGAAGGGTTGGCATGAACTACTTTCAATTTAGAAAGCAAATGCTTCTTTTACATTCGTTGTACAAAAAAGGAATATTTGTGTCCTTTCATTGTTAATGACTTGGAAACTTAAATTCATGCTGATTACTGAACTAACTATTCTCTCCATTGTATTGTGCCATGGATTGGAGCTTCAGCTTAACATGTAAAGTTGTATGTCCTCTGTCTTGGAAATCCATTAAATGGACATTTTGTTTTGCAACATGGTGTCAGCTCTTTCAAGAGATGAAAGTAATAGGCTAGTTGCCATCAGTCAGCTGCAGTTCATGGTCCCTGCCATTATAATTATCGGACCCAAGATTAGCATTATATTCAAGCACAATTTTGCTTCATATGATTATTGATGGAAAACATGGCGATTTATCAGTTTGTCTTATTGCTCAGTTTTGTTGGGGTGCTACAGTTTTTGTGCTTGCTTGCTAACTGGCTGAACACATTTTCAGCATATTCTTCTGTATTTTGAAACTTCCTTTTGTTTGAGCTGTAGTTATATTTTCCAATATGCTTCTGAAGCTGCAATGTATTATGGTAATAGTGTGTTTTCCATCTTTATTTGAATCTCGATTTTTATTACAATTCCATGTTTTAAAAAGTAGGGGGAAGAACCTTCAATGATATGATGTTGAACCTCAAGGCCTCCTCCGCCTTAGTGCATTTACTTGTATTTCCAGGTGTGCTTCATTCCTCTGTATTGTGTGGTCTAGCAATGCATCGTGGTGGCAGAATTCTCTCAGCTAATTTACTTTTCCAGAAATTGTGTAAAAAGAATGACATTATTCATGTTTTTACAAGTGTACACATTTTTTTCCAAAATTATATTTTGCCAATGTCTGTATCTTGTATAAATAAAACAAATAGCACTATATGTTTTCTAAAAAAAAAGTCCAGTGCTTTCTGTAGTACACTGCAGCTTAGTTTTCAGTTAACAACAATATGTGTCTGTCCTGCATAAGCTACAAAAATAATAGCTGAAAATAACCCGGATGGTTAACTATATCCTGCTCTACACAATGTACCGCAATCTGATCACACTGGACTGGAAGTCAGGGTGAAGGTCAGAAACAGAAATTAGTATTCTCTGTATGATTAAATCGTTATAACATAAATGCAAAAGAAGTGGTGGAACATTTAAAATTCAAAGAATCGACTAATGAAAATTATGCGGTGTGGAGTAACACTCAGAAGCAGTCTTCACGTAGTTACTTCACGAAGTTATTTGCAAACCAGGATTCAATTGGAAGCATAAGGAAATCAGAAAATTGCAGCATTATCTTAATATTTCAGGTCTGTATATTTTAGAGAGTGTTTGAACTTCAAAATGGAGTACAGCATACGATTTCTACAGAATCCTCAACCTGTTGAAAAATAATTAGGCGGGCATTATGTACATTAGTATCATTCATATTATGTACATTAGTATTATGTACAGTGCCTAAAAGGGAATCTATGTTGAAACAAATTTCAAATGAAAGATCCAGGAATCATATTATTATATATAACTTACAGATTAAATCCTCCACGTGTTCTCGAGACATTGGACATTATTCAATGTTTACTACATTATTTATAACAAAAAAATGGGGTACTACATAATTGTACAGCACAGTCATTAACCATTGTTTAAATTATTCAAAAAACAGTAATCTAATTTAAAGTTACGTATTCAATCCTAAAGTTAAATACATTTTTAACTGTTGTACGGTTTGGTTTTTAACAAATACATTTGTTGAAATAATTCAAAAATGTATGGAAGAGTATTTTTTTCTGAATATTATCTTAATGATTTTAATACATACCCCAATCCTTTACTAAAATATACACTTTAGCAACTTCGCACCATGATTTTTAAATTGACATGAACCTGATATTGAGACAGTACCCAGTCTTTTTCCGGTGTTTTGTAATTTTAATTCCTAAAAGATCAATTGTATCTGGATGAAATTTCTTTGTGTCTTTAGAAACATATTTGGCATTAAATTTGAACTCTCACACTGGGAGGATAAGAAACTTGCTAAAGTGTGCACTGACAACAAATGCTGTACTTTTGGTTGAACTTGTGTACTGATTGTACTTTACAGCCTGAGGCTGTGTTGTACGTCATCATCACGATGTTCATCAGACTTACTGAGGAAAAATTTACTTGCGGAAAATAATGAGGGGGAAAAATGGAGATGGGACAATGGAGAAAATGCGTATGTTTATTAAAAAATAAATTAAAATGCTGTAATAATGTTAATTGCTTATTGTACAGACTTTAAGAGGGGATAAGCTGTTGAGCAATTGAATTGTTTAAAGGGTTTAATTCATTTGGAAAGGCAGCTAAGGGATATTTTTGAACGGGTGCAGTTTTTTTTACTAGGATAAAATATAAACCAATTGAAAAGCCAGTTGATCCGAAAAGGAAGTTTTCTGTCCCTGTAACTGTAAACAAAATAATTTTCTGTCGTCATTATGTTAAACAATGTACTTCATATATCTGTAAACAAAATAAAATTCGGATTATTTTCCTTTGCATTACGTACTGAATTTCCCCAACAGTTTTTATAAATATATAGGTTGTAATTTTATTATTCATCATTAGTAATTTGTGTCTTTTTTTAGCTTAACCATAGGTTTGGTGAGTTGTATTTTTGCTAACTTTTTCATTCAGGTTATTAGAGTTTAAAATAATTATTAATGCAGGTTATCACATATCGTATTTATGATTTGGATCTGACTTCTACTCGAATGAAGAGCTTTGAGGGTACTGTTACAGTGGAACCTATGCTTAGATCCACTGACCAGCAATGAACAAGCCAAACCAAACTTTTATTGGTAGGGATGGGATTATATTGGCTCTCTAACAGTAGGATGATTTCCAGTGTTGTTCAAAACCAATTTTGGCTGCCATCAGGAGCATCGCCACAGAAATAGGATCATAGTCCCCACTTCCATTCCTGACAAATTAAGAAAAATACAAGAACATTCGCAAGTTGTCTCAACTATGTATTTTAAATGTTAAATGGAACATTACACAAAGCAACTGGTCAAAGTCACTTGAATGCTATATTTGCACGAGTTCACTTAGATGAAACTGATGTTGCAAAAATCAAAGATAAAAGCAAAATTGAATAATGCCAATATGTCAAATGGTGGGTTAATGCAAAGCTGCGTAGTGGTGCCACTGAGATGAGATGAGAGAAGGGAAGAAGACAATTCTTTGCAGAGAAAAGTTCGAAAATGTTTCAAGATCATCTCTGACAAACTGGCGTGGTATTGTCATTAATAACGGATTGTATTGCAAATATTGTTCATCTGCGCTCTTTGGGGACCTGAGAATAAACCATCCCCAGAGCAATGGAACACAATAGAATCACTTGTGCATAAGAGAAGTACAAAACAATTAACGTAACAACGCCAAAATCTCCTGAGAGCTACTTTCACATTGCAATTCAATGCCTATCAATCTTGCAGCAAAGGTAACTTTAGTTTAAATGTGAATATCAAAAATTAGACCCCTGTTTTATGTAGGTATGATGATCAACACTAATACAGTATCTATAATGCCTGTTTCTCTGGTATAAGACTGAAGTAAGCCAGGAAGATTCATGGAATTATTACACATACTTCAAAATGTATTCTGTCTACAAATCCCAGAGGACTCACCATTAAAACATACTAGACCAAGTGGACCCTTTGGGCCCAAACCTCTCCTGCATTGGTGCAGCACCCTCTCCTTCCCTCTCCCCCCCCCCCCCCCACTCCATCCCCCTCAACCCTCCTTATCCTCCCTCCCTCCCTAGGAGATAGATTTAAACTTTAAAATGTGAATAACTAAAAATATAACACCAATTTCAACGAAAATTCTTCCTTTTATTTCAACGAAAATTCTTCCATTAGCACCAAAGGGACGACGGTGAGTAAGGTGGGCCTAAAATTGTTACGCTATCATGTACTTTTTTGCTGTAGTTCAGGAACAAACAAACAAACAAGAGTTTTAGTATATAGATGCCAACATTTCTAATTGAAATCCCTCTGTTCCCATCTATAAAGGGAAAACTTGATGCCAGAAAACCATCACCAGAACAATTTCAACATAACAAAATTAACTGAAATCAGTTTTTCTTTAACCCTAAAATAAGATTAGGCAAGGGTTTTACTTTATTTTTCTTCTTAAAAACCACTGGATTATAACATTCATGTCCCAGACCATCACACAAAGTAACTTCAAAATGTCTGCATGTTTTCGTTCTAAATCTAATCTCTCAACCCTACCATTCTTCCCCTCCCTTTGCTTTCTACTGAAGATTTGGCATTCCATGAAATACCTTGACTTCTTCGGCTCACCCACGTAAAATTTGTTACATTAGCATCAGACATTGAGGTATGCAAAAGACGGTGAATAGGTGTCCCTGCATACTTGCAAAACAAGCATATTAAAGTTAGCACATAGCATGTTAACTTTCCAAGCCAGAAACTAAAACACTAACCAGTGTAAGTGTGAAGTTTCATTCCTTCTGTCTTACTGTCGGAGATTTTTATCAGGCTTTCTCTTAATCCCACCACTCTTTCTCTTTTAATTTTTAGCTTTCCACACATTGATTTGATAATTTGATATCTAGCTTCTCTGGGTCTCAATCAGGTTTCTTATTCGTAATTCTGAAAAAATACTGTTCACAGGCTGATGTTCCCCTGTAGAGGGCACTCCATTGTTCTGCTTCTTTCATGATTTCAAGCTGCAATGCAAAACCCCACAGAGAGTCGATGGATAAAATTAACGTGGAGTCAGTCGTTCTTTACTGCTGACCACAAGACTTGGCGTGGATTTCACAAGTTCTTTTCTCAATAGAGATTTTACAGCTGCAAGAAAGTGGAGTAATAATAAATTAGGTAAATATAAAAAAATGATTTGTGTTTCTGTAATGCTTTCAAATATTTAAAAGCATATCTTTATGGGAATGCATCCCTCAATTGCACAAATCTTTAAAACCAAAGCTCCTTGTAAAACCTTTCAATGAAGTTGGCAATTCCCACAATTTCCCACAGTTATTCTCAGCGTAATAACTATGGACCAAATATTTTATTCACAAGTTTACATTTTACTTAAATTGATTTTTGTTTTCAACGCAACTTATCAGTGTGAAAGTTTGAGTGACTTTTGGTTTAACTTTTTATTTGCTTCATTTGAGAATGACATTTACACTTTCTAAATATAAATGAATTACTGTATTAATTACATTATCGGTGTCAGCAGTTCTAGCCTATGGTCTGGCTCAGAAGTTTTGATTCATGCACTAGACTCCTTGATTTTGTTCTTGCACTGAGGACAAAGGGTGTTCTTCAAGTGAGATGTTGAACTGAAACCTTGTCAAACCCATTAATATGCATAAATAACTGGATGGGAACACTTTTGATCAAGTAACCATTATGGTTATATGCATGATACCAGGGACATAATGCTGAGGTTTTATAAGGCACTGGTCAGACCACATTTGCAGTATTGTGAGCTGTTTTGGGCCCCATATCTGAGGAATTATGTGCTGGATTGGAGAGGATCCAGTGGTTTATGAAAATGATCTCAGGAATGAATGGGTTAACATATGATGAGCGTTTAACAGCACTGGGTCTGCCCTCGCTGGAGTTTAGAAGTAGGAGGGGGGACCTCGTTGAAACTTACTGAATAGTGAAAGGCCTGAATAGAGTGGATGTGGAGAGAATGTTTCCACTAGTGGAAGAGTTTAATACCAGAGGCCATCGCCTCAGAATAAAAGGACGTACCTATAAAAAGGAGATGAGGAGGAATTTCTTCAGTCAAAAGGTGGTGAATCTGTGGAATTAATTGCCACAGACGGCTGTGGTGGCCAAGTGCGGTGGAGATTGACAGATTCTTGATTAGTACAGGTGTCAATGGTTATGGTGAGAAGGCAGGAGAATGGGGTTGTGAAGGAAAACTAGAGCAGCCATGATTGCATGGCGGAGTAGACTTAATGGTCATAAGTTCCTTGAACTTATGAACCATTCGGAAGTTTTAATCACAGTTTCAGAACTAAGATTCCCAGAGAGTTGCTTTCAGATAATAAAGGGGAAATGAAGGTGGAAACCTTGATGATAAAAGTTGGCTAATGACAGCAAACCTAAAGCATAGAAAATCAAGATGTTGACGCAACCATTTGGGTGGAGCAACAATTATGGGGCAGATTAAACCAAGACAACTGGCTTGTGGGCCTCCTCATGGAATGTGGTGTTGGACAGAGTAAATTGGGAAAGCAGAGTGCATATAACAAGGTTAATTCTGGCATCATAAGAAAACAGATTCTTCATGCAGATTGGCGAAGCAAATTTGTATTAGTCATATGAAGGACAACGGCAGCTTTAGACCCAGGAGAGAACAATGACACAGGATTAGTTGATAACCTTGCAATAAAGACGACTGGGAAATGGTTCACAATCTTGTCCAAATCCAGAGAACATACCATTGCATTTAAGCCACTTCCCCACTTATTGCGTTCTGGTTTCTTAATATCCTGGAGTAATGTACTGCCTCCTCCTTGATTCTGTAGCTTCATCAGTTTCTCAGCATTTCCACGCTCTTCATGAGACTGCTCCAGAGAAAAGCTGACAAAGTTCTTCAATGCAACATCAACACAACCTGACAGATCTTCAGAGGATCTGCAGAGAAGAATGGGAGAAATTGTACAGGTGTGCAAAGCTTCTAGCGTAATACCCAAGAAGACTTGAGGCTGTAATCATTGCCAAAGGTGCCTCAACAAAGTACTGAGTAAAGGGTCTGAATACTTATGTAAATGTGATATTTCAGTTATTTCTTTTTAATTACTTTGCAAAAGTTTTAAGCACCTGTTTTTGCTTTTTTATTATGGGGTTTTGTGTGTAGATTGATGATTAAAAAATGAATTTAATCCATTTAAAAATAAGGCTGTAACGTAACAAAATGTGGAAAAAGTGAAGGGGTCTGAATACTTTCTGAATGCATTGTAGATGGATTCTTGATTGGTATGGGTGTCAGGGGTCAAGGGGAGAAAGCAGGAGAATGGGGTTAGGAGGGAGAGAGGAATAGGAATACTTTATTGTCTCATGTGACTAGGCACAATGAGATTCTTTGCTTGCATACACAATATATACCAATAGCAACCACCTACGGTGCTGACAAAGTTACAAAGCTCCTCCTTTTTATCCCCCACCCACCGCCATTGTCCTCCCCCACCTCCCTCACGGAGTTCCCACCACGCCGGGTCCTCCATTGTTCTTCCCCTCCCCCCTCGTGGTCTTCCCACCACGCCGGGTCCTCCATTGTTCTTCCCCCTCCCCCCCCCCTTCACGATAGTCCTCCACGCTCTCGTCGACCACAGGTCGACCTGTGAGGCATTGCCGCCGAGGCTCCACCGTTGTGAGGCTTCACCACTGCCGCCGCCGAGGCCTCACCGCAGTTGATGCCCCACCAAGCCTCGGTGGTGCCGACCTGGGCCCCAGCCGCGGGCTCCGTCGGCCACTTCGCCTGACCCAGGCTTCTACCCTCGAGGCCCAGGCCGGGCCCCAACCCGGTCTTCTACGCCGCGATCTGGGGGGCATCGAGGCCGCTGCACCTTGATAAAGGCATCCGGCCACGTTCCCAGTCATCATCAGCCGTGATTGAATGGAGGAGTTGTCTTGATGGGCCAACTGGTCTAATTCTGCTCCTGTCACTTTTGACCTTGATGAGTACAATTTAGATAAGACTGAAATCAGGCAAAACGGAATAAAGCAAGCTTGGAAAGTGCAAAGGTTGAATTGGCACGGATTGATTATAGCTATAGATAAGCTATGGCAAACAATAAAGGAATAATGCATCAATAAACATTTCTTAATAAATGACTATCATAAGAAAATCTGATCCAATTGTGGCTATCAGAGATGTTAAAGATGGTAGTAAAGATGGAAAGTAAGAATTTATTATCTTCCCAAAAGATAAGTAATCCTGAGGAATTTTGAATTCAGCAAAGGATTGTCAAAAAGTTGACACAGCAGAGATAGATGAAGGAAATAAACTGAGTATACTCACAGGAGACAGAAAAAGCTTCTTGTTCATTTTTAAAAGCTGATTGGTGAAAGTAAATATTGTCCCCCAGAGGCTGAAGGAGAAATTAAAGTCAGCAATAAAGAGCTGGCAGTGCTATTGAACAAATGCTAGATTTGACACAGTATCCGATATAATGGTAGGAATCACAAAAGATCCTGTTTAAAATAATGAAAAGATCAAATTCCAGTGACACTCAAGAGCATAGTAATAATGATCAGAACACAGAAATAGTAAATAACAACAGTAATGGCACATGAGAAAGGAATGCAGATGAAGACTGACAAATCCATGGACATGATGGTCCAGGAACTGATTGTTTGATTGATTGAATTGATTAATTGAAAGATAGATACGGCAACAGCCCCTTCGGCCCACCGAGTCAACACAAACCGTTCACACTAGTTCTATGTTATCCCAGTGTCTCATCCACTTCAAGCACACAAGGGGCAATTTACAGTGGCCCAATTAACTTACAAACCCATGTGTCATTGGGATGTGGGAAGAAACTGGAGCACCCGAAGAAAATGCATGGGGTCATAGGGACAACGTGCGGACTCTATACGCACAGCAACCAAGGTCAGGATTGAACCTAGGTCTCTGGAGCTCAGAGGCAGCGGATCTACCAGCTATGCTGCTGCGCAGTTCAGATAAGGATTCCAATCTATTATCTATGGCAATTTTTGGACTGAAGGCCCTCAAAATTCTAGTGTTTAAATCTTAAGGCAGCAGAGTTGGCCTTATCTATGGTTTTCTTCTGCTATTCTGGAGAGAGCTTGGTGAGAAGATCATGGGGTACTTTGGACAAATGAATGAAGGTGGGGTCAGGCAGGTGCTACTGAGGGCAGCGACAGTGAGGGATTGCAATCACTCAGAGAGATAAATTAATGAAACTGTCCGCCCAGAGGCGATGGGTGCCCTAGATGCATTGGCAGCAGTCCAATATGGGTGCAACCTTTCAATAAGATACCTTCAATAAGGGGAAAAAAATAATAAAAATTGGGAATCTGATTACTATATTTAGATTCATTCAATTCAACACCATTCACATTTAAAGCTAGAATTGGATGATTTATTATCTTGATCAAATCAAGTGAAAATCAGATGTGTAATTTGTTTTCTCTATGAAAATGGTCAAATAAGCGAATTGCAAGACTGCAAAGATGGAAAAAAAAGATACAGAGTGCTGGAGTGACTTAGCAGGTCAGGCAGCATCTCTGGAGAACATACATAGGTGATGTTTCAAGTCAGGACCCTTCTCCAGTCTGAAGAAGAGTCCCCACCCGAAGCATTACCTATCGATGTTCTCCAGAGATGCTGTCTGACCCATTGAGTTACTTCAGCACTTTGTATCCTTTTTCCTAAACCAGCATCTGCAGTTCCTTGTTTCTGCATCAAAGGTGGAAAGTTGCAAAGTATAATAAATGTCACTACTAACTGCCTTTTGGGTATTTTTCTATGTCGTTTTGTTCTTTCGTGGCCTTGAAATGGTTAAATCATCACGAAGTAAGTACGCAATGCGATTGTGGTTCTGGGGCACTTTGTGGTTGAGTGCCATTAATCTTTTACTTGAAACCAGATAAGAGTTTGCACAGAATGGATTTATAACTCCAAGAGTCAAAAGGACATTTCACTAAAGTTATTAACATATTATACTGCTCTGACATTATTGACAATAACTATAATCTTAGCTGAATAGTTGATGCTTAATGTATGTGGTTGTGCCTATGATCAGTACAAACTTATTTTCTATCACAATCATTGGATGGAGAGCAATTAAGATTACAGTGCAAGTTGCAATATAAGTAAAATAGACATTTGCTTCACTTTAAGCTTTAAATTTCAACTGACCCAGTGCTTTGACCCAAACAGTTTTATTTTTGCTTTTTGGTTCACTTTCGGGAACCTTTGCATTCTTAAATGAAAAAGGAAAAATAAAGTGGAAAACCATGAAACATTTCAGGGTAAAATCTCTTCAGGTTTATCATATCTTGTTTTATATTATGCGAGAAATAAAAACAAAGTGTTGGGTGCTGTCAGGCAGCATCTATGGAAAGGGGAACTTGATGGTAACTATTTCTTCTGAGACCATGTTTCAATTTATAATTCCATCATCTCTAAATGTTAGTTTATAGAATGTTTTCAAATATTCTTCCCACGATTGTTGCATAAGGGTAACGGATTTGTGGAATTTAGTTTCATGTATTTGTGCATTGGCCAGCCTCCAAGCTAGGAATGAAACAGGGATAAAATTGTACTGGCTGCCAATTGCTGACACCGTTCTCACAAGACTACTCAGTGAGGGTGGAAGTTTGTAACTCCATGTAACTCAAGCAATCATGTTCAATTTCCTTTGCACTGAATGTCTCAATGAAGCCACGGAACAGGCGAAGGACGGCAATAAAGCAGAGGTGACATGAGGAATTGCAGAAGGCAACGAGTACCCTCTCTGGCAAAGTTCCTCTTCTTCTTTCGTGTCCATCATCCATGTTTCAAATATTACATCACTGTCATCGTCCGTTCTGAAAACGGCGCAAGCTTCCGGCGACAATCAGTGGGGGCCATCACTTGTACAGTGGATGATGGTGGTAGCAGAATTAGCTCAGGACACTTCCAGTTTCCAGCCCCACGACATGGACGCTTCTGCTCTGCCAAATTCTGGCAAAGTGGCAGAGCAAAACCTACAAACCTGTACGTCTTTGGAGTGTGGGAGGAAACTGAAGATCTCAGAGAAAACCCACGCAGGTCACGGGGAGAACGTACAAACTCCGTACAGACAGCACCCGTAGTCAGGATCGAACCTGAGTCTCCGGCGCTGCATTTGCTGTAAGGCAGCAACTCTGCCGTTGTGCCACCGTGCCCATATCCTTACCAATTGTCCCACCAATTGCTTGTCCCACCAATTGCAGATTTGCACTGATGTCCTGACTTTAACTTTTGTTTCAGAAATCATTTTTAAGAGCAAAAGCATCTGGTATTCAGTGCAGTTGGCCGGAGTGCTCCCTTTCTTCCTTTGCTCTGAAAGAAGGAACTCATGCTGAGTAAACCCATTTGGCTTGTGGTCAGAAGACTGAACTGCTGAGGACAGTTTTTTTTCTCCTTTATTGTGTTACTTCTCTTTGCAGCCAAGTTGTTTTCACAGCCACCAGGGTTGGAATGCTGTTCTGAATGAAACAATGGGGAAACTATTTTTATATAACTTTCCCGATCCCCCTATCCCTTTCCAGTCAAGATCACAACCACCCACCCCGCATTGCACTGCTATCTACAGACTATCATATGTTGGAGCAAATTAAGCGTCAGAAATTTGTCCTTATGGAATTCACAAATCAGGCACCAAAAATATCTGAGATGGAACATAGAACAGCATTGTACAGCAGACTGCTGGCCCACAAAGTCTGTGCAGAACATGACGCCAAATTAAACTAATCTCTTTCTGCCTGTGTGTGACCTATATCCCCTCCCCCCCCCCCATCCCATTCATTCCCCTACATATTCATGTGCCTATCTAAACGCATCTTTTAAACGCCACTATCACATCTACTTCCATCGCCATCCTTGCTTATGTATTCCAGGCTTTTACCACTCTGCGAAAATCTTAACTCGCACATCTCTGTTAAACTTTCCTCTTCTCACCTTAAAGCACTCTGGCGTGGCTTCACGTCACAGAAAATCGGGAAGGGAACAGTTTTCTGGGAATGCAAGAACTGCCCACCCACCCACCACATTGAGACTACCCCCCCCGACCTCTCTCTCCTCCCCCTACTCCTTCCCCCCCCCACCCTACTCATTCTGTCCCCTTTATTCCTCGCCCTCGACTCCTCTCGCCCAACACCTCTCACCCGACTCCTTCTCCCCCCCTCTACTCCCTCACCCCCGGTCCCTCTCTCCCCTGACTCTTCTCCCCAGCCTTCCTGACTCAAACCCCCAACATCTCTTCCCCTGACTCCTCTCCCCCGATCCCGTTCCCCCACAACTCCGCTTCCCCCGTAACATGGGGAGTTACCTGTGTTGCCAATCTTACCTTTTCCCCTTCAGTCATCGTGATGCAAGGTCCCGCCTGCAAAGGTCGATTAACACCTTTTGCCTCCACAGATCCTTTCTGGCTTTCATGACAGAGATGGAGCCCGATCGGGAGGGGATGGTGGTAGATGGAACCAGGTGGTGCGAGTGAATGGGAGGGATGAACAAGGCAAGAGAAAAACTGACGAAGGGTCCCAACTCGAAATGTCACTCGTCCATTTTCTCCAGATATGCTACCTGACCCGCTGAGTTACTCCAGCACTTTGTGTCTATCTAAGAGGAAAACTAGGTGGGCAGAAGAGAGTGTGTGTGGGAGGAGATCACCGGTGGTGTGGGTTACCTGAAATTGGCAAATGCAACATTCAATGCATTTTGTGTCTACCTTCGATTCAAACCAGCATCTGCAGTTCTTTCCCACACATTCAATGCTAAAGATAGAAACAAAGTGCTGGAGTAACTCAGTGGGTCAGGCAGCATCCCTGGAGAACATGGATAGGTGACGTTTCGGGTCGGGACCCTTCTTCAGACTTACAACATCCAATGCCATTGGGTTGCCCAAGTGGAATATGAGGTGTTGTTCTTCCGATTTGGACTTGGCCTCTCTGTAGCGATGGAGAAAGTCGAGGATAGATGGCTGGGAGTGGGATGAGGGTCAAACATAACATGCAGGCTCAGCTCACGTATCTGAGTGAATGTTAGTTCTGAGTAAAACACAAAGTGTTGGAGGAACTTAATGGGTCAGGCTGCATCTGTGGAGGGAATGAAAAGGTGACATTTCGGGTGGGGCACCCTCTGGACCTATCTTCGGGCATGGTCCCAACCTGAGACATTACCCAAGATAGACACAGCGGGTCAGGCAGCATCTCTGGAGAAAAAAAGATGGATGATGTTTCGGGTCGGGATCGTGAAGAAGGGTCCTGACCAGAAATATCACCTATCCTTTTTCTCCAGAGATCTTGCCTGACCCACTGTGTTACTCCAGCATTTTCTTCAAGGTATTGATCCTTTTCCGCCAAAGATGCTCCCTGACCCACTGAGTTACTCCGGCACTTTGTGTCTCTCTTTGGTATAGACAATAGACAATAGGTGCAGGAGGAGGCCATTCGGCCCTTCGAGCCAGCACCGCCATTCAATGTGATCACGGCTGATCATTCCCAATCAGTACCCCTAGGTATTAACTAGCATCTGCAGTCCTTTGCTTCTACCAAAACATTACCTGTCCATACCCTTCCACAGATGCTGCCTGACCTATTGAGTTCCTCCAGCACTTTGTGTTTTGCTCAGGATTCCAGCATCTGCAGTTCCTAGTGTCTCCATGGCTCTGAGTTATCTCTGAGTTATCTCTGAGGTCAGCACATCCAACATTTCATGTCACCCATTGCCCTCCAGGCCATTGCCCTCTGCTGGCCTAACCCGTTTCCAGGAATGAAGGAGATGTTTTGAGGTTTGGGGAGCGGTCGATGATTGCTCTCGGGTGTGGGGAGTTGGCGACGGTCCTTCTACACGAGAAGGAGGATGAGTCAGTCAGGCAGGCGGGCGGTGGAGGCGGTACTCACTGCCAACTCTCTCTCTCTCTGCTCTCTAACTCACACCCAGAGGCGGGCAGGCAGCAGCAGCAGCAGCAGCAGCCGGAGCCATGGCTGGAGATCCCAACCGGACCCTAGAGCTCCTCTACTGCAGCTCCAGCCCTCCAGAAGCCGCCCAGATCCTGAAGGGTAAGTGGGCGATGGTGGTGGTGGTGGTGGTGCTGCGCTTTGTACGGACAGCAGAGTCCTGGTTCATTGCCTCCAGAGACCCTGCCTGTGCTGTGCTGTGCTGTGCTACGCGCTGCACACTGTGCTGTACGCTGTGCTGTACGCTGTGTGCTGTACACTGTGCTGTGTGCTGTACACTGTGCTGTGTGCTGTACACTGTGCTGTGTGCTGTACACTGTGCTGTGTGCTGTACACTGTGCTGTGTGCTGTACACTGTGCTGTGCTGTGTCCTGTACACTGTGCTGTGCGCTATACACTGTGCTGTGTGCTGTACACTGTGCTGTGCGCTGTACACTGTGCTGTACACTGTGCTGTGCGCTATACACTGTGCTGTACACTGTGCTGTGTGCTGTACACTGTGCTGTGTGCTGTACACTGTGCTGTGTGCTATACACTGTGCTGTGTGCTGTACACTGTGCTGTGCGCTATACACTGTGCTGTGTGCTGTACACTGTGCTGTGTGCTATACACTGTGCTGTGTGCTATACACTGTGCTGTGCGCTGTACACTGTGCTGTGCTGTGCGCTGTACACTGTGCTGTGCGCTGTACACTGTGCTGTGCTGTGTCCTGTACACTGTACTGTCCTGTACTCTGTGCTGTGTGCTGTACACTGTACTGTGCGCTATACACTGTGCTGTACACTGTACTGTGCTGTGCTGTACTGTGCTGTGCTGTACACTGTGCTGTACACTGTACTGTGCTGTGCTGTGCTGTGCTGTGCTGTACACTGTACTGTGCTGTGCTGTACTGTACTGTGCTGTGCTGTGCTGTGCTGTACACTGTACTGTGCTGTGCTGTACTGTACTGTGCTGTGCTGTGCTGTACTGTGCTGTACACTGTACTGTGCTGTGCTGTACTGTGCTGTACACTGTACTGTGCTGTGCTGTACTGTACTGTGCTGTGCTGTGCTGTACACTGTACTGTGCTGTGCTGTACTGTGCTGTACACTGTACTGTGCTGTGCTGTACTGTACTGTGCTGTGCTGTGCTGTACACTGTACTGTACTGTGCTGTGCTGTACTGTGCTGTGCTGTGCTGTACACTGTACTGTGCTGTGCTGTGCTGTACTGTGCTGTGCTGTGCTGTGCTGTGCTGTACACTGTACTGGGCTGTGCTGTACACTGTACTGTACTGTACTGTGCTGTGCTGTGCTGTGCTGTACACTGTACTGTACTGTACTGTGCTGTGCTGTGCTGTGCTGTACTGTGCTGTGCTGTGCTGTGCTGTGCTGTACTGTGCTGTACTGTGCCGCCCAGTTACTGCAGCGTCTTGTCTGATGTCCAGGGGAGGTTTGGGGGGCAGAGAAGGTGGGAGCCCGGTCTGCCGCTTACTCCTCTCCCGATCCCGCTGAATCCTCTCTACACCTCTCCCCCACTCCTCTCTCCGCTGACCCCTTCCCCTGTCACCCTGACCTCCCTCCCGACCGACCGACTCTTCTGACCACAGGCCCCTGAAACCTTGTTCCCCGAACGCTTTTCATCATGACATCTCTCTCCTGACCCCAAACCCCAACCAGTCTTCCCATTACTCCTCTCTCCCTGGTCCCTTTCCCCCAACCTCTCCCTACCTTCTACCCTGGACCCCTCTCCCTTACCCCCCTCTCCCCCTGCCTCCTTTCCCCCTGACCCCCCCGACCCCTCTCCCCCTGACCCCTCTGCCCCTGCCCCCCTTCCCCCTGACCCCTCTCCCCCTGACCCGTTTCCCCAGCCACCAACCCCTCTTCCCCGAACTCCACTCCCCTGATCACTTTTCCCACCAACCTCTCTCTTCCCCTGATCATTCTTCCCCTGACCCCTCTCTCCCCTCACCCTCTTCCCTGACCCCTTTGAGTCCTCTCCCTCTCCCTGCCCCCCCCCCCCCCCCCCCCGCCAGCTCCTCTCCCCCCACCACCTCCCCCTGACTGGTGTCCGCTCACGCCAGCACTGGAGCTCACACATTATCCGTGTCCTTCATCTTAAACCTCCTCTGGAGTAAAAACCTGTCAAAAAATGTCATTAGTCTGTGACAGACTGGGGCTAAATGTGTTAATATCAGCTTTATTACTAATAATGGCGAATGCAGAGTTAAAATGTTTCTCCAGTCTATCTATTCCTGTGGGTCGACCCACTACTGCGGGAACTCGAATCCCTGAGCATTTCAGATTTGTGAACTGTTTGGATTGTGAATCTTCTCAGGAACAGAGTCCTGCTGTAACCGTGGGAGGGCTTGTTCCAAACTTTTCTTGATCAGGACGAGAAAATGCATCCAAAGAGACATCTGATTTTTTTACTTCTTCAAGTATTCAGTATAAATTTTTTTTTAAAATACAATGCCCTCCATAATGTTTGGAACAAAGACCCATCATTTATTTATTTGACTCTGTACTCCACAATTTGAGATTTGTAATAGAAAAAAAATCACGTGGTTAAAGTTCACATTGTCCGATTTTATTAAAGGGTATTTTTATACATTTTGGTTTCACCATGTAGAAATTACAGCTGTGTTTATACATAGTCCCCCCATTTCAGGGCACCATAATGTTTGGGACACATGTCTTCATAGGCGTTTGTAATTGCTCAGGTGTGTTTAAATGCCTCCTGAATGCAGGTATAAGAGATCTCTCAGCACTTAGTCTTTCCTCCAGTCTTTCCATCACCTTTGGAAACTTTTATTGCTGTTTATCAACATGAGGACCAAAGTTGTGCCAATGAAACTCAAAGAAGCCATTATGAGACTGAGAAACAAGAATAAAACTGTTGGAGACATCAGCCAAACATTAGGTTACCCAAATCAATTGTCTGGAACATCATTAAGAAGAAAGAGAGCACTGGTGAGCTTACTTATCGCAAAGCGACTGGCAGGCCAAGGAAGACCTCCACAGCTGATTACAGAAGAATTCTCTCTATAAGAAAGTAAAATCCCCAAACACCTGTCCGACAGATCAGAAACACTCTTCAGGAGTCAGGTGTGGATTTGTCAATGACCACTGTCCGCAGAAGACTTCATGAACAGAAATACAGAGGCTACACTGCAAGATACAAACCACTGGTTAGCCGCAAAAATAGGATGGCCAGGTTACAGTTTGCCAAGAAGTACTTAAAAGAGCAACCACAATTCTGGAAAAAGGTCTTGTGGACAGATGAGAAGAAGATTAATTTATATCAGAGTGATGGCAAGAACAAAGTATGGAGGAGAGAAGGAACTGCCCAAGATCCAAAGCAGACCACCTGATCTGTGAAACATGGTGGTGGGGGTGTTATGGCCTGGGCATGTATGGCTGCTGAAGGTACTGGCTCACTTATCTTCATTGATGATACAACTGCTGATGGTTGGAGCATAATGAATTCATGAATAATGAATACATGCTTTAAACTCTAGGTTAAATGCTTTACCTTTTACCGTTTACATGCTTTAGTCCCCTTTCTATATGTATTGTATTGTATTTCACTGTCTAATTGTATTGTACTCTCTCGTATTGTACTGCACTGTCATCCCCTGTCTATATGTTTTGCTTTTGTATTGCACTATGGCCCCCGGAGGCACTCTGTTTCGTCCCATTCGTTGCATGATCTGTAAGGAGTGGAATGACAAATAAACTTATCTGTCTGTCTTCAAACAGATGCCTCAAGACAATGGCCAATGGTTCATTCGACAGCAAGACAATGATCCCAAACATACTGCTAAACCAACAAAGAAGTTCTTCATAGTTAAAAAATGGTCAATTCTTCAGTGGCCAAGTCAATCACCCGATTTGAACCCAATTGAGCAAGCCTTTTATATGCTGAAGAGAAAACTGAAGGGGACTAGCCCCCAAAACAAGCATAAGCTAAAGATGGCTGCCATACAGGCCTGGCAGAGCATCATCAGAGAAGACACCCAGCAACTGGTGATGTCCATGAATCGCAGACTTCAAGCAGTTATTGCATGCAAAAGATATGCAACAAAATACTAAACATGACTACTTTCATTTACATGACATTGCTGTGTCCCAAACATTATGGTGCCCTGAAACGGGGGGCTATGTATAAACACTGCAGTAATTCCTACATGGTGAAACCAAAATGTATAAAAATGTCCATTATTAAAATCTGACAATGTGCACTTTAACCACATGTGATTTTTATTTCTATTACAAATCTCAAATTGTGGCGTACAGAGGCAAATAAATAAATGATGGGTCTTTGTCCCAAACATTATGGAGGACACTATTTTAAACTTCCTTTGACCCCTCTCTTCCCCCTGACCCCTCTCCCCCCAACAAAAGCTAGAGTCCTTTAATGCAGTGCTTCCCTGTGGAGTCAGTCAGTCTGTACATATCGCTAAAGAATGGATGGGAGGTTTTATTTCAAAGTGATGTTGAACTGTTGGATTGTGAATTAAAAGTGACCGAGAAAGAGATGTTAACGTTTTGGCACATGTCGTTGGAAAAAATACTGCTTCTGCCGATGAATCCCAAAATATCATCCCATGAGAACCAGAGAAGGCAATACTTCTGGAGTAACCCACTGGTGGGCAGCCTTGACTCACCAATGGCTCGGCAAAAGAACTGAGAATCACTGAAAGCGGATGCTTGTTTTGGAAATAATGAACAAATAAAAATATACACAGACAGTGAAAGTATTTTTCTAAGTTTATTTTTGCCAGCATCTCTTTCAGTGCAGGTTGGATCAACTATTTTCCTCAAACTCACAATTCGGAGATAATCTCAGAGGTGCTCATTGCTTTGGCCGTTTAGTAAAATAAACCCTTTTTTTGGCAGGCTACAAAGTTATTAAACGGTTATTCAACCGCATGGTGACCTTGTTCTTGGAGCGTCAAAACAAATGTTACCAGTGAATGGAAAACATCGCTCAAAAGTCGTTTTCCCCTTTCATGTAATGGGAGGGGATTGTCTTTTCCATGAGAAAGGAAGGATAAAGAGACTTGTGTGGCATTTGTATGATCTCAATGTACTTCATGCAGTGAATGATCTAGTTAAAGTGGAGTGATTATTATTATATAGTTACAATGTGGAATATTTAGATTTTTCTTAATTTTTCTTAACATTTAAACATTTTGGGATAAAGTTTTAGAGAATCTCTCAAAAATAAAATATCCAAACAAAATAATACCATAAACAGACTATGTTGAACAAGTACCAAGAAAGTTGTGGCTATTCAATGCTTCTACAATGGGGGAAAAAAGTGTGTAGATATAATTATATCTGCATAGCTTCCAAGAACAGACCAGCTCTATATAAAGTGTGTCGGAATTTCATGGGGAAATACAGGAGCGGCAATAACTGAGCACTGTCGAACTATGTGGTGTGCACTGTGGAAATCCCTTGACTTCCCACATGGCCAGACCACCCTGATTGTTTCCTTCCTCATCTCAAACCATCTCTCTCTTTTGAAACCAAGTTCTGTTCCAGAAGATACTGATTCAATAGTTAAGAAAGATGCCAAGTCAGTATATGTATGTGTAGGAAGGATCTGCAGATGCTAGTTTATGCTTGACTACTATATTCATGTGAAATGTTGACTATAAAAGGAAGAAATGTATGATTGACTATGGATACCTTCGTCCATCCCTTGTAACGACCATTGGCAGTACATTTCCACAAATGGTTATACCAGTCTTTCACGTCACAATTAGTTCCCAATCACCTTCTTTAATACTCTTAAGATCTTACACCAAACGCTGATATTCCATTCCTAATCAATGGTACTACTTGTGAAAGATATGCACAAAGTGCTGGAGTAACTCAGTGGGTCAGACAGTGTTTCTGGAGAAAATGGATGGGTGATATTTTGGATCGGGACCCTTCTTCAGACTCGACCCGAAATGTTACCTATCTATTTTCTCCAGAGATGCTGCTTGATCTGCTGAATTACTCCAGCACTTTGTGTCTATCTTTGGCACAAACAAGCATCTGCAGTTCCCTTTTAGTACTATTTGTGAAATTAGTTATTCCCATCAAAATAAATAAACATGGCTTTAAACATTAATGCAACTGCACGATATGTGGTGTACGAATTATTCATCAAAAGTTAAGATAATCCTAGAACTATCATGTTTTTGTGGATTATTAAGGATTGTATCTTTAATCTCAAAATGTCTTCATAGAACCATTCAGTTAATTGTCAACATTTAGCTACCCGTAGAATGAATGCTCAGATTATGTTGCAGCATTTTTACTTCTTAATCTCACTGTCACTATTTAAAATTGAAGATGATCGAGAATTTCTAACACAGACAGTCGTGAGGATATTGCATGTAATTTCAGCAACTATAGTTGATGAAGCATCTTTAGTCTTTGAATTAAATGGAAAAAAATGCATTTAAAAATTATTTTGTGAAAAGAACTATCGGTGAAAGAGCTGGTGTTAAACTCTTAATATTTAATTGATTTAAAAAAAATGTATAATTATAATTCCTTGCAGTAATAACCAAACATATTTGTCTCGAGTGACAATTAACAGCAGGTTATTCTATCCAAGTGGCTCATGCTAGTTCTTGTGTCTCTTTAGTAATAATATCGGAACACTAATCTAAAAAACTGACTTTGCAGTGACGTTTTTCACGGCAAGAAATTATAATGATGTATTTTTTTTAATCGAATTAAATATTAAACGTTTAACACAATTGAATGTGGCCTGTTGGATTATCTTCTTCAATGAATTATTCTTGTACTTCTATTTCACAATATAATTTGTAAACGTATTTTAACGTTAAAAAAGACGAGAAAAAGATTGAGAAACTAGTGGTCTAAGCTGCCAACCCATTCAGTGATTTTTGGAAATTCAGTTCTAACATTTTGAATTTCTGGCTTGTGTCACTTGATCTGAAAATGCAAGCCAGTTATTCCTCTTGTTTTAGGAAAAAATAGTGTGACTAATGTAGTGTAACGATGTAGAAATAATAGTGTAACTAAATACCCTGCTTTATGTATCACTCCTGGGAAAGAATGTAAGATAATCACCAAATTAACATGAGAAGTCCATGTGTCTAATTACCTTTAATCATTCGTGAGCAAGTGTTGCAAGGGAACAGGTTTAAGGATCTGACGAGCAGAACAGGAAAAGGTTCACTCGTCTGTTCAGTTGCAAATCAACTAACCCACGACTCGACAACTTGGACATGGATCATCTCACCAAAAATCTTGCCCACACTTGCCCACACAAAAATCTAAATAATCTTTTGGCAACCAGTACCCACACGAGGGAAACCTGCATGAGATAGCCCAGCTGTTGGCGGGTGTGCAGTAGGAAACAGAAACAGAAACAGAAATCAATTTTATTGGCAAAAGAGGACGAAAACAACTCAGCCTGTCGGTGAACCCCTCTCGTACATGAACTCATGGAAATTTAAACAAAGAGCTATCGGCTGCAGCTCTATCTATATATATATATTACCAGACCACCCAACCATTCCAAATTTGGCGGAAAGTTTCCGCTTTCTTATTTCATTTCCACCATTATGATTTCGCCTAACATTTTACCGCAAAATACATGCCTCGCCGCTCGCCCCGTCCCGCCGCTTGCCTCGCCCCTCTCCTCGCCTCACCGTTGGCCCGGCCTCTCGCCTCGCCACTGTACTCGCCTCACCTCGCCACTAGCCTGTACTCTCCTCGCCTCGCCGCTGTACTCTCCTCGCCTCGCCGCTAGCCTGGCCTCGCCTCATCGCACGCCTCGAGAGTGGGGGTGGGAGGGGACTGGGGGAGGAGGAGTGAGGGGGTGGATTTGGGGGGGAAAGGGAGGTGTGGAGGGGAGGGGTGGGGGAGTGGGGGGGAGTAGGAGGGGTTGGGGGGGAGTAGGAGGGGTGGGGGGGAGTAAGAGGGGTGGGGGGGAGTAGGGGGGGTGGGGAGAGGGTGGTGGGGGTGAGTAGGGTTGGGGGGGACATGGACCGTTGTGATTTGCTGTTGAAGACCACTGGAGCAAGTATATCTTCAATTAAATTAGGTATGTGTAGTTTTTAAAATGAAACTTTCTTCATATTAGTCATACATTTTATGACCATTGTTCTTTTATTCAATACCAAAAGAATTGGGATGTGTAAGGAAAAAGCAAAATAGAGATTTTTTTTTTTTTTAAACGCCACTTTCATTTACATTTATTTCATTTAAAAAAAGTAAATTTAAACAAATGTTTTAAAACGCCGGGGAGTGGGGGTGGTGGTCGTGGGGGGAGGGGAGGGGGGTAGGGAAGGAGTGGGAAGGAGGGGTGGGGGAGGGGAGGGGGTAGGGAAGGAGTGGGAAGGAGGGGTGGGGGAGGGGAGGGGGTAGGGAAGGAGTGGGAAGGAGGGGTGGGGGGAGGGGAGGGGAGTGGGGGTGGCCAATGCAGGAGAGGCTTTGGGTCCACGGCTCACTCTGGCTGCAGCGCTGGTGGCACGGGGCCGATGTGAGTGGCTCCCTCTCCCCTTCCCTGTCCCCCCTCGCTTAGCCCATGGTCCCGGGGAACATTCCCCACCCGGCATCGGGCTTCGTCAGTTGGAGAGGGTTGCCGGGCCCGCAGGGTCGTCAGTTTGGGGAGGGTTGCCCCAGGAGAGGCCCGCAGGAGAGATTTGAACCCGACGGGTCCACCTCAGTCTAGTGGGTTCTCGGTACTGGCCGCAGCGCCATGGGGTTTACGCATAGCGCTATGGCCACAGCGCTGTGGGTCACAGACTGTTCGGGAAAATTCTCGTACAACAGCAGGAGAGCAAATTAACAAGCTAAGGTTCCAATTAGAAAATTACACAATGGAAACAAGCCCCTTAGTCCAATTTGTCCATGCCGACCAAGATGCTCATCTCAGCTAGTCCCATTAGCTCGGGTAGATAAGACTTTATATTTTCGTTATGATCTTATGTTATGTTATGTTATCCCACTCCACTTCAACATCACTTTAACTTTAGAATCAATATTTTGCATTGGATCATAATATAAAATGAAAAAGTAAAGATTGTAAATGGCTTCTCAATGGAGGCAGCTCATCTCAAGTAACTAATGCTTTTCCCTCCACAGATCTGAATTTGGCAGCGATCATTCTATACAGTGTTCTCACTCTAATGGCTGTGATTGCAAACCTTGTGTATTTTGAGGAAGTTATCTACCTGCTGAGAAAAGTCCCCTCGACCAACAGGAGAGCCACTATAATGTGGGTCAGTGGAGCTGCACCTGTAAGTACTCTTTACAATGTCCAGCTGGGAAATTTAAAGTTTTAGAAACTCGTCAGTTCATCATGAGGCTTTAAAACTCTCCCTTTCTCATTTTGCATTAACAGAATTCATTCAAGGGTTTCTGTGGTGTGAAGCCATCTTCCCACATAATTTGTGGGGTCAAGAGTGTTTTATTGTCATATGTCCCAAACAGAACAATGAAACTATTACTTGCAGCAGCACAACAAAATATGTAAACATACTGTGCAGGAATCTCTGGAGAGAAGGAATGGGTGACGTTTCGGGTCGAGACCCTTCTTCAAACTGAGTCAGGGGAGAGGGAAACTAGAGATATGGAAGGGCAAATGACAGATCAAACATGGTACTCTGTTAACAATATAACAATATACATTTTCTCCAGAGATGCTGCCTGATCCACTGAGTTACTCCAGCACTATGTGTCTATCTTTGGCATAAACAAGCATCTGCAGTTCCTTTTTAGTACTATTTGCGAAATTAGCTATTCCCATCAAAATAAATAAATATAGTTTTAAACACTAATGCAACTGCACGATAACAAGCATCTGCAGTTCCCTTTTAGTACTATTTGTGAAATTAGCTATTCCCACTATGTATTATATATATATATATATATATATATTTTAAAATCAGTTGGATTGCAGTAGTTTTGTAGAGAAAAGCCGGCTACCTCAGAATGTATATGAGCTGATCCTAGGTCTTTGTGGCTACTCACTGCTGCATGTTGGAAGCCAGGCCAGGTCACGGTAATTAGGACCTTGCCCTGCCCTGAAGATCAGTGAACCCAGTGGCATTGAGTAATTCTTCTCCTGTGGTTCCCATCTGGACCCTCATCATTGCCGATCCACAGCTGTTGTACATAACGCAACCCCAACCATTTGATAAGAGTGATTGATTTTTGTTTAAAAGGCAAGCGCAGTTAGACTTTTTGGTATATTTCTTATTTCATATTATATTTTAAAAATATGCTTTTAACTGCACTTCTGTTATAAAATATTTTAATTTTAATGTAATTTTTATCAGTTTTTTGATTATTTAATTGATTTTTTAAAATATCTATATATACTAAAACGTTTGTTTGTTCCTGAACTTCAGCCAGAACGGTACACGATAGCGCAACAATTTGCTGCACCAATTCAACAGTGGTTTGGGCCCAACGGGTCCACTTGGTCTAGTGTATAATTATAATTCCTTGCATGTTTGTCTCAAGAGAAAATGATAATCAATGACAAAGGTCATTTTATCCAAGTGGCTCACACTAGTTTTTATGTTTCTTTAGTCTTACTTCATGTAATCCTATCGGCACACTATTCTAAAATAAATGACTTTGTGTCAGTCATTTATTCGTTTAAAATAACTTGAGAAAACAAATTATGAAACTATTCTCCTTTGAAGAACGGTCACAACCCAAAAGGTCACCCATCCTTTTTATCCAGAGATGCTGCCTGACCCGCTGAGTTACTCCAGCGCCTTTGCTGTGTACACGCATCAGTTCAGAGAAACACTATTATTTATGCAGGTTATTTGGAAATCTTTTTCTTGCAATACTTTGAAGTGTTAATTTTTCGTGTATTTAATCATAACAGTCGTTTAATATTTTTGCTTCAGGTGATAGCATCAACATCTTGCATTGGCTTGTGGGTTCCACTGGCATCAATGATCACAGATTTGACAACAGCAGTGTACGTATTTCTTTCGATGCTTTCATTAATCTATCCCATTTCAGATTAAAATGATACTTTAAACCAAAGGTAAGTAATTTAGACCCTGGAGTACATTTAATCTTAAAAAATACCTTCTATTTGCCAAACAAAATAAACAGCTCTTCAATCGGAAAAAGACCTTTCAGCCCAACCATCAGTGATCCATCTATGCTAACCCCATTTACCAGCACTTGATCCATATCCTTCTATGCCTTGGCTAGAGGAAGTGATTTTGTATAGAAATATTACTTGAATGGACTCTGAAGGTGTGGATTTTTCCTGACATTCTCTAATGAGAATTTTAAGGTACAAAACAAAAAAAGATTTAAAGATGTGTAGGAAGGAACTGCAGATGCTGGTTTAAACTGAAGATAGGTACAAAAAACCGGAGTAACTCAATGGGACAGGCAGCATCTCTGGAGAGAAGGAATGGGTGACGTTTCAGGTCGAGGCCCTTCTTCTGACTGGTTAGGGATAAGGGAAATGAGAGATAAAAAAAGAACAATGAATGAAAGATATGCAAAAAAAGTTAGGGATAAGGGAAACGAGAGAAAGATGACAGCGACTAATAAAATGTTTAACAATTTTCCTTGCTGAAAATGGGATTGGAAATACTACAATTCCATTTCAAGTAGTTTTTCTTTTCATGAGTCTTAGAATCATAGAGCTAAACAGAATGGGATTACCTCATCCATACCGATCAAGTTGGCATTTTGGGTTAGTTCCATTTGCCCAAATTTTGCCCATATCCTTCAAGACCCTTCCTATCCATATATTTGTCCAAATGTATTTTGAATGTCGTCATTGTTTCTGCTTTTATAGCTTCCCCTGGCAGCTCATTCCAAGTAAAGACTAACGCCTGAGTGAAAATGTTGCAGCTGAGGTCTCTCTTCAATATCTAGGTTTAGAATCCTCTGCTATGGGGAATAGGCTGTGAGCGTTCAATTTATCCATACCTCGTGATTATCTATACTTCAATAAGATTACCCTCAGCTTCCTATGTTCCAAATAGGAAAGTCCCAGTCTATCCAACCTCTCCCTACAGCTCAAGCCCGCAAGTCCAGGTAACATTCAGTCTATCAATAGTCAAGAGTGTTTTATTGTCATTTGTCTCAGATAGAACAATGCAATAATAGTGCAATAATAACAATGGTAGTCCATGTAGTTCAGAGCTTATTTAGGTTGTTGTGTTTAATAGCTTAATGGCTGTCGGGAAAAAGCTGTTCCTGAACCAGGACATTACAGTTTTCAGGCTCGTGTCCCTTCTTCCTGATGGCAGGGGTGAAATGAGTGTGTGGCCAGGGTGGTGTGGATCTTTGATGATGCTGGCTGCCTTTTTGAGGCAGCAACTCCAGTAAATCCCTTCTATCGTTCCAACTTAATGATGTCCTTCCTATAGCTGGGTGACCAAAACTGCACATAGTACCCCAAGTGTGGCCTCACCAATGAATTGTACAGCTGCATCATGATGTCCCAACCTTTACTCCCAATGAAAGCAAGTGTGCAAAGCGCCTTCTTCACCGCACTGTCCAGCTGACTTGCCATTTTCAGGGAACTATGAACCTATACTCTCAGATCTCTCAGTTTATTTCAATGATACAGGGTGTAGATTGATGGTATTAGAATACTACAATTTTTAATCTAAAGTGTGTAATTTCATAATTGTGAGGGTAGTGGTCGCAAAGAATAGGTATTGAAGATAATTTTATTTTTCCAATTCTCCTTTTAAGGGTCGGATTGACCCGTAGAAGTAGGATTTAGAACAGAATTAATGTGATTCTCTGGTATTCACAGCAGAATAGTAAATTCATTTTTTGGATTTTTGCCAGTCAAGCAGACAGTTGTTCACATACTGTTGCTGTAGGATAGATTTAAAGAGATCCTTGAGATTGAGTCTGGGATGAACATCATTACAATTTTCTCCCTTGCTTACTTTTGGCAATATTTGGTTTCTGCAGATCATGAGCTGACAGTGGAATAAATGAAGTTGGCAGCTTAAGATTGTGCAGAGAATACAAGTGCAACCTTGTGTTCACTCATCATTATTTCTTGCAAAGGCACAAAGTGCTGGCGGAACCCAGCAGGTCAGGCAGCATCAGTGGAGAGAATGGGCAGGTGATGTTTCGGATTGGGACTCTTCTTCAGACTGATGAAGGGTTCCGACCCGAAACGTCGTCCGTCCATTCTCTCCACAGATGCATCCTGAGCTGCTGAGTTCCTCCAGCACTTTGTGTTTTGTTCAATATTCCAGCATCAGCAGTTTCTTGTGTCTCCATTATGTCTTGCTAAATAGTTTTGCTTCCAAGCCACAAATTGCATCTGACTTCTCTTGGTATAAGGCATTTTCCATGTTTAACGAAGCACTACTTCTCTTCGTTAATATAGGAACAAATGCCACCATATACCTCAAAGGGCCAAACCTTCCAAAATGTTCATTATAAATATAACGCATCACAGGTGAACAAGAATATCTGACATAAAATTTCGCCAAGTTATTTACCAAGTTTTCTTTGACTGGAAATCTGAGTAACGTGACAGGCTCTTTCTTCAGAATTAACTTGAGTGGAGAAACTCCCAGAGAAAGAGGTAAACCTCCATGGACGTTCAAGACTGCATTGAAAGTAATACTTTGTTCAGTTTCCATGACCGTGCATCAACTACATAGACTGTAAGGTATCACAAAATGCTGGAGTAACTCAGCAGGTCAGGCAGCATCTCAGGAGAGAAGGAATGGGTGATGTTTCGGGTCGTGACCCTTCTTCAGACTGATCAGTCTGAAGAAGGGTCTCGACCCGAAACATCACCCATTCCTTCTCTCCCGAGATGCTGCCTGACCTGCGGAGTTACTCCAGCATTTTGTGCTACCTTCGATTTGTACCAGCATCTGCAGTTATTTTCCTAGATAGACTGTAAAGTCATTTAAATGAAGAGTATTTTGGAAAATAAATTTCTTGTTTTTTTTTGTCATTGCGTGTATAGGTACTTTGCCATTGTCATCCATAAATTCCAGCGGATGATGATAGAAGAATTTGGAGGAGATGAAGCATTTTTGGAACGTTTTGAAAACACTCCTGTGAAGATTAGTACAGGCCCTTGTTGTTGCTGCTGCCTATGCTTGCCTTTTGGAAAGATTTCAAGGTAGGTTTTCTTTGAAGATGATGGTCCTAGACGATAGTGTACCATTATCCCTTTTACAGAAACACCCAGTATATCTTGAGGTAATGGAGGTGGTGCATAGATATTTTGATGGCTGAACTGCATGTTTTAATCAGTTTATTTTGGAATCTGAACAGTAATCCGCCCTGCAATGGTGGAGTCATGTTTTTGTCTCCAGGATTCCATCGTGGTGGGTCGGACTGTGTGGTTCTGCTTGAGCTGTGTTTAGGTGGCTTCAACCTTGACCTTTCCAGTTTCGCACAAGTACTGAGTGGCAGTGGCGCAGCGGTAGAGCTGCTGCCTCACAGCTCCAGAGACCCGGGTTCGATCCTGACTACGGGTGCTGTCTGTGCGTAGTTTGTACGTTCACCCTGTGACCGTGTGAGTTTTCTCCAGGTCTCCAGGTGCTGCGGTTTCCTCCCACATTCCAAACACGTGCAAGTTTGTAGGTTCATCGGCTTCCATATATTGCCCTGAGTGAGCAGGATGCAAAAGTGGGATAACATAGAACTAGTGTTTGGGTGATCGATGTGGACTCAGTGAACCAAAGGCCTGTTTCCCTGCCTTATCTCTAAACTCTAATCTCTACTTCTCATAATTCAGTATTCATTTTACATTTCTGGATTAGAATAAGGCTGTTCTACAAATCAGATAGGTCACATTACATGTATCAAAATAATTCTCCCCTTCCCTGCTTTCATTTCATATCTCCTATTACACCTACCTAACAAAACCGTATTAAAGTTGAGTTTGAAATTTTCGGTTCAAGTGGCGTCAGCATTTGTGAAGCTGGTGGAGTGAGGTGCAAGTGTCGCGCTGCTACATGTTCTCCTTTATTTGAGGCGGTTAAGACATATTAAAGATTTGCCATTGGAATCGTTACTTTTTCAAGTTTCTTTTATTTTAGACACACAGTGTGGAGACAGGTCCTTCGGGCCCATCGAGTCCACGCCGACCTGTGATCACCCCAAAACTAGTTCCATCCTACACACTAGTGACAATTTACAGAAGCCAATTAACCTATAAACCAGCACATCTTTGGAATGTGGGAGGAAACCAGAGCACCCGGAAAAAACCCCACGCGGTCACAGGGAGAACATACAAACTCCAACCAGACAGCACCCGAGATCAGGATCGAACCCGGGTCTCTGGTGCTGTAAGACAGCAACTCTACCACTGCGCCAATGTGCTGTTTTTTAGTGGATATTTTAAATTCCATTCCCCAACACTAATACAGCCAGAAATAATAATCTAAAAATAGAAAGTTCCATGCTGTATCATTTTAGATATATTCAGCAAAGGTCAAATATAAGACCATGAGTCATAGGAGCGGAATTAGGCCAATCGGTCCATTGAGTCTACTCCGTCATTCGATCACGGCTGATCTCTTTTGTCCTCTCAACACTATTCTCCTGCCTTCTCCCCGTAATCTTTGATGCCTTACTAATCAAGAACCTGTCAATTGTCACTTTAAAAATACCCAATGCCTTGGCCTCAACAGTCATCTGTGGCTATTAATTCCACAGATTCACAATACAATACAACAATACAATACAATATATCTTTATTGTCATTGTACAGGGGTACAACGAGATTGGGAATGTGCCTCCCATATGATGCAATAAATTAATTAGCACCGTGCTGCTGTGAGGGGAAGCTTTTTCACACAGAGGGTGATGGGTGTGGGGGAAGCTATAGAGGTGTACAATTACAATATTTAAGAGACGTTGGACAGGAATATGGATCGAAAAGATTTAAAAAGAAATGAGCCAAAGGCAGCCAAATGGGACTAGTTCAGATAGACATCTTGGTCAGCAGAGATGAGATGGGCTGAAGGACCTGTTTCCGTGCTGTGTAACTCTATGACTCTAATATTTATTTCTTTGTTTTTAGGCGCCTGATGTTCATGTTGAAAATGGGAACATTTCAGCTGGCTTTCTTACGTCCAGTTCTGATGATCTTCACGTTAGTTCTTTGGGTGAACGGGACTTTTAGTCTCGATGACGTATGTAATAGTTTCACTATCTAAGACCTAGTTTACAAAGATATTGCCAATTTATTGACATTTTAAGCAGCGAGATGGAAATTGCCCTCTCTATTTTTTCTTCCTTCTTAAGCCCTTTGCTCCTCTAGGGAGCATAGGCCATTGACAAATGTCCTCCACCTCACTAAATTTTAGTTTAGTTTATTGCCATGTGTGCTGAGATACAGTGAAAATCTTTTTGTTGCAAGCTATCCAGTCAATAGAAAGACTATACACGATTACAATCAAGCCATACATTGTGTACAGATGCAGGATTAAGGGAATAATGTTTAGTGCAAGGTAAAGTCCAATGAAGACTGATTAAAGATAGTCTGAGGGTCTCTGATATCTGATCTGTTGGTTAAGTAACCCAATTTACATTAAACTTACTTTTCTGAGTTGCTCCTCAAATTATTTAAAAAATTTTACAACATATTTTCAGAACTGCACCACTAATTGGGAATAAAGATGTTAAAAGTTCATGTATATTAAGTGATTCATATTAGAAAATATGTTTATTGAACATTTGGTTTAGAGCTGTGACAAGAGGAGTTGAGTATAGGAGCAAAGAGGTCCTTCTGCAGTTGTACAGGGCCCTAGTGAGACCGCACCTGGAGTACTGTGTGCAGTTTTGGTCTCCAAATTTGAGGAAGGATATTCTTGCTATTGAGGGCGTGCACCGTAGGTTTACTAGGTTAATTCCCGGAATGGCGGGACTGTCATATGTTGAAAGACTGGAGCGACTAGGCTTGTATACACTGGAATTTAGAAGGATGAGAGGAGATCTTATCGAAACGGTATAAGATTATTAAGGGGTTGGACACGTTAGAGGCAGGAAACATGTTCCCAATGTTGGGGGAGTCCAGAACAAGGGGCCACAGTTTAAGAATAAGGGGTAGGCCATTTAGAACTGAGATGAGGAAAAACTTTTTCAGTCAGAGAGTTGTGAATCTGTGGAATTCTCTACCTCAGAAGGCAGTGGAGGCCAATTCTCTGAATGCATTCAAGAGAGAGCTAGATAGAGTTAAGGATAACGGAGTCAGGGGGTATGGGGAGAAGGCAGGAACGGGGTACTGATTGAGAATGATCAGCCATCACATTGAATGGCAGTGCTGGCTCGAAGGGCCGAATGGCCTCCTCCTGTCCCTATTGTCTATTGTCTATTGTGAATGACTGCTGTCATCTTGAAATTTAATCTGATGAATACTAGAAGTTTAGTTTAAAGATAAAGCATGGAAGCGGGGCCCTTCAGTCAGCGCCAACCATCGATTACCCGTTCGCACTAGTTCCATGTTATCCAACTCTCTCACTCCGTACACAATCCACAAAGGCCAATTAACCTACAGGCATGTCTTTGGGAGGTGGGAGTAACTTTAGCACCAGGAAAAGACCTAGGCGTTCACAGGGCGAATGTACAAACTCTGCACAAACAGCAGCCAAGAGCAGGTCGAAACTCTTTTTCAGACTTCTCAGGGTCTGAAGAAGAGTTTCAACCTGAAACATCACTTATTCCTTTTCTTCAGAAACTCCAGCGTTTTGTGTCTATCTTTAGTATAACCCATCATCTGCAATTCCTTCCTCCACATTTTACCAAACGGCAGTGTTTCTCTGATGGTACGCAAGCCAGCACCTCTTAAAAAGTTAAAAGACTGGATTTTCAATGTTTCAATGTTATGCTTTTTAATTTTAAATTATCAGTTTTTTAATCACTTTTAATCACAAATTAAAATGTATTCATTAAATTAGGCGATCAGGCCCTTAAACAGTGTATAGTTGGTCATAGGAGCAGCAGGAACGTGATTATGTGATAAACTGCAGCCGAGCATTAGGTCTGAAGAAGGGTCTCTACCCGAAACGTCACCCATTCCTTCTCTCAGATGCTGCCTGTCCCGCTGAGTTACTCCAGCTTTATGTATCTAACTTCGCTTTAAACCAGCATCAGCAGTTCCTTCCCACATAAGAGCATTGTGTGATCTGTTGTGTTGAAGGCTGCAAGCATCAATGCCATTAATTTGTTGCCCATCAATGTGACACATATGTTTGGTAAACTTCTTAGTGTATATTATTTTAATATATTTAATTTTTGATTAATTTAATTTCATATTTATTTATTATTAGTTTCTTAAATTAGAAGTTGATTGGTCACAAAGAGAAAACTGAAGAGAGGGAATATATTGATGGAAAAAATTGTTGATAAATGTAGCTTAATTTTTAATTGATACTAGACGGGCATGGACCCGTTGGGTCCAAATCTCTCCTGTGGGCATGGCAACCCCTGTTGGGTGCAGACCTCTCCTGTGGGCATGGCAACCCTTCCCCAACTGATGATCCGTGGACCCGTTTCCAGCAGGGGAGTATCCCCCGGGGCCGTGGGCGGGCGAGGGGGGAGAGGGAGCCATTTACCTCGGCCCCGGGCGGCCCTCGCGTCGGCCAGAGTGAGCCATGGACCTATTGGACCTCTCCTGCAGTAGCAGTTTGGCGGTGACGGCCATCTTGTTTAACCCTCTGCCGCTGAGCTGCACCTCGGGAGGAAGGTCAGGGTACGCCGGGACATACGCTGGTGGGTGGGGGGGGGGAAGCGCATTTATTAAAGTTTATTAGGTTCATTGTTTTTAAAATGTAACAAAACTTGATCAATCGAGGCCGCAGGTGAATGGTGAGTAGGGTGGGCCTAAAATTGTTGCACTATCGTGTACCGTTTTGGCTGTATTTTGGGAACAAATCTAGCCACAAACCCACAAATATACAAGATGAGAGTTTTAGTAATATATACTAGACCAAGTGGGCCGATTGGGCCCATTCCTCGTAGAGGGGGGACAGGGAAGGGGAGAGGGTATGACTGAGGAGCCCTGGACCCAAAGCCTCTCCTGTATTGGTGTAGCACCCCCCACTCAATCCCCCTTATCCACCCCTCCTCCCCCCACTGACCCACTCCATCCCCCCTACGCACCCCCACTTGGCCCGCCCCTGCCCCACCCCATTTGCCCCTCCCCTGCCCCACCCCAACTCCCCCCAGCCCTGCCTCCACCCCATTCCCCCCTCCCAACCCCTATTCTCCCCTCCCCCACTCTCCCTGCCCGCACCCCACTCCCCCCACCCCAATCTTCCCTCCTCCTCACCCCCACCTTCCCCCACTATTCCCTCCTCCCCACCCACCCTGGTCTCCTCTCCAGCCCCACTCTTCCCCCAACCCCACCCCCACTCTCTCCTCCCCCACCCCCTCCTCCCCCACTCTCCTCCCCACCCCCACTCTCAGTCCCCCTCCCCCTCCTTTCCCCCCACCCCCTCTCTTCCCCCCACTCTCCCCTGACCCCCACTGTTCCCATTCCTCCTCCCCCCACCCTCCCCCTCCTCCCCACCCCCTCTCTCACTGTCCCCCTTCCCCCCCACCCATCCTCCCCCCTTTTCCCTCCCACCCCCACTCTCTCCTCCCCCACTCCCTTCCCCCCACTCTCCCCTCTTCCCTGACTCCCACTGTCCCCCTTCCCCCCACCCCCACTCTCTCTTCCCCCCACCATCATCCCCCCTCCGCCCCCCACCCCTGCTGTCCCCTCCCCAGTCCCTCTCCCTCCCACCCCCACTCTCTCCTCCTCAAACCCTCCCCCTCCCCCCCCCCACTCTCCTCCCCACCCCCACTCTCACTCTCCCCCACCACCCCTTTCCCCACCACCCCCTGTATTGGTGTACTCTCAAGACTCTCTTCTTCCCCACTCTCTCCTCCCCCTCCCCCTGCCTCCCCCACTCTCTCCTCCCCCACCCAGCTGCCTTGATGTCTGAATTGATGTCTCTGGTTTATTCATCTGTTTGCCTGATGCATTTTCTTATTTGATTAAATGCAACATAAAAGTCAATATTTTTACTAAACATCATAGCATGAATGTACTTATTTTCCAGCTTACACCGAGTGGACCTGCGATATGGATTAACTCTTCCCTTGGCGTCTCCACAATAATCGCGCTGTGGCCAATTGGAATTGTTTTTAACAAAGTCAAAGTTGAACTTAAAAATCAGAAGATAATCCCTAAATTCGCCCTATATCAGGTATGAATGGACAATGTATGACGCTTTTTAGTAACTATATTGTTTGTTTCTCATTTCTTAAAAAAATGAGAACAGAGAACATATGATGACATAATATGAATGTCATTGAACATAAAATATGTGGGATCAAATCAGAATATAAATTCAAATTCAAAGAAAAGTAACTTTTGCAATCCGTGTATAAATTATTTTGCCAAATTGATTGTTTCCCTTTTATTTCACATATTTCGATAAATGTAAATAAAGTTCTTGACTTAACCATGTACGTGATTGTTCAGAATAATGGAGAGCAAAATCTTACAATTCCATGATTTTTTAACAAAATTTTATGGTATAAAAATCCAAGGATTTCCTTTTGTTACCACTTTCCTGTAATTGCCAAACCTAAATGGGGAACTGGAAGTACAAGAATAAGGGTATTCAGCCCATTGAGTCTGCTCCAGCATTCAATCATGGCTGATCTATTTTTCCCTCTCCATCCCATTCTCCTGCCAACCTTAGATGTCCTTTTTAATAAAGAACCTATCAATCTTTGTTTTAAATATAAACACTGATTTGGTCTCCACAGCCATCTGCGGCCATGAATTCCACAGATTCACCACCCTCTGGCCAAAGAAATTCCTCCTCATCTCCATTCTATATATTTTATCACCATCCTTTTGTGTGGTGTTAAGGCAATCTTAACACCCTACGTGAGACCAAAATGTTCCTTCTTTGAAAACAGATACTTATGTGATGAAGATCTGGAGTTAGTAAGCCGACCTACTCCCTAACCATGACGGGAGAAGAAAAAGCACTAAGGTTAGCAAAAGATCATATAGGTGGTCAGGTTTGAAAATTTATTCTTTGTTATGTAAATCATGTGTCCAGAGCTGAATGCTGAAATGGAGGATTGCTTTTGGAATTCATTATAATCCAAAAATAGAGGTAGGAATATAAATAAGAGAGAATATATAAGAACAAGAGCAATGGAAGCAGGATTAGACTATTTGGCTTCTTGCATATGTTCTTCCATTCAATGATTATGACTGATTATTTACCAGAGTACCACTTTCTTGATCTAATCTCATTTCCCATGATTTTCTTAATATTTGAAACCCTATTGATCTCTATCTCGAGTATACTGAGGGATTGAGTTTTGACAGTGGTTTTAGGTAGAGAATTTCAAAGATTTACTACCCTTGTGATGAAGCAATTTCTTCTCAGTGTAACATGAGTGACCCTTTAAGATTGTGATCTTTATTGAGGTTACACACAACGAGGGGAAACAATATCTCAACATCTGCACAATTATACCCTGCATATTGTATGTTTTGATGAAATTACCTTTCATTTTTACACAGCCAAAGGCCCATTTTGCCGGCTCATTATTTTTATTGGATCCCTCGTGATTTTGTTGGGTTTCAGCATACCAATGACTAAAGTCTTCCTTTCAGTTTTTGTGAGCCTGCTGTTTTGTAGGCATTGAACCATGAAGGCAGTTTCTCATTATCATACCAAAATTGGTTACAAAATAGGAATAAATTGTTTGGTCGGATAGCTTTGCCAGTGTTAATAATTTTATTTGCAATGCCAAACTTATTGGCAGAGACAGAACTGGTTTAAATGAGGTTGACTCTGGATGATTTGTTATTCTTGGATTAGCTGTTTAATCATTTCAGAGTAATGATTTATGATATTAAATTATGATTTATGATATTGCTACATTTGTTGATATTGCAGTTTTTTAAATAATGGAATTTGCTGACACAGGGCAATATTTTTTGTTGTACCTTAACCAGTAAGGCAGTTAATTTTGTGCTTTACTTGAGTAAAATCATATTCTCTGCATATACTGCAATATTCATAGCACAGGCGGCATGGCAGCGCAGCGGTATCTATGCTGCCTTACAGCACCAGAAACCCGGGTTCAATCCAGACTATGGGTGCTGTCGGTACGTATTTTGTACATTCTCCGTGACCACATGGGTTTTCCCTGGGTGCTTCGATTTCCTCCCAGAGATGTACAGATTTGTAGGCTAATTGGCTTCGGTAAAAATTGTAAACTGTCCCTAGCGTATAGGATAGTGCTAGTGTATAGTGATCGCTGGTCGGTGTGGACTTGGTGGGCCGAAGGGCCTGTTTCCACACCTTTTCTTTAAACTAAATTCAATTTGATCAAGATGATTGTGACCACCTTTTTTGAGGTTGTATTTTGCAATTGCAGTAATGTCTCATAGCTTGATGTTGTTAAAGTTAAAATTGATGTTGCTTGCCTCGAATGGAACATCAAGGCTTCTCTACCCACTTGATGCACAGATATTGGCGATTTAGTAGTTTAAAAATGTGCTGTAGTCTAATCATTTTGTCTTCCGATCAACTTTTGTATTTATACACTCCCTCAAGATCATCCTGTGGTACTTCATCCATCTCAAATCATCCTTCTGCATGTTGCATTCTGGAGCAGTCAAAAGAAATCAGATTATCAAAGTTTATTAAGTGATGTTTAGATGATGGAAACTTGCCACATGATTTGAATATTTGTGTTTTGCTTATGCAGTCCTTCCATTGGAGAAGTTCTAGGTTTATCTGAGTGATGGTCATCCAGAGTAGAAATTATTCATATTTTCCTCAGTCAGTATCTTAGTTTAGTTTAGTTCATTGTCACGTGTCCCGAGTTCTTCCACTAAGGTTTGGCCAAAGATGAAAAATATCTCCATTCCTGCTTTTAGTAGCATATTCCACAACTTGGTATTTAGGTTATCAATTGAATCACCTGGTTGTCTAGTTTTTTAAAGGTATGGATTTGATTGACAATGCAATATGTAATGGCTTGTATACATTGCCATTGACTATCTGGACATTATTCCATCTTGTTGCACATTATCATTGTTGCATAATATTGTTGAATATTATCAGTCTATATTTGCTGATTTTAATTTTCCAATTTTTTTCTCCTACAGATTTCATTCATTCTTACTCAACTCCAAGCTGCCATTATCAACATAACAGCATTGTCAGGAGGCATTGCTTGTGCACCTCCATTTTCCCCAACAGCCAGAGCGGGATGTATGTTGTTTATCTGCTATTTTAATCCATAATAACCACAAATTTCCAAAAAACATTACACCATTTGAATATCAGAACATTGTGCTGCAAAACCAGAAAATATCGTCACTTGGCTGCTTTCCCCTCCTTTGTATACTCATCTCCGAGGTCCCCTTTCCCTATAATCCCCTTTCTTTTCCCTTCCCCCGCCCCCTCCCGCCCATAACCCTTCCTCCGGCTTTACATTTGTCTTTAGATTTTAGAGATACACCGAGTCTGGGCCAACCAGCGATCACCCTTTACGCTATAAATTCAAGACAATTTACATTTTTTACCAAAGCCAATTGACCTACTAACTTGTAGATTTTTGGAATGTGGGTGGAAACCGGAGCACCTGGAGAAATCCCACTCAGTCACAGGGAGAATGTACAGACTCTGTGCAGACAGCACCTGTATTTATGTTCAAACCCAGGTCTCTGGCACTGTAAGGTGGCAGCAACTCTACCGCTGCGCCACCCCGAAAAGGAGTAAATCCTCTCCTTTTCTTATTTGACACCCTTTTGTCCCTTTGTCCCTCTAGCCTTTGTCACTTACTCCACTCATCTGTCAATGAAAACTCCCCTTTACCCATATCCACTTATTTGGATATGTGTTTTTGTTAGACATTTGGGTAGACATTAAAAAAATTATCCTTTAATATTTATATCTTGTCAGTAGTATCCTCTGTATCCTCTACTGTGTCCCAGAGATACATTTGTTAAAATCAATGCGTCTCAACTAACAAAATATACTTGTCTTTTTCAGATATGAACCAGCAGCTTCTCATAATGGAGATGTTTATTATAACTATACTATCACGCATTTACTACAGAAGAAAATACAACCCACTGGAAATAGATGAAATGCAAGACTCAAAAAAATCACAAATGGTCTAACCCATGTGAATTGTAGAATGGCATAAAGTAGAATCCCATGAGCATAAGAAGGGTCATTAAAATGGCTGAAGAAGGGTCTCGGCTCGAAACGTCACCCATTCCTTCTCTCCAGAGATGCTGCCTGACCCGCTGAGTTACTCCGGCATTTTGTGTCTTCAGACAATAATTTAAAGTCTTTTATTGGATTTGTATTGAGATATTGACAGTTTCTAGATTCTCTATCAGACCTGCCAGTCACATGAACCTGGCTTCTCAATAGCATAAAGATCTTTGCTTACGTTCTGAACAGTTTTAACACTCGACTTGACAGTTTTGTCAGCATAAAAACATCTATCATCAATAATGTCAGGGATTGCAACGTATGTTCAGCAATGTCCCACAATGAGATGTGGGACATACTTGTTATTTCCTGTACAGGTCTGCTTACATAGTATTGCCAAACAAGATATAACGGCCACTGCAAGATGTGGACAGGAAATTATGAGCCTACTGTCTGAATTGTATCCTTTCACTGAAATGGATGAAAAATACAAAGATTGCAACAAGCCTGTTTTTTCCCTCGTCAATATTTCCTGTTTATGTCATGTCTTAAGTAAACCACTACTTGGGTAGTCAACTTGTTCAAAACTCAATGCAGACCTAAATAATTCCCCACATTTTTTTCACTTAAGAGAGATTAACATCAGAAGCTAAGGAAACAATGAATCTCACGCATCCCACAGATTTATTACAGAAAGAGGGATTATGAAATTATTGTTCATTCTGACTGAGTATCATGCTTAAGGTGAAAGTTACTCATAAAATTATTATTAATATACAACCATTCAATATAGTATTAAATTAATATAATAAATTAATATAATGTTTGTAATATGCTCCATTGTTAATTAATTTAGAATCTGACTTAATCTGATTCTTAAATGTAAGTCTTAAACATGTGGCTATCCTAAAAGTAAATATTACCAAATTGTAATTTCTTACTCGAACAGCACTCGATTCATGTGTTTTCAATCTAAATAATGGACAATAAATCTAACCATAAAGATAATCAGTGCCTCGTGGTATGTTGTTATATCTGCATTCAATAACCATGACGAAGTTCAATAATTGATTTATAATTTCGATTGGATCTAAGAATTGTACTCCTGCTACATGCTACTTTGAATTTTTATGAAATTAACACATTTTGATTCATAAATACTATCCAGGAAGCATTCTGATATTAATATTAAAAGTAAACAAACATTTTATTGGATATTCAATTAATTTGTGAATTTCTCTAATATCTCCAAACAAACTTGCTTGTTTTTTTCCCATTAAATGCTGGATACCATGAAAAAGAATTTACACGAGGAAATAATTGTTTCTGTTGTGCTAGTTAAGCAAGTACTGATGTGCAAATGATCCAATTTACTGAATCTAGTTCAACGCTTTCTGATTTCCATAAAGTCAGCGTCAGTTTTGCAAAACAAATTGTTGAAATTCAGTGTATATTAAATACACTTTTTCTGCTATGAATTATTTTCATTGTTCTGCACTATAACTAATAATGTGTAGTCAAACAAATATAGTATTAAAACACTGTGTTAAAACATATTTTACAACAAAGAAATATCAAATACAGTATACTTCCTGCAGTGTATGGAATTAAAGTTGGTAAAATGGTCCAGCTGTACTGAAAAACAAGCATACTGCTTGAAAATAATATCAATTGATCAAAAATGTCATTACAAAACATCTATAAAAAATCACATTCCATACCCACATGCATTTTATTTTGTGTGACATTAATTTTGTACTTACTAATAAAATATAACCAACTTATTTCAATTATTGTAGTCTAATGAATAAAGAGCAATATGTTGAACATTGATATGAATGCAACCACCAGTTTCAATCTCTATGAGACTTTTACATTGTAGATTGGATATAAGCAGATGAGCTAAGATCTTTGATCCAGTCTCTCTAACCTATATATTTTCCTGCATCAATTGTTTGAGTAAATTTCACATATGGAACATCCTTTAACTTTTGAATTAATTTGTCAATCAAGTCAAGTTTATGCACAAGTATGGTGTTGTACAAGAACAATGAAAATCGTGTTTGCAGAAGCAACACGCACAAAGATTCGGACATCACACAAAAACAAATTATACTTAAATTAAACATTCCACGGAAGAGTGAAAATAAGTGTGAAAAACACAAAATATTTGTGCTAAACACAGTTAGAAAACAAGGCCATGGTAGTTCAAGAAGTGGTCCGTAGTATTCCATTGCCATAGGGCTGTGGAGGTCGGTTGAAGAACGGAATGGTTGTTGGAAAGTGGTTGTTCCTGAACCTAATGGAGAGAGACTTAAGGCTTCTGTACATTCTGCTCGATGGTAGCAGAAGGCACTGGCCAGATGGTGGGATCATTGCCGATGGATACCAGTTTCTTCAATCAATGCCTCGTGTAGATGGGTGGTGGGGAGAGCTGTGCATGTGATTGATTGGGCTGTCCAACACTATCTGCAGCCTCTTGCTTACCTATGTGATCGAATCGCCATACCAGGCCATGATGCAATCAGTCATCATACTTCCTATTATGTATCTGTAAAAAATTATTGGAATGTTCAGTGACATGCTGAATCTCTTTAAACTTCTAGGAAATAGAGGTGTTGGTGTACCTCCTTTGCAATTGCAACTCCATGCTGGTTCATGATAGGTCATTGGCGATATTAATGCTCAAGAATTTGAACCTCTCAACTGCTGACCCACCAATGTAAACTGTCACATGATCTCCCAATTCATGTCAATGATTAGTTCTGTGGTCTTGTTGACATTAAGCAAGAAGGTTTTGTTGTGGCACCACTCAACCTCATGTTCTATCTCTTGCCTGAATTCTACCTCATCACCACCCATGATTCAACCAACAATAGTGATGCCATCGACAAGTTTATAGATGCCATTGGAGTTGTGCTTAGCCAGGCAGTCATGGGTCTAAATGGAGTAGAGAAGAGGGCTAAACATGCAGTATTGTGTTGCTTGGTGTTGAGTTTGGAGGGGATGATAGAGCTGTAGTCGATGAACAGCAGCTTGATGTATGTGTTCAGAGTAGAATGGAGAAGCAGTGAGATAGCATTAGATAAAGTGAAGCCGATCCAGGTCATTTCTGACGCAGGAGATGATTTGATTCATAGCCAACGTCTCGAAGTCCTTCATTACGATGGGAAAAATTGCCATGGAACAGTTGTCATTTTGGAGCAGGACACAATGCCCTTCTTGGGCACCGGTATAATAGATGCCCTTTTGAAGCAAGTTGGAGCCTCATAAACAAAACAAACTCGATGCTAGCATTCATTTCAAGAGGACGTATACAAATCAAGGACGTAATGTTTAGGCTCTATAAGAAACTGGTAAGGCCGCATTTGGAATATTGTGAGCAATTTTGGGCAACATATCTGAGGAAGGCTGTGTCGGGTCTGGAAAGGGTCCAGAGGAGGTTTACAAGAATCCCAGGAATCCCAGGAATAAGTAGGTTAACCTATGATGAGCGTTTGTCAGCACTGGGACTGTACTCGCTGGAGTTTGGAAGAATGAGGGGGGACCTCATTGAAACATACAGAATAGTGAAAGGCTTGGGTAAAGTGGATGTGGAGAGGATGTATCCATTAGTGGGAGAGCCTAGAACTAGAGGTCATAGCCTCAGAATTAAAGAACGTTCTTTGAGGATAAATTTCTTTAGTGAGAGGGTGGTGAATCTGGAATTCTTTGCCACAGAAGGTTGTAGAGGCCAAGTCAGTGGATATTTTTATGGCAGAGATAGATAGATTCTTCATTAGTACAGGTGCCAGAGGTTATGGGGAAAACGCAGGAGAATAGGGTGAGGAGGGAGAGATAGATCAGCCATGATTGAATGATTGAGAGATAGATCAGCCATGATAGATCAGTCATGACTGAGTAGACGATGGACCGAGTGGCCTAATTCTACTATTCCTTATGACCTTATAACAAGAGGCTGAAGATGTCAATGAATACTTCAGCCAGTTAGACCCCCCCCCCCCCCCCTCCACATCCCCCACGGGTCTTTAACACTTGGCCAGGTACGCTGCCTGGGACGAACATTTTGTGTGGATTTAGTTTCGTAATATCGCCCCACAGGTTTGGTTATTTATCACCGATCACACCATTTTTTCATGCTTGATAATCACAAAGTACAATAGCCAAAACGTTTTAAATGGAGTTTACCTTTGTAACTGTGATCTATGACCTCAGCTCAACTTTGATGACTTGTGTTTTTTTATATATAGAAAACCAAGTCATCTCTTTTTTATGTATGTCAGCGTTTCCTCTGCAGTTCTGGCTCTAATCTAAAAAGCAATCAGTTGGATGAATCAGTGACCAACTGTATGTAATTACTGTGTCACACTCTAATTATATTTGTAAGAAACTGAACCAAATGTGTTAGATGCATAATGGATTTATTTTTCCCTCATTGCTCAAATTGCAGGTTGTTTTATTTAATGCAAAAGGATACTGTCTGATTAAAATTAAGTTTTTCATTAATAAAGTACACATTGCTTGACATCTAAAAGGCTATTACAGATATACTTGAAAATTAAATCACAAATGATATATGTAGAAGATGTTAACTGTCCATGAACTGATGTGGCAAAAGCTTTAATTTAGAATGTAATTAAGTCTAGTTTTATGGTTTAAATGACTGGTGATGTGATTGATGTTTGATTGCTAAATTATACCACACATCTAAGAAGGTCAGAGATAATGATATTATATTTTAACATCATGCATGATAATCAAAAATAGTTTTGTGTCATTTTTAACTGGGACAAGAAAGAAACTCAGGAAACTATAATATTCTCAGTACATTTGAAGAGACTATTACTACTGGGTCCATAATATCAACAATCCTTTGTAGCATTAATTATAGTCATAGTCATACAGCACTGAAACAGGTCCTTCAGACCAAACTTGTCCAGCTGACCAAGATGTCCTATCTAAGCTCCTCCACCTGCGTTTAATCCACATCTCTTTCTTAACAATGCACCCAATGTCTTTAAAATGTTGTTATACTACTTGTTTCAACTACATCCTCTGGCAGCTCATTCCATCAACCCACCACCCTCTGAGTGATAAAGTTCCCCTCACGTTCCTATTAAATCTTTCCCTTATCGCCTTAAACCTATGTCCTCTGGTGTCTGATTCTTCTACTCTGTAAAAGATTCACCCTATCTATTCCCCCTCATGATTTAATACACCTTGATAAGATCACCCTTCAGCGTCCCATACTTGAAGGAATAAAGTCTCAGTCTGCCCATTCTCCCACTACAAAGCAAGCCCTTGAGTCCTGGCAACATCCTCATAAATATGCTCTGCACGCTTTCCAGCTTAATGACATCCTTCCTTTCGCAGGGTGATGAAAACTGAGCGCAATACTCCAAATGCAGCCTCATCAAAGTTCAGTACAACTGGAACATAACATACCAACTTCCATATTCAATACCCTGACTGATGAAGGTCATTATACCAAAGGTTTTCTTTGCCATCCTATCTGTAATGCCACTTTCACAACATTATGTACCTGTAGTCCAAGATCCCTCTGTTCTACAACACTCCCCAGCGTCCTACCATTCACTGTGAAGGTCCTGCCCTGGTTTGACTTCACAAAATGCCATGCCATGCACTTATCTGCATTAAACTCAATTAGCCATTCTTCAGCGCATTTGCCCCGCTGATCAAGATCCTGCTGTAAATTTTGATAACCATCTAATTTAATTTAGAGATATAGCATGGGAATAGGGCCTTTGGCCCACTGGGTCCACACCGACCTTTGATCTCCCATTCACTCTAATTCCATGTTATCCCATCTTCTCATGCATTCCCTACAATGGGTAATTTTAGAGACCATTCAACTTACAAATCTGCACATTGTTGTGATGTGGGAAGAAACCCACACAGTCACAGAGAGAATGTGCATAGTCCATACAGACAGCATCCAAAATCGAGATTGAACCCGTGTCTCTTGCGCTGCGAGGCAGCAGGTCCAACAGCTGTAACTTGATACTTTAGTGCCATCTGCAGACTTACTAATCATGCCTTGAAATTTGTCATCATATTGTCTATAAAGTACATATATTATTCTTGTCTATAAAAATGTTCAGTCTATTGTAAATGACCTTTGGCCTAAAAAGATGTATAGTGATTTGGGCATATGAGAGCATGCTAGTTCATACTGAATAAATGGAGGCAGGTCAAACCTTAAAACTGTTGTGAGGTAGTCACAACTTTAGAGAAGTCAGAAAATATATATCGTGGAGGGTTTAAATAACAGGATTTCTAACATGGTAAAGTCAAGCATTTAGATATTTCTCACTATTTACAAGTAGGTATACATTGCAGCAATATTTGCTTTTGTGTGTTAAAAAAAGTCAGAAATGTATAATGTTGCAGTGAGAAAACTAACGAAATTGAAAATCCCCAACTCATCATAATCATTACATTTCCCTACCCTTAATTACTACATATCTTTCTTAAATCCTGTCAGCATTATTACACCTATCACTTACATTGGATACCTACTACAGACATGTGTATCATTTACAGGCTATGATGGAGAACTTCTCCTGAAGATTCATAAAAGTTTGCCTGACACGTTCCCTGCCAGGAAATGACAGGATAGACCTGCACCAGAAAGCACAGCTGCACATTCTGTCCTCTCATAACAAAAGTCTGCTTGCCGTCTTAAGCATGGGGGCCGCGTACAACTACATTTCGGTGAACACTACCAAATACGACGCTAATGAGTGTCAGAAGACTTTTTGCACAGTTCTTGTTTTGGAAATATTTTTTATTCTGAATAAAGTTTATGCTGAGTAAAAAATTTTTTTTTTAAAGAGTTCATGGTGTGCAAACTGGCAGCTTGGAGGAGGATATCACACTGGTTTTCTTCAGACAAAATCTTATTTTCTTGTTATTTCTTTCACTACATCATTTGCCATGGCTATTTGGTAATACTTTCATCCTCCCCCCTCCCCCCATTCCCTCTCTCACAAATTGTTCTCTCTTTAGACGGGGAGTTGACCTTTGTTCTCTGTTTATTTCAGCAGCAGAGGACGTTAAAGACATCTCGCCAGTGGGAAAAGAGAAGGCAATCTTCAGGGATGACGCACTGTCTTTTGAACTGGCTTTCTAAACCATTAATTCAGATACTTGTCCCATCCAAACCTTTGAAGCTAACTTAATAAAACATATTTACATACGGTGTCTTATTATGCAGGAGACATGATTCCAGTTCACTGAAGGAGGAGATTGCATAAAAGTTCTTCTGTGTGGGATTCGGTTGTTGGATGTTGATGCCTTTGGAATCTACCAGAAAATCTTGGCTGTACCAAGCAGCCTGTCAGAGGGTTTCACAATAATGTTAGGATGCACAAAAAAAGTTCAACTCCAACTTGTGTGAAGGCTTTGCACCGAGTTTTGAAAACATTTTGAAAGAAAAAATGAAAGTGATATTAAAATTATCTGGGCAACCTTGCCCTTACCCTATTAGACATATTCCCTTTTCCTATTCATCCCTTCCCCACCCTCTCAGTAACGCAACACTAATTTGTTTCCTCATTTCCCTAGTTCTGCGTAAGGATCGACAACCTTAAATGTTGCCCGTGGTTTTCTTTCCACAGATGCCTACTGAGTTGCTGAATGGTTCCCACATTTCAAGCATTTGCAGTTTTTAAATTTTTCATTTTGTTTCCATCACTTTCGTAATGGGGTAGTCTTGAACCAGAGGACACAGCCTCAGAATAAAAGGATGTATCTTCAAAATGGAGATGAGGAATTTCTATAGCTAGATGGTGGTGAATCCGTGGAATTTATTGCCGCTGACAGCTGTGGATGCCAAGTCATTGGGTATTTTTAAGGTGGCGATTGATAGGTTCTTGATTAGGAAGGGGATCAAAGGATAGAGGGACAGGCAGGAGGATGGGTTGGAGAGGGGAAAATATATTAACCATGATTGAATGCCACAGCAGACCCTTCATAGTAGAGAAGGGGCCACGCGTGGGGGGAGAAGGGGGTAGGGGAAATGGGGAAGGTGGAAGAGAGGGGGGGAGAAAGGGGGAAGGTGGGGAGAGAGAAGGGGAGAGGGAGAGAAGGGGGAGGGGAGGGGGAGGGGAGGGAAGGAGGCAGAGGGAGAGAAGGGGAGGCGGAGAAGGGGGGCAGAGAAGGGGGAGGGAGAGAGAAGGGGAGGGGGGGGAGAGAAGGAGGGAGGGGGAGAGAAGGGGGTAGTGGGAGAAAAGGGGGAGGGTTAGAGAAGGGGGAGGGAAGAAGGGGAGGGGGAGAGAGGGGGGAGGGAGAGAGCTGGGGAGGGGGAGAGAGAGAGGGGGAGAGAGGGAGGGAGAGGGGGAGAGAGAAGAGGGAAGGGGAGAGGAGAAGGGAGAGGGGAAGGAGGGGAGGAGAGGAGCAGGGAGGGGAGAAGAGGGGAAGGGAAGAAGAGGAGGGGTAGGGAGAAGAGAGGTAGGGAGAAGAGGGGCGGGGAGAAGAGGGGAGAGGAGAAAAGGGAAGAGGGGAGAGGAGTGGAGGGATGTAGAGAGAGAGGGAGGGAGGGTGACAGTGAGGAAGGGGAGGGTGTGAGGGGGTGTGGAAGTGAGGGAGGGATGTAGAGAGAGAGGGAGTGTGACACTGCGGGGTGAAGAGAGGAGAGAAGAGGAGGAGGGGAGAAGAGGGGAGAGGGGAAGAGGGGAGAAGAGAAGAGGGGAAGATGGGAGGGGGAAGAGGGGGGGAAGGGCGAGGGGAGATGGGGAGGGGAGAAGGGGGGAAGAAGAGAGGGAAGGGGAGAAGAGAGGGGGGTGAAGAGAGGGAAGAGGAGGGTGAAGAGAGGGAAGAGGAGGGTGAAGAGAGGGAAGAGGAGGGTGAAGAGAGGGAAGAGGAGGGTGAAGAGAGGGAAGAGGAGGGTGAAGAGAGGGAAGAGGAGGGAGAGCGGGAAAGGGGGGAAGAGCGGGGCGGGGCGTTGAGGGCGGGGCAGCGCCGCTCGAGCCAGGAAGTCCGTTGGTTTGAGGTTCGGTCCGGCCGGCGGGAGGGGACGCCGCGAGCTCCGGGCTCAACGGTCGCGGCGGGAGGCGGGCGGCGGGCGGCGGGCGGCGGGCGGGCAGTCAGTCAAGTCAGCACCATGCGGCTGCTCGGCTCCCTGCTCAAAAACCCCATCCCCAAACAGATCGAGTACTACTCGCGCTTCTCCCCATCGCCTCTGTCGATCAAGCAGTTCCTGGATTTCGGTGAGTGGCCCGAGAGACCGAGCGAGTCCGTGTCAGGGAGGGGAGTTGTTTATTGTTTGTCGCCGCCGTGTCTGCATCGGACTGAGCCGGGCGGCAGCGGCTGGGGTGGGTGGAGAGGAGGGGGTGGGAGATCAGGCAGAATGTAAACACTCCGGCCCGGCTCCATACAGGTGCACCATTACCACCGGCAGGGAAGGGGTGTCTGCTCCCAAACTCCCAGGGCCAGGCACGGAAATGGTTTGCCGCACGTACGCACAGTGCTTAAAGGAGACCCAAAGAAAGCAGGGCGATGTTGCATTTAACAAAACAACAGCATGACCCTTGCCTTTTCCACTGTGCAAACCCCCCCCCCCTTTCCCGACACTAATTTGATGCACTAGATTGCGGAACCTTTACAATGTGAAAGAGGAACTAATTTTTTTTTATCTACGCCATAAAAAAAAAAGATAGTCTTGTATCTGTATCGGGCCTTTCAGGGCGAACAAAGCGCTCTCTCGCCAACTGGGCACTTGAGATGTGTTGCAATGCAAAGGAAACTTAATGGTGAGATGTACTTTGATTGTGTGCCAGTGGATCAAGGAAGGCTCTGGGGGCAGCAGTGTTGGAAGGAGTCCACTCACTGCAAATTCCCAGGGCTATACTGGGTAGATTACGATGAAAGATTCTTTCGGATACCGATCTGCGTGCAAAAGATGATGACTGTTGATCTCACTCAAAATAAATAGCAGTAGATTCTACTCATTCAGATACGTCCAATAATCAGTGGTTTATTGCTAGACTTGAGTATGGAGGAATTTGCAACCCAGGCAGGTCAAGAAGCATGTCATTTCAACTACACGTTTTACCGCAAACGGCATCTTTAGTTCATTTTTGTGGCTATTGTTAATGTTTGATTGACAGTGGTTAGTTTGTCCAGTTCCTTTCTGATAATAGGTTAACCAAAACAGGGACGGATACAGGCACTGTTAATAAGGGAAAACATGTTATGCGACCTTTAGGGTCTCTCTTTAAAAAACATGTGGCGAGACACAGCTCCACTGCCATCTGTAAAGTCACTGTTGTTGGACGAATAACATGTAATAACAAGTCGGAGTATTGGAGGAAGATCGATAATCTGGTGTTTCCAAGACTGAGCTGATTTTTGACTTTGGGAAGAGAAAGCCAATGCACAATACATGCGTATGAAGGAACTGCAGATACTGGTTTAAACCGAAGATAGACACAAAAAGCTGGAGTAACTCAGCGGAACAGGCAGCATCTCTGGAGAGGAATGGGTGACGTTTCAGGTTGAAACCCTTCTTCAGACTGGTTACGGATAAGGAAAACGAGAGATTTTCGACGGTGATGTGGAGAGATAAAGAACAATGAATTAAAGATATGCAAAAAAGTAATGATGATAAAGGAAACAAACCGTTTGTAGGGTGAAAATGAGAAGCTAGTGCGACTTGGGTGGGGGAAGGGATAGAGAGCGAGGGAATGCCGGGGTTACCATTAGAGAGAGAAATCAATATTCATACCACTGGGCTGCAAACTGCCCATGCGAAATATGAGATGCTGTTCCTCCAATTTGCGTTTAGCCTCTCTCTGACCATGGACAGAAAGGTCTGTGTAGGAGTGGGAAGGCAAATTAAAGTGTCCAGTAACCGGGAGATCAGATTGGTTCAGGCGGGTTGAGCGAAGGTGTTCCGCAAAATGATCATGAAATCTGCGTTTGGTCTCGCCGATGTATAAGAGTCCACATCTTGAACAACGGATACAGTAGATGAGGTTGGAGGAGTGAACCTCTGCCTAACCTGAAAGGACTTTCGGAGTCCCTGGACAGAGTCGAGGGAGGAGGTATAGCGACAGGTGTTGCATCTTCTACTGGTTGCAGGGGAAGGTACCTGGGGAGGGGGTGATTTGGATGGGAAGGGATGAGTTAACCAGGGAGTTGCGGAGGGAACGGTCTCTACAGAAGGTGGAAAGGGGTGGATATGGGAAAATGTGGCTAGTGGTGGGATCCTCTTGGAGGTAGCGGAAATTTCAGGGGATTATGTGTTGTATGCAACGGCTGATGGGGTGGAAGATAAGGACTAGGGGGACTATATTGCAACTAAGGGGAGGGGGAGCAAGGGCTGAGCTGCGGGGTACCGGGAAAACGAGTTAGGGCTTCATCTATGATGGGAGAGGGGAACCCCTGTTCCCGAAAGAATGAGGACATCTCGGATGTTCTAATATGGAACACCTCATCTTGGGCGCAGATGCAGCTTAGACGGAGGAATTGGGAGTAGGGGATAGAGTCTTTGCAGGAAGCAGGGTGGGAAGAAGTGTAATAGACGTCAGTCAATAGTCTATTTCCTGTGACGGATGCATCTTTAATTGGTGGGGCGGCAGTTAAGAGAGTCAACAGCTTCCAGTTCCTGGGTACACATATCTCTAAAGATCTGTCTTAGCCTCAGCACATTAATGCAATTGCAAAGAGAGCTCATCAACACCTCTACTTCCTCAAAAGTTTGGGAAAGTTCAGCATGTCACCAAATGCTCTATTGAATCTGTGCAGGCGTGCAATGGAGAGCATACTGACCAGTGGTATCATTCAGTAATTTGAATGTTCAAGAACAAAGAAGGCTGCACAACATTGCCGGTCCATCATGGGTATTGATTTCCCCACCGTTGAAGGGATTCACAGGAAGCATTGCCTCAAGAAGGCAGCTAATGTCGGAGAAGACCCACACCATCCCAGCCACGCTCTCATTTCGATGCTACCATCAGGAAGAAGGTACTGAGAACTGTTACTTCCGGGTTCATATTGAACAAAAGAACAAAGAAAAGAAACCAGAACATACAGAACAGAAAGAAAAGCCAATGCGAGTGATGCTGTTCTCCCATCTCAAACGTGTGGCCATGTTGAGGCCAGTGATGAAACCTGCATCTCCTCCAAAGCAGTCCAAGCTGATCCATTGGCTGGAGAATCTGGTCCTGAAAATACTTGTCTGAGCACAGATGACTAAGACCAACTCTGAACTAATACCAGATATTAAACTGACTATGATGAAGCAGTTGAGCGCTTTGTTTGGGATACTAATGTTAATCCACAACCACTGTATGATGTGTTGGAGGAGAATGGATCGCTGTTGCATTCAGCTGCAGGACCTATACATCAGGAGGTGCAGATCAAGAGCAAGCAAGATTATGGGGGACCCCTACCACCCCAGCAATGGACTGTTCTAGCTTCTACGGTCAGGCAAACGCCTCCGCTGTCATGCTGTGAAAATGGAGATGATGAGACGGAGTTTCTTCCCACAGGCCATCAGGACTGTTAATTATTATAACTCCAGGGACTACATTTTTTTTCTGTATTAATTTTAATTTATATGCTGTAATTGTAATTTTTTTTGCACAATCCGCAGGCATTGCCACTTTCATTTCACTGCACATCGTGTATGTGTATGTGACAAATAAACTTGACTTGACTTGAAGTAGCACCAGAAAATCGTGAATCTTCGGATGAAGAAATTATAAAACTGGAAACTTCAGGGAATCCTGCACCAGAAAACCCAGCACACCTTGAAGACGTTTCAACCAAAGTACTTGCTGAAAAACTAGTTCCACAGAGAACTTTACAGTTTTTGTCGATGGTGGAAAACTAAATGAATCCATCACTGGCAAAACTGAAGATGACCATCCAGAAATCTCTGTTACAAATAGAACTACCCTGGATGGTGAACTGAGAAACCAGAGTACAGTGGAAGATGGACACTATTCCTTAAGGATAACGGAGTCAGGGGGTATGGGGAGAAGGCAGGAACGGGCAGAATGATCAGCCATGATCGCATTGAATGGGGGTGCTGGCTCGAAGGGCCGAATGGCTTACTCCTGCACCTATTGTCTTTTGTCCAGACTTGCCTTTCAAGCAAGAAGACGCCAGCGAAAGTGGCTACAGTACTGTTTCATATCTAAGACTGGAAAACGATAGCAAAGAAGTGCATATTGCGTTCATAATGGGAAAAACCTGAGTGGCACCATTAAAACAGATGACGATTCCCAGAATGGGGCTTACAGCTGCAGCCCTAGCTGTCAGAGTCGACACAAAGCTGCGAAAAGAATTACATCTTCAACTGGACAAATACATCTTCTGGACTGATAGCACAACGGTGCTTAAGTACATCAACAACGAAACCAAACGCTTTCAAACATTTGTAGCAAACAATCTATTTTGTAAGGGATGCTACTGATGTATCACAATGGAGATATGTTGGCACAAAGGAAAATCCTGCAGATGAAGCATCTAGAGGGCTAACAGTAGACCGCTTAAGCTGGAAGAGAAGATTGAAGAAGATCTTGGCAAAATATTGGAGACCATACAAGATGCTCAAGGCCTTGTGCGCACAGTTCGATTTCAGACTAAGAGCAACATCTTGGAAAAAAACGATAACGAAGATATGTATGCTCCTAGAAGCTGATACCTGAGTACAGCAAAGACTGGTGGCCTTAAAGATTGAAGAATCTTTTGTCTTTGTTATCGTCTAATTTATTTTTAACTCTGTCTTTGTTATCGTCTGATTTATTTTTAACTCTGTATATGTGGGGGATGGTGGGAACCTTTTTTTCCAATCTCCTCCTCAACGGAGATGTGACCTTTACCGTGTTGTGTCTCCGTTCGCGCTACGGCCTAACGCTGTGGAGTCGGCGGCCTCCAGCTGGGATCGACCATGAAGACTCCGGTCGCAGGGCCTCGACTTACCATCTCGGAGGCTTCGGCCGTGGGCCCTGCAGACTGCAACATCGGGAGTTCGCAGGTCCCTGGCTGGCGACCGGCTTTCGGGAGCTCCAGCCGTAGCAGCTTCGACCGCCCCAGAGCGCGAGGTTTGATCGACCCGCTCGCAGGCCCCTCATCGCCCTGCGTGGCCTGGCCGCGGCACTTTCCATCGCCCGGTGGGGGCTCAGGACCTTCATCGGCCTGCTCGGCTCGGCCCTGGGACTTTCCATCGCCCGGTGGGGGCTTCAAAAGTCGGGAGCCTCGATCGCCTCGTGGCGCCACGGGAGAAGAATGAGGAGGAGATAAGACTTTTCTTTGCCTTCCATCACAGTGAGGGTGTGCCTGGAGCAATCACTGTGATGGCTGTTTGTGTTAAAAATTGTAATTGTGTGTCTTGTGTTCTTTATTGTCTACTGCCGGACCCTGACGTGAGAGGACGCTGGCGCTATTTGTTCGCCGCTTCTCCGTCAGGACAGTTCTTTTGTTTGTTTTTATGTCTTGACTGTTTTTGTAAAGCGTCTTTGAGCATCTGGAAAAGCGCTATAAAAAATAAATGTTTATTATTATTATTATTATATTAATTAGATTAGATGCCAACATGCTTTATTTTGATTACGTGTGAAGTTTTTATGGTTCCTTTTAATGTTTATTAGTAATTGTTTTGTTATATACTTAGAACAATTAGGGGCCGGTGTGCAGGAGCCATTTGTCTTTACTAGCTGTATTAATTTTGGACACTTGGGGGTTGTCGTGAGATGAATACATATATGGGCATATGTGCATATATGGACTGGGAGGAGCCAGAATTAGGAGTATAATTGGGAATGCACTGACGTAATGCTTCAGACACGAGGGGAGCTTGGCTAGATACAATTCCTGCTAAGTCTATGACGGGAGAAATACTATCTGTTTGTAACACTACTTCAATAAACGACTAATTAAACTGAAACGTCGTGAAGATCTCTTGTTGTTTGCGTCAAGTATGATCACCACTCCTTTCGTGAAGTAGTGACTAAAGGAGATGACTCGATGGTAAGAATCAAAGTTGCCACTATACAGTGCATATGACCATTATACACGGTTTGGCATTTCAAGTTGTGATTAAATAGAACTCAAAGATTGCAAATAATCTGGCTGAATAAGAGACTGGCCAAGAGCAAGGTGGAATTGGAGTTGAAGGTGAATTGTTTGTGGTTGGGCCCAAAATTTCTGCCGAACGGGGGAAAATATATATTTTATTTCCCGAGTGCAGAAATATTGTATATTTACAATTTAATAGAGGAGATGAAGCCTGGGCAAAGTGATGGAGCAGGCTTGAGGAACTGAGTGGCCAATTTTTGCTCCTGTTTCTGAAGTTATTAAAGAAGCATCTTTTTGAGGTAATAGTCATGTGGAAAGAGAAGCTGTTTCTTCCAGATTCTAAATTATAAATTGTTAGATAAGACTTGCAGAGGTGAAGGGAGATGTTGGGTGATAACCTAAGTGGGAATTGAGTCAGGAACAAGTTGTGGGTGTGGACAAGGTGAGTTTGAGTGGAGAAAGGAAGAAAACTAGAGAACAAAACATTGAGAATTGTACCAGGCAGAGTGGGTATTTGGGAGAAGTAACTGAATGGATTGTTTCAATGTTAGTGCTAAGAAATCCATCCTTCCTATTTGAGCTATTTCAGTCTGAAGAAGAGTCTCAACCCAAAACGTCACCCATTCCTTCTCTCCAGAGATGCTGCTTGTCCCGCTGAGTTACTCCAACATTTTGTGTCTACCTTCGATTTAAACCAGTATCTGCAGTTCTGCAGTTCTTTCCTACACACTTCCTATTTGAGGTGGTTGCAAAGTGAGCTTAGCAGAGCATTTTAAGGAAAAGGATATATTTTTATTCAAGAGTGATCATGTAGATTAATAAGTTTGGAAGATGAGGCCATGGTCCTTGATCTGGTCTGGCCAGGTGTATTGATGGATGGTAAAAACTATTATGTCGTGGGGCATTATTTCAATTTTCATCCTGTAAAAATTTTGAAGCAATAATAATGTGTCCATATTGGGGTTAAGGACCATCATGTGAGAAAAAAAATGTTTTATTGGGAATTGAAGGGTGTAAGGTGCACGTAATAGTTCTACAGGTGTTGTTTCAACTATTTATTGAAGAGAAATGGACAATAAAAGGCCTTATGGTTGGGAATTTAAAATTACAGTTGTTGATGATGACTTTTCCCCAAGAAAGGATGTAGAAAGGAGGACAGTAGATTAACAACCATGGCAGTGAACTGAGATCACGATGCATGTCGACAAGGGAGGCTTTTTGATGCCTCAGGTAAAGAAATCGTATTCAGCTCAACATCTAACTGTGCTGTAAATGAGGATTACTGCTTAAAATGTTACCGGACATTTATCATTTGGATTTCCAGACCTTCATCTGTTTAAGCTCTTGTTACCTATCTTGGTATTCTCGTTTATTTTGTCTTTTAATGTCATATGTGATAGATCTTGTTTTATTGATTACGAATTTTATTGATATATTTTATTTTGGATTGTAACAATTTCTATATTGTAAAATTAATACAAAAAAGGCTTCAAAATGTACTGACGGTCGTGGTTGACTGAGTAAACGATGGTATTTTAATTGCAGACTTTGAAGACGTCTGGCTCTTTATAAAGCAGTAAAGTGAAGATTTAGATTTTTTTTTCATTTATGAATTCCTATCAGAAGTATAGGCTGGCAGACATATATTATGTTTATTGTCTCATGTAAAGTATCTTCTCGGAAGATGAGTAGCTCTTACCTGATAAGTCAGACATTATACTTAGATTCTTCGTAGAAACTCAGCTGATGCATATTTTAACTTGGAATTTTATTTGGAGGTTTGTATTTTTGATTTGAATTAAAGGATTCCTTTTTAAACATTTTTCTTAGGTGTTGGAGCAGTGGCTGAAATGTCTCCAAGTCTTAGTTTATTTTACAATTTAATAATGCATGTGTTCTTTATCTTTTTTCTGGATATGCAATATCTTACATTTATCAATGTATTAATGCATGTGTTCTTTATCTTTTTTCTGGATATGCAATATCTTACATTTATCAATGTATTGTACCTCCCAGTGTTGTTTTAAGTATTTATCCAGGAACATATCTTGGCTGAATTCCTATGTATGTATTATTGACATGCTTGTCCCACTTTCACTGTCCACTGGACAATTAAATTTACCCTCAAACTTGTTAATGTGATACAATGGTACAGTTACTAGAGTCACAGTGTCTTCAGACTTGAGTTCAGTCCTAGCATCGGGTGATGCATGTGGAGCTTGCATATTCTCCCAGTGATTGCGTGGGTATCCTCAGGATGCTCTGGTTTCGTACCATGGCGTAAATTGTTAGGGGTGATCATATAAAGGGGAATAACCAGGGTAAATACAGTCTTTTACCCAATGTAGGGGGAATCGGGAACCAGAGAGCATAGATTAAGGTGAGAGAGGCAAGATTTAATAGGAACCTGAGGGGCAACTTTTTCACTCGGAGGGTGGGTACATGGAACGAGCTGCTAGAGAAGTTAGTTGAAGCACGTACGATAACAGCATTTAAAAGACACTTGGACAGGTACATGGATAGGAAAGGTTTCGAGTCAAACATGGTCAGGTGGAACCAACTTAGAAAATACATTTTAGTTGGTAAGGTTGAGTTGGGCCAAAGAACATGTCTCTGTGCAGTCTGACTCTGACAGCATTAATCCTGTTTGCCTCTTGTGCATGAAGATGATGTTTGAGCCATATTCCTGAGAATCAATCAGCATTTCTTGATCATTGCAGTTCATAGGGGTTCATTCGCAAATTAACTGTTGCCTATCCAACAGTAATGACATTTCTGGACTATTGCATTGATTGTAAGGCATTTTGAACCATCCGGAGGAATCTTTTATAGCTTCTACCTCCAAGAAATACAAAAAATACAGGAAATACCATGTGTTGAGGAAAGGTTAATTGAGATCGTAAATTGACTTGAAAGGGATGGTGCAATGAAAAGAAATGGTAATGAAGACCATAAGTGGTAATGAAAAGAAATAAGTAAAGAAACAAAAGATGGGGCCTGCAGAAGTGTAAATGGAAATAGCAGAATCATTGTCTGAACTTGTTGACATTTATGTTGTTTCCTGAAAGAATGAAAAGTGCTAATTCTTTAATCTTGCATTTAGCTTGACTGGAACAGTCTGTGTGGCTGAGGACAAACAGGTGAGAGTACAAATGCATTGGAGAATTAATGGTAGATGACCAGACACCTGCAGAGACTCATTAAATTTAAGTGGATGTGTTCTGCAAAGTGTTCACATCTATGTTTGATCCCCTTGATGAAAAGGAATGCTGGATTGTGAACAGTTAATGATACAATGTGGTGAATTGAAAGTAATCAAGTTTCTAAGTGGAGATATTTAGAGATTCAATATCCATTGTGTAAAGCTGTTGGAGACCCAGGATCCTAGAAACTGTTAAAGAGGAAATGGCATCAGATGTGTTGCAGATGCAGACAGGAACAGATTGGAAAGGAGGAGATAAGAATTTGAGCAGGAAATACGATACGATAGAACTTTATTTATCCCAGGAGGGAAATTGCTCTGCCAACAGTCCTAAAACACAAGATACATGAAACATGAAATTAAAGTGACGAGTGGAAAGTCAAGGATTTGGGATGTGCAAAGATTGGGAAGAGGGGGAAGGGGAGCCAGTCTACCCCATGTCAGGATGGGGAGGAGTTGTACAGTTTGATAGCCACAGGGAAAAAAAGGATCTCCTGTGGCTTTCAGTGCCGCGGGTAATGTTCTGTGGGTAAGAGCAGGTTGAAACAATGGAACAGACAGTTTTGATGTGAATGTTATAAAACAGATAGAAGTCACCCCTCTGAGATTGGGGTAATAGGATATTGGAAGGTACATCTCCAGGGTAAATAAGGTCAATATAGTCAATAGTCAATAGTCGTTTATTTGTCACATACACATAAATGTGTAGTGAAATGAAACATTACCCGCAGTTAAACAATAAGACCAATAAGAATAATCAATAAAAATGCAATAACACATACAATCACAACTAACACCAAACAAAAAGAAACATCCATCACAGTGAGTCTCCTCCAGTCCCTCCTCACTGTGATGGAAGGCCAAAAATGTATTTTTCTCTTCCCTGCCGTCTTCTCCCGCGGTCAGGCTGTTGGATTTGCCACGTCGGGGCGGTCGGGGCTCCCGATATTGAAGCCGCCGCTGGGCGGTGAAAGGTCAACGGCCTATTTCAGGCCGCGCCGGACGGTGAAAGGTCCGCGGCGGGCTGACCCAAGCCCCGCGATTCGGGGCGGGCGAACACCCTGCCTCTGCCGCTGCCGGAGCTCCCGATGTCGGCCCCCATCCAGGGGCCTGCGGGCTTCCGACGTCCACGCGGCCCGCGCCGGAGCCTCCGGAGACGAATCGCAGCCGCTCCCGTAGCATCCGCAGGCAGCCAGCGCCGCAGGTGGTGAGTCCGGGCCGCGGGCTCTGCGAACCAGAGCCCCAGGTGGTCCCAGGTGAATGGCTGATGGTAGGCCGCAGCGGGAACGGAGACACGACACAGAAACAAAGGTCGCGTCTCCGTTCGGGAGAGAGAATTTTACAGTTCCCGTTCCCTCCCACCCCCCCCCCCCCAAACATAACATACAAACACTACACCATATTAAAACTACAATTCATACAAAAACAACAAAAAACACAAAAGACAGACGGACTGCAGGCAAGCCGCAGCTGCGACGTCACTGACATTCTGGCATACGTGAGTCATACTACAAGGGGAGATGGATGAGGCTATGTCAATGAATTGGCACTTGGTCTCTAATTTGGAGGTCAGTTTTGTACTTTTTAAGCTGTGCTTTTCACCAGGTTTGCCGACCATAAAATGAAGGCAGAGTATGTTGGAAAGGCCTAGATCAGATAGAATCCATGGAAGAGAATCAATGCCAACACCGTGGATCCAAGATCCTTCATCGGAACTCGTAAATCTGCTGAATGTTTCCAGCATTTTCTGTTTTTGACTCAGTTTTATGGTTTATGACCAAATACGACTTGGGGAAATCTGGAAAGGCCATGCGACCTCTTAAGCCTCTGCCATTGAAAAGATGAAAGCGGTCGGTGTTGATTGATTGAACTTAGCTTTCCCACCTGTCCAAAAATCTGTGTACCTTCATCCTTGAAAATATTTACTTACTTATTTTTTGGCATAATGAAATTCCTTTTCATCTCTGTGTTAATTAGGTGTCCTTTATGCTGGAACTATGCTCTCTAGTTCAGGATTCACCCAGCAGGTTTGACATAATTCAAGCTTTCTCAAGATCAGAGATGTTGATTGGGCAAACACCTTCACTCAATCCACCTGGGCCTAGCTGATCTCCCAGTTGCTAAACACTTTATAATTCTTCTTCCCATTCCCATACTGTCCTAGGTCTCCTCCATTGTCAGATTGAGGCTAAACGCAAATTGGAAGAACAGCATCTCATATTTTGCTTGGGCAGCTTACAGCCCAGTGGTATGAATATTGATTTCTCTAACTTCAGGTAGCCCTGGCATTCCCTCGCTCTCCATCCATCCCCCACCCAAGCTGCACCAGCTTCTCATTTTCACCCAACAAACAGCTAACAATGGCCTGTTTCATCATCGTTATTTTTTTGCATATCTTTCATTCATTGTTCTTTATCTCTGTATATCATCGTCTATATCTCTCATTTCCCTTTCCCCTGACCAGTCTGAAGAAGGGTCTTGACCCGAAACGTCACCCATTCCTTCTCTCCAGAGATGCTGCCTGTCCCACTGAGTTACTCCAGCTTTTTTTTTGTCTATCTTTGGTTTAAACCAGCATCTGCAGTTCCTTCCTACACATTGGAACATTTATTATTATTTTCCTAAACTCCAGACATTGTAGAGCTTTTTCTGAGCAAGAATGAATCTAGTGAAGAATTAGAAATAAAGAACTACAGATGCTGGTTAATACATAAAAGAACACAAAGTACTGGATTAACTCAGCAGGACAGGCAGCATCTATGGAGAATATGGATGGGAGACGATTTATATATAGATACTGTGCCATTTTACTCCTGTTCTACATTATCAGTATACATCCTAAGCTGGCCTCTAAACCTTTCCCAATCCTCAGCCAGGCATTGTTCTTTACATTATACGTAACTATCTACATTATTAGCATGCTTGTCGTCAAAGACAGCATCTTGATTTATTGACACCTTGAACAGCATCCTTTCAATGTTCATACCAGTATTGCAAAATGTTTGCAGTGTACACCAGCAATTCATTGACACTTCTTCAACAGCATCTCCCAAAACAATAATTTAAGAATGTAGTTTACCTTCTGAAGGTCATTTGAGTGTAAACAATAAATAATTATTCATTTCATCAACACCCATATTTTATAAGATTTAATAAAAATACTTTTGCAATAAAAATGTATAAAGGAAGATGTGTGTACATTAATAAAACGTAAACTGCTCTTTCCTTTTGTAGTTTAAAAAAATTAGAACACTGATTTTTAATTCACCGCTAATCTACATTTGGGTCAGAACGAAGATTGGAATAACACAACCTAGAAACTCTTAACTAGAAATAGGGCAAGTATAAACACTTTGCTGGTTTTCTGTTACGGCTCTGCCAAATTAGGGGGTACCCTCGCTGATAAGTCAAAGGTTTGAGAATACATATCCCTTTCCTGAACCTTGAGTACAGAAATCTAGGATGACAATTTTGTACAATGTGAAGTGATTGCTGCTTTGTTAGATTTGTCATCTTTTGGGGTGAAACAATAAAGTAAAGGTCTATTTGCCCACATGTATAGGGGTGTTTCCGTAAATGAGGCTACCAACCTGTGACATAGGTGGTCAAATTTGAAAGTTATTAAATTTTAACGAAATACCACAGCATTAACAATGGGTGATCCTTTTGCGCTAATTTGTGATTAAAAATCAACCAAAATTTGATCAAAATTTAATACCATTTGAAAATTTGAAAAAAAAGAGAAAAAAATATATGATTATATATTTTTTTAAATATACATAAATGAGAAAGAATATAGTAACCTTTCATCAAATTCGATGTTAATTTACTCGAAATTTGCCCGGAACCAAAAGCATCTATGCAGACAGGAGCGTACTTTCAACGAGACATGGCGTTATCTGGGACCAGATCACTTTCCATTCCCTTTTCTACAGTGCACACACTTTACAACAACATAGCACCACGCAATGAAAGTTTAACGGAATTTAAACATTTCTTTAGTAAACCAGAAGCAATATTTACAGGCGACATATTGGCAGCACGGTGGCGCAGCAGTAGAGTTGCTGCCTTACTGCGCTTGCAGCACCGGAGACCCGGGTTCAATCCCGACTACGGGCACTGCCTGTATGGAGTTTGTACGTTCTCCCCGTGACCTGCGTGGATTTTCTCTGAGAACTTCAGTTTCCTCCCACACTCCAAAGACGTACAGGTTTGTAGGTTAATTGCCTTGGGTTTATAAACTTGGTATTATTGTAAATTGTCCATAGTGTGTGTAGGAAAGTGTTAATGTGTGGGGATCGCTGGTCGGTGCGGACTTGCTGATGTTATTTATCTGAGCAAAATGGTCTAAGTGCATACTGCATTACTGTACAACCCCTCTCCAGATCTCAGGCTCATACTTGCTCCTTTTCCTTTCTGATTCTTAAACAAATTCTAATCATATCATAGTAACTCCTTCTTAAATGTTCCTATATTTTTTAAACGACCTTTATGCTTAACTTCTAAACCAGAACAAGGCCAAATGATGCTACTCTCCTAAAAGGATAGTAACTTGTTTATTGAGAATGCTGTCCTGAAAACACTGCTAAGAGTAAGGTCATAAATGCTGGAATAACTCAATGGGTCAGGCAGCATGACCCCAAATGTCACCTATCCGTGTTCTCCAGGGATGCCACTTGACTCGCTGATTACTCCAGCACTTTGTGTCCTTTTGTGTATTAACCTGTATCTGCAGTTCTTTGTTTCTACTAAGAAAATGTTTTTCAGCATTAACACTTCTCTCATCCCTGTTGGTTTTGGTTAAATTAATTATTTTGCAATTGCAAACTTGCTGTTATACCTACAGCAACGTTTGGACTTGATAAGGAGGAATTAGGATTCACATTACACCTTGTTTTTCTTTTGTGCTGTACTGCTAATCAAATACTTTTAAAGTATATTCAAGTTAAAAATCATTTTCCATTAAATTGCTATGAGTTTATTATTGACACCTGAACCGAGGTAAAGTGAAAAACTTTGATTTGTGTGCTATCCCAGTAAATCATACCCTGTATGGTATGCACAGGGTATGATTTGCCTGGATGGCACACAAATAAAGATAAATTAAATGTAAAGTGAGATTAATGATCAGCATTTTTCTCAATGTTGTTAATTGCAGAAAGAATATTGGATAAGGAAAATATTAATGGTACAATGCAATCTCTTTATACCTTCTTTGTAGAGCACTCATGATTTATCAAAGGTACAAAATTGCTATCAGCTATGTCAAACTCACCCGTGCTGTCATAACACCATCTGTCATTGAATGTTTGGCTGTAAAGCGAGATAGATTTGTATTCCTGATTTGTTTCCTGGTTCCTGAGAACAGTTTTACCTGACGTGAAAGGCTGCGCAAAGCAAGAGATCTAAAGTTATATTATGACATACTGAAAAATAAGGAAGCTTAATTTGATGAATGCTCTACCTTTTGGATTAGAGCTGCTGGCATATTCGCTTTAACTAAAAGGTAATGTAATTATGATTTTGTAGCATATTATTCAGAAAAATCAGGACATGTTATATTTTACAGCCATTTATAAAGGAAGGAAATAGTTTACTGGAAGATTATAACCATTACTTACAGTACAAATGTCCAATCTGTTGGATAATATATTTTGTTTTGCAAATAAGTTTGGCAAAACCAATGGAAAAACGTCCACAAAACACACTGGATATGATACCAGTTTGCAACAAACACTGTGCTTTAGTGGCTGTAAACAAATTTGCTGTGAAGCATTGACCTTCAATGCAGCTTGGAATTTATAGACTGATCATATTGCAAATGTCATCGTGCCCTAGAGGAATGTGTGCTGTGTGTATTCTAAACTACTGATGAATGAGGGTTATACCTACAATAGGATAAATTGTATTAAGTGTTGGCTTGAAATGAATCGGTTAATCAATAAATTAATTTCTTGTAGTCTAACTGCTCAAATGCTTCACTAACTGATACTGATTAGTCATCTCCTTGAAAGCAGTCGACTAGAAACCATGGATCAACCTTGGCTCTTCCCAATACAAAATTTGAAGATTGAATATTTTTTCTATCTTAATGACTAAAACTGAAATCCAGGCACTCTATGACTTACATAATAGGTGAGTTCTGTAGACAATTCACAATAGCGAGTCCCTTTACCTGAATGACCTGTGTTATTACAATGGGAGCATGGTGAGGGCTTTCCGTCCGCTTTATGGATATAAAAGTATCGCCCAGGCTCGCTGCTCTTCTAGTTTCGGCCACTATCAGCGTGACACTGGGACGACGAACAAGAACGAAAGAGGTGCTGGATAGTAAGGCCCGGCTGAGTCGCCCACATCTTCCACAAGGTGTACCAATGAATCCTTCTTCACCAGCTACCACACTGTCTGGTTGACAGAGCTGTTATGGTTCATGTTGTAGCCTCTGGCCGACAGAGCTTTCTTCAGGCTGCCGCTACTGACATGATACGGTTAGTCACCATGGGGCTCCTTCCCCCTCACCAGCTGCTGGTTCTTCCTGCCTCCCCTTCACTACCATCTCCTCTAACTACGGCTGTGTCCACTTTGCCATTCCCCCTTCACCACCACCACCTCCTCCCCCACAGTTGCCAACACCTTCCATCTTGACTTTGGGGAGGAGGAGGCAGCGCTGGAGGTGGGAGCAACGGAGTGGACAGAGCGATGGGAGGAAGTGGCTGCAGTGGAGGTGGGAGTGAACAAAGTGACGGCCGTCAGGAAGAAGAGGCAGGTGGTGAGGGGAGGGAGCCCCACAGTGACCAAGCGCATCTTGTGGTGGCCTAAAGAAAGTACTGTCGGCCAGAGGCTACAATGTGAACCGCATCAATAGCTGCGTCAACCGGGCAATGCGGTAGCTGATGAAGAATGGCTTGTGTGTGCAGATCAGCAACATTAGCGCCTAGTTTTAAAGTGAAATGATAGAAAGTGCTGGAATAACTCAGTATTGAATGAGTCCAAACCCAAAATGTTAACTATCCATGTTATATACATATGCTGCCTGACTTGCGGAGTTACTCAGCACTTTGTGTTGTTTTGTGTTTTAACCAATATCTGCAGTTCTTTGTTTCGACTTTTGTTTTTTGGTGATTGTGACTTGCGTAAAATCTGACTTACATAAATAAGGGTTTACAGAACGTAACCCTTAACATTAGTCAGGGAGTGTCTGTAGATGCAGTTTAACGGGAGTTGTACAAATTAAAGTGACATCTTCCAAGTTGACAATACAATTTTGCTTTATGTTAAATATTCTTTATTGATCGGCCAGAGGCTTGCTTAATGCTGAAAATTCATATACATCTTTTTTCCTCGACATATTTATAGTTAACAATCCTAAAATGAATTGTTCTAAATTCACAGTGAAAAAATAATACTGTGCTAGTTTGTTTATAGTGAATAAATGGATTTATATTTTGATAATGACATTAACTTCTGAATGAAAGTTGTAAAGAATCTTATTTCGTACATTAAAAAAACAATAAAATGTGCCTCTAATTTACACCAAATAAAGCATGCTATGCTATGACTTTTTAATATTTAGTTTAGAGTTTCAACATAGTAACTGGTCTTTTGGCTCAGCAAGTCCATACTGACCATTGATTACCCATTCACCCTAGTTCTATGTTATCCCACTTTCTCATCCATTTCCTAACATTAGGGGCAACTTACAGAGACCAATTAACCTTCAAACCCGTATGTCATTGGGATGTGGGAGGACACCTGAGCACTCGGAGGAAACTTATGCAGTCACAGGGAGGACATGCAAACTCCACACATACAACGTCTAAGGTCAAGATTGAACCCAGGTCTTTGGCGCTGTGAGGCAGCAGCTCTACCAGTTGCGCCATTGTGCTTCCTTGGTAGAGGAAAAGACTGAATGAATATATGTAAAGACTGAATTTATATACATTTAGTCATTTAGTACACTGCAGGCAGCCAGCATCTGCTATGCAGAATAATTCGTTTTTTTTGCTGTCATTAGGTCGTGAAAATGCATGCGAGAAGACCTCTTTTATGTTCTTGCGAAAGGAACTACCAGTACGATTGGCTAATACAATGAGGGAAGTGAACTTGCTTCCTGATAACCTGCTGAGCAGGCCTTCTGTGCAGCTTGTTCAGACCTGGTAAGTAAACAATATTTGTAAAATAAAAACCTTTTATGTCAGTTTGTAGTGTGTGACAATATAACAAGATTACCGGTTTGCAAACTAATGGAAACTTAAGTATGCTGAATGGAAAATATTGTGGTTATAGTGAAGATGTGTTCTTGTATTGGTCATCTTTCTGTACCTCAGAGTAAAAATACTGCAAGCATTAATGCCGAGATTTGTAAGCATGATTTTTAGCGATTGCACCTCTAGCAAACAAACAAAACTGCAACTGCAACTGCAACTGCAACATACTACACCAGAAGCATTAGGGGTGTTAAGAGGGCACTTGTTGGAAGTGTTCAAAATTATTGTTTTTCTAATGGTGGAAGTGTTGGGAGCAAAAGAACACTTATTTTGAAAGGTAGACACAAAATGTGGGAGTAACTCAGCGAGACAGGCAGCAGTCTGAAGAAGGGTCTCGACCCGAAACGTCACCCATTCCTTCTCTCCAGAGATGCTGCCTGTCCTGCTGAGTTACTCCAGCATTTTGTGTCTACCTTCGATTTAAACCAGCATCTGTAGTTGTTTCCTACTGATTTCGAAAGGTTGTGAAAGAAGATTAAGTAGTAACAATTTAAAGAAAATGGATAAATAATAGAAGTGTAAAATTGGTAGAATCATCTACTAATGTTTCAATGGTAGATGAAGCATTTCTATTCACTTATTCAGTCCATGCCATTAGGTTGGTCATAATGATATCTGGGTTTTCACTGAAACTTTGTCTCAAATATACCAATAGAACCTTAACTGAGCTTTTAATACTGATTACCCGCTCCACCCATATTACTGGCATTGTATTTTGCCTTTCGTTATCTAGTCACAACTTGGCCACTTTCTCCATATCACATCCTCTGTTTATTTTGGTTACATTGTGCCTGCCTCAAGCTGTTTGGTTATCTCATTTGCATTAACATTGGAGATGAGATAAGCTAGAGTCAAGAGAGAGTTAAGAGTGTTCGTCATATGTACTGAAAACAGAACAATGTACTTCTTGCAGCAGTACAACAGGTTTGTAAACACAGTACTTAATAGATAAAATAATAAACAAAGAAAAAAGGTTCAATAAATTTAAAAAACCACAATCAAACGAAAACCTGAGGTCCCTAGTACAACCAAGACATTTTGTAGGTTTATGTTTGGTGTTTGTCGTGTTAAATAGCCTTCTTGTTATACTATCTCTCGTTTCCCTTTCCCCTGACTCTCAGTCTGAAGGAGAGTCTCGTCTCGAAACTACACATATTCCTTTTCTCCAGAGATACCGTCTGACCCGCTGTGTTACTCCAGGTTTTTGTGTCTATCTTTGGTTATTGGGAAGTAGCTGTGGCTGAACCTGGAAGTCAAGATTTTAAGACTCCTATAGCACCTTCCTGATGGCAGGGGTGAAATGAGAGTGTGGCCAAAGTGGTGTGCGTCCTTGATGCTGGCTGCCTTTGAGGCACTACCTCCTACAGATCCGTGTGATGGTGTGGAGGTTAGTACCTGTAATGCACTAAGTAGTGTCTACTACCTTTTGTATTCTCCTTCATTCTCGGGCTTTTGAGTAGCTGGACCAGACCGTGATGCATCCAGCCAATGTTCTCTCGACCATACTCCTGGAGAAATTTAAGAAACCATTCATCATCATACCGAATCTCCTCAGGAAGTAGAGGCTTGGATGGGCTTTATGATTGCATTAATGCGCTGGGTCTAAGACAAGTCTTCAGAGATATACCTGCCCAAGAACTTATTGTTGATTATCTCCACCACCAACCATCGATGAAGACAGATTTGTGGTTCCTTGGACATCCTCTTTTAAAGTCTACAATCAGCTCTTTGGTCTTACTGACATTGATAGCAAGATTGTTGTTCTGGCAACATTCAATCGGATCTCCCTCCTATATTCTGACTCGTCTTTATCCATAATTTGTGCAACAACAGTGGTGTTGTCAGCAAATTTTAAGATGGGGGTGGAACTGTGTCCGGTTACATAGGCATAGGTAACAGTGAGTAGAGTAGTGGACAGAGCACACAATCTTGAGGTGTCTGTACTGATGGTTATCGAGGAGGATTTGTTTTTGCCAATTCATATCGATTGTGTTCTGTAGGTGAGGAAGTCAAGGATCCAGTTGCAAAGGGTTACGCAAAGACCCAGTTCCCAATTTTGGAGGGGATGATGATCAGCACGCTATAGTCAAGCAATAGCCTGACGTATGTGTTTTTATTGTCCAAGTGGTCTGGTGCAGAGTCGAGAACCAATGAGATCGCATCCACAGTTGATCTATTGTGGCAGTAGGCAAATTGTAGTGGGTTCACGGTCTTGCGAAGGTCGTAGTTAATATGCATTAACCAACCTCTCAAAGCACTTTGTCATGACGAATATTAGAGCCCCCGGTCGGTATTCATTGAAGTAGTGAAACCACATAGATGTGACCAAGAAGACCACCCCCCCTGTCTCCACACCTCTACTTCTTTAGGAGACAGAAAATTTGACATGTCTCCAATAACTCTTTGATATTTCTATGGATGTACCATAGACAGCATACTGTTGGGTTAATCACAACCAGATTTGGCAACAGCTCTGCCCAAGACAGCAAGAAGTTGCACAGAGTCATCAATGTAGCCCGCTCGGTCCAGCACACACATCAGACTTCCCACATTGACTCCATTAACACTTCACGCTGCTTCAGAGAAATAGCCATCGCAATCAAAGACTTGTCTCGCCCTGGTCATTCCTCCTCTACTTCTTTCTGGCAAAAAGTACAGAAGGTTGAGACCACGCACCACCAGACTCAGGAACAGCTTCTTCCCCTCTGTTATCAGGCTTCTGAATGATCCTTCCATAAGCTAAGGTAATGCACTTTGCTCTATCTATTGTACTTGAGTTTGACGTGATTGTATGTATGTATTTATCTGATTGGATAGCATGTGAAACAAAGCTTTTCATTGTATCTTGGTACACATAACAATAATAAACCTAAATGTATTTAATATCCCTTCTTGTATTCCTATACGGGATATATTTAGTCTTTTTTTCACTTGCCCCTGCTGAGAAATGTTTTAATAACAATGTGTTCTACTTTACATCTTAGTTTATAGGCAGAAAATGTTTAAGACATTTAAATTGTGTTTGATTTTCACTTTTGAGATTAGTTAAATCTGCAGTGAATGTTAATTAATTCACCCGATCAGTGCTACTTTTTGTTTTAAGTAAAACATATCATATACACCTTTACTTCAGTTGACTAACATTTCTTTTTCTTTTTTTGCCACATTTACAGGTACATGCAGAGTTTTTTAGAACTGCTAGAGTTTCAAAGCAAAGGCCCTGAAGATGCTCGAGTGATGGATGAGTAAGAATCACCAATTGTTTTCTGAATACACTTTGCAGACACTTTAAGAAGTGGCCATTTATACAATTCAATATGCATATGATGACTGGTGTGACTCAAAGACAATGGCTGAAAATAACTAGCAAGTATTGTGTCTAATAGTTTTAATATATTCTTGAAGTATACAATTGCATACATTAGTGTGCTTCCATCCTGTGCTTTTTATAAATGATCTTCACTCTTTGACTTATTCACATTTTAACTCTTGTATGACAAATATATTTTCTACAATAGTTTTCTGGAATCTCTGGTTAATATCCGAAATCGACATAATGATGTTGTACCAACCATGGCTCAGGGAGTTATCGAATATAAGGAGAAGTTTGGCTTTGACCCGTTTATAAGTAGTAATATTCAATACTTTCTGGACCGTTTCTACACTAACCGAATCTCATTTAGGATGCTTATCAATCAGCATAGTAAGTACTGTGTGTGAAATGTGAAAATATGAATTGATGCATAAACTATGAAAATACAAATGGACAGTTAGATCTTGTGGCGGTTGGGGATAATATTATGTAAAAATAATGATCTATGATCTGATTAAATTAAATCTGACATTTAGTTTGTAGTTAATTGCTGAATAGCACAAATTGCTTTGTTTTGAGTTCATGCCTTTATTAGTACCCACAAACTGGTCATGGTGACCCAGAACAAAATCATCGCCAGAAATTATGAAGCCCTCTAAGGATGAATAAAATATTTATTTGATTAAAAACAAGTAATTTCCTTGTTTTTGAATTCCAGCACATTTTAGACTTCTAGTTGAGCAGGACAAACTATTCGTTATCAGTTAGAACTGGCCTAAAACAGAACAGAATATATCCATAGGTTTAGATTTCCAATGGGAGTAAGGAATTTACTCTCCAGAAAATGAATGCTTCTTGGGAATTTGTTCCAATGTAATTGAATTAGATATAAATGAAGCCTAATACAAGTCTAGGAAAGTATTAAGTAATATTGGTGTTGTTTCACAACAATGTTAATTACCAGAATAAATTGCATTCCTTTTTAATCTCACCTTTACACAGTGCTGACATTACAGTTTAATGATTTGTTTAACAAAATATATTGTAAAACATTTAGCCTAATTTATATGCGATGTGACTTATTCCAATCAACTTTACTGACAAAATAATTAAAGACGTTGTGATCTTGTGTTCTCATGGATGTTTCCTTCTCTTCATTTTTGGCAGCTCTCCTCTTTGGAGGTAACACAAACCCAGCACACCCAAAGCACATTGGAAGTATTGATCCAAATTGTAATGTTGCAGATGTTGTTAAAGGTAAGAAATCTTACAATGTACGACAGACACAACTGTGTCTGTCATTCTTGATAACAAAAATGTGTCAAATCAAGAAGCATTTAATGGGAATTTAAGTAAAGCAGCAGTCGGCTTTAAAGCCTATCAAGCCTTATCTGCTACTGCATAACATCTAGGCTGATATGATTTGGACTTGCTCCACTTTTGAGCTCGATTTCCTTAATTTCTCTATTGCCCAAAAATCAATCTATCTTAGTCTGGAATATGTTTAATAACTCTCAGCTGACAAACCCCAAGACCTTCTGAGAATCAAGCTCTCATCTTGGTTTTGAATGGAGCAGTCCCTTATTCTAAAATAGTAGTCATGAGTACTAGATTCCCTAATTAGGAGAAACGTCCTTACAGTTTGTACTCTGGCAAAACCCCTCAAAATTATTTGTTTCAATAAGGTCACCTCTCATTTTGCCAAACTGCATTAATGTATTATTATCATTTTTTTTGTAGATGCATTTGAGACTGCAAAGATGCTGTGTGAACAATATTACACAGGGTCACCAGATGTGGAGATTAATGAGTTTAATGGTAAATGGAATCTTCCAAGATTTTTACATTAGAATTAATTAATTAGAAGGCAGTTGTGAAAATCGGGCTTTATATTGATCATTGAATACATAACACAATGGCAACAATAAGTTTGGCAATGTATCAAATATAACATAGAAAGGAACAGTACCAGAACAGTCCCTTCCACCCACAATGTCTGTGCTAAACATGATGCCAAAATAAACTAAACTCATCTACCTGCAAATTATCCATCTTTCCATTTTCCTTAATTCATGTGCCTATCTAAAAGCCTCTTAAATACCACATTCATATCTACCTCCATCACCATCACTCCTGGTAGCATATTCCAGACACCCACCAGTCCCTGTTACAAAATCTTGCCCCCACATCTCCATTGAACATTGTCCCTTTTATTTTAAAACTATATCCTCTAGTTTTTGTCAATTCCATCCTAGGGTAAAAAGGTTCTGACTGTCTATGTATCTATTGTTATATACTTCTATCAGGTCTTTCTTCAACCTCCAGTATTCCAGAGAAAACAATCCATGTTTGTCCACCTCACCTTGTAGCTAATACCTTCTAATCCAGGCAGCATTCGGATAAACCTCCGGCATGCTCCCCAAAACCTTACCCTCCTGCCTATAATGGAAAAAACAAAATGTGCCATTAACATTGCTGCCAAACATGAATATTTAGTTGGTCATATGAGCTGGATTCAGCACACTGTCCACTCTTTCCACTTGCTTGCACGTGCCTTGCCCAGAAGTGGAAGGCTTACCAAATAGATTATCTGCATCCAGGAGGCATTCATGTGACATACTGTTAAAGCCCTTGCCCAGAAGTTCCAGACAGCTTTTGCCAGGAGCTGTCTCTGATGCTAAGAAATAATTAAAATTTAAAAAATAGGAAAAAAATCATGCAGATCATTGAGAAATCTAAAACAATTAATCAAATACTGCGGCTTATCTGTTGGGTACCTGACAACCATGCACCAAATAGATGTTCAGAATTCATTGCAGCTTTATTGACCATGTGGAATTAATTGGCTGTTTGAATATCCAGGTGATCTTTGTCTTGCATGGTGTTTTTTTGTTATTTCTTGATTAGTTTTTAAATGGCATTCAAAAAATGCTGTCGACAGCATGCTACAGACAGATTTTTAATGACTTGAATAGCCATCCTTCCAAAACAATCAAATAATACTTCTAAATTAACTTATGAAAGATGATTAGTGCTAGTGTTAATTCTGTTTCTCCCTCTACGTTTGCTGCCTGACCTGCTGAATATTTCTAGCATTGACAAAGTTCTATCATGTTTTGCTTCAGTTCCCTCTTTGGATAGCAAAAAAAACCTGTTTACTGTTCATTCAGAATATGACGTTTGTGAACTGAAAAGATCTGTTTGCTTGAAGAATTGTAATACATTGTTTATTGCACATGTATTAATAATTGTGCAAATAAATCTACATAACTAATGAATTTGTGGGCATATTTCAGCTAAAGCACCTACAAAGCCTATCCAAGTGGTGTACATACCCTCGCATCTCTTCCACATGTTGTTTGAATTGTTTAAAGTAAGTGGACTGTTTCTGTTTCATGATTGCTGAAGAAAGTAGCAAAATATAATTTAATTCTGGCATCTGTTGAAGTCTGAGAGATTTCCACTTTGAGACAGTTATAACTTCCTGGATAATTGTTTTAGAGCCTTAACATGACAAGAAGTTTCAATCCGATATTGGAACTTAGAATTTATAAGTAGGCACGCGAAACATAAAATTCAGTTTTAGCTTATTTTCAGCTTAGTTTTAGCTCTGATTAACTTACTTTTGCCAAATACGCTTAATCTTTTGCATCATGTATGGGTATGAGAAGAGAGCAAATTGGTCCTTCAATCTTATTCTTCTATTCGTTCAATTTGTGGCTGATCTGCATCTGTATTCGCCCACTTTGACTCAATATTGCTGCATGCTCTTGCGTGGCAAATATCTACTTCTCTGAATTATAATTAATAATTTAAATAGCATCTGCTGTTTTTCATGGAAGGGAGCTCGGGTCTTCCACCCTGGTTTTTTTCTGAAGAAGTACCTCCTGATTGGCTGGATTGGTCTGAGGTTAAAATTATATATTTTTTTACCCCTTAAGCTTCTATTCCATGAGAGCAGAAAAATAATCTCTCATTAGTTAATCCTTACATTTTGGTAATATTCTTTTCAAACTATCATTCTAAGATCAATATAATCTTTTGATGCAAAACATCCTAATATTCTGTGCCCTTTTTAAAACGGGTATCATTTCATTGTCAGCTTGATTTTTTTTATAAACCATTGCCAAATTTTTCCTTACTGGTAGCTCCAAATCCATTTGGACTCTTTTCTCAGTAGTCACCATTACAAAAAGCAGTTATTCCACGAAATAAAGATCATCTTTGAGCATAAGATGAAATTTCACACACTTTATCACTGGAATTAATATTTCTCTTTATTGACTCTGCTCAGTTTGACAAGGTTTATTACATTGATGCCTTTTTTATCTGCTTTTATTTCTATTTACCATTTGCTGCCAAATTGGTTAAATTATTTTGGGTGGAGTCGTGGGCTAAAAAACTCATTCATACACCTATTAATAACCTTGTAAATTAATCTACCCTTCCATTTTCTATCCTAAACTTGTTCAATACAAACTATGTTAGTTACTGTTAGTTACTTCCATGAACAACAAGCACACGCATAAGTAGATCCACGGGAGATAAATAGTCTGATGACAATTTATCACATACTTTAATTTGGACTAAAATAATTTTATCCTATCTTTATTCCAAGTAGGCTATTCATGTTTTTTTTCACACACTTTCTAAAGTTTGAAAGAGTACTTAGGAAACACCAGACAAAGTAAAGGTCGGTTTGAATGGCCGACATAAGAAATAGGATACGAGTGTGGCTTGCTCCCTGCAATTTAAGCTTAATTTTCAGGATAAGCATAACAATAACAAAACTGACATTTATTGTCATCCTGGAAGCATTTCCGAATAATGGCACTGTATTTTTCAATCACTTAGGCAAAGACCTCTTCCAGTTTCTTGGGGGAAATCCCTGAATCTCTGTTTGAGTGTTCCTGAAGCCCTATATTGAAAATAAAGTCTATAATTTAAAACAAAGTTTTAAAACTGAAGCCCATTAAGTACACAGTGAATTACTTTTTGAATGCTGAGATAGGCTAATGAATGACTTCTTATTTAGAGTTTGTGGGAAAGCAGCCACTACTTCTGGCACCTGGTTGGTCCCTTTTCAACAAAAAATCATGTATCAGTATCTTTTGCCTTAAGACAGGTGTTTTAAATGTAACAGCTGTTCTCAAAAGACATTTCAGTGTAAAATGTATTAAAAACAAGTCCTAAAACATATCCTCATTGACTCACCATCATGTAAATGTGACTTCCCGCTTAAGGATTGGATCAAGTAAGGTAACCGTAATTTTTATCATTTGGATATATGGAACTTTTGTTTCTAACAGAATTCAATGAGAGCTACCGTTGAACTTCATGAAGGGAGAATGGAAGGTTACCCTCCTATTAAAGCGTTGGTTACATTAGGAAAGGAGGATTTATCTATTAAGGTAAGTAGAGCAATTTTGTTATTTTATTACTATTAATCACTATTAAATACAATATAATAATTTAAATATTTTCAAATTTGAAACTTGTTTGATTACTTTATTTTTAATAGCTTTTGAATAAGAAACCTGGGATTGTAGCATAACCAGATGTCAGAAGACTTTTTTGGCTGTTTGATGGACTGTATTTGTTCTGGCGATTCATTGAGTGAGATCCTGCTGACACTTGACAGTAAATTTACCACAAACATGCCCCATTGGTGTCATGTGGTGGCAGATATTGACATATGGTTTTGTGTATTTAATCTTGATGTATATTTTGAATTCATCTCAAAATCCAACTTTAACCATGCAAGACTAGTTTTAAGTTTGCATCTGGAAACAGAATGAGAATTAATCTTTCAAGTCAATAATCTTGTCAAGTCAGAGCTTGGTAAGAGAGAGCTGCCTGACCAGTATTTCCAGCATTTTCTATCTTTATTTCAGATTTCCAGCAGTTTGATTTTTAATTTTTAGATGTAATATGCATAGTTTAAGTATAATGCACCTAGATTGCACATAGGTGGGATATTATTAATTCTTCAGTATTTTATTTTGTGATAGCCATGCAGTATGTTGGTGAGATAGCTAAGTTGTATTGAATTTAATGTTAATTGTATTCCTACTTTTGCAGATATCTGACAAAGGGGGCGGTGTTCCCCTACGGAAGATCGAGCGTCTGTTTAATTACATGTATTCAACAGCACCCAGTCCCAGTTTGGAGCCATCACGGGCAGCTCCACTGGTAGGTGCTCTGCGTACAAGGGACTACGACAATTTTTGTCATTTAAATCAAATATTTTGTTATGAATTTTATTATAATTATTTGCTGCTATTCTTTGATTCTGTATCCAGATTTCCATTGTTTTCCATTCCAAAATGCCCTTGGATACACACAAAATGCTGGAGTAACTCAGCGGGACAGGCAGCATCTCTGGAGAGAAGGAATGGGTGACGTTTCGAGTGGAGACCCTTCTTCAGTCTTCTCTCCAGAGATGCTGCCTGCCTCGCTGAGGTATTCCAGCATTTTGTGTCTATCTCCAGTGTTAACCAGCAACTGTAGTTCTTTCCTGCACCTAAATGTCCTTGGGTTGAGGGCCTATGAGGCATCGCAAAGGTTCATTGAAATTTGGTAAAAGTTCATTTCCTATTGTTATTGGAGTTAATGCATTCACGCTAAATTCCTAAAGACCTCCATCTTTATCTAATATTGAATTCTTAGATTATATACTCAATCCATTTGAAAATGTTTAAATGACTCAAGACAACTCTTTAAAGTTTGGAATACTATATAGGTTGCTCTGTTTTTATTGTTTTTATGTGGTAAGTATCTAAGAGCCAGTTCAGGATTTTATCAAATTTGACTTATTTGAAATATTGAACTGTGACGATTAATTGATTATTTGTGGATTCAATTGGCCCCTGTTATTTCTATTAACTGGAGACAATGCTTATTTAAATCAATCTATCCCTATTATTTAAGCTCTTAAAATTCTGGACAACAACCTTCCTTTCTACCTCAATTTGCCTGTTCCAGCAGTGTATTTTATGGACATAACCTTATAATTTATCTGTGTTGAACCAGTTTAACAATATATTTTAAATAAGAGATTTTACTTAATCAGACGTTTATTTGATTTGTTCTTTTATTCTTTCAAGAAACCTTACCCAAATTATCAATTTTCTTCAATTGTAAATTATTTTTGCCAACATTTATTATACTATTCATCTCAACATCTTCTCTGATTGAGGCACTGCCTAGTTTCCTTGTTCATAATGTAAAGTTCTTTTCCCCGTGACTAGTTATAGAGTGTAAACCAGTTTATGGCATCTTAAACATGTGCAACAGTTTATACCAGAGGAATTAATAATAATTGACAAACCAGGAGCAGTCACTGGATAGTCAGTTTAAATTGATCTCATTTAACCAAATGAAATGTAATCAATCAATTTGTTCTTTGATGCTTTGGCAGTTAAACAATTGTAATTCTGCATATTATTAATCATTACAGACATTTTCTAGTTATATGTGAAGTTCGTTTCAATATCCAATTTCATAAAAATTTATTTCGTAAACCTTTATTCAAAATAGTTTCCTGAAACATTCTTGTCCATCTTATGTGCAAAATCTGTGTTTCAAGTTTTAATGCCTTTTGCATAACAAAGGCCAACTTAAAAATATACAATATCGCTGATCAATAAAGTGCTCTCTAATTTTCCTGATCAGTAAAAGTCCAAGACTCATATTACAACTTAAAAAAGAGTGCCAATTTAGATGTAATTTTTCATATCATACAGACAAATATATCTGAATTCAAATTTGTGGTATCAATAGACAATAGACAATAGACAATAGGTGCAGGAGTAGGCCATTCAGCCCTTCGAGCCAGCACCGCCATTCAATGCGATCATGGCTGATCACTCTCAATCAGTACCCCGTTCCTGCCTTCTCCCCATACCCCCTGTGGCCCCTTGTTCTGGACTCCCCCAACATTGGGAACATGTTTCCTGCCTCTAATGTGTCCAATCCCCTAATTATCTTATATGTTTCAATAAGATCCCCCCTCATCCTTCTAAATTCCAGTGTATCCTTAAACAAACATCAGCTAAACTAATTAATGACATTTTAGATAAAGAGGACAGCATTTTAGAATTTAATTCCTTTTTAGCCCAATCAACATTTACTTTCATTTGGCTAACATTAATTTGTAAAATTGTGATCCTCCCCCTTGACCAACATGACCAATGTTCATTTAAGGTTCCCCCTCTTAAAGGGTTGCAGAAAAAAAATTCTTATTCCAAATTGTCCTACCTGTTATTGATTATTGTCTCATATAAGTTTGACATTATAATGGTACTCTTCATGCTAAAATGAGGTTTGGTTGATCTTCTGTAGGCTGGTTTTGGATATGGCTTGCCAATCTCCCGCCTGTATGCTCGATATTTTCAAGGGGACCTCAAACTGTATTCCATGGAAGGTCTGGGCACAGATGCAGTCATCTATCTAAAGGTATCTTTCAGTAGCAATGAAGGAGAATTCAAGATTGGGATAGTAAAGGCTGTGTTCAGAATACCTACATTAAGCTATTTATTTCTGCCTGTAGTTTTAAATCATTTTTTGTAAAAATAAAATTGATTGAATTTGCACACTGGCAATCCATGGAATAAGACTTCGTCATTCAGAACATAAAGAGGCAAAGTTGATGTGAGAAAAGAAAATTCTTCCTTGGTTATGGTATAATACCACATTCAAGTCTCACACAACTGCACTGCAATTTGCCTGTTATAATAACCAACATGATTTGCATTCAAGTGTATTCATCTTATGGAATTTGTCAACAGATGTTGACATCAAAAGTTAAGTTCTCTATCTTGCCAATTTTGCTGCATAATGTTGAATTGTACACATTCTGATTTTAATTATCATTTAGAGAAATGCTGACTAAAACTATCGTTGATGGTAAATTGTAGGAATTTCCAAGGCAATCTTCTTGTCTTAAAAAAAACAGAATAGCGCATTTTTGTTTATGGGATGGCCAGGTGGACATATCTAACATAATATTTAAATGTTATTGAATGTAGAAAAGAAGCCTGCTTAAAATAATCATGAACTAATCACAAGTTAACATATGAAAAGGGGAAAGAAATTGTGCATTTATATAGCAACTTTCAGATAATGAAAAAGTCCCAGAGTGCATCTTAGCCAGTTTAAAATGATAATGGTAACCACAGTTGTAATTTAGGGAAATACAGAAGCCATTTTGCATACTTTCAGTCTGCACATATGGTAGTGTGGTAATTGATTGAAAAATCTACTTTTTCTTTAAGTGATATTGGTTATGGTGTTAATATGAAGCAAAGCATTTTCCCCCCTCCACCATCCTCAATCTCGAGCCATAGTTGACATCTGCCGTATAAAATTTGCTCTTTCTAACATTGAAGATTTGTAATTGATTTTTAAATTGTTGGATTTTTTTCTAGGCCCTGTCAAGTGAATCTTTTGAACGACTTCCTGTTTTCAACAAATCAGCCTGGCGACATTACCAAACCAGTCCAGAAGCAGATGACTGGAGTAATCCCAGGAGTGAACCTAGAGATGCCTCTAAGTACAAGGCCAACCGGTAATCCTGTTCCACCTGCAACCTGGTGACCAGTATTCTGATTTTGGTTCCACTTTAGAAACCCAAGTTTTGCGTGTTTTATCTTTGTTCCATCAACAGCTGATGACCAGGACATGGTTTCTCTAGTTACTGCTGACGTCTCATTCTGGAGCTCCAATCGGCACACAGTCAGTAGAAAGGAGGAGTAATTCAAATGCGGTTTTGCACTTTAGACTGAATTAGTTTTTAAAAAGAAATTGTAATGTAGATTTTTTTTTTGCCATTCTGTGGTATCATTCTATGGTAAATGTATTTTGTAGAGACTTAATCTGGAGTATTGGAAAATGGAAAAGGAATCTTCAAAGATACATAACGATAATTGGAGTAATTCTCCAAATTAATCTTTTTTAAATAGTAAATATTATTTCAGTAAAGTAACATAGACTAAGATAAAGTATGTAGGTAATTTGATTTTATTAACAATAGCAAATGTAATTGAAATTCATGACTGGCTCTTAAGCTGTTTCATTGTCAGCTAAGAATTTTGCTTTATTTTAACTGTTAAATCCCACAAATTTTAATCTGTAATACTTGTTTCAAGAAATTGGTGGGTCTGTGAACAATTATGACTCTTATGGCCATCTTTCGCTATTAAGACTTCCAAGATGTTGAGCACTGGATCTTTCAGCTTTGAGAGCATTTTGGTCACCCTGGGCTGGATAGTTGTGGCGGAACTCTTCTTGCTAAAAGTTCTAAGAATTTTTTTGTGTCATTATCCTGGAGGGTTTAAATCAAGTTACATGGAGGTAGAATTAATTGTTACTGATACAATTTTTCTTAAGTAAAAAAGCAACTGAGGTAAACATTCAGTTTAGGGATAGAGAAATAGTGATACTTGATTGGATATTTGTCAACTTTGGTTCTCTTCTCTTCCAAAAGCAAAATTCTGATATGTGTACAAGAGTTGGTCATTTCAAAGCTGCCAGTTTCAAGCTTCTGCCAAAATTGCATATAACTCCAGGAAGTATTTTCTGAAAGACCAAGACAGTCTTTTAAAATATATATAAACATAGCACAAAAAGTAAGGAAATTTGTGTTTGGTAGATTATTTCTTTGTTGTAACAATGATTCTTGGCAATAAATCTTATACCGTTGGAAAGCCTGTTTATTTCCCTTTTAAATGGTGCCACATTTGTAAGGAACATGCATTTGTGGGATGAGCAACAGAGCTGAGTATATGGGTTGCGCCCATGAAAAATTTGCCAAATCTTCTCTGCCAATGCCAAACAGCTTATTCTGCTGTTGCTATTGACTCTTGTTTTGAGCTTCTGGTACCCCCAGGTGCTGACAATCAGGTGCCTGATTGGCAGCATCTGTGAGCATGGGCCCTGCTACAGTGGTCAGTAGGTGTCTGCTCCAAGAATCGGCATGCCACGTTTGACTGATCTGGATAGGGCCCGTGCGATAGGGCAACTTCAAGCTGGTGTTCCGCAAAACCAAGTTGCGGCATTATTTGGAGTGAGCCCTAGTACCATCTCCAAAGTGAAGGCCAAGTTCCATATAACGGGGGATGTCAGAGACAGGCCGCGAAGTGGGCATCCCAAGAAGACGACACCCGAAGAAGACCGTTTCCTCACCCTGTCAGCACATAGGAACCGTAGGCTGTCTTCTACAGATTTACAGTCAAGGTTTGCAGGATGATATGGCCGACGGCTCTCTGCCCAGACAATTCGGAACAGACTGCACGCAGCCGATCTCCGGTCTCATAGGGCTGCCAGGAGGCCTGCCATGACTGCCCTTCACCGTCAGGCCCGTTTGCGCTGGTGTCGGCAACACGTGCACTGGAACCTGAACATGTGGAGGAACGTTATGTTCAGCGATGAGTCCAGATTCTGCCTACGGCAGTTGGATCATAGGGTCAAAGTGTGGAGAAGACGCGGAGAACGCTATGCTGATTGCTGCACCGATAGAGTAACATCTTTTGGCGGAGGCAGTGTGATGGTGTGGGGCGGCATCTCCCTCACTGGAAAAACGAGGCTTGTCATCATTGGAGGCAATCTCAATGCAGAGAGATATCGAGATGAGATTCTGCAACCAGTGGCAATCCCATATCTCCACAGTCTGGGGCCGAACTCTATCCTCCAAGATGACAATGCTCACCCCCACAGAGCAGGGTTTCTCAGAGACTACCTCCAGAATTTGGGAGTGGAGAGGATGGAATGGCCTGCCAGCAGTCCTGACCTCAACCCCATTGAACACTTGTGGGATCAGCTTGGGCGTGCTGTTCGTGCCAGAGTGACCAACACAACCACGTTGGCTGACTTGCGACAAATGCTGGTTGAAGAATGGGATGCCATCCCACAACAGTGTGTGACCAGGCTGGTGACCAGCATGAGGAGGAGGTGCCAGGCTCTTGTGGCTGTGTATGGTTCTTCCACATGCTACTGAGGCTCCTGTTTATTAAATGAATAAATTGTTTAATTGCCAATATGTCTTGTTTCTTCAGACTTCAATCATCCAATCCACCAAACAACACCGAACAAGAGTCAATGGCAGAATAAGCTGTTTGGCATTGGCAGAGAAGATTTGGCAGATTTTTCATGGGTGCAACCCATATACTCAGCTCTGCTGCTCATCCCACAAATGCATGTTCCTTACAAATGTGGCACCATTTAAAAGGGAAATAAACAGGCTTTCCAACGGTATAAGATTTATTGCCAAGAAGCATTGTTACAACAAATAAATAATCTACCAAACACAAATTTCCTTACTTTTTGTGCTCTGTTTAGTTTGGTTAATCTGAAGAAATGCTATAGTTTGATCATTCTGCTGTAGTTTATCAGCTCAACATGAATTATGAAAGATTAGACTGTGAACACTATGCTCACAAGTGCATTGTTTTGATTTTTTTTTGTGTGTGTGTGTGTGGGTCTATTTGTGTGGCCGTGTGTATATATATGTGTGTCATTCACCAGGGAAAAGAACATCTACATAAGATGTTGCTATCGGGTCTCTTTTGTAGTTAGTTAAAATATTTATTTTTCATTATATTCAAATCTTTGATGTCCAGATACCTGTAGATTGTAAAAACTATCAAATAGCCATGCAAAATTCTATTTCCAAGTTTGTGTTCTTTTATAATCCACATGAATTATCTTTGCACTTTTTAAAAGAAGTAAGTTATTAAAAAATGTATGGAATTGTCATATAGTTGTTTTTTGTCTCAATATGTGATTGTAATAGTTAAAGCTTGGTCATCGCTGAGTATTCGCCTTAAACAGCTCGGCAAAAAAATGTTATGGTAGCAAAATTGACAGCAAGCCTAACCTTGTATATTTGGCAAAAAATTGTTCTAACCCTTCAGATTTCTAAAAATATGATTTATTTTTACTTTCCCTCTTGTCATAAAGAAATGGTAGGACTTTGTTCAAGTTACTGGACTAGCATTCCAGAGGACTGAACAGATGTTCAGAATACTCGAGTTGAAATCCCACTGTGGTACTCAGAGATTTTAAGTTCAATAATTAAATGCATCTGGTATGGAAAAAAGGCTAGAATTAAGAGTGGTTAATATTGGATTATTATACAAACATGTCTGCTTCAGAAGGAGCACAGGATAATCAATTTTATTGTCCCAGGCCAAGAATACAAGAGCAGTGAAATGATGATGAGGCACATAGCTCTGTGCAAATACACATGGCCTAGGTTTAGATAACTGATCCATGAACAAAGAATGCTTGAAGGATAAATGGTGACCACTGTATCAGGTCTTAGCTCATCAGTAGAATGAACAAAAGTATAGAAAATGATAAAATGCATGACATTCTGCACTATCAATTGGTCATCATGTAAAATTTGAAGTGGAAATACATCAATATAGTGAATACTGCTTAAATGTAAAAGGATTGTGCAATTATGAAGCTATTGCATTGTGATTTTTCACAGAAATTTGGATGGAATAACAAAATATAATTCATAAGCATTGACAAAGTCTTGAAGTCTTAACATGAATTCCCTCAGTTACTATAAAAAGTAGCTTTGAATGGTTTATTGCTCAAATATGCTTCAGAGTGATATATGATGTGCTGTCACTTTCCCTGTCACCCTTTTTTCTATATCATGTCAGTTATCTGAAACCTTCTTTTATATAACTGTTGCAACAAAAGTTAATAGATATTTGGTGGAAAGGGTATTCTCCAAAGGAACAAAAAGTTTTAAAATTATTTATTTCATGCAAAACCAAAGATCTAAGTTGTCAGGATAATGTATGGAATTGGATCTTTTTTTGTTGTTTTTGCTCTTGATTGGTGAGCTATGATACATTATTGGTGCAAGATACACATATCAAAACTTAAGGTAGCATTTCTTAATTGCCAGCACTGGTGATAGAATTTATAATTCCTCAACTAAGAACAAGCTTTTAATTCAAACAGTGTAATTGAAAAAGGCAAAAAAGTTAGTGCTTATTAGAAATGACATTTTCAAACTTGCATAAACCCTTACTCAGTTTGAGGCTCCAAAATGATGACAAAATAATAATTGGGCTCTTCGTTACTTCATTCACAATATATACTTAATTGATTGCACTCATGTATAGTCTTTTTGACTAGATAGCATGCAAAGTTTTCACTGTACCTTGGTACACGTGACAATAATAAACTAAAGTCACCTTGAGGGAGCTGGGAACCACTGAACCCAGTAAACCTAAGCAATTTCCTCAAAATAGTTTTGTTTTCAAAGAAAACCGCAGTTGTTCCGGGAAGCATCTGTAGCATGCAACAGTTCTACAGTTCTGTAGCATGCAACTTTCATTTCAGATGGGAATGCTGCAACAATAATATACCTAGTTAATTTTTTGTTCATTTTCCATTCCATGATCATGCGTGCATTTTAAAATGAGACAGTATTTCATACTTCAACTTTTAGATGTTTAGGAGCGTTCAGGAAATTTGAATGCTCAAGAGTATCTATCCCTATTTATTATGTATCTGTTGCTGACCTTGGTGAGATTGAGAATGTTGAAATACTTTTTTAATTTGTTTCACAACATAAGAGGTTGTGAATGTGTCATCACAAAGCATTAAAACTGATTAAGATTTTAACTTGAGTACACAGTATACAGTGCCCTCCATAATGTTTGGGACAAAGAACCAACATTTATTTACATGGATTGACATTGTGTTAGTATGAAAAAATATCATTAAAGAAAAGCAATGATTTCATTACATGGTGGAGCAGACATAAAGAGCTAGATGGTTTATTCTTTGTTCTATTCCTTTCCTCCTAATAATTTAGACAATAGGTGCAGGAGGAGGCCATTCGGCCCTTCGAGCCAGCACCGCCATTCAATGTGATCATGGCTGATCATTCTCAATCAGTACCCTGTTCCTGCCATCTCCCCATACCCCCTGACTCCGCTATCCTTAAGAACTCTATCTAGCTCTCTCTTGAATGCATTCAGAGAATTGGCCTCCACTGCCTTCTGAGGCAGAGAATTCCACAGATTCACAACTCTCTGACTGAAAAAGTTTTTCCTCGTCTCAGTTCTAAATGGCCTACCCCTTATTCTTAAACTGTGGCCCCTTGTTCTGGACTCCCCCAACATTGGGAACATGTTTCCTGCCTCTAACATGTCCAACCCCTTAATAATCTTATACGTTTCGATAAGATCCCCTCTCATCCTTCTAAATTCCAGTATATACAAGCCTAGTCGCTCCAGTCTTTCAACATATGACAGTCCCGCCATTCCGGAAATTAACCTAGTAAACCTACGCTGCACGCCCTCAATAGCAAGAATATCCTTCCTCAAATTTGGAGACCAAAATTGCAAAACAGTATTCAAGTTGCGGTCTCACTAGGGCCCTGTACAACTGCAGAAGGACCTCTGCTCCTATACTCAACTCCTCTTGTTATGAATGCCAACATTCCATTGGCTTTCTTCACTGCCTGCTGTACCTGCATGCTTCCTTTCAGTGACTGATGCACTAGGACACCCAGATCTCGTTGTACGTCCCCTTTTCCTAACTTGACACCATTCAGATAATACTCTGCCTTCCTATTCTTACCATCAGAGTGGATAACCTCACATTTATCCACATTAAACTGCATCTGCCATGCATTCGCCCACTCACAACCTGTCCAAGTCACCCTGCAACCTCATAGCATCTTCCTCACAGTTCACACGACCACCCAGCTTTGTATCATCTGCAAATTTGCTAATGGTACTTTTAACCCCTTCATCCAAGTCATTAATGTATATTGTAAATAGCTGCAGTCCCAGCACCGAGCCTTGCGGTACCCCACTAGTTACTGCCTGCCATTCTGAAAGGGACCCATTTATCCCCACTCTTTGCTTTCTGTCTGTCAACCAATTTTCTATCCATGTCAGTACCCTACCCCCAATACCATGTGTGTTATCAAGGAGGAAAAGGCCTGGTTGTTGGAATCATCCTTGGACACAAAATAATGGTTGTGGTAATTGGAAATCATCATCTTAGCACCAGGTAAATGTATAATCGTTCACTCTTGATGTTTAATGGCTTAACTATGTCCACCCATCAACATCCTTGAGGATCATCAGGGATCAGGATCACAGCAAGACCAGCCACGTAAATCCTTAGGTATGAGAAAAGATAAAAATGTGGAATGTACTGCAATTCCAAGGTCTATCCACCATACATGTCGCAAAGCATAAGAGAAAATTGTTGTCTGGGTGGTAGAGCTTGAAGAACTTTCAAGATCAAAATTATCCAGGTAATTGTCGTCTGCATGTCTGGTACCCGTCCACCAACTTAAACTTTAATTCCCGGCATTACCGGCACCAGCAACAAAAGGCATGGCAATGCCTTGGCTATTCTGATACCACCTCTCAAATTTGCAACCTCTACCATCCAGAAGGAAAAAGGTATTAGGTACAAATGAACACCATTACGTGCAGGTTTCCCTCCAAATGCACACCATTGAGACTTTCAAATATGTTATCATTTCTATATTATTGTCGCTGGGCCTAAATTCCAGGAACTCGCTACCGAATGGTTCAATGGCGTTTTATTGTCACGTGTGCACTACATAGGGAAATTCTTTTTACATAGATCACACATGCACGAGTTGCCAAATTTTGGCACCATTTACCAAAAGTCCAAAGTTCCATCCAAATGTTCGATGTATTGGGGTGGCTCCCGATATAGGTAAGTTACAGGCTGCTGTAGCGCCTCCTCTGTCGCCCTCAACTGGTTCGGGCTGCAAGCTGACATCCCTCTCCTCGTCCGACCGCCTCTGTGTCCTGGGGGCGACTCCTGAAGTCGACCTTGAAGGCGCTGGAGGCAATACTCTGGTCCCTCTCCTACCAGCCTGCTTCTCACACCCATCGGAAGTGCAATTCTGGTCATCTGTTTGGAAGGATGTGATTGCACTTGAGAGAGTGCAGTGGAAATTCACCAGGATATTGCCTGGATTGGAGGACTAGTTATGGGAATAGACAGGGCTTTATTTCCTTGAAGTGAAGGAGACCGAGTAGAGACCTGATAAAAATATACAAGATTGAGAGGCAGAGTTGTAAATACTCAAAATCTTTTGCGCCCATGGTAGAGGCATCAAAATAAGTGAACATAGGTAAGAGGAACCAGTTTTGAAGGGGATCTGAGTGGTATGTTATTTGACGCAGTGGTTGATATTTGGAATGCATTGCCAGAGTAGGTAGTGGAATCAGATAATATCACTATGTTTAAGAAGCTTTTGGACATACTTAAATATGGGTCCTCCTCAGGAACAGGGTTCCATTCCTATGAACTGTTTGTAATCCAGTTTTGCTTTGGAAATGCGGTTGTGAACTCTATTCCCACACGGCAGAAGATGCCTGCAGCCCCACAGTGGCGGTCATGCCCATGAGGCACAGTCCTAATGGCTTAAAATGGGATTAGTGGTTCAACGTTTTCTTTATTACCACCTGCACCAATGTACAGCGAAATACTTTTGCAGCTGAGCAAAATAGTCAGCGTATTAGGCCAAAGGGCCAGTTTCTGTGCTGGACTTTTCAGACTTGAGTAAGGCTGATTGTTGGACTGTGAGGGTTGGGGAAGAAGATAACACAATTAGAACAGTTGGGCTCTCCTCACATTGAACAAAAGTAACTACTGTAGTCACAACTTTTGATTATTTTGTGTGTCCTTTTTCAGCCAATTTTGATTTTGGAGGAAGCACACGGATAGTATTTATGCCATGGGGACAATGTGGAAAGTGGTTGGATGTTGCACAGTTTATCTGAAGTAAAGATGTTGTTTGAGATTCTGCCTTAACTGGTTTACATAATCACTTAACAGAAAATCATTCCAAAATCTGTGCGATGAAAAGCAGTTGCTTACATTTTCTCTGCATTAAAAAACCCCCATATATTCAAGTGATAATCTGTTGCCATTTACAAAATGGCAAGAAATAAACGTTTTTAATTTGTTTAGATTTTCACGTGTGAAAATGGCTTTGCTGCACTGAAACATTCATACAAAAGCTAAATTAATGCAGATGCTGAAAATTGCATACTGACAATTTTAGTCAAAACTTGCTCTATCTGCAATAGGGCAAACAGTGTGATTCTGGGGAAATTTCATTGGAACTGGAAAAGGTAAGAGATGAAGAAGAGGAGGGAACAAGAGGAAATGCCTACAATGAGGTAGAAAATAAAATCACAGAAGTGATAATGATGCAATATGAAAGTAAGTGACTTTGGTATTAGTAAAGAAAAAATATCTACTTAGAAGTGTAAATGATTATGCCAGAATACTTATCTGAAAGTAGCAAAATAAAATACTGTGCCTACTGGAAATCTGATGTGAAAGTTGTATAGTAACTTAATATTGAAATGATTAAACTCTCATGTTGAGTCTGGATGGTATATTTGCCTAGCGGAATCATGGGCTGTTGTTATTTTTCAGCTTGAAATGGAACATTGCAGGTTGCCAGGGCAAAGTCACTACCATTCCAAATATTTTAAAGAGGATTGTAAGTGCCTGTGTAGCTAAAGCACAGACTTGTTTAACTTGAGGAGCCTCAGTAAACTGCCACAAATTGGTACTGTTGATAGAAATTCAGCCATCTTATAATTTCAAAACATGGTGAACAGGACAAATTTTGGAATAACCTAAAAACATGGGAGCAATTACACACTTTATGCTTATTGTAACACGGTTGAAAGTATCTGATGTTTTGTGCTGGCTCAAACAATTTCATATATTTCTTGCAAATAACATGAACACAAATTAAGTTGATTTCTGAATACTACAAATGTGGTCAGTTATATTAGTTTATCTATTATCTGTCCAATACTGTAGAGGACCACAGTTTGGCACACTGATTGAAATTGTTTTTATTTCACTGCTTTATCATGTTTAAGTGATCAAGTTGAACATGTTGCATATAATAACTTACTCATTTTGAACTTAGAGAATAACTTAGAGAATAGCAAGGACTTGGTAGATGTATTAGTCATCTGGAGCTTACCTGTTTTAAACTTGGTCTTTATTGTCATTTATTCGCAATTTACAATCAGTATATCAATAAATAAAAATTACATTGAGTAACCAGTACAGTAATTGTAACTCAAAATGGCTACTGGAAAGTAATTAATCATGTAAAGATTGGTGTGTTCATAAACTGCGGTGTAGATCAACATTTCAGCAAACAAAATACATGGAATGAATATAGTGCAAGTGCCTCAAATAAAATATGTCATGACTTTAAGTTGGACAAAATAGCTTAAAGGAAATCGGAATGGATGACAGATTTTGGTCAACATGTGGGGAGAAAAGAACCAAATTTCTACCAGAATAGGCAAATTCCATTAAACAGTTTTTAACTGATCTGAAAATTATAAAAAGTTGCAGTTTTGGTCTTGCCATTCACAAAACATTTTCATTTTGATACAAAACTTGAACAGAACACTTTCCGCCATTTTCCTAGTTACTTTTCTAACCAGTGGTACAATTAATCTTTGTTATGATTATGTTTTTCTGGTTTTGCTTGGATAACTATTTCAGAGAATAAAATGTGAGTAAAGTAATGTTTTTTAAAATCAAATTTTCTTGATAAAGACTTTGAATTGCATGAAATGTCTTTAGTATTTACATTTAAAAGTTATGCATAAAAAATAACTTAAATTGGAAGGAGTACAGTACAGATTTACCAGATGATAACTGGACTCTAAGGATTAAGTTCTGAAGAAAATTTAGAAGGTAAAGGGTTGATTTGTTTGAATACTAAATTCCTTTTAGTATTCCAGTGAATAAAAAGAACACAGGGTGGATAGAAAGCAACTATCTCTTCTATTTAAAAAAATGCTAGAAATACTCAGCAGCTCGGGCAGCATCTGTGGAGACAGAAACAGAATTAATTTCAGGCTGATACTTTCCATCAGAATTTTTTCTGCTTTTGGGGAGTTCATGATCATGAAAATTAAATGGTTTTATGGATGAGATTAGGAAATTCTCCAACATTGAATTACTGCAAATGCAGTAATTCCTAGATCAGTTCATTTTAAATCTGGAATTGATCGATTTTTGCTTAAAGATATGAGACAATACAAGTATGTGGAGATAGGGCACAGGTCAAATTTAGATCTCACTGACTGGCAGAATATATTCAAAATGCTTCATGGCATCCTCTTTCACCATTTCCTCCAGCCACCATCATTGCTGTCTACATTCTTTGATATTATATTTTTAATATATTTTCCACCTTAAATGGAATACATGTGAAAATTTTATTCTGACAAATATGTACAGTTCTGAGCTAAAGTCAAAGTGTGAAAGGTGATGTTCTTTGACTTTTAAAAATAAAATTAGAGCCATCCAATCTAGAAAAAGAAAAAAAAGAGATAAAAATATAGATTATTTCTTCCAATATAGATGGAATATTTGGATTTATTTGTTTTAAGCCATTTTATTGTTAGCCGAGACATGCATAACAGATACTAGGTTGTCAGTGGAGTGCTCTTGAACGATTAGTGATTTTTTTAGATTAATTATTGATTATTGAAGTGTAATGGCTTAGTAGAACACTACATCATAATTTACTAAAATCTTACAAAATGTTCCAACAGGAGACATTCTGATCAGTTTGCATTAAAGCAAACATGAATGTAGAATTTTTTTAATCTGTTTGAAATAAGCAATACTTGACTTTAAAACCATTACAGACTTTAATGGAGTAACTTAGTGGGTTAGAAAGCATCTCTAGAGGAAATGGATAGATACAATTTTTGGTTGGGACCCTTCTTCAGACATTGATGGAGAAAGCTGGAAGAGAGACGGGCAAGATAAAGCCAAGCAAGTGATAGGTGGGTACAGGTGAAGATACAGATCGATAGATGATAATCCAGTCTTTTAGGAAAGTCACTGCAGACTTTCAGATTTTCTTGAACTTATGAAACTTCACTGCTGGCAAACAATGTCAGTGATAATTCAGATAATTCAGATAAAATGTTTGCATATGTTACATGTGAACATGTATGATCTGATCATGGTACATCCCTGTTATGATTCCAAAAGCAGGCTGCTTCAGTACCCAGAAACCAGAGGATAATAGCACTTAAATACATGTGTTTATATTACTGTTCCTCATTTTAATGCCTGTGGCTGTTGTACGTATTCAGCTTTCTTTTTCATGCAGAAGGCTGAGGAGGTGTTTAGCACCAGTAATCTCAGAGATCAATACAACAGTCTAATGAGTATCTCCATGGAAGGAGACTAGCCATCTTATTTTTCGATTTTCCCTCCTTGTAAGAATAGTGCATTCTATCATGTGGTCAAAATAAAATCTAGCAACCAAGAAATTTGATAAAATCTCACCATTACCAGCGAAAACTACCAAATGCAAGTGGTAGCGTCAGACACCAATTTACTGAACCACCACAAACATGTTAAACCATTTTGAAACTGAACATTTATATTTTTAACATCTATACTATATATATTGAGTCTTGGCCTTCCTATCAATTTTTCTCCAAATTCCTGTGTTCACACTGATATGGAGACAACATATGCTCCAGATTTAGTGTATCACAAATACCTGTAAAATATTTCAATCAACAATAAATTAAAGTAACCACATGATTTGAAGTACAAACCATTGTGATGAATTACATCTCCACTTATTTGTCACCCTCTAATTCTAGTTGACTGAATCTTACACCCGACTTACAGTGGCCAACATCACAGTGAAGCAACAAAAATGGAAGGGATAAGACAAATCTTACATTTATATTGATTCTTCATCATTGAGAAATAGTTTGTACTTTACAGACATGTGAAAGTTTGATTGGAATTGTGTCCTGCTCAGAAACTTGAATCAATCAATGAGATCTGATAAGGGCTGTTTCTGGTCGTGGAGGCTGGATACCACATATGATGGATGGCATCTCTGTTGTTAGACTTGAAATTTCACTAACAGCAGAGGGTTTTTTAAAAAGTGTTTTGGGAAAGTGGACGTTCTCATTGTTCTTGAAGCATTAAAAAAATGCTTCAGTACATTATAAAGCCGCCAGTACCAATTGGATATAGTCAGTGATAAGTCACACACTGCAGCTTCTGATCTCTGACTGGTGGCTCAGTTTACCTCAACCTTGCATTCAACTATTTTCATTGCGTGCAAACAGATGTGGGTACAACAAAATCACTGGAACCTCTCTAATCTTGATAAAGGAGTGAATATTCTATCTCAAGTAATGTCCTATTTCATTCAACTCGAAGTGAGTGGTGGCAGCAAGAGAAGAGGATCAGAGAGAGATCAGTGCATAAAGACACCATATCCACCTGAGGGAGATTAGAGGTAGCAGAGTGGAAATTTAGACTTTTCGGTGTTACTTTCAATAAAACTAGAGTAGGGACTTTAAATTGTAGTTGGTAGTGTTTAGATAGGAATAAGCATGATCAGTACACTAAAATGAGTGTTTCTTCCCAGCTGTTATTAGGCAACTGAACCTACCAACAACTAGAGAGCAGTCCTGAGCTACTAACTACCTCATTGGATCTTTGATCAGACTTTACTGGACTTTATCTTGTACTAAACGTTATTCCCATCATCATGTACCTGTATACTGGATGGCTCGATTTTAATCATGTATTGTGTTTCTGCCGACTGGTTAGCACGCAACAAAGGCTTTTCACCGTAATGTCACACGTGACATTAAGCTAAACTCAAAGGGGTCACTTCAGTTCAGGGCAGTGTAGGAAAATAACTGCAGATGCTGGTACAAATCGAAGGTATCACAAAATGCTGGAGTAACTCAGCAGGTCAGGCAGCATCTCAGAAGAGAAGGAATGGGTGACGTTTCGGGTCGAGACCCTTCTTCAGACTGCAACCATTTCTGGGGATCCACCTGGAACCAAACAAGACTAACATACCTGCAGGGAGGTGGAGTGAAAAGTGTTGAGAAGGCAAGTCCAAGGAACCCTGGATGTCAAGTGATACGGATGGTTTGATAAAGAAATAATGGAAGCATACAGCAGATATGGCGATCTGAAAATAGGTGAGGGTTTCAAGAGTACAGTAAGTGTAGGGGTAATAAGGAGGGCAAAGAAGGGCCACAAAATTCCACTGGTAAGCAAAACATTTTGTTTTGGTATTAAAAGAAAGACATTGTCATTGCTGATTTCAGGGAAGGGGACAGGGATATTGTAGAGCAGGTTAACATTAGAAAGGTGGTTGTATCAGATGTTTTAGTGAGCGTAAATGCAGATAAATCCCCATCGAATGAGGGGATGTAGTCATCAGCTATGAGAGGCAAATAAGGAGTTTGGTGGGGCCCTAACAGAGATTTTTCAATGGAGACATGAACTGCAGATGCTTGAATCTTGCAAAGCACACAAAGCACTGGAGTAACTCAGCATGTCAGGCAGCATCTCTCAGGTCATTTTGTAATGGCATTGCAGGTTGGGACCCTTCTTCAGACTGATTGAGGTGGGGGGAGGGGAGCTGGAAAAGAGGTGATAGTGGGTCAAAGCCTGGCAAGTGGATGCCGGTGGGATGGATTTTGATTGGTAGATCGGTGAACAAAGGTTAAGAGATGAAAAGGAGCCAAAAGATAACAAAAAGAGATATTAGGATGTTAAATACGGAAAGAAGAGTGAAATGCAAAGCCACAGGTACGATTGTAAGTGGAAGAAGATGGGAGGGCGGCTAAGAGGTAAAAAAGATGTTTTAATCTTCAAGGGATTGGTAGGGTGCAAATGTGGTACCGTTATTCAAGAATTGCAACATAGATAAACCAGATAATTACAAGCCAGTTAGTCTGATATGAATACTAGAGAAATTATTGGGAAAAAAACATGCAATACGAGATTAAGCTACACTTGGAAAAACAGAGATTGATTAGGGATAGGCTTCATGGCTTTGTGATGGATGATCTCGTCTCATTATTTTGCTGAGGTTTTTGGAAGTAACAAAATACATTGATACAGCTGTGTGGTTAATGTAGTCTACATGGCCTTTGGTAAAGCCTTCCCCATATGGAAGGCTGGTCCAAACAGTTACAGCCAATGGGATTCTTGGCAAGTTGACAAAATGCATCCACAGTTGGCTTAGTAATAGGAAACGGGAATGTGGAGGGTTGCTTTTGCAATTGGGAACCTGGGGCAAGAGGTCTTGATGGGTGAGGCAGGACTTCAGCAGAAGGAATCCAATCTCGATGAGTATGAGGTGATGTATTTTGGGAGGTCCAAAAAATATAGGACGACACCATGGGAGTATTAAGGAGGGAATGTGTTCAGTTCTTTGATCCCTAAAGGGGCCTGTATGAATAAGTAATGTGGTGAACAAAACGCAAGAGATGCTTGCTACCTTAAGCCAGGGCATTTCAATAATAGAGTAATACTGTGTACAGGAACAGGCCCTTCAGCCCAATTTGCCTATGCCATCCACAATGGTCCCAACAGCCTATGTTTGGCCCATATCCTGCCAAACCTATCCCATCCATGTACCTGTCCAAATGTTTATTAAACATTGTGATAGTACATGCCTCAACTACCTCCTTCGGCTGCTCGTTCCATATACCTACCACCCTTTGTGTAAAAAATAGTTGCCCCTCAGGTTCCTATTAAATTTTCCCCTCTCACCTTAAACCTGTGACCTCTGGTTCTTGATTCCCCTACTCTGGAGAAGAACAAAAAATCCCTACCTAATCCTCTCATGATCTTAAACACCTCAAAGATCACCCGTCTTCCTGCATTACAAGGAATAGAGGCCTAGCCTGTTCAACCTATCCCAATAGCTCAGGCCCTTAAGTCCTGGCAATATCCTTGTATAACTTCCCTGCACGCTTTGCAGCTCAACAACATCTTTCCTATAAACAGGGTGACCAAAACTGAACACAATACACCAAATGTGGCCTTACCAACGATCTGTACAACAGCAGCATGACCTCCCAACTTCTATACTCAATACTCTGACTGATGAAAGACTTCTGAACCACCCGATCTACCTGTGTCGCCACTTTCAATAAAAGTGGCATCATAGCATGGAAGTTATAGTACAACTTTATAAAACTTTGCACTGGAGAGTGCAGAAAATATTTATGAGGATATGCAAGAGATTGCAGATGCTGGAATCTTGAGTAAAACACAAACTGCAAGAGGAACTTGCAGGTCAGGCAGCATCTGTGGAGGAAAATGGATATTCGTTTCAGGTTGGGACCCTTCTTCAGGGGGGAGGGGGGTGGTGAGGTGGGTGGGTTTACCTGGAATGGGAGAATTCATGTTCACTGGGTTGCAAGTTACCCACATGGAAATTTGAGGTGCTGTTCTTCAGGTTTGTGCATGGCTTCAGACTGGCATTGGAGGAGGCCAAGAACCAGCAGCCCATTTAAATGCCATCAACCAGGATCTACAGCAGGCCTTAGCCGACAGAGCGCATGTAGTCGGCTAAGTTGTGCTAGACTATGCTCAGTCGCAAGCGGTTTGAGAAGGTGCAAGTAAACCTCTGAAACATCTGGAAGGGCGGTTGGGGGCCTCTGAATGGAGTTGAGGGAGGAGATACAGGGACAGGTGTTGCATCTCCTACAACAACAAAACCAAGGGTGGTGGTGGTGGGGGCTAGGCTTACATTGGGATAAAATACTTAAAGGGATCTAAGGGATTTTTTCACTCGATGATGGTTAGAATTTGGAATGTACAGCCCTAGCGAGTGATGGAGGCAGGTACTCTCCAACATTTAAGGTGTATCTGGATGAGCTCCTGAATTACCGTCATAGAAGGCTATGGACCATATGCTGGCAAATGGAATTGGATTCAGAGAGGCACCATAGACATGATGGCCTGGAGGACCATGTTGTATGACTCTGACGCTACAAACCAATGAAATGTCAGGACAGAGAAAGAGACGGCAAATGAACAGGGTGAATTGGAGCCAAATTTAGTCCAGAATTAAAATAGAGAGAGAAAGGGTTTGGATTAAATATGGAAAAGAAAAGGGGAAAGGAAACATGAGATTTTTAAACAAAATCTGTGCAATCTCCGTCCTACCTGCGGGAATAAGATTAATTTCAATTGTTCTGTTGTGTGGGAAAGTTGGAGGGAATTTGTTGGAAAGTAAATATCTCCAGAAAATAACCTGTGGATCAATAGGTTCCAGCCCTACGTTAGTGTGATAAGTCTGATTAATTTTAAGAGCCTTAATTAAATGTTTCTTTAAGCATTTCTTGGGGAGGTCAATAGCAAGCCCTTGTTTTCATGAAGGTAACAGCAAAGTAAAGGTGATTTGTAACTCATAAGACATCTTCACCATAAACTGATGAGAGCTTAGGGGTTAATAACTGAGTGTATGTTTTAAACAATATATTAATTCACAACAGATTCTGGGCCAATGTTTCCACAGTCAGATTCAAATGTAGATTTTACCTGTTTCACTTTGTGATGGCAATCGTAAAAATAGCTGAAACTGTGAACCATTGAAAGTTGGAGTAAACACTATATCTGAGATGTATTTAAGGATCTTTTGGTAGACACAAAATGCTTGAGTAATTCAGCAGGACAGGCAGCATCTCTGGGGAGAAGGAATGGGTGACGTTTTGGGTTGAGACCCTTCTTCAGACTGGTCATTAAGGTACTTGCTCATTAAGGTAGAAGACAGCTCAGAAGTCAACAAATTTTGCAAGGTAAGTCATTACGATTATCCTTTTTTTGTTATTTTATATTGTATTTTGGAGAAGGTTTACGATACTTTATAAAATTGAAAAGCTAGCCTAAGGATCATGTAGTTTGGTCGTTTGATCGTGAAATCTTAGAATTTGCTTTGTGTATTATGCTGGGTCACCTCATTTAGGAAATGATGCTTGATTTGGCAATTTTTCAAGCAATTTTCATAATACCAGCCTAAACTTTTATCTACCATTTCCTATTACTGTTGCTCTCTGAGATTGCTTTGGTTTCATATTGAGGGGTGGTGTTACATTCTTCAGCAACTAGGGAGCCATTTATATTGCTGTATCCAATATTAAGCATAGAGCTGATTCTTGAAATTGGGAAGTATGGTACAATCTGGTAACTACTATTTGTGATGTATGCACAAATAACTTGTAGTACTCATAGTAATGATCAGATTCTATTAAGTGCCTGAGAATGATGGAGAGCAAAAGTGAAAGGTCGAGGTTCGCCTGAGATTGTATCAGTGCTGATCCTGTTCATCCGCTCAGGTGCTGCTGGTCTTTATTCATTCAGTTTTCATCGTCCTCTCCATCACTGTTGCTACTGCCAGAGGCAGACGCAGCCTTTGGAGACGATGGGGGTGAGGTTTTACTGATGGGCCACTGGATGGTCGGAGATTGCGACCGTTCTCTTGTTGGGCTGCTTGAAGGACTCTGTCTTGGAGACAAAGCTTGAAGCATCCGACCTCCTCGCTCCTGGAAAACCTGTTTCTGTAGAGTACGAAGATACAAAAAAACACATAATAACATAGCAACTCAGCTAGGTGACAAGCAGTTAATGATTATTAGTAGAAAGTGCACTCTCATTTACTGAATATATGCAGTACAACCAACATTTTTATCTAAATGTGTGGAACTTGTTCATCTACCAATGTTTGCAGCCACAAGCAAAATTAAGACTTATAGCTAATGTCTTGAAAATAAAAATAATGTACAAAATTGACCAACAAACTATTGGGATTAATCCCCACATACGTCAAATCGACTCACTGAACCAGATACAGAAGTTAACCCAATAAGGACCTTATCGAATAAGGACCTTGCAGAAATGCCTGTTCTTCCTCTAAATGACAGTTCACACAATGTTCCGGATGAATTAATGCTTGTTTTCTTTTTTTTTTAAATTTCAAAACAATATCTCTTTCTTTATTTCACCAATGAAAATGCCACATTTGACTTGTATAACAAATCTTGTATTTGAAAATGAAGATGATTTTTTTTAAAGTGCATTATTTATTCCCTTATTGAATTAGTTGACTTTCCTATCTCATTTGTTCCGAAAGGCATTAACCATGCTCCAAAGGTGACAGGCTTTCACTTTTCAAATCTCAGGCAAAGCAGCATGTTTCAGCAAACCGTTGAAAGGGTTAATGTCGCCATGTTCGATAATATCCACACCCACCATGATCACACCCTTACTCGTAGAGTGATCAAAAGTGAACACATTTCTCCCCTGTCTGATCTGTGATCTGTGTTCCTGGTTATTCATGGTTTATGTGACTCAATGATTCGAAGCTAACTTAATCTGAAAGAAGCCCGTGAAATTTCCAATGCACAGGTAATCTGAACCTAAGATAATGACTTCTTGAAGTTGAGAAGCCATTCTTCAGAAAATGAGACAAATTTAATAATAGAAATAATTGTTCAAAAATTTCATTTTGTTGAAAACAGGAATGCAATTTCATTTTTATGGATGACATTTACTTAAAATTTACTCTTTTTTTGGTCTAAAATGACTCCACTCCCAATTGGTCTTGTAGAGGAATTGCTGAACTTAGATTAGGACAGCTAGGTTAGGTTAGGGGGAAGTGCAGCGAGACCTGGGTGTCCTTGTACACCAGTCACTGAAAGTTGGCGTGCAGGTACAGGAGGCAGTGAAGGAAGCTAATGGCATGTTGACCTTTATAACGAGAAGATTTCAGTATAGGAGGAAAGAGGTTCTTCTGCAGTTGTATAGGGCCCTGGTATGACCACATCTGGAGTATTGTGTACAGTTTTGGTCTCCTAATTTGAGGAAGGACATCCTTGTAATTGAGGCAGTGCAGCGTAGGTTCACGAGATTGATCCCTGGGATGGCGGGACTGTTATATGAGGAAAGATTGAAAAGACTAGGCTTGTATTCACTGGAGTTTAGAAGGATGAGAGGGAATCTTATAGAAACAAATAAAATTATAAAAGGACTGGACAAGCTAGATGCAGGAAAAAATGTTCCCAATATTGGGCGAGTCCAGAACCAGGGGCCACAGTCTAAGAATAAAGGGGAGACCATTTAAAACTGAGGTGAGAAGGAACTTTTTCACCCAGAGAGTTGTGAATTTGTGGAATTTTCTGCCACAGAGGGCAGAGGCCAAATCACTGGATGAATTTAAGAGAGAGTTAGATAGAGCTCTAGGGGCTAGTGGAATCAAGGGATTATGGGGAGAAGGCGGCACAGGTTATTGATTGTGGACGATCAGCCATGATCACAATGAATGGCGGTGCTGGCTCGAAGGGCCGAATGGCCTCCTGCACCTATTTTTCTATGTTTTCTTCTATGTTTCTATGACAGCAACTAAAACAAAATGACTGCAGGTGATGTCTGAATAAAGTTTGCACGTTCCCCCTGTGACCATGTGGATTTCCACCGGGTGCTCCGGTTTCCTCCCACATTCTAAAGACATGCAGGTTTGTAGGTTAATTAGCTTTGGTGAAAATTGTGATAAATGATATATAGTGCTAGTATTCGGGGTTATCGCTGGTCGGTGCGGACTCGGTGAGCTGAAGGGCCTGTTTCACGCTACATCTCTAAAGACGCAAGTCTAAATTGCTATTAATAACATATTTGTGGTATTTTTGGAAAATATTCATGACAAACATACCCAGGATCCATCAGGTCCAAATAGCTCTAAAAAGTTTCCAATAAATTCTCTTGATTTTTCCTCCCATTTTTGTATAAGATCATGGCTTTTTTCCTCCACTTTGTAAACAAATTCCTTTGACTTTTCTTCTACGTTTTTCACTTTTTCTTTCATTTTGTCAACCTGGTTTTGGAAACGATACTTCTTTTCCTGATAGAAAAAACACATGTTCACCTCAGTGATTGAAAGCAAGATCAGCGGAAATAAAATACACTGCAATCTAATTTAATTCAACAAAAAGCTGCTTTTCCTCTTAGATTTTTTTAGATTTAGAGATACAGTGCGGAAACAGGCCCTTCGGCCCACCGAGTCCGCGCCGCCCAGCGATCCCTGCACATTAACACTATCCTACACACACTAGGGACAATTTTTTTACATTTTACCCAGGCAATTAACCTACATACCTGTACGTCTTTGGAGTGTGGGAGGAAACCGAAGATCTTGGAGAAAACTCACGCAGGTCACGGGGAGAACGTACAAACTCCGTACAGACGGCGCCCGTAGTCAGGATCGAACCTTTTTCTGGTTCCACAAACAATACCATGGAAGAATGGTGGTGAATTACTTCTGCTCCCAACCAATGATAATCCCCAGCTAATTGGGTATCCTGCACACTCCATCTAATAAGAGCTTTGGTTTTATTGAGCTTCTTCCAAGGCTGAGATTCAAAATGTGGCACACTTTGTGCTGTTAGCAGTGAAGCAAAACAGCTCACTGCCTGTCCCACCAAATGCCAATGAGTCTTTATGCATACAGTACCTCTTCCCTGACCTCTGTTGCTTTTAGGTGTTACCATAGATGGTCACAAAATGCTGGAGTAACTCAGTGGGACGGGCAGCATCTCTGCAGTCAAAAGGAGACTTCTTCTGAAGAAGGGTCTTGACCAGAAACATCACCCATTCCTTCTATCCAGTGAGGCTGCCTGTCCTGCTGAGTTACTCCTGCATTTTGTATCTATCTTCAGTGTAAACCAGCTTCTGCAGTTCCTTCCTTGTTTTTAGGTATCGGTTCTGTGGAATCTGTGCCATATAATTACAATTAAATCATCAAACAGGCTGAACTGTAAACCACATTGTGTTCTGACAGCAAACCAGGAAGTCAAACATTAATGTTTAACATTTTTAATGAGTGAAATAAAGATTCTGTCTGTGACATATCAATTTGAGATAAATCATCATTAAAAAAATTAGAATCCCTAGAATGTTTTAAAAATATTTTTCTTGGGTCAGAAAGGTTATTAGGTTGTTTAAGTTGATTTTGGAAATTCAGCTACCCCTCATTCAACAAGGTAGAACAATTTCAGAGGTTTTTCTTTACAGCCATAATAGTTTGCAAATGTTTGAAATTCTCCTTAACTCAATGGTTCTATTGTTCTGCAGAGAAGCCTGCAACAGGGCTGTGGAGGAGCAGAGAATTACAGCAGCGACCTGGAGTTCTGGGTTTGTACATTTATACTGCAGTTGTTCCTCTCAGCTATCCTCCATTGTGATGGAGATGGGAAGATGCGGCTTATGGTGGGATCCCGTTGAAGGTAGCATGTTGGAGCATTATGTTCTGTATGCGATTTGTGATTGGGTGAAAGGTGAGGACTAGAGACTCTGTCCCTGTTGCACTGGGGGAAGGGGGAGCAAGAGCGGAGCTGCACGATACCAAGGAGACCCATTTGAGGGCCTCATCTATGATGGAATAGAGGACATCTCGGATGACCTGGTATGGAACACCTCTCCTTGGGCGCAGGTGTGGCGGAGGAATTGGGAGTAGGGGATAGAGTCTTTGCAGGAGGCAGGGTGGGAAGAAGAAACACAAAATGCTGGAGTAGCTCAGCGGGACAGGCAGCGTCTCTGGAGAGAAGGAATGGCATTTCAGGTCGAGTCCCTTCCGACTGCGAATCAGGGGAGAGGGAGTCTAGAGACATGGAAGGGCAAGGTGTGAAAACAACAGATCAAAGCAGACAGTGATTAGATGATTTCACTTGAACTGAGGTATTGGTTTTAGAATGTGTATGGTCTTTCAGTTTTTAGGCAGATTAATTTAACTTTTGATGATGCACCAATTTGGTAATAAAGCCACTCCACACGCTAGCCAGTCGTCCACAACTTGCAACAGAGAAGGAATGTTCCAAAGTAATTTATCATGTCAGCAGAATGAGTATCAATTTCCTATTTAAAAAAATACTAGAGTTGAAGAAAATAAATTGTCACATAAGTTAATTGTTGGGCATGCCTGAAAGTATTTCTTAGCATAGTCATAGAAAACGGAAAAGGCACAACTTGCCCATGCTGACCAAGATGCCCCATAGTTACCAGTGTTGCTCACTTTGTGAAGGAGTAAACATGTTTCAAGTGTTGGTCCGCGGTTGTCTTCCTGCCAACACCCCATTCCAGCAGCAATTTACAAGAGTAAATAGTTGTTACTGACATCTTGAATTTCTGTCAGTTAAAGTCATATTTACTGCCTGTTAATTGGACTGGTGCTTGGAACAAAACAATTGAAGAGACAGGAGGGGGGGAAATAAACTGGCTGAACATCCTCCTTAGTCTGAGAATTGTGTGGACAGCTGCACAAGTAAAGCAATGACTCAGCAATGACAGGGGAAAAAGAAGCTGCAGCAACATCATCAAAGAAACCGGGGAGAAATTAAAATGAAGTATCAACAAACTGGAAGAATATTGAATGAGAACTCGCACTGTGTTACCTGAATCAAACATTCATTTGCAACAAAGTTATTTTACTTTCTTTCGGGTGATAATATGAAGACGTGGAAACTATTCATCAGACCGTGTGAGGGCAGGACAGCTCTTTATTATTGCTAATAGGGAGTCTGTTGCCCAGCACCACTGAATCCTTGCAGTGGAGCTATTTGCATTGTAAGCAATCCCTTCGAGTCTGAGCTAGACAAAGCCAGCATTTAGTTAGAACTTTGTACAATAGCATTCTCATGGTAGGAAAGGTCACAAGATAATTGGAGACTCACATTTATGAAACTAACGTTAAGCTCTTTGGCTGTGTAACCCCTTTGGAGGTTACGTCGGGCATAAACATCATAATCTCGTACAATTCTGGTGATTAGGTCAGAGGTGGAAATGCCCTCTGTTCTTTGTGTGGGAACAAACATACCTAAAAAATGAAAGAATAGATTGCAATGTCAATAAAAATCACTAAAACACATTATCGATCAGTTGCAATATATTGGAGTGTCCCGAGATATTTTCACAAGTGTGACTTGCACCTAGCGTACTTAATTACAATAAAGTATTTTGAGATTCTGAGTTGTGTAAGATTCTATGTAGGTGATGATTTTCCTTTATATAAATTTAAATAATCATCACCTTCAAACTACGTGGCAAATACAATGCACCAATATTATATATGAGCACCTCTCCTTTGGGCTTGTCACACCTGGTTTTGTTTTGGTGGTACCAAGCTGTTTAGTTTAGTTTAGAGATACAGTGTGGAAACAGGCCCTCGAGTCCACGCCGACCAGCGATCCCCGCACACTGGCACTATCTATCCTACACACACTTGGTACGATACACAATTTTTTTCCAAAGTCAATTATCCTACAAACCTGTACGTCTTTGGAGTGCGGGAGGAAACTAGAGTACCCGGAGAAAACCCAGGTGATCACAGGGAAAACGTACAAACTCTGTAAAGACAACACTCATAGTCAGGATTGAACCCGGGTCTCTGGCGCTGTAAGGCAGCAACTCTACTGCTGCGCCACCGTGCCGCTCCTGAATGTGTTTTTAAATGTAGAACTCCCTGCAGTACTTGGGCGGTATTAGACGTGAATGAGACAGGCAGCTTCTCTGGAGAGAAGGTATGGGAACGTTTCGGGTCGAGACCCTTTCCTCAGACTGAATGGCTTGACATCAAATGCAGTGTAAATGTGCCCTCTGCTGGTTGAACACAAAGCTACGCTGACTGACAGACATCAGCAAAAGGCTTTAATTCTCCTGACCAGTCATCTGCAAAATGTAGGCGGGAACGTAGGAACATGTGTGTAGGGAAATAGATTTAATATGAATGAAAAATCCAACATTATAAAACTGGAATAATATGTAAAATGCAATGTGCTCACACAGTATCATGTTTCAATTCCTCCACAATGCCATGAGAGCTGTAATTAAAGACTTGAATCATACTCTCTATGAATGTGAACATATTCAATTATCCCTGTTTATGCTGCTCGATCTCTCAGGAGCTGTCAGTAATACCAGACACCCACTTCCTTTTGACCAACTGACCAACGTCTTTGGAGTGTGGGAGGAAACCCAAGCAGTCATAGTAAAAACTTACGAACTCTGTACAGACAGCACCCGTAGCCAGGATCGAACCCGGGTCTCAGGCGCTGTAAGGCAGCAACTCTACCGCTGCGCCACTCAGCTGCCCTCCAAGGTTCCTCCTTCAAGGTCAGTGAGAATGGATGCTCTTGCTTAGTTACAATCCAATTCTTCCTCGTCACGTTTCTTCCATACCCAACACATCCACCTAAAAAGTCCCCAACCCCCTTCATCCATTTTTCTCCCTACCCCCTCCTATTTACTCAGTTGCTTCATATCCCAAGTATGGGACCAGTTTCCATAGCAATACGATTGGCACTGGACCAGTCTCCTGCCTCTGTGGTGAACTCTTCAGTCTGAGTCAGTGTTGAACAACAGTCTGGTTGAACAAGATGATCTCTCTGAGTGGCACCTCTGAATCTACATCCTGTCCCCCACCAGGATATCGTGGCTTTTCGAGCATTCGAGCATTCTCATCCCTGCCCATACTGAGTCTATATATAGCTGAATCATTCCTTCATGCGCTCTTCAGTTCCAGAAGAGCTGGTTTCCCGACTTCCACATAGCTCAGTCTACAAGTTTCATACAACTCGGGAAAAAGTCTGGTGCCTGAATCTTGCTATCTCACTCATCATCATACCTATCTTTGATGAGTTGCATCTATTCCCAGGCCTTTACCTTATACATGCCATTTCCACCCTCAGGTTTAATTTCATCCATGATCTTACCTATCTTGGTAATCTCCTTAACCTCCACCAATTGTCCTATTCTTTATTCATCTGACTCTTGCCTCCTTGACATTCCTCAATGGCAATCAATGGAATTCTCTAAAACGCTCCATCTCATTCTCTGCTTCTTCTACAATATTTGGTTCACCTCCCGTGCCCTCTTACCATTTCCCCTCCCTCCAAAATCTCTGTCTTAATTCCCATTTCTGCAAGTGCTTTGGACCATCTGTCTACGTTGAAAGTGCATATAATGTAAGTTATTGTGGCACTGTACATTGTGAACAATTGCAGCAAGTATTTGAACAGATTACCCAACAAGTACATATTAGACACATTTGCTTTTATCCATTATCAGAAAGTAACCTTAATCGAAACGTATGGCGGGTTTGTCTTCAACATACCAGCTTCCTTAATGTGTTTATAAACATCATCTGATCCAGCAGAGGAGTATGGAATGTCATCATGTGCCACAAAATCAATCTAAAAGAGAGGTTAGTTACAAATTGGAATATTAATGATTTCAGATTATCTACTCATGTCTATGAGATTCAGGGGCTTAGGTTTTGGGGCTGGTTTTGAATCATTTTCCACCCACATGGATGATCTGCCTTGTACTGTATACATAATCTCCACTCTCAAGCATCAGAGTGGGCCAGCAGTGCACTCTTTCAGCCCACTGCATCCATCCAACTATCGTGCTAATCCTTCCGTGCTTTGCGTATTGCAGATGCCTCATAAATGTTGTTACTATCCCTTCACCATCTCCTCTTGCAGCTCAATTCAGATACCACCTAATTTTTGTGAGAAATATCTATCCATCAGATCCCCTTTAAACCTCCTTCTCTTATCTTAAATCTATGTACTCTAGTTTTTAGACACCTGCACCCTCGACTCTCTATCCTATCTAAAACTCTCATAATTATAGTTACCTCAAGCATGTTACCTCCTGGCCTCCTTTGTTTGAGTGAAACCAAACCTAGCCTATCCAATCGCTCCTTATAATTCAAGCCTTCCAATCCAACCAACAATCCTTGTGAATCCTTTCCTCACCCTTCCTAGCTTAATTACATCTTGTTGTTTGGCAACCAGAATTGCCACCATATTCCAAGTGTGGCTGGACCTCTATTTTGTATAACTGTTACACACACCCAAACATTTTATTTGATGATTTGGCCAATGAAGGCAAGCATGTCATATGACTTCTTTACTCCCCTCCCCTCTCTACTTGTGTTTCCACTTTTGGAGACCCATGTACTTGTACCACACGGTCTCTGATCAATAGCACCACCCAAGGTCTTACCATTCACTGTATGTTCTGCCTTGGTTCAACTTCCCAACAGATATCATTTCACACTTGTCCACATTAAATTCCAACTGACATTCCTTTAGACGCTTCCCCAATTGATCAACATCGTGTTGTAATCTTAGATAACCTTCCTCACTGCCCACTGTACCAACCAACATTGGTGGTATCTGCCAAACTGATTAATTATGCCACCTATATTCTCATCCAATTAATTTATACATACAACAATCAAAATGATCATCTCCCCTTGGTGGAACTCTCCTCATTTTCATTCAGGGAATCAACTCACCTCAACTATTGTCTAGATACCAAAGGTGAAAATTACCCTGGTTTACTTGAGAAGGTTTCCATATTTACAATGCTGAGACAGATTACAGTGCTTGTTGCCTCTGCATTAGGAGGGAGATCCAGGTCTATCAGTACCGGCAAGACACAGAAGGTTCACTGATGCTTTAGATCTCGACACAGGTGTTTTGTAAGGTAAAGCTGTACGTGATCTGAGGCTAAGGGGATAAATAGAGTTTAGGTACAAGCCTCTAAGATCCAATTAAATGGCTACGCGGGCCTGAGTGCTGAATGTTATTTAGTATAGGTTATTGTCACATGTACCGAAGTACAGTGAAAAGTGTTTGTTGCGTGCTAACCAGCCAGCGGAAAGACCATGCAGGATTACAATCGAGCCATCCATAGTGTACAGATACATGATAAAAGGAATAATATTTAGTGCAAGATAAAGTCCAGTCAAGTAAGTCTGAGGGTCTCCAGTGAGGTCGATAGTAAATCAGGACCGCCCTCAAGTTACATGGTTTACCCGTGCCGTGTAACAAGTGGAACAGCTCATTAGAACAAGTTCACCATCCAGTGAAGAAAACCCATTGCAGCAGTCAAAAGGTAAACGATCATTCACTATTACGAAAAGACCAGGAACTCAGTAAATACCCTCAAATACTCTATTAAGGAGAAATGGCTAACAGACAGCAGTGGGAGAGCTAGAATAGTAAAAGTAAAATGGAAGAAAACAGCCGAGGAGAGTTGCAGTGAGTTACAGAGCAGAATGAAGTGGCCAGAGACGAAATGTGTAGAAAGGAACTGCAGGTGCTGGTTTACACCAAAGGTAGACACAAAATGCTGGAGTAACTCAGTGGGATAGGCAGCATTTCTGGTTAGAAGGAATGGGTGACGTTTTGGGTTGAGACCATTCTTCAGACTCTAGTTCACACCCTGCCTCCCACAATGGAATGGTGTTGAGGAGACGAACAGGAGGCCAGGACTTAAAACGCTGTTTGTGTATCTTTAGGTTTATGGAGGTGTTGGGTAATACCTGAGGGATGAGCACAAGGATTTTGATGAACTTAATGCTTGGCAAAGCATGTGTTGTGGAGAAGTTGAAGTTTTAAGGTGCTGTTGAAATCTTTCTTGGGGTTCATTCAGTCTGGTCTAACTGCAATGGAAGCCCCTCAGCTTCACTTCAAATCATTAATAAAAGGGATGTTGAAATCCCGACTATGGGTGCTGTCTGTACGAAGTTTGTACGTTCTCCCTGTGACAAAGTGGGTTTCCTCCAGCTGCTCATGTTTTCTCCCAAATTCCAAAGAAGTACAGACTTGTCGGTTAATTGGCTTCGGTAAAATTGTAAATTGTCCCTAGTGCGTAAGATAGTGTTAATGTATGCTGTGATAGCTGGTCGGCGCAGACTCGGTGGGCTGAAGGACCTGTTTTGTGCTGTATCTCTCGTCAAAAGTCTAAATTTCTCTTAATAACATATTTGTGGTATTGAAGGTATCCACTATTTTAGTGGACCGAGGGGCCTGTTTCCACGTCGTATCTCTGAAGTCACAAGAAGGAAGTGCTAGATAAGCAATGAAAAGGACTGGGAAGCAATGGAAGAATCCGAAATAAATAAAGGAGAAAGCTGACCAATGGATAGGACAGGTTTGGAGGGATATGGGCCAAATGCAGGTAGGTGGGACTAGTGCAGGTGGGACATGTTTGGTTGGTGTTGGCAAGTTGGGCCGGAGGGCCTGTTTCCACAAGATATAACTCCATAACTCTAATGAAAAGGAATGGAGAGTGGAGGGGCGGAGTGATGGCTGAGGAAAAACAAAGAAGAGACTGGGCCTCAGTGCGTCAGATCTTTCAGGGAGAAGAAAATGTTCTTTCTTGGAATTAATTAAGAGCTAATTAATAACAAAAGATTGCAAAAGTGGCATTTTCCTAAATTAATTAATTAAGCAAAATGAGCCTTTAGCAGTTCAGCTTGAACCTCCAATGTAAAAGGAATAAAGAAGTACCATTCGTAATGGTGTTGAATGCTGAGCTGGCATGAATTTTCAGGGTTAATTACATAAACAATAATGGAGCTTCCTTGACTGGGTGATTTAAAGCACTTGTTCAGTGGAGAGATCAAGAGATTTGAGTCAATTGTGACTTTATTAATTTTGCTAAATATTTGATGGGCACTATTAGTGAACAAAATTTAAATCTATCAGATAGTTTCTAACACTTAAACATTCATCCATCCTCAATCTGATAAAACCTCATATTGAATGAAAGATAGAGAACAAATGAACAACTCATCCACACCTCACCCACAGCTAACACTGGCCTGTTTCCATGATCTTGCATATCTTTCATTCATTTGTTCTATATCTCCCTACATCACCATCTGTCTCTCGTCTCCCTTTCCCCTGACTCTCAGTCTGAAGAAGTGCCTCGACCCAAAACGTCACCTGCTCCTTTTCTCCAGAGATGCGGCCTGACCCGCTGAGTTACTCCAGCTTTTTGTATCTATCTTATCCAAGCAAAGGTCTGTTTACTTTAGATAGACACAAAATGCTGCCGGTCCTTGGTGTGTGGGAGGAAACTGGAGCACCCGGAGAAAACCCACGTGGCCGCAGGGAGAACGTACAAACTCCATACAGATCGCACACGTGTTCATAATCGAACTCGGGTCTCTGGTGCGATAAGGCAGCATCTCTACCGCTGCGCCACTATGCCGCCCTTGAACTGTCTTCAAAGCACACCGACACTTGGTAGGAACCAGAAGGACAACAGAGAACCATACCTTGTGTTTTTCCAGAAACTCCGGGGACAGTGTCCATGGTGCATCCCTGATAACCTCATCGACATAGCGGCAATGTCTCATGGCATCATACCGCTCAATCTCATTCATGACAGTGAAACCTTTGTATTGGTGTGTTAGATCATCACTGCACACTGAAACCAAACACACACAAGCAATCCTTGTGAAATATCCATCACACACATCCCACGTAAACGTCATAATTGCTTCTGCCGCTACTTTCAATGACTGTCAACATTTCACTTTTATGCCTGTATATATGACTGCCAGAAAAATGTTTTCAAAGTAAAATAAATGTGTAAAGAATTCCCCCATTATAATAACATCCTTCCTGTTTAATAACAGCAGTTACACATGGTGCTGGTGGGGTATGATAACATATACTCATTATCTCTCACTCCCATTTCCATGAGAACATAGCAAACAAAGGTCTATTGTTTGTATTTGGGAAGAGAAAGCAGAAAGTGAAGGTGCTGGGGCTCAGTTACAGGCAGCTTTCAGATGTCTCTTTCCAGGAGTGGGTGAATTAAGGCTACATATGGGAGAAAGAGTCTCTGCTTGGTCAGCAGAATCAAAGAGGGGAACCGTACAACATAAAGAGTTTGACTATTCAGAAGTAATAATCTGATTTCATCGGCGTTCAATGCAATCTTACTTGTCTGTGTAAATCTTAAAGACCAGTTACATTGCAAATAATCTTTATGTCTGCTTCTACATGACTCTTCCTTTGCTTTCATGTCAGATGTTTTGGATTCAAAGATTGATTGTGTGTGCTGTTATTTAACCATCACTTGCAATGAAAGATCTATAACTTTATCTTACCATCAAACTATTAATATACCCCGGTGGTACTTTATCTTGTCATTAACAATAATGTATTCCTTAATACTTGCATCAAAGGAAAAATTGCTTGTTGCAAGAACATTTTGATTACTGTGCAATGGATCTGTAGGAGGATATGAACGGAACTGTCAACACTGAGGGAATAATAGAAGTGACATTTGCGGAAAGCAAGAATGACACAGATTGCAGATCCATTTAAGAATTCAAAGCTATGCTCGTGTTTCAGAGTGGCATCACCATGAGTAGCTATACTTTTAAACCAAAAACTGAGCGACACTCGGAAAATGTGAGTTGTTGTGGCAGGAGAACATCAAGAGCACAAGTTTAAAGATGTAGGGGGATTAATATGCAAAGCGGGCACATTTGCTAACAGTTTTAAACTAATGCACTAGTCACATTTGGAACATTGCCAGCACATAACGACTGAGGAACATGGGGGAAACGGAAGCTGTGCTAGAATTAGCACGGTTTCATTCAGGGAAAGCTCAAGCCTTAGGCCAAGGCTAGCAGAAACCAAGGAAGGGTTTGTGGAGCAGACCCTTGCCCTAGCATCAAAAATTGCCCGTGAATGAAGGTGCTGCAGATCCCAGCTGAAGAGTAGTCATACCCGAAGAAGACAACCTCCAGTTTCTAACGCCCACCTTGTGTACCCATGGCCGGCACATTCTTCAATTGGCTTTTCTCAATTAGTTTGATGGATTTCCCCTCTTGCCCCTCAGTTCTTACCTCCCACAAGTAGGTAGGTATTTGGGAAGAGATTTTTAGCCTGCATGAGAGCACGAGCATGACCTGAGTGAAAGAGATCGAATATTCCATCTGCATAAACTCTCACTGGTCTGTCAACTGTAAAAGGTGAAAGCAGCAGAGAATTAGAATGCGGCCATTAGACAAATTGCACTTTACAAGTTACAAATACAATGCAGCAATGTTTCAGGTGAAAGTATCTTTTTTATCCCCAATATCAGTCCTTGTCTATTCAAATCCTTTTATGAGAACAAATAAAACCATACCTCAAAATCCGTTCCAAAAATTTTCCCACCACCGATGTAAGGCTTGTCGTTGAAGGCTTTCCCTTAAATAAAGGCCCAATAAAATAATTTGCTGGTCTTCAGCTACCTCACTTGTGCCTAACAAAAATACAACAATCTCTTCCAGCACCCTTGCAATCTCCTTCTTTACTTCCCATACATTTCGGATGAACCTGGTCTTGCCCCGGGGATTGATCCACTATTTTGTCTTTCAAGACCTCCAGTGCCACATCTTTCATAATTTTGATGTGCTCCGCTGAAGATAGACACAAAGCTCTGGAATAACTCAAAGAGTCAAGCAGCATCTCTGCGGGAGGCAGTCTCAAGAAGGGTTCCAACCTGAAACATCACACATCTGTTTTCTCCAGAGACACTGCCTGAGCCGCTGAGTTACTCCAGCACATTGGATCTATTTTCAGTATAAACCAGCATCTGCAGTTCCTTCCTACACATCCAAGACGTCACTGTTCTTTTCGCTCATGTATTTATCCTTTTCCATGGTAAATACAAGTGAGAAGTATTCATTTAAGACCACACCTGTTCCCCATGGCTCCACACATCAATTACCATGTTGATCCTTAAGGAGACTTACTCTCTCCCCATGGACCCATTCATTCTTCGTATACTAACGGAATCTTATGGGATTCCCCTTTATCTTATCTGTCAGGAATATCTCATGACCCTTTTATGCCTTCCTAATTTCCTTCTTGAGCGTACTCTTATATCCCTTCAAGGAAGCATGTTACAGGCACATTACTGCAACAACATAGGAAATAAATGGTGTATCCCTGATAACCTCATCAACATAGCGGCAATGTCTCAAGGCATCATACCTCATTCATGACAGTGAAACCTTTGTATTGGTGTATTAGATCATCACTGCACACTGAAACCAAACACACACAAGCAATCCTTGTGAAATATCCATTACACACACATCCCATGTAAATGTCAAAATTGCTTCTGCCACGACTCTCAATGACTGTCATCATTTCACTTTTATGCCTGTAAATATGACTGCAAGATAAACGTTTTCAAAATATAAATGTGTTAAAAATTCTAACATTATAATAACTTCCATCCTTTTTAATAATGACAGTTATTAAGAGTTTTGTGAGTATTTGGAGTATTCCGAGCAGTTTTGGGTCCCATATCTGAGGATGAGATTGCGTTGGAGAGGGTCCAGAGGAGGTTTATGAAAATTATCCCAGGAATGAATGAGTTAAAATATGATAAGCATTTGACAACACTGGGCCTGTATTCACTGGAGTTTAGAAGGATGAGGAGGGACCTCATTAAAACTTACTGAATAGTGAACGGCCTGGATAGAGTGGATGTGGAGAGGATGTTTCCACTTGTGGGAGAGTCTGGCCTCAGAATAAAAGGAGATGGACATTTCTTAAGTCAGAGGATGGTGAATCTGTGAAATTCATTGCCACAGATGGCTGTGGAGGTCAAGTTATTGAATATTTTTAAGGCAGAGATCGATAGATTCTTGATTAGTGTCATGGATTGTGGGGAGAAGGCAGGAGAATGGGTGGCATGGTGGCGCAGCGGTAGAGTTGCTGCCTTACAGCGAATGCAGTGCCAGAGACCCAGGTTCGATCCCGACTATGGGTGCTTGGCTGTACGGAGTTTGTACGTTCCCCCCATGACCTGCGTGGGTTTTCTCTGAGATCTTCAGTTTCCTCCCACACTCCAAAGACGTACAGGTTTGTAGGTTAATTGGCTTGGAAAATGTAAAAATTGGCCCAAGTGGGTATAGAATAGTGTTAATGTGCGAGAATCGCTGGTCGGTGCAGATCCAGTAGGCCGAAAGGGCTTGTTTCCGCGCTGTATCTCTAAACTAAATGGGGTTTAGAGGGAAAGATAGATCAGCCATGATTGAATGGTGGAGTAGACTTGATGGACTGAATGGCCTAATTCTGCTCCTATCAGTTATGAACTTATGACAGTAACACACGGTAACAAAGCACATTAGTACAATACCAGGTAACCGGATCAGAATTCCAACACCTATCTGTGATTTCCTGACATATATGCTCCTTTAATTCCCGCTGGCTATTGGGGGATTATAGCATAATCCCATCAAAGTGATCACCCCTTTCTCATTTCCAAGTTCTATCTATGTGACCATATCCCTATGGGATCTCCTTTTTATGTCCTGCCAATAAGTTCTTCCTAATCAATAATGCAACTCCCCTTCCTCTCTACCTCCACCTCTATGACACCAGAAACATTGCTACCCCAGAACATTGAGCTGCCAGTCCCTGTTCATCCCTCAATAGTGTTTCCACAATAGCTATCATATCACAATCCCATGTGCTAACCCATGCTCTGAGTGCATCCGCCTTACCTATGCGGCTTCTTGTACTGGAAGGCCCAGATATCATCTGGTGATTGCAAGAAGAACTAAGGGAGTGTTTACTGAAGTGTCTGCAGTAGACATCACATGAGTGACAGTTTGGAAAATGGAGAAGGGATTTTGAAGGATGGTGATCTGGTCAGAATGAGGATGGTGAAAATACATCATGGTTATATTCATAGAAATTCTCAGTCAAGACTTAGATTAGGATCCTTTCAGGAATATAAGTTTTAAGAATCTTCACTGGACAGTGTAAAGATTCAAATGTGGAATTGACAATAATCAGCTGTGTGTGTAAGAAAGAGCTGCAGAGGCTGGTTTACACCAAAGATAGACATAAAATGCTGGGGTAACTCAGTGGGTCAGGCAGCATCTCTGGAGAAAAAGAATAGGTGACGTTTCGTGTCGAAACCCTTGCTTTGACCCGAAGACAAATATTTGCATTCTCCGAGGCAAGAAAGACAGTGGCATCTTTGTACCATTGCTGGAGGCAAAGTCGGGGTGAAGGGTTTAAAGAGATGGTTAGGAGTTGAGATAAGAAAGCAATGCAGGGAGGTCATCATGAGGTTGGATGGTGTAGTGAGGACACAGTTTGCAAGAGACAGCCACCAATATTGTCTCTGGGAGAGTCTCATGAAAGACGTGTCGAGATTTCCCCCTCTACTCTTAGTGATGTGTCAAAAAAAATGTTTTTGGTTTTATTCTTCCAGCCCATTTTACATCAGCCCATCTCCCATGCAAAACTTTGTTTCTGTTGTTTACAATATTAACTGTTAGGAAATTAAAGAATAACCTGGTGTTCCATAGCGGGCCTGAGCAATGGTCAGTCTCTCATGAGGAGCTTTGCACTGACAGCTTATTTCATCTGCAAATGCAGCAGGTTCATTTAATGTCTGCAGGGAAAAAGAAAAAAAAAGATTAGGACATCCTCTTGAGTGCTTTAGCATGGCTTATACCACGAATTAGATCTGACAGCTGCATAAAAGCCGCACAATGCTGAGTGATTTGTTCAATACAATTGAGGCCGTTTTGCATTTAGCAGAAGATCTTTGGTTAAAGTCACTTAATATACAGAAAAATCATTTCCTTTACAAATCCAAGAGGGATTTGAGAATAAATAGAATTTAAATAAATTGGGCATATTTTACAAAAAATACTGAAATAAATTGCTGTAATAGCCATAAAGAATCACTAGTAAATTGGCATTATTTTCATTAATTTACAAATGTGGATTTTTGAGAACCAAAACTAGCTTTTCAAATGAAGTAATTTATTCTGGGTGCTCCTGCATGAGTCAAGGGCCTTGAACTCTTGGAAGTCATACAGTGGATGCTGACAAGAGACCTTTGAACAGGAATGGCTACTCAACCTATCAACCTCTCCAACTTTCACTGAGAGCATGACTCAGCTCCCTGCTCTTCCTCTTACTCAATCTGTGCTAATGCACAGTATCATAGATAGTTACAGCTCAGAAGGAAGGAATGTGTACCTTGCAGGCTCCAGACATGAGCAATCCAGTTAATTCCCCACCTACACCCTCCCATACTTATTTTCTTTAAGAATTTATCTACTCTCTTTCTAAAAAACACCACAATGGAATCTGCCTCTGCTACCTCATACCCTGACCATCCCCATCCCCACTGCAGTGCATTCCACCCTCTTCGTAACAAAAAGTCCTCACATGCTGCTTTGAGTCCTTTTGCCAATTGCCCTCAATCTATGTTCCCTGGTTCTTGAATCTTCTGATAGTGGGTACTAAACTCTTGATCTCCATGACTTTAAGTATGTCTAACAGATCCTCTCTCAACCTCCTACGTTCCAAAACAAAAAACCTTGCTCCAATTACTAAAGAAGATTCTATCCATTCTGACCTGGAGATCTTTAGTTGTCTGAGCATTCATGGGCCCCTTGGAGAGAAAGCTTCAAATCTCTATCAGCGTTGGTGGAACACTGTAATTCCTGATTTCAATCGTGGACGTAGCTCTCATTGTAATATCGTATTTCCTGGCTCTTAATTCTCCATTGGGAAAATTGTTTCTTGATATCTGTTCTGTCAAATCATTTGAACATTTGAAGCATCTCCAATTTAATGCTCAATCTCTAGCAATCAAGGAAATACAAACTTTCTGTCTTACAAATGTAACCTTCTCAGGTCATCACGTATTGGGCATCAGACATAGGAGTATAACAAAGTGCTGGAGTAATCAGACAGGTCCACTACCGATTTTGTAGCACCCTTGGTTCCAGAGCGTTGTTGGATTATCTGTTTCACCGAACCAACACAGGTCACGGCCTTGGGGTGGGGTGGGCGAGATACTGGCTTGCGAAGTTGGCCTCAAAAGTCAGCCATGGGGACTAATCTGTCGGCTCCGGCTGGGTTGCAGTTCCAGAGCCCCAGCCACAGGGGACATGTTCAACCCGCCGATCAGTCGCGTAAGTTGTGATGAGGTCGAGATTGGCCACCTCACCTGGCTTAGGAGCCATGTTTTCGGGGTGACTCCTGAGGGGGGGGGGGTGTTCAAGGGCGCTCTCATATTTTTGTGTGGATGAAAGGAGGTGTTGGACCACCAGTTGCCAGAAAATTGGTGGTGGACTATCATTCTTCCAAGAACTTCAGCATTCTCAACATTACCCTCTATCACCCTCCTCTGATAGTCACCTACACTTCCCTTAGACACTTCAAGTTGCAACAACTCTTTGAATAAAGAAGAATCTTCTCACCCGACTGCTGGCCACAATTTTAATTTGATAGCGTTTTCATCAGTGATTCACCAAAGTGACAAAATACATTTTCCCTCTCAAAATCTTTTGCAGGTACACAACTCTTAATTAGATCTCCATTCACGCTTCACTATTGCGGTGGAAATAACTTTGAATCTCCAAGATTATATCCTCGCATATTTGGCATTTTCCAAAATAATACTCTGGTATCTTTGGCTTCATTCTTTTTTTTTAACCACAGGGCCCTAACAACAATACAACAACCCACTAAATTCAACAAATTAATCCTCATTACTGCATGAAGCCTTGAGTTAAGCTGCATGCTTTGGGTTGTTTTATGTTCTGTTTTTCTCTTTAACTTGCGGTTGTAATTCCTAGGCCTTGTGGGAGAACATTTTTGAACAGCTTGTGCCCACCATTGGAATATCCAACCTCTTATTTCCAAGCTCTTCCACTTTTGCACAACAAAGCAAGATCTAAGACCAGACATGATGTTTCCAAGGCAGGAGGTAGATTTATGGATAACAGTGTATTTCATTCAAAGATTTCCAATAATATGTAGAATCATAACTGTTATAAAATACAGTTTTGTGTTCAGTAGTATAATATACATATCATTATAAACTCTTCATTACAATGTGCAGTTTGCAATGAACTATCTTCCCTATTCATAACAATCATTGCAGGCATGCAATTTAGTTAAAAAAAAATACAGGGCAAACTGTAAAACAACTTTAAACCTGTGCAACAAAACCTTTTCACTGTCCCTCAGTACATGTGACACTAAACTAAACTAAACTCAAATGAAACTTTCATACAGCCACAAAATCAGTTATTTTCTAAGGGCATGTTTTGGCTGCAATTCCCTTTGAATGGCAAATAGTAATTGGGGAAACAAACTCCATTAACTCAAAGTAGTTTATTTACTTGGATAATGATAACATTTTTTATTTAGACAAATAATGCAATTTCAATGACTAAAATTCTTTTAGCTTTAAAATAGATGTGGCTAAGGGCATGGATGGTCCACAAGTGAAAGTTCTAAATTGGGGAAAGGCCAACTCTGTTGGTGGTAGTCAGGAAATTGCAAAAGTTGATTGGAACAGGTTGTTCGGGGGCAGAGACATCCAGAAAGTGGGATGCTTTTAAAAGTGTGATAGTGAGAGTTCAAAGTATGCATGGATCTGTTAGAGTGAAGGGCAAGGCAGGTAAAAGTAATGACCCCTGGATGACAAGAGAAATTGAGGCTCTGGTCAGGCAACAGGAGACTTGGGTCAGGTATAGACAACTGGGATCAAGTGTATCTCTGGAAGAGTATTGGGGATTGAGGAGCAGAGTTAAGAAGCAAATAGCTCTGGCAGATAAGATCAAGGAGAATCCAGAGATTTTGTATATTAAGGAAAAAGGGTAACTAGAGAGACAATAGGGCCCCAGAAACCAAAGTGGTCATCTATGTGTGGAGCTGTAGCAGATGGGCAAGGTCCTCCAGGAGTATTTCTCCTTGTTTTTAACAAGAGGAAAGTCTTGAAGATCAGGGAAATTGGGGAAGTTAAAGGCGATGTCTTGAGGACAGTCCATATTACAGTTGAGGAGGTGCTTGATGTCTGAAGATGTAAGAAGATAGGTAAATCTCCCAGGCCTGATCAGATGTCAGGGAACAGTAGGGGCTGTTGTATAGCAGAAGGATCAAGGAGTACAAGTACATAGTTCCCTGAGAAGTGGCATTGCAGGTAGTTGCAGTGGTGTGTTCAGTAGTCACGTAATTGAGTATAGCAGTTGGAATATATAGTCACAAATGTCGGTGAGATAGCACTTGGAATATTATGTTCAGTTTCAGTCATCTGCTATAGTAGGAAAGATGCCATGAAGTTGGAAAGATTTACGAGGATGTTGAGAGGATTCAAGGGCATGAGTTCTAGGGAGAGGTTGGGCAGGCTAGGACATTATTCCTTGGAGCGATGGAAACGGAGGGGTGATCCTTTCTAGGTATATAAAATCATGAGAGGAATAGATAGGGTGAATGCAAATTATTTTCCCCAGGGTAGGGTAATCAAGAACTAAAAAGCATAAGTTCAAAGTGAGAAGGGAAAGAATCAATAAAAACCTGGGGGGCATTTTTTTTTGCACAAAGGGTGGTGGGTACATGGAAGAGCTGCCAGTAGAGGTAGTTGAGGCAAGTACAATAACAAAATTTAAAAGACATTTCGACAGGTACATAGACAGGAAAGGTTTAGAGAGATATGGGAAGGCACAGACAAATTTGGGCATTTTGGTTAGCATGGATGATTTGGGGTGAAGGGCCTGTCTCTGAGCTGTGTGACTCTTTGGGTTGCATACAAAGCACTGCAGAAAAGAGTAACATTTGCTCTAAAACATCATAACAACCATCAAATGCGTGTGATTAAAACTGGAACACATCACCTGTATATCACTAAATTCCATTATTTCTTGGAATATGTTGAAATTGTTGTTTGTTGTTTACTGGTGATACGGTAGAAACCCCCTTGGGATATCTGTTTTCAATGTCAACCATTTGCAAAGTAATCACGCGGGGCATTGATCTGACTGCGTTGAGAGATAGCCTCCAGTTTATCCATTGCATCTAACTGTAACACCCTCCTCACATTCCTGCCCCACCCCCAACAATTCAGTTTGTTCAATCTGCCTCTGCCAATCTGCACATTTTATGTCTCGTTACCAACAGCAGCAATGAACTCAAATCCACAGGCTGTCCCAATTCAGTACTGATGTGATCATAGAGATTCTCTGACAATAAAGCACTCTTGACGTGACTTGAAGAATGTGCCATCAGCATCCATAGGGGACCTTTGTGTTGGACACGACTCCGTCCACAGCAACAAGTCATGGATTGCCAGGAAACCTAAACAATGTTGCAGACCACTGATTATAGTCATTCAGCCTATCCGTGTGGCTTTCTGGCAAAACTCCAATGGAAAGCCCCAAAGAGAACTTCTTGCCATTTGTTCTCCCTTCGTTTCTTTAATGAATACAAACCGGGATGAAGATTCTCTATTGGCATTTACTAACCTGAACAATTCCCAATGATGCAAACCACCATTTCTCTTTGGCGTTACTAGTTAAAAAAAGAACCAGTCTCACTGGAATTAATGGCGTCTGTGGGATCATAACAAAACACGTTATCCAAAATGCTATCATGTGCATGAACCTCGCTTGCTTTTTCAAATGTGAAGCCAGATTTGATTGACTTTAGGCTTTAGAGATACAGCGTGGAAACAGGCACTTGGGCCCACCAAGTCTGTGTCGACCAGCAATCACTCCATACACTAACATTGTCCTACACTAGGGATAATTTACAGTTTTATCAAAGCCAATTAACCTACAAACCAGTATGTCTTTGGTGTGTGGGAGGAAATCGGAGCACCCAGAGAAAACCCACACGGTCACAGGGAGAACGTACAAACTCCATACAGACAGCACCCGTAGTCAGGAGAAACCAGCTCTGTGGCGCTGTAAGGCAACAACTCTACTGCTGCACCATTGTGCAGTGGTCTTTGAAGAATCTAATCCATTGTGAATATTTTACATCATCCCTGCCCTTCGACAGATCATTGCAAGGTTTTGTTTTAAATTTCTTCCTGGAAAAGCCAACTAATAATTGCAAAGCAACAACCAAAGGGCCTCTGGGAATATGGTGAATAACAAAAACAGCGTTACACCTTAACTAATGAGATTAAGCATTCAGGAATAAACAGGAAAAGTACTAAAAAGAATGTCAAATCAGGTGTCGCATACAACAAAAGATAGAAATAATGACTGGATTAAGAGAGACAGACCATGGGGAAAAGGACAAGAAAGTTCTTGACTATTTTTTAATCTGCAATAATAATCCACAATCTGAAGAAATAAGGCTCTAAAATTATAATTTACTTTCGGGAGAGGAGAATTTAATAGACCATCATGAGTAGCTATCAGCCCCTCAAAGGCTTACCTACACATTGATAATTGCTAGATAGCTTTTAATTCATTTGTATATTCAATAATTTGGTGAAAGGCCCAGAGAGGTTGAAGGGGAAATGCTGTTTTATTGCAGAGCAAATGGTGGAGCCGAGCAAATTGATCATTAATTTGTGGCAATTTGTAATTCAGTGATGTTTCTTTCACTCCGAAAGTAGCTGGCTAAACTGGTCATTAGTCACAGTGTGTGACACACAGGGACCTTTCACCTCCTCAAACACCAGTTAATGCACTTGCCTTGGCCCTCCAAGGTCAGGATGGATAAGAGAGAATCTTTAGCCAATTACCCCACCCTCTTTGATCCAGAGCAAGTCCAAGTTTGCAATCAATCTCACTGACAGAGCTCAACTTTTGGTGGAAAGTTAGATTTACCGGTAATTCAAATATTGATAATCAAGTCAAGGGTAATTTTTTAATGGATGTTACTTGCATATTTTTGATTCCAATGGATAGATAATTTAAAATAAACAACTTTGATGCAGAATCAGTTGTAGAACATAGCTACCAGAGTATAGCTTCATCTTAATCAACCTGTGCATACTTTGGAAAAACAATTTAAATGAAAATTATGTTCAATGCAAATAATTCTGCAATGTCTTTCACCTGTTTAAAACATGAAGCCAGAGGCAGGGCCTACTCACAAAATAGAATCATAGAGCATTGAAATAGGCCATTCTACCCATTTTTTAATGCTAACTTGTGGGCTCCCTCCTGTATTAATAACATCTTTAAGTTTTTGTTCCATAGCCTACAATGCCAAAGTGACCCAACTGTAAACAGGTCCACCTTCCCTAGAATGGTCCCAGTGATTCGTGAACTTAAACCCATCCTCCAGCATCATCCTCTCAGCCACACATTTACCTGGCTTCTCTGTCTATTCCTATATTCATTAGCTCATGGCACTGGAAGCAATCTAGACATTATAATCTTTGAGGTACTGCTCTGTGAATAATTACAGCTCCCTGGACTCATGTTGCAGGAGCTCATTCTTTCTCCTACCTATATCATTGGTACCTAAATGTAACAAGGCCTCTGGTTATTCACCCTTCCCTGTCAGAATGTCCTGCAGCCATTCCAAGACGTCCTTGACCCTCACGCTAGGGAGGCAACACACCAACCTGGAGTCTCTTTTGCGGCCACACAAATGTCTATCTATCCTTCTTACGATTGAATTCCCAACCACCATCACTCTCTTGTTTGCTGCCTCCGTACAGCAGTGTCCACGGTGATGCCAACAACTGGCTGTTCTCCTCTGGGAGGCCATTGCCTAGTATCTGACACAGCGTGCAGTACTTGTTAACATATTTGCCAATATTCATGGAACAAAGAACAGTACAAGGCAGGAACGGGTCCTTCGGCCCACAATGTTTGTGCTAACATGATGCCATTGCACTGATCTCACCTGCCTGTACATAATCGATATCCCTCTATTCCCTGCACTTCCATGTGCCTATCCAAAGGCCTCTTAAATGCCACTATCATATCTGCCTCCACCACCACCCTTGGCAATGCGTTCCATGCCTACACCATTCTCTGCATTAAAAACTTGATCCACACATCTCCATTAAACTTGCCCCCTCTCGCTTTATCGCTATGCCCTCTAATGTTGGACATTTCCATCCTGGATAAAAGATTATGACTGTCTACCGCATCTATGTCTTTCATAATTTTATATACATACTTTTATATAATTTTATATACATATATATTCTATCACCATTCCTTCATCCAAACATCACCCATTCCTTCTATCCCGAGATGCTGCCTGCCCCGCTGAGTTACTCCTGCATTTTGTGTCTATATTCTATCAAGGTTGTGTCTGGAGATCAAGAGAACACGATGGAAATTCCAAATATTTTGTGTTTGGACTCAGTGTCTAAGTACTGGAGTCGGTTTATAGTTTTGTGTGGGATTTACATTTCAATGCAACTGTAATCTGGCTGCTCAGTGTTGTATTTAGTGTATTATCCCTCAGCTCCAAAACGTTGAACATCCCAGGTGTCAATGATAAAATTCCAGCCTCCGTTTAGCTAGTGAGAAAAGAAATGAAGAGAAAGATCACTTTCCTTAATGTATGTATTTTTATGTGATACAACCTTGCTACAGTCCCAAACAAATGATCCTCTATCAAATCTGGTCAGGATATACATAACGGGACAAAAGTCCATGAAGGTTATATGTGTTAGGATGTGAACGCTGGCATCATTTGTTATTGAGCACAGAGGCTTTTGTCATTCGGGTCCCCTCCTTTACACATCGAATGCAAAAGTGCCTCCCAGTAGGTTCTTACTTTCCAAATAAGCCTGCAAAATGCAGCACTTGTATGTAGATCTGAGACTGTCCTTGGGTCAGAAACATATACAGTTCTGTCTCTACCACATTTCTCCCCCCACCCCCGCTAATTAAAAAACATTTAATTTTTCCTCTTTATTTCCATAAGACATCGGAGCAAAATCAGGCATTTGGCTCATCAAGTCTACTCCGCCATTCAATCATAGTTGATCTATTTTTTCCTCTCAATCTCACTCTCCTGCCTTATCCTCGTAACCTTTGACGCCCTTACTAATCAAGGAGCTATCAATCTCTAAATTTATAAATACCCAATGACTTGGCTCCCACAGTCTTCTGTGGAAATGAATCCACCACCTTCTGGCTAAATAAATTCCTCCTCATCTCCTTTCTAAAGATGCATCCTTTTATTCTGAGGCTGCAGCTAGACATCCTTTTATTCTGAGGCTGGACCGAGACTCTTCCACGAGTGGAAATATCCTTCTCCACATCCAGTCTATCCAGGACTTTCATTATTCGCAGGTTTCAATGAGAGCCCCCTCATCCTTCTTTCAACACTACTTCCACAATATTTTTACAGATTATTGTTCCAGTCTTTTAACTCTCCTTTTTGTTATCCTAATTGGATTACAACTATTTCTCATGGCCTTCCTTTACATCATTAATTTAGCCACGTACTCCACTTTCACTTTTATCTTCAGTATCATCTGTTCATTGGAAACAGAACCATAAACTTGCCCTGGGTTTACAGACCGTAATTGCTCTGACCTACTTAGAAATGTTGCTTCAGTGTCGTGTAACTTTTCCCTTTAATCATGAAGACAAACTCCCTATTTTACTCTACTAAACTGGTTTCTCTCCATTGAATCCACATTGTTTTCAAAGCTCTCCAATGTGCTTTATTACCTTGAAGTTTAGAAACATAGAAACATTAGAAACATAGTTTAAGGTTATGATTGCACATTGCAAATGGGTCTAGGGTTCTCACGCCTTTTGATCTTATCTTTGACCTTTTGTTCCAATTACCTGCCAATCAACCTCACCCCCGACCCACCTATTTTGACCTATTACCTGCCACGTAGGTCCTGTCTCTCCCATTTTTCAGCTTTCTTCTCCCCCACCTCCCCCACCTCCCCCCAACAATCAGTCTGAAGAAGGGTGAAGAAACGTCACCTGTCCATGTATTTCAGAGATGTTGCCTGACCTGCTGAGTTAGTCAAGCACTATGTGTCCTATTGTATATTAACCAGCATCTGCAGTTCACATGGTTCTACTGGGAACTGTATTTTACCAGTTATAAAACATTCAATAGAGCAAGAATGCAAAGGAAAGGTGAAGAATAAAAGCATTACTGAAAAGTACGGACCGGGCACAGGTTTGGTGAAAAACAAGGGCGAAGGTAAGAAATAAGACCAGCTGTTATGCAGCCTGCTGTCAGATCATGTACGACATCAAATCTAACCAATGTATGTATCATTTCCTAGACCCTTTCCCACCATCCACATACTATTTAACCACAGAATCTAGAGCTACCGAGCACAGCATACCATCCTGCATTATTCTCAATGCAATCAGCCTAAAATGTTCCTATATTATCCCAGAGACAACACAGGGTTAGAATGAGCAGCAACGTATAAACTTTGCATGAATCGTAAATGACTGTATCTGCTCCTGGCCTAGAAATAGAGACGGTCGGACTAAGGTGCAAGCAGGAACTGCTGGTTTAAACCAAAGATAGACGCAAAATGCTGGAGTAATTCAGCGGGTCAGGCAGCATCTCTGGAGAAAAGGAATAGGTGACGTTTTGGGTCGGAAACCTTCTACTGACTGAAAGAAGGGTTCCGACCTGAAACATCACCTATTCCTTTTCTCCAGAAATGCTGCCTGACCCGCTGAGTTACTCTAGCATTTTGTGTCTATCTTCTAATGATTGGGAAACTTGTGTAGAAGTGCTAGTAAAGTGGCAGGGGATTTTAACTCAGCCAATTAAATAATCTGGAATAAAAAGAAAATATTAGAAATAACAACTGAATAGTTATAAAAACCCACACGTTTCACAATTTCAACAAAGAAAACATCTACCCGTCTTACCTGTGACTTCAGAGCTGTGGCTGGGTCTAATAAGCACCAGAGCACCACTTACATCAATAATGGTATAACTGATAGATTGGACGACATTGACTTGGACATGAGTGTATTTAGCCCAATTGCACTTGCAGACCAAGATCTGGGGACATGCCTGAAGTTAGAAGGTCGTTGGTCAGACAACATTTGACCTTGTCACTATTGCAGAAGATTCCTTTTCAGACATTGTCTCAGTTGAAGTTGGGTTTGCCCATGCCACTGGTGGCACTGTGATATCATGTCAGGAAAGAATGGCTCTGGGAGTCTTCATCATTGATTCTGGTCAACAGGATGTCTCATGAGATGAGGTCACACATCGTCGAAGAGACGAGATGCTAATTCACTAATTCGCCACCGTTTGTATCCCTGTATCCCTTCGTTATCATCTTTTCCCCAGCCAACAGTGGGCCATTTATAGGCTCCATCCCTCCTTGGTCATCTGTTGCTGGCCCTGATTTATTCTGACCTTTTCATACCTGCAGTTCTCCCCCCCTTAATGTTCAAGTCTGAGGAAGGGTTCTGACCCGAAACATCACCTATTCCTTTTCTCCAGAGATGCCGCCTGACCCGCTGAGTTGCTTCAGCACTTCATGACTATCTTCAGCAAAGATGTGAATGCCCTCTGACACAGGTGGCACAGTGACATCATGTCAGAAGGAATTACTCTGGGAGTCTTCATAATTGATTCTGGTTACTGGGATGTCACATGCGGTGAGATCATATATTGTTGTGAAGAAGCGGTGCTAATTCCTGTCTGACGCCCTTCCTCTGCTGTTCATCTCTAGCTTTAAGAGCGCATGTAAGAAACATTGACAGTAGCAAGGACACAGAAGGTACTCCGTGTAGTAATTATTCATCCCATTGTTAAACTGGCAGACTGATAACCCAACAGGCCAATTCCTGTAAGATATGTCAGTCAGACTGGATCTGTGGCCAGTTTTGTTAGAACCAACATGAAGACAAATGTTACTGAGCTTGTCCTCATCAACTTAATTGCAGTGATGCATTACCCTTCAAAGTAGTGGGCGGAGTGAACGATTGCCCAGTTCTTGTGGACACTTCCACATGTTGGAAATCCTGCAGTGTCCAGTGGCATTACCACAGTGCTGCTTATAACAGGTTCAATCATACCTAATAGCTCGGATCTACACATTAATGACCAACTACACATTAATGACCAACTGGTCATTCTGAAGTCAGGATCAATTGACTTCACCAAAATCCATACCTCGCACCATATCTCCTCACTCCAACACTACAGTCAAACTATGGAACCAAGAGCCTGTCGGGATCTGTATCTGATGTACTCAGGGATGAGGTGGCAACTTGAGGAAGCTGCAGTATATGTATGCCAAGCATCAAAATCAGCACACTAGAGATCAGAGCCAAGTGATTCCAAAACCAAGCAGAACAGGTCACAACTGACGTCCTGCTAAATCCAGGTTCAGTACAATTAATAACAAATAACTTCATGAAGATCCTCAGAGACCAGGGTGGGGAAGGTGCAAGTTTAAAAGATGTAATCCACATCCACTGATCAGAACCTCCAGCCAAATTCCACAAAGATAACTCATTGCTATAGGTGAGGAATGATGACTGCCCTTGATGACAAGGTAGCATTTGACTGTGTGATCTCAAGACACCATTCTTGTGGTTATTGGAAGTCAATCATCACGGCTTTAGGGCTGTGCTGGAGGAGTCTGTTGGCACAGTATCCTGGAGTATCCATCTTTCACTGCTTCATCACCCCTCCACCACACAAGAAGAGGAGTGGATGTGTGCTAATTCACAAAGACCCAGATAATGCAGCAGTCTATTCCAGATGTCACAAGATGTACAACGTTCAGAATTGGGGTGATAAATGAATAGAACAGTACCGTACAGGAACAGGCCCTTCAGCCCACAATATTCACCTCACATAAAGTGGCAGGCACGGGTCTATCTCGAGGGTGCTTAACCACCTGCCATTAATATTCAGTCGTATTACCATTGCCAATTTTTGTCAGTCAACTTGAACTTTTTCAAGGAACTTAAAACCTTTGAGTTCAATTTTGGTCCGACACTGTTCAGCGATCACCCGCACACTAGGTCTATCCTACACACATCGCACAAGGAACAACATACAGATGCCAATTAACCTACAAACCTGCACATCTTTGGGATGTGGGAGGAAACCAGAGCACCCGGAGAAAACCCACGGGGTCACAGGGAGAGAGAACATACAAACAGCACCTGTCAGGATCGCACCCGGATGTTTGGAACTATAGGCAGCAGCTCTACCACTGCGCCACAGTGCCGCCTATCTGTGCCACGCTAACAACCATTTGTCAATGGAGCGGATGGATAACAGACTTCAACTGAAATGCGAATAGACCTCAATGACTTGGGCAGGCGTAGCTTCTGCTGAGATACCTTTCTCCCTTCTTCTCTTCCCTTTTTCAATAGCTTCTGCTCTTCATATTCTCCATGAACTTACCTAGTCATGCTGCACTCTAAGCGCCGGCCTACCCCTGTACCCATGCAGGGTAGTTTGGGAGCTAGGAATTGAATATAGAACAGCACGGCACAGGAACGGGCCCTTTGGACCACGATGTTTGTGCTAAACATAAAGCTAAGTTAAACTGATCTCATTTGCCTGTACATGATCCATAACCCTCCATACCCTGCATTTCCATGTGCCTTTCTAAAAGCCTCTTAAATGCTACTATTATATCTGCCTCCACCAACTCCACTGGCAAGACCTTCCAGGTCCCCACCACTCTCTGTGTAAAAAACCTGACCCGCACATCTCCATTAAACTTTCCCCCTATAGCTATGCTCTCCAGTATTAGACATTTCCATCCTGCGAAAAAAAAGGTTCTGGCTGTCTACCCTATCTATGCCTCTCATGATTTTATATACTTCTATCGTCTCCCCTCAACCTTCAACGTTCCAGATTAAAAAATCCAAGTCTATCCAACCTCTCCTTAGAGCTGAAACCCTTTGATGCAGGTAATCAATGTATTAATGAATCAAATCCAGAAAGGAGTGTAAGTAATTGAGCACATTTTGAAGGAACTGGCACGTGGCACATTTTATTGAGGATGTACTAACATCAGCTAGATGTACACAGAAAAAACAAATGGGTGCAAAAGCCAGGACAATATCCTACCTGTCACACCACTTCACGTGGACTTTAGCAACTCTAAAGAACTCTTTATACGGTCGCTTAGAAAATCACAGCAATGTTTTTTTTAAATCAATCATCCACTAATGGTTACAAGCCAATAGTCCCTTTAAACAATCTGTGTGGGGAGGGGATGGGTTGCTTCTGTTGCTGGCCATGTGTTCAACTCTGTATCGTTCGGGGAAGGCATTAGTATTAAGCTCCAAAATGGCAGTGCTGACACCAGATGATAGTAGCACAATGATTAATGATATAATACGTCTGTCCTGCAGAATTCCAGCAAATATTAGTGCATCCTCAATAAAATGGTGTTACATGTCACTTCCTTCAAAAATGTTTCCGATTGTTTGTTTCCTTTCTGGTTTTGATTAATTCATGGTAGCAGCCAAACAAGGCCCTGCTAAGGAGCGACATTATGTAGACTCTGAGTGGAAATTGATTGGTTATTTTTAGCGGGTGATTTCATCACTTTGATTTATTAACAGATCAACAGATACTTCTATTCTTCCTTCAGCTAACAACCAGCACCTTGATTATTCACCAGGATTCAAAACAACGCACACGGGCTAAAAATGTAAAATGATGCTGCCATTGTTATGGCTTGTATTCTTTTGTAAAAATTATGATTTGCAATGTTTATGTAGAATCAGCTGAGTAACAGGCTTCTCTTGTATGAATCATGCTGTCCTATTTGAATGCTTCTATTCCGACGGCAACATTTTTAATCCCTGCTGAAATGATAGTTTTGATTTTGCACTAAAAATTTGATATATTAGGCAATGTTCCATTGATGTCACACTTTGCACCATTGGAGATATACATCGGAAGCGATGTTTAATGTTATTGATATCAAGCTTTACTCTGCAGGGTGTGAAGAATCAGTTGCTAAAGCTCTTCGTTACATTACGGACATATGGGTTTTGAAGCCACACGCCGTCACCTTGTACATCATGTTTTCTACCTTCCCAGACAGAGCCTGATGTCGGAATGGCTTGGAAGGCAGACAGTCTCCCGGAGCGGTTAAGGCATGCTGAAAAATGAAGCTGGTTAATTTAACAGCCACATTAAATGCACAAGAAAGGTCACGGCGAGCTGAACTATTGTTTGAACGGACGATCATGCTGTGACCAGACCGTTTCCCTCATTAATGCTGAACACAAACAAGCTCTGAACCATCAGATTAACATCATCACACACACATAATGGTTATTTGACTCACCGTGTGTGGCTGAGGGCAGGTGTGTTCTATTTCCTCCATAGTCTTTGATGGAAGCTTATAGCAGGAGGATTTTGGGATACCTTCTTGTGACTCAGCATCGAATTTAAGAACTGGCATGACTGAGGAAAAGCTGCTGCCTTCACGACCTAACTCGACCGAACCCTTTTATTTCCCATCAATTTATCTTCCTCATGCTACCGAAATTTTAGTTCTCAACACTGAGGCCATCGGCAAACCTTTCCCATCCCCTCCGTCCCTCCATCACCATCCCGAGAAATGGCGAACATTATTCTCTCATGTCAGCTGAAAGGCAGGACCTTCAGCTGTTGCCATGACGACCATTCAGCTGTAGGTTTGTTACTACCTCGCCAAGCACACTGATTTACATAACGTGCACTGGTTGGCTGTGTCCGCAGCGAAGAGGAGAGGAGAGGAGAGCAAGGCACACGATATCTTGTGTCGGGCTGCAGACAGGAATGGCTTTCACATAGTCCACGGGGTGGGGGGGGGGGGGAGTCAGAACACAATTCCAGAGAAGCGGAATCTAGTTTTCTCCCATAATTATTTAACTTGATCAGTCAATTTGGCTCACAGAGAAATGTGGATAGAAACAAACGCCACTACTGCTAAAATGTTGTACTGTAGAAGCACTGCACTTAAGAAACATTAATAGTGGTCTTAATGATAAATGCTGGAGATTGCATTGACTCACTTGTCCACAAAATATGAGCTGTTCCTGCTGAATAAAACGATTTTCCTCTATGAACAATGGAATGGGTTGTTTTTCTTAATTATCATTCGCTTAAATTACAAAATATTTGTCATTCCTCTCTTTCACGTACCACAGGGATTAAATGTTTCCATCTTGTGGGAGTTGCAGGAAGGCCTTGTTTATTGTCTGACCCGAGTCAAAATGAGATGCTGCTGATGGAACAACTGCATGAGCCTGTGCTGTTCTGATGGTGATGGTCACCGACCCATTGTCCTCACTGCCCCTTTGTCTCTTCACGGCTTCCTCCAAGGGAATACTAATTTGGAAGCTTGTTCAGTCATCAGCAAAGGGTGGAAGGTAATAACCAGCAACAGCTTGTTTGACCTGATGCCTGAGACTTGTCTCAGTCTCTGGTTATTCTTTCTCTTATCTTCCTTAAAACAAACTAACTGAGATGGCAGTTTCCTGGAATGCGCACTCCAGGAACATTGCGAAAAAGTGAGAGATATTTTTTCAACAAGGTTCAATTGACAGTGGCAACGTTTTGGAATGAGTTTGCAAATTGTGAAAAGAAATGTGACAAACAGGCTGGTATTTGCAACTGAAATAAATTAGTGTTGATGTTAGATAACTAAACTGGCCAACGGTAATTACTTGTACAAATTGGATCGTGCTTCATCTGTGGGAGTTGGGCTGATTGTATTTACAACCTGCAAGTTAATTACCCCCAATATCAGCTGACATTATAATTCATTGATAAGCAACCTTCTGAGTCAAAACCAAGATACCATAAAGAAACCATAAATTATTCCATTATAATCAATTGAACAAAGTCTGACTCTGTGGTCAAAGTTTAGTTGAGTTTACAGATACAGCATGGAAACAGGCCCTGAGGCCCACTAAGTCCATGCCGACCATCACATTAGTTCTATGTCATTCCATTTTTGCATCCTACACACTGGGGGCAATTTACAGAAGCCTATTCATCTACAAACTCGCACGCATTTCTAATGTAGGAGGAAACTGGAGCACCCGGAGAAAACCCACGTGGTCAAAACTCTGCCGCTGCACCAGTGTGCCGCCCCATTTTGTTGTTCTGTTTCAGGCCACATGACAATAAAGCACTCTTCATTCTTGACCACCACACGGAGGCCTCACCAATCGCCCGCATGACTGTCTCAACCTGCAACTTTGGCAAAATGAAGAAGGGTCCCGACCCGAAACATCACCCATCCTTTTTTTCCAAAGATGCTGCCTGACCCACTGAGTTACTCCAGCACTGTGTGTATCTTTGGCATAAACTAGCATCTGCAGTTCCTTGTTTCTACATTGGCAAAATGGTTCTGCAACTGGGGAGTTCAGGACGATGAGGAACGGATGTGGCAAGTGGTCTCTCTCAGCAGCATCTGGAGATTAGTTCTGCTTAGACTACAGCTGACATTAGACCGAATCACCCATTCCCTCTCCCAGCTTATACCTGGAAGGGGTTAAAGCAGAATTTGTTTACGTAAAAGGAGACTGCTTGATGCCTGGGTTTTGGCATTCAACAGAATGAGAGAACTCTCATTCTCTGTCTTTTCTTGGTACCTCTGCCCATTAAACTTACATCCAGTTCCTTTTGGAAATTTTTATTAAACCTATTTCCACCATCACTTCGCGCCGAGCATTTTAGATCCTTGTAACTCACTGTGTGAATTTTTTCCATTCTCTTCCCTGTGTTCCTATAAATCTGCCTCATCTGATCACAGACAGTCTCACCAATAGACAGCAATTTCCCTACATAATCAAAATTCATAGTTTTTTATAGGTTTTTTAACCTCTGTTCTGGGGAAAACAAGCCAAGATATCCTCTCTCCACTCTTAACAGAATCGATGTGAGATGGAGCTGTTTCTTTCCTTTAAAGCCACTAATTGTTCCCCTTTCTCATTATCCACCGCCGTTTTCCACCCAGAACAGAATTCACAACACATGCAAGTCTGCTCACTCAGCCCTCTTACAGCACAAAAGCCTTTTGTGAGGGTTTTTTTTTGTTACAGATGCAGTTGATTGAGACCGGTTACACAATCACATCAAATGGATTCATGGACCGGATGTCGGAACAGGGTAAAATTATAATAATAGGCTAAGTTGGGAGGCAGAATGGAAAACAAAAATCAGGCTTCAAATAGATTCATTCCATTGAAGCTCATGTGAAACAATATTTTAGGATATTTTGCAAGGAGGCTGTTGAGGCAGATGCAGGATAAATGTATAACATTTAGTGCAACATAAAATCCAAAAAGTTCAAATAAATTCTGATTAAAGATAATTTGAAGGTCCCCATGAGCTAAATGGGAGGTCAGCTGGTGAGAGGATGATTCAGTTGCCTGATAACAGCTGGGAAGAAAATGTCCCTGAATCTGGAGGCATGTGTTTTCAGACTTCTGCATCTATTGCCTGATGGGAGAGGGGAGAAGAGGCCTATAATAAACTAAATTAAACTAAAATAGCTCAGTGAGTCAGGCAGCATCTCTGGAGAACATGGATAGGTGATGCTTTGGGCCAGGACCCTTTTTTGACTGATTGTGGTAGGACGAGAGAAAGGTGAAGAGAGGTGGGGGTGGAACAAAGCCTGGAGATGCTGCCTTACTTGCTGAGTTGCTGTTGTCTTTTTTTGTAAACCAGCATCTGCAGTTCCTTGTGTCTAGTAGTTTAGTTAAGTAGTTTTAATCTTGTACTGTATATGCAATTCTCAGTGGGCCAGGCAGCATCTATGGAAGGTACAGACAGACAACGTTTCAGATTGGGACCCTTCCTTAGACTGATAGGAGTAGTGGGGAGAAAGGTGGGGAAGAGAGGTGGGAGTGGGACAAAGCCTGGCAAGTGATGGTAGGATTTGGTGAGAGGGGTTTGAAACTTGGATGATTCTGGGCTGAGGTCCCGCTCCAGAAACTTGAACAGAAACGTTTAGTTTGTCACTCCACTGAGCTGCAAGCAATCAACCAACTGTCCAAAAGACTGTACTTTGGTTGAGATGTTAATCTGAGAATTTATGTTTTCTTAGATGGACCTAAAAGAACCATAAAATTATTCTGAAAAACAATATTTGCAGTGTCCAGATCGTTTTTTATGCTCAATGGACAAAATAATCCCCATTAAAGATAGATACAAAGTACTGAAGTAACTCAATGGGTCAGGCAGCATCTCTGGAGGAAAAAGATAGATGACATTTTAGGTCACGACCGTTCTTCAGACTGGAGGAGTCAAAGAAGTCTGAAGAAGGGTCTCGACCCGAAACATCACCCATCCTTTTCCTCCAGAGATGCTGCCTGACCCGCTGAGTTACTCCAGCACTCTGTGTTTATCTTTGGTATAAGCCAGCATCTGCAGTTCTTTGTTTCTACAAAGAATCCATATTGGCCATTATCACATTGCTGCTTCTGAAAACAGGCTGACCTGTTGCAACAGTGAACAAGCTTCAAAAGGTTTCATAGGTTTGAATAGACTTCAGGATATCCCGAACCCAAGCCCAACTTTCTTTAACTGATCAATCCAGTATGCACCACCCCTGCTCACGGTGCATCTCACAGTTCATCACCCCATGCAATCCATTGCCCTCTTCCATTCTCCCAACTTCCTTCCCATTTCTTCCAGAAAAATACTTCTTGCTTTCAAATATTAACTTAATTCAATAGAATCATATTTGAATGAGGATTAAAAACTGATTAAAGATCATCTTTGTGGCAGGTGCTAAATGCACACAATAGTTTTGGCTGCTGATTACATTCACTTACTTAATATTTGATTTAATTTGAAAAACAAGTATAATACATATTACAATGTATAATAGCATCATAGAAACATACAGTGTGGAAACAGGTCCTTCGGCCCACACTGACCAACAATATCCCATCCACATGAGTCCCACCTGCTTGCGTTTGGACCATATACCTCTAAACCTATCCTATCCATGTAACTGTCTAAATGTTTCTTCAACGCTGTAATAATACCTGCCTCAACTACCTCCTCCAGCAGCTCATTCCATACACCCGCCACCCATTGTGTAAAAAAGTTACCTCTCAGGTTTCTATGAAGTCTTCCCCCTCTCACTTTAAACCTATGTTCTCTGGTTCTCGATTCTCCAACTCTGGGCAAGAGACTCCGTACGTTTATCTGATCCATTGCTCATAATGTACATAAAATTGCAGGTACTTAGCACAAGCAACCAAGGATAATTTCCCCCAAACACAGTCTCCACTTTTCTCCATATCAGTCTCTATCCAAGTTCCATCTCTTCAAAGTGTTGCTTTAGAAAGTAGTGTTTAAAGCTGTTCGCAACTGATTAGAGAGAAAAAGATAAGAATGGGCATCCCAATGCAACCCACCTACATTTATTGAGATTGGATCTTTGATGTCCAACTCCTCTCTCCACTGAAGGCATCTGACTGCTTCTCTGATGTCCCAATTAACCCTTCCTATCTTCTCTTGCCGAAATCACTCACCTTTTGATCCCAAGGTGCCTTTAGTTCGACCGCTGACTTACTAAATTCAACAAGATCATGAGTAAACATGTATGGGGGAGCTATACCTCAATCTACACATGTCAAATCTCCCAAGATAGACACAAAATGCTGGAGTAACTCAGTGGGACAGGCAGCATCTCTGGAGAAAAGGAATGGGTGATGTTTCGGGTCAAGACCCCTCTTCAGCCTAGTCATGGGAAAGGGAAACGAGTGTTATAGGATGCTTGTCAAATCTCCCATCTCCTGCTCCATTTCCAACTCTGCATTGCCCTTGGAAGCAAGTTGCATGCAAATAAACCTGCCAAGAGTAGAACACTCGAAACATGTCTTCTAGCTTTCCCTTCAGATGATTTTGAAAAGAAACTAGTATAAACTGTTTAGAGCTGAAAGGAAAATTTTCAGCAGCACAAACGAATGATTGATTGATCTATTGTAGGAAATTAGATACACTTCACTTATACACAAAGCACAATCCAAGTTCAGCTCAGAGCAACAGAAATCTGGGCCAAAATTATCAAGCATGGGCCCAGTTTAAAAAAAGACCAAGGCATTCAAATAACATTGTTTAGGAAGGCTTCAAATGATGCTGTACACAATATAAAGGAAACATTTAAAGTATGTTGTGATAAACATAATAAAATGGTGTTTTTTTCCGATTAACCCTTGTTTGAATGTTAGAAATTTAATTTCTAAATAAATGGTATTCTCGATGCAAGAAAACAAGTCAGTGTTTGCCTGTCTGGGAAGGATGCAGCATGGGGGCAGAGGCAGGGAAGAAGGGATGTAGGACGGGAAGAGGAGGGGGGGAAGGGATGCAGGACAGGAAGAGGAGGGGAGGAAGGGGTATAGGACAGGAAGAGGAGGGGAGGAAGGGGTGTGGGATAGGGAGAGGTATTGGACAGGGAGAGGAGGGGAGGAAGGGGTATAGGACAGGAAGAGGAGGGGAGGAAGGGGTGTGGGATAGGGAGAGGTATTGGACAGGGAGAGGAGGGGAGGAAGGGGTATAGGACGGGAAGAGGAGGGGAGGAAGGGGTGTGGGATAGGGAGAGGTATTGGACAGGAAGATGAGGGGAGGAAGGATTGGGGGACAAGGAGAAGCAAGGAGGGAGGGTGTGGAACAGGGAGAGGTGGGGAAGGAGGGGTGTGGAACAGGGACAGGTGGGGAAGGAGGGGTGTGGAACAAGGAGAGGTGGGGAATGAGGGGTGTGGAACAGGGAGAGGTGTGGAGGGAGGGGTGTGGAACAGGGAGAGGTGGGGAAGGAGGGGTGTGGAACAGGGAGAGGTGGGGAAGGAGGGGTGTGGAACAGGGAGAGGTGGGGAAGGAGGGGCGTGGAACAAGGAGAGGTGGGGAGGGAGGGGTGTGGAACAGGGAAAGGTGGGGAGGGAGGGCTATTGGTTAGGGAGAGTCGGGGATGGGAGGGTGTGGGTCAGAGAAGTGAGGATGGAGGGGTATGGGACAGGGAGGTAGGGAAGGAGGAATGTGGGAAGGGAGAAGCGGGGCAGGAAGGGTGTGGGACAGGGAGGGTTGTGGGATAGGGAGAGGTGGGGAGTGAGGGGTGTGGGACAGGGAGAGGTGGGGCGGGAAGGAGTGTTTGGATGGGGAGAGGTGGGCAAGTCAAGTCAAGTCAAGTCAATTTTATTTGTATAGCACATTTAAAAACAACCAACGTTGACCAAAGTGCTGTACATCTGATTAGGAAAAAAAAAAAAGAAACAACATACAGTGGCAGGCAGCCAAACACAACGGCGCGGCCATCTTGAACAAAATGTTTAACTAAAGCAGAATGGTGTCCCGCGGCCGCGCCGCACCGGGCGATGGAAGGCCCCGCGGTCGAGCCGCACCGGGCGCTGTTCAGTCCCGCGGCCGAGCCGCGCCGGGTGATGGAAGGCCCTGCGGAAGAGACCTAAAAAAAAAAGAAAGATTTCCCCCCCCCCACATACCCACCCACCCTCACCACCGGTGAAATGGTGAAGCATTCTCACAAGAGCACAGTAACCTCCACGTAACCAAGGAGGTGAGACAGGGAGTGGTGTTGGACAGGAACAGATGAGGAGGAAAGGATGTGGGACAAGGAGAGGTAGGGAAGGAGTGGTGGGGAGAGGTGGGAAGGGAGGGACGTGGGATAGTGAGGGATGTGGAACAGCGAGAGATGGGGATGGAGGGATGTGGGATGGGGAGAAGGGGGGAGGGAGGAGGTTGGGCCTGGGAGGGGTGTGACACCGGGAGAGGTAACGGACAGTAAGAGGGGGAGAGAGAGGTGTGGGACAGGGAGAGCCACGCAGGGTGAGTTGGTAATGGTAACTGGGGTTGGGGAAAGAAAGAGAGAGAAAGATTTTTTAAAGTAATTTAATCTTGCAGTTTTAGGATTGTAAGCCTAACTCTTCCAAGAGTGCAATCGCCATCTAGCACTCTGGTAGGATAAAAACAATACTTTGTTCAAATTCATTCAAAATTATGAGTGAGGACTGATATATTTCCAATTATGACCTTTAATCAGGAATTCTTCCATGTTGGATTCATGGGAGACGGAGCAATGAAGAATCTCTCTGCAAGTTTAAAAAGAATATGGCATCTAAACAAAAGGCTTGAGGGCTGTAAGGTGCTAGTATTTATTTCTAAATGTTAAAAAGTTAGGCACTGGTTTTAACTTAGCATAGTTAAATATTGATCTGCAGGATAAAGATGGAGGTTGTTCTTAAACTATCCCAATCCCGAGATCAGAACATAGAGGCAGGTGCAGGGTGACGTCAAGGATATTGATTGTCCATGACCATTCAGTAGATCAAATTTAATCAACATATCATGAACTAGCAAGACCTTGCCAGAAATTGAAAAATTATCAGTTATCTTTTTTTCTATTTAAAATTACATTTCTTTTTAATTTTAGTAATAAATAATATTACATGAAATTAATATATATATGTAATGCAGAATGACTACTTTAAAATGTCATTAAAAAAAGACACAACGTGCTGGAGTAACTTAGCGAGTCAGGCAGCATCACTGGAAAGCATGGATAGGTGATGTTGCAGATCCAGCCCCTTCATCAGACTCCCAACCTGAGGCACAACCAATTCCATGTTCTCCAGAGATGCTGCCTGTCCTGCTGTTATTCCAGCACTTTGTGTCTTTTTTTATAAACCAGCATATGCAATACTTTGTATCCACATTAAAATGTCAGCACACCAGTCTACTCAGCTCCCTACCCCGACACCTGCTTCATCTGAAAATTATATTTATTTTTAAAAATGCAGTAAAATGTTGATTAGATGTCTCTGTACCATTATATATATTTTTTAAATCACGAGAATGATCCCAGGAATGATTGGGTTAACATATGATGACTCTTTGATGACACTGGGCCTGTACTCGCTGGAGATTAGAAGGATGAGGGGGCTCCTCATGGCAGAGTAGACTTGATGGGCCAAATGGCCTAAATCAGCTCCTATAACCCATGCACTTATGAACTTACTAAATCATTGTGAATTCTTGATTAAAATTTACGAGTGTAAAAGAAACTGCTCATAATGCCCTCGGGTTTAATCACTGATAAATTAACAAACAGGTATGTCTAAATTGTAAGTCTAAAGTTGCAGATTGAAACATGATGTCTTCATCAAAAAACAGCAGCACTTCGAGAATGCTCTGGATCTGCAGCAGATAAAGCACAAGCAGCATTCTAATGACTTAACACCTCATATATTATGCAAATGAAATATTGCTATTGAGTCAGCAGGGTGCAGAGATCCCAAACTCGTTGAGCTTTGCACTTGTAATTCATGACATAATCTGGACCTTTGGCTTGTGTGACGTGTTAAAAAAAAACACTGCTTGAGGAATTTGGTGTCATTTTAGAGGACACAGCAATATGTGAAACATTCCTTTTGACAAAACTTGTATTCTCTGACAATGAGAAATTGAATATGAATATTGACAACAACGGATAAAAAGCAAGCTCGAGTTTTAGAAAGCAAAATTGAGAGTAGAAAGCAGCACAAGGGCCAAAACATTAGAAAGTGTTTGATGCCAAATGAGTTCAGATGAACATGAGACTTTTCAGTCTGAAGAAGGGTCTCAACCCGAAACGTCACCCATTCCCTCTCGACAGAGATGCTGCCTGTCCCGCTGAGTTATTCCAGCATTTTATGTCTATCTTCGGTCTAAAACCAGCATCTGCAGTTCCTTCCACCACATGAGACTTTTACCACATGTTTTCCTTTACTTGCTAGTTCCGGCACTTTGCCAGAATTTCATGCAGTTTAAAACATCTTTATGGTTTGTACATTTTCATTCTTCTTATCTCTCGCATTTTTAAATAGATGTTTACGAAAGAAGTGCAATTATAACAACAAGTGTCTTTAATAATTTGGCCAAAGTTCGACTACTCTTACACCGACCACACCCGCCCCCTCCCTGCCCTGCAGCAAGACAGAAAACCCTTTCCTACCTGGCGTAGAATCTTGACTGCGTGCATATCCCCTCCACCTTTCCCCTCCTGCTGCTTGCGCTTTCTATCAGACATTTCTTATGAAGGCTTTTCCTCTGTTAGGTTGTTCGGAGAAGTGCACTCGCTGCAGAAAGCTTTGTGCCTCTGGTACCAGTCATAAGACAAAGTTCATGCCAACGAATTCCCTCAATCCATGTAATCTGTATCGAGTTGCACAAAGGATCCCACCTCCTTGATTTGAGGTGGTGAGATTAAGGTATCTATTCTCTGCAGTTACTTTCCATGCAAAGGTCACCTCAGAGTCCTGTCTTGGTCTGTTGTGGCAGTGGGAATGGCAGCTAAAAGACTGGATGTCGGCCAGAGGAATTAGCCTGGATGAATGGGGATGCAAAATGAGAAAATAAGAATCAAATTCCTGTTGTCTAACACGATTATACTGCATAGGAGCAACTGGCACAGTGTGATGAGGGCAGAAAAATAATTTATGAACATTTATTAAAGTAAATAAATAGATTGAATTATAAAGGTAGATCAGACGAAGCATTTTCTTTTAGATTAGGAAAAAAGTGAGAATTAAAACAATTTTTTTAGGAACAGCTGTCGAATAAATTTGTTTTTAAGTGTGTCGTTACTGGTTTTAATTTAGATTAATGTTAATTGTCACAATGTTTTGTTTTTGACAGGTGCCGACTGTTTTATAGTGTCTGTGAAGGTTGAAGAGATTCACTAACATTCAGATTCAGCAGCAGCTCTGACAACTTGTCATCCCAATAAAGGAACAATGTGGTTGCTTTAGAGAGGGCACCAGAGATGTTTACCAGAATGCTGCCCAGATTAGAGGGTATTTTCGACAAGGAGAGGTTGAACAAAGTTGGGTTGGTTTTTTTTCGAGTGGCTGTGGGGAAGTATAGAGAGGTATATAAAATTATGGAGGTACAGATATGGTGGACAATCAGGACTTTTTTCCCCGCAGGGTAAGAAATGTTAATGACTAGAGGGGCAAAGATTAAAGGAAATGTGGGGGGCAAGTTTTTTTTTACACGGGGGGGGGCGTTTTTTTTTACACTGAGACTGGTGGTGCCTCGAACCCGCTTCCAGGGTAGTGGTGGAGATGGATACGATAGTGGGATTTGATAGACTTTTCGCTAGACACATGAATATGCAAGGAATGGGAGGATGTGGATCACATGCAGGCAGAGGAGAATGTTCATGTTCTAGGAACAGAATTAGGCCATTCGGCCCATCAAGTCTACTCCGCCATTCAGTCATGGCTGGTGTATCTTTCCCTCTCAATACCATTCTCCTGCCTCGTCCCCATAACCCCTGACACCCATGCTAATCAAGAATCTGTCAATCTCCACCTTAAAAATATCCATTGACTTGACCTCCACAGCCATCTGTGGCAATGAAGTCCACAGATTCACCACCCTCTGACTCAAGAAATTTATCTTAGCATTATGTTTGGACATTGTTGATATGTGCTGTACTGTTCTATGTTCTAAGTTGTGGATAGGGTCTCACTGGCTGGCAAGCAGTTCTGCCAGACCTACTGGAGGTCTGCTCTGAGACACCACTTATGTTGTACTCAGCCACTCTGAGTTGCTGAGAGCTAGACTCCCAGGGAGGAAGGAAGAGGTTGTAGGAAGACCAGGTGGGCCCTGGCCTGTCGGGGGAAAACGGCGAGCCCCCGGTGGCCACACGTGGCAGCAAGCCTGACTTGCCGCCGCGAAGAAGGAAGAAGGAAGAAAAACATGGCGGGCCCCGGCCTACAGGGGGAAGGTATGAAGCTGCTGAGCTCGGACCCGAAGACCAGAGAGTGGAGCAGGAGGGAGCCGCTGATGACGACGGACGTGAGGAGTGAACCGGTAGGAGAGGAAGCGGGGTATTGCCTTCAGCGTCTTCAAGATTGGCCAGTACATCGAGCGCATGTACCGGACTTTGGACGTTTTGTAAATGGCGCCACAATATGGCGACTCGTGCATGTGTGATCTATACAACAAGCATTTCACTGTGCAATGCACATGTGACAATAATGTATCATTGAACCATGTTGGGACAGTCTAGCATAAGGACACTTATTCTGCTGTGGAAGAACTAAAGTTTAAATAATCCTGGTCATTTTGAGTTGTGGCTTGGAGAGACAGAGAGATTGGAAATTTAGATCAGCTGAAAAGTGTTTACTTCCTTAGAAGGCTTAGGAAGTTTGGTATTTCCCCGACAACTCTCACCGATCTACAAATGTGGGTCATTGGAAGAGGGCAAGGAAGCAGGTTTTGCTGAACTGCTCTTACAACTAGAAAGTATTTTATCGGGACACATCACTGCATGATTTGGGAACAGCTCCATCCAAGACTGCAATGAATTGTGGACGCAGCCCAGACCATCACACAAACCAACCTCCCTTCTATTGACTCCATCTACATTTCACACTGCCTTGGCAAGGCCACCAGCATAATCAAGGACCCGTCTCACTCGCTCTGCTCCCCTCTCCCAACAGGCAAGACATACAGAAGTTTGAAAATGCACACCTTCAGATTCAGGGACAGTTTCTTCCCAGGCTACTGAACCACCCGATCAACAACTAGAGAGCGTTCCTGAGCTAACATCTACCTAATTGGAGACCCTATCTTTAATTGGACTTTACTGCACTTTATCTTGCACTACACATTATTCCTTTTATCCCGTATCTGTACAATGTGGACGGTTCGATTGTAATCACGTATAGTCTCTCCACTGACTGGATACCATGCAACAAAAGCTATTCACTGTACCTCGGTACACGTGACAATAAACGAAACTAAACAACAGATATGTAAACCTGTTACTCAATAGACACCATAACAAACCATATGCACATGCAAGTGATAATAAACTAAAGTAACATGTCATGAAGAGCAAGTTTCTCAGCATCTAGTTGCAGTGGAAGTGGGTAGTCAATGCAGGGAATATGGGGAGAAGGCAGGAACGGGGTACTGATTGTCGATGATCAGCCATGATCATGGTGAATGGCGGTCCTGGCTCGAAGTGCTGAATGGCCTCCTCCTGCACCTATTGTCTATTGTCTAAAAGGAGAGCTGCCATCTGCTATCATCCCAGCACCAGGGAGCTCACAGTCACCGGAGGTGTGTTGGAAGGAACTGCAGATGATGGTTTACCCCGAGGATAGACACAAAGTGCCAGAGTAACTCAGGCAGCATCTCTGGAGAGAAGGAATGGGTGATGTTTTGGGTCAACACCCTACTTCAGACTGAGAGTCAGGGGAGAGGGAGAAACAGAGATTTGGAAGGGTGAGGTGTGAAAACGACAGATCAAAGCAGACGTGGGGTTTAGGAAATGTGGTTCATTGAAAGCTGAGGGGAAGGTGACAGCGAGGCATCCAAACAGTAACATTAATCAGGAGGACAGTGAAACTAGGACGACGACATGATGGGGGAGAGATGGAGAGAGAGAGGCAAGGCAAGGCAAGGGTAAGAGAAGTCAATGTTCATACTGCTGGGGTGTAAGCTGCACAAGTGAAATATGAAGTGCTGTTCCTCCAATTGGCGTTTGGCCCCGCTCTTCTAGTGGAGGAGGCCCAGGACAGACAGGTCAGTGTGGCAATGGGTTTCAGTGTGCGTCCCACTCACTGAGTGACTGCCTCCTGCAGTGTGATCAGCAGCCGCTGCCTGCAGCAAAGATGGCGGCGCCCGGCGCTGGAACCGCCAGCATCAAAGATGGCGTGGCCCGCAGGCCAGGTATCTGCCCGCATCAATGATGGCGACGCCTTGGTTTCCGATTGGTTCGCTGATGCATGACGCGTACCCTGACCGCCAGCCGCGACTATCTCACTTCCGACCGATTTGGCGCCACATTTAGGTGCGAGTCGCGATGGGTCCGGAGGCCGAGGCATCGGCACCGCAGCACGGTAATGGGCGTGGAGAGGGGGCACAGTCCCGGGGAGAGGGTACAGTCCTGGGGAGAGGGTAAGAGGGCACAGTCCAAGGAAGAGGGCACAATCCTGGGTAGAGGGTACAGTCCAGGGGATAGGGTACAGAGGGTACATGGATAGTGGGCACAGTCATGGGTAGATGGCACAGTCCTGGGTAGAGGGTATAGGGCACAGTCCTGAGGATAGGGTAAGAGGGCACAGTCCCAGAGAGAGGGTAGAGGGCACAGTCCTGGGGATAGGGTACAGGACACTGTCCCAGGGAGAGGAATGCATAGTCCCGGGTAGTGGGTACAGTCATCTGGAGATGGGAGATAATTGACATTTAGTGTGGAGGGAGGGGGCAACCCTGGGTGAAGTGGGAGGGGAGGGACCACTGTAACATTGAGCAGTCGTGAATGTCCGGAAGTTTGTGTTATGGTGTAATTTCACCTGTGTCAATTGCAAAGCAATGAAACTGACAAAACAAAGCAATGAAACTGACATTGGTTATCCAGTGAAATCCTGGTGTTACTGCAGAGATGAAAAGTGGTTATAATGGTCGATTTAAATATTTGCTTTTCTCCTTTCTTAATTGATGCCCTTCTGTTCTGAAGGCTGGTTTGGGCAATAAATGTATGTTGTATGAGGTCTGATTGTTCTAATGAAGACAGTGATCAATAATTCAACAGTGCTTTGTGGTTCATTGAAAGCTGAGGGGAAGGTGACAGCGAGGCATCCAAACAGTAACATTAATCAGGAGGACAGTGAAACTAGGATGACGACATGATGGGGGAGAGGGGGAGAGATGGAGAGAGAGAGGCAGCGGCTGACTAGCAGTCTGTCCGTCTTTTTTTTGTTGAGTGTCGGTGTTGGGATGATTTTTATATATATTTGTTTGGTTGTGTATGTGTGGGAGGGGGTGGTGGGGGGTGGGTGTGGGTGTGGGGAACTTTTCTCTTCCTCACGGCGCGGGGTGCGGCTCGGCTGCGGGGCCTAACATCCCCCGGTGCGGCTCGGCCGCTGGACTTTACATCCCGGTGCGGCTCGGCCGCTGGACTTACATCGCCCGGTGCAGCTCGGCTGCGGGGCTTAACACCGCCCGGTGCAACTCGGCTGCGGGACTTAACACCGCCCGGTGCAACTCGGCTGCGGGGCTTAACACCGCCCGGTGCAGCTCGGCTGCGGGACTTAACACCGCCCGGTGCGGCTCGGCTGCGGGACTTTTCACCGCTGGTGCGGCTCGGCTGCGGGACTTAGCTGCGCAAGGCTTGGTCGCGGGGCCTTCCATCGCCCGGTTCGGCCGCGAGACGTTTCAGCGCCCGGTGCGGGGACTGTGCGGGTCGGTCGGGGACGAGCTGTCTGTCCGTGGGCGTGGGGAAGAGAGGGGAAGTTTTGTTGCCTCCATCACAGTGAGGGGGTGTTTGGAGTCACTGTGATGGATGTTTGTGTTGGGGTTATGTGTCTTGTGTTCTTTTTTTTTTCTATGACTGCTATGTAGTTTCGTTCGGTACTTCGGTACCGAACGACAAATAAAGCTCTGTTATACCTGTTATATGCAACTGCACAGTGGAATGCTGCCGTTTTTGGCGGCATTATTCGAAGTTCAAAGTAGTCCAAAATCCTACCTTCCAATAACAAAATAGAGTCTGAATTTTTAACAGCGGCAGAATTAAAGGCAACTCATGAACTGGGACAACTGCAATTCTGATTGATTTAGCAATAAGATGCAAAGTGTTTTAATTGCAGCACGCTTTCATTAGAAGTTTTTTTTGTTTTTCTTGTTAATTCATTCAAAGTAATTGGATAGAGTCATAGCATGAAAATAGGCCTTTTGGCCCAACTTTTCCATGCCAACCTAGATGTCACAGTATCCAACCTGCCTGCATTAAACCCACATCCTTCTAAACCTTTCTTAACCATGTACCTGTCCAAGTGTCTTTTAAATGTTGTTATAGTATCTGCCTCAACTACATCTGGCAGCTTGTTCCATGTACCCACCACCCTCTGTGTGAAAGAGTAGTCCATCAGGTTCCTATTAAATCTATCCCCCCTCACCTTAAACCCATGTCCTCTGATTCTTGATTCACCAATCCTGGATAAAAGTCTGTGCATTCACTGTATCTATTCTCCTAATGATCTTATCCACATCTATTAGATCACTCCTCATCTTCCTGCTCTCCAAGGAGTAAAGCCCTAGCCTGCCCAACCTCTCCCTATAGCTCGGGTGTTCAAATCGTCTCTGCTCTCTTTCCAGCTGAACAACATCTTTACTATACCAGGTAAACACAAAATGCAGGTGTAACTCAGTGGGTCAGGCAGCATCTCTGGAGAGAAGGAATGGGTGACGTTTCAGTCTGAAGAAGGGTCTCGACCCGAAACGTCACCCATTCCTTCTCTCCAGAGATGCTGTCTGACCCGCTGAGTTACTCCAGCATTTTGTGTCTACCTTCGATTTAAACCAGCATCTGCAGTTTTCTTTCCAACACAGCTTTTCAAAACATAGTGATCAAAACATGGTCTCACCAAAGTTGTAAATACCTTTGCAAAGGACAGTGAAGTAAACTTCAAAGCATAACATCTATTTCCTGAGGTTGCATTGTTATGAGAGACAGAAGTTAAATTCCTGAAGGGCAGTTCATGGGTTAGATCTTTCACCAGGAATGAATCCAGCAGAGTCTTATTACTTAAAGCTTGATATACTTTCTCTCTCCCTTGCAGTGAGTGTGTCTGTAACAGTAAACATTATGTGCCATGGTTATTGAAAGTATGGCGGAACATTTACTGTCAGTCTTACCCCATTATAGTTTTATATTCAGATTGGAAGTTTCATAAACCTATGCAGCTACAAAGCCTCTCTGTTTCACTCCTCCCTTTCCCCACCATTCTAGTCATGTTGGTGAGATTGCAAACTTGCTTGGGTCGTTTCTTTTATCGCTGAGCTTGTCCTGTGCCTAAATAGAACAGAAAACAGTACAACACAAGAACAGGCCCTTCAGCCCACAATGGGTGTGCTGTACCATAAGTTGAACTGTTCTTAAAGATTCAGGTGAACCTGCTTGCCCTGGCGTGAGCACTGAAGGTATTTTGTTCCATTGCATTTGGGAAAGTATTGCACTTTGTGCCAAATGTCCACCTGAAATCCGTGCTTGTACATTGATTGACGGAAGTTGTTTACTGTTTTAGATGATGCTAAATCTTGTGGCCTAGCCGCGACACGTTCGAAACGTGACCGCAAAGAGAAAGGAGGGCGATTAGCGGCTTTGGAACGCTTGAAGAAGGCCAAGGCCGGCGAGAAGATAAAATATGAGGTAAAGTAGCCAAGTTCAGTTTTCTGTAAAGGATGAGATGTTTTGGCCATGGTCAGATGTGAACCCAAAATTTGATCTTTATACTTCTGCAGCAGCAAGTGGGAATTAATGGCACGTTGATAATGTAACCAAATTCATTGCATTGATGGCAACTGCATGATTAGACATTGGCAAAACAGCAATGGTAATACAGGTGTGGAAATAGTTGTTGTGGAAGGATATGTGTGCGAGAGAGGCCATGGTAATTTCTGTGTGGTCCAGAGTCAATCATGTTTGCAGAATCGCTTTGCAGAATGGTGCGGGTCACGAATCACCGAGTGAAGATTTCTGAATGGGAAATGAGTTGCGGTGTTCCCGTATATAACGGAAGCAGTTGCATTGATAGGAGAGCTTTGACATCCGTGCCAAGGAGCTAAATTGTAGATCAAGCAGAGCTGAGAGGAAAGCAATCTTTGGATTCCTCCTATTAATGCACCAGGCAGTGAGAGAAACCCATGACACGGCCAGAATAAATAACAAAGAAGAGATGGTCACGAAGAAAGACACCAACTTCTGGAGTAACTCAGCGGATCAGGGAGCATCTCTGGAGAATATGGATACGTGACGATGCTGCCCGACCTGCTGAGTTACTCCAGCATTTTGTGTATTTGGTATAAAGCAGCATCTGAGGCTCCTTGTTATTGTATAGAAGAGAACAGGGTGGCACAGTGGTGCAGCTGGTACGGCTGCTGTGTCACCGCGCCAGAGACCCGACATCGGTCCTATCCTCAGGTGCTATCTGCGGAGTTTGCACGTTCTCCCTTTTTCCACACAGGCAACACCCGAAGTCGGGATCGAACCCGAGACTCCGGCGCTGTGAGGCAGCGGCTCTACCAGCTACACCACTATGCCAGCATTGTTTCGCTGTTAACCTTGAACACACACGTTCTACCTTGTCACATGCTATAGTTTGGGTTGGAGGATCCAGTTGCGAACAGTTTCTATTTTTTTAAAGGGATATCTGAAGTTGTGATAATTGAATCTTAGGATTCAGTTTTCTTTTGAGTGACCACTGGTTCTTGGCAGTCATTACTTTATTTTTAACTGAAACTTCACACCTTCATCAAACCCTGGTCGAGTGGCTTTTCTTGCAAAATCGTTAGTTCTTAGTGTATTACTAAAGTCGCTCTGAATGGATCTTGCTCGGGTGATGTTCAAATTTGGTGGAATGCACCTTTGTCACTGGTATAATGTGTCATCATTTATTTCAGGTTGAAACGATCACAAATGTGTATGAGGAGCTCGATGAAGATGCCTACTCCAAGCTTGTATGTGAACGACAGGATGATGACTGGATAGTTGATGATGGTGTGTGAACCTTAACCTCCCTTTTGGTGTTTGTCTGTGTGTCCTAAGACAATTTTCTGAAGTCAATGGGAACCATTTCAGTAATTATATGTATTGTGAAGCTGGCAACAACCTGTTAATCACAAAATGCTGGAGTAACTCAGCGGTCAGGCAGCATCTCGGGAGAGAAGGAATGGGTGACGTTTCAGGTCGAGACCCTTCTTCAGATGTTCAGAAGAGACCCTTCTTCAGTTTTCTGCAAAGGGTGAGAAGTTTTGACCATGGTCAGATGTGAACCCGAAATTTGATCTTTATACTTCTGCAGCAGCAAGTGGGAATTAATGGCACGTAGATGAAGAAGGGTCTTGACCCGATAGGACACCCATTCCTTCTCTCCCGAGATGCTGCCAGACCCGCTGAGTTACTCCAGCATTTTGTGTCTACCTTCGATTTAAACCAGCATCTGCAGTTTTTTCCCCCCTAAACAACCTGTTAATGTTGTACTTATACTTTGCAGATGGGATCGGTTACGTGGAAGATGGCCGAGAGATTTTTGACGATGACTTGTCAGAAGATGTCTTTGACAATAAAATCAAAGGTAACGATTCAGCAAAAAAAGCCGCAAAGTGCTGGAGTAACTCAACGGGCCAACCAGCATCCCTGAAGAACATGGGTAGGTGACGTTTTGGGTCGGAATCCTTTTTCAGCCTAATGATGGATCCCGACCTGAAACTTCACCTGTCCAGGGATGCTGACTGACCTGCTGAGTTACTCCAGCACTTTGGTTGTTTTTTTTTGTTTGTTGGTAAACCAACAGCTGCAGTTCCTTGTTTCCAAGCACGGATTCAGCAGTTAGACTAAACTTCAGCATTGACCTGAAACATTAATTCCTTCCCCAGAATCTAACTGGAAGTCTTCCACAGGTGAGTGATTCTGTGGAAAGAATTCGTGTTTCAGGTCAATGCCCTTTCATGGAGACTGTCCAAGGTGAGAATTTTTTAACATGTTAATGCGTGAGAAAGGAAACTGTCTTGATATGTTCTGTCTGCTACCGGTCCTGTAGATTTTGAGATTTTTGCATATCAATTAATTTGTTTAGTCAGTTTGTTTTCTTATATTAAAGGTGCGATATTGATACAAGTACTCGTATATTTATAAGCAATTTTATTTTTAATCGGTTATCAATCATATATTTAAACTTTAAAAGTTAGCTTCTCATTGCATTGTCTGGATTGTGTTAATGTGACCCGTCCTTGTAGGCAAAGAAAACCCCCGTGCAAATAAAGAGAAGAAAGGAGTGAAGAGTTTGGTCTCAAAGCCCAACATCATTAAGTCCATGTTTTTGGCCAGCACAACCAAGAAGAAAGCTGAGGTAAGGCACCAGCTATTAATTTCACATTACTAAAGAGATAGAGTCGTATATTCATACATCGTGGAAACGGGCCCTTCGACCCAACTTGCCCACATCGACAAACATGCCCCATCTACACTAGCCCCACCTGCCTGCATTTGATCCACATCCCTCAACCTATCCTATCCATGGACCTGTCCAAATGTTTCTTAATCGTTGTGATAGTACCTGCTTCAACTACCTCCTTTGATACATCACCATAAAATCACCCCTCATTCTTCTGCGCTCCAAGGAATAAAGACCTAGCCTGCTCAACACCTCCCTATAGCGTGCGTTTTCTCTGGAATCTCCAGTTTCCTCCCACATTCTAAAGATTTCCAGGTTTGTAGGTTAATTGGCTTGGTAAAATTGTAAATTGTCCCCAGTATGTTGGATAGTGTTAGTGTGCAAGGATCTCTGGTCGGCGCGGACTCGGTGGGCCGAAGGACCTGTTTCCGCACTGTATCTCTAAACTAAACTGAGAAGGATAACAGCCAAGAGTTTGGTTTCAGTAATGACCTCAATGGGACTAGTACCTTAGGATATTGCCATAAATAAATGTGTGTGAAACCTTCCCAAGGGGTTATCGCTCACTATTTTGATAGTTCTGCACTATGCGTTATCTTAAACCTCTGTTCATGTGTGAGTAGAATGCCTCTGCTGGCTGTCAAAATCTACTGTGGGAAATTGGGATGTCATCTACTTTGCAATTACATCTGTTCCCCTTATAGTTACAGACTGGATTAATTAATTGGTTTGAATCTAAAAAAAGGCCGTGTCATGCTGTATCCTGATTTCTCCGTGAAGACTTAAAGACCTCCAGTAGTTGTAGTTCAGGAAGGAAGATACCAAGCAGAATCCTATTTGAAGTGGGAAAAAGAAATCTAATTACAAAATATCTGTCTTTGCTTTTTGTTGTTGCAGAAGGATGTTGATTTGTCCAAGGATGATCTATTGGGTGATATACTTAAGGACCTTCATGCAGAGGTAAATAACCTATTCATATTTACTGCTTGCCAAGCACAAAGTGCTGGGGTAACTCAGCGGGTCAGGCGGCATCTGCGGAGCTAATTGACAGACTGCGTTTTGGATCTAAACCCTTCTTCAGACCGGCTGTCTGAAGTAGGGTTGTGACTTGAAACGTCGCCTGGCCATTCGCTCCACGGATGCTATCTGACCCACTGAGTTCCTCCAGCACTTTGACTCAAGATCCCAGCATCTGCCGTCCTTCTGTGTCCACATTTAGATTATGTTGGGTCTGTTTTATCACTCCTTCTTTGTTCCTAACTTTGTTGCACTAACCAGCTTTGGTGTACATTTAACAGGAATCCTCGATACCTGCTCCACCTCTTGTTGTGGTTTTGAAGAAGAGGAAGCCTGCTGGGCTGGTAGCCAATCCGTTTTCCGTCAAACCTCCTGCACCCAAGGTAATCCCGTAATCAGCTTCAGTTTCTTTGTCCAAAAAAAAGGTCGAATGCTTTCGCCTAGAATTTGAGAATAAGCAGTAAATCATTAAATTAAGAGTATGGAATAATGAGCCGCAGAAGCGAACAGCATGGAAGCAGGCCCTTCAGCCCACCCAATCCTTACTCACCTCTTCACGCCCATCCCGTTTTATTCCACACATTCCCATATATTCACACCAGATTCCACCATTCACAGACTGGGAGGAATTTACATTGGTCAATTTACCACTAACCCACCCATCTTTGGGAGCACCTTAACATAGAAACATGCTGACTCCACATAGGCAGGGGGTCAGAATTGAGCCTGTGTTGGAGCTCTGAGGTGGCAATCCTACTCATTGTGCCGCTGTGCTGCCCCCAATGCTTCTAGTATTTCTGTGCCATTGTCAATATAATGTGCAATTTATGGATGTGTTATGGAAAGGTTCTTATTTCTAGATTTACGCAGGCTTTATTTGAACCGTCCTCTGCCAGTTGTCCAGTGGATGTGGTGCACACCATTCTGCTCTGTTCAGCCAAAAATACCTGACAGACTTACCTATGTACATAACTGAGCCCCATGCAATGAGGGTTGTCAAGGTCATTGTACAGAAGGATAATGACGAAGCCCATGTAAGATGTACATTCAGCTCAAATCTGCAGAGTGTGTCTCAGTTACTTTGTTGTGCTCACTGTTCAATGCAAAGGCAAATTGGTAAGGGCAGAAGTCTTGGTTGGGGATCTCCATTGTTGCGTTTGTAACTATTTGTACAAATGAGTGCCTCGCATGTACTCGATGAGAAGACTCGCAGTAAAATGATGCCGCCATTTTATTCGGTAATGGTTTTGGAATTTTTAAAGGAGAATGAAAAACCTGGGTGATCATTGCCTCAGAAACAAAGGAAAAATGTGCAAACAGGAACGAGAAGCTGATGGACACAAAAAGCTGGAGTAACTCAGCGGGGTCAGGCAGCATCTCTGGAGAAAAAGGAATAGGTGACGTTTCGAGTCGGGACCCTTCTTCAGACTGCCCAGAAACTAGGATCTTTGTTTTTAATTAAGTGAATCAAGAACTTTTTAGTGTAGGAAGATGGTATTGAGGTTACAGATAAGCTGTGTTCCTGTTGAATGGTGAAGCAGCTACAAGGGGCCGAATTGTCTGGACCTGATTCTATATCCATGTTTTCAGCTCGGTTTAACTTATTTGTCACATGTACTGAGGTACAGTGAAAAGCTTTTGTTGTGTGAGAGACAACAGGTGAATTGAATTGAAATATGCAGCATGGAAACAGGCCCTTCGGCCCACTGGGTCCACGCCGACCATTAGTCACCCATTCACACTTGTCCTTTGTTATCTCACTTTCGCATCCACTTTCTACACACCAAGGCAATTAACCCATAAACCTGCACGTCTTTGGGATGTGGGAGGGTACCAGAGCATCCAGAGGAAACCTATGGGATAACAGGGAGAACATGCAAACTCCACACTGACAGCAGGGTTGAACCTGTGTCTCTGGCGCTGTGAGGTAGCAGCTCTATCAGCTGTGCTTCCTTGTGGCTTGACTGAGACAATTCCTTTTTAATGTTTGGATTATAATTGTGTCCATCATGATGCATCGTTACACTGTGAAAGGTCTTCAGTTATTAAAGCTCAAATCCTTCCCATTTCCCGAACAAAGTAAGCAGCTTGCATTATTTTGACCCCATAGATCTTAATCCCCGCCCTTAATCACCGCACCAGCTCTGCAAGAAAGCCGGCCGTGGCTGAAGATGGAATCAGCACCGCGGAAACAACCCAGTGTGTTTCTGTGGGATCATCCGTCAAAAAGGTGCACGTGAAGCCAAGGCCAATGAAGCTGGAATCAGAGGACATTCCCCAGGAAGTGGTTGTAAAGGAAGATGCTGATGGTACGATATTTCTGAATAGTATATTCAAGGGCGGCAAGGTAGCGCAGCGGTAGAGTTGCTGCTTTACAGCGAATGCAGCGCTGGAGACACAGGTTCGATCCTGACTACGGGTGCTGCACTGTAAGGAGTTTGTACGTTCTCCCCGTGACCTGCGTGGGTTTTCTCCGAGATCTTCGGTTTCCTCCCACACTCCAAAGACGTACAGGTATGTAGGTTAATTGGCTGGGTAAATGTAAAAATTGTCCCTAGTGGGTGTAGGATAGTGTTAATGTACGGGGATCACTGGGCGGCACGGACTTGGAGGGCCGAAAAGGCCTGTTTCCGGCTGTAGATATATGATATGATATGATATGATATATGATATGATATATTAATCTTTCCAAAAAAATGTATGCTTTGCTTTCAATATTATTCTTTTCCATCTCATAAGGATGGAGCTATGAGCTATGGAGCTATGAGCTGTGGTTTTGCTATCAGTCATTGAGTTGCTCTTTGCAATTCCATGAGCAAGTGTTTACTTACAGGGAACTATCGAAATTAAACTTGCGCTAGTTTGCGCCGTTCTATTGGATGTTGATTGGACTAAAAAATTATAGCCCAGCTTAACCTTGTGTGGGTTTGTATGGATAAATGGCGTAGCAATTTTTGTGTGTTTCTCCCTGAAAATCTCCCTTGCTTTTAAACTCATTTGGAGTTAGCAAGCCTTTGATTACAAACTTACGATACTGCCAGACTGAGAGACAAAGGAAGAATATTTCAGCATCAGGCGTAACAATTGCCGTTTCTGTAATGGCTTTTCCATTCCCGACCCACCACAGTGGGAGCGACTCATTTGCTGCAATATGCTTCATGTAGCATGGAAAGCACCATTTTAAGGTGATGTTTTTAACCAAAAGAAAAGGCTGGGAATGTTGAGTAAGTTGGGCCATAACAGTGCAGAGGGAAGATGCTAATGTTGTGGATTACTTCTAAAACAAGGCTCCTGAAACCCAGTTCTTTGCCCATGCAATTGGAGAATAAAACACAAAAATAGTACTGGAAAATGGAGCAGAAAGATTCTGAAGGAGAAGAGGCGAGGAGCAGAAATTGAATAGAAATGGGTGGTAGAGTTGCTGCCTTGCAGCGCCAGAAACGTGGGTTCAATCGTGACTGTGGGTGCTATATGTATGGAGTTTGCACGTTCTCCCTGTGACCGTGTGGGTTTTCTCCGGGTGCTCTGGTTTCCTCCCGCACTCCAAAGATGTGCAGGTTAATTGGTTTCTGTAAAATATTTTCTCGTGTGTGGGATAGAGCTAATGCACAGGTGATTGTTGTTCTGGCAGACTCAGTAGGCCGAAGGTCCCGTATCCACGCTGTGTCACTTACCTAAAACTAAGAAATGCACAAACTGAAGGTGGGAAACGTTTTTAAAAGGCTGAAAGAAACTTGATTCGGACTTTGGAATTGAGAACAGTTCTTGAGTTTCGGAGAACAAGCTGACTTTTTGGCTTTGAATACCAGGCCCAAGTCTGATAAAGAGTTAATCTGTTGGCTGGGTTTCTGCTTGTGTTCAATGTTGTCGACTTGAGCACTAGACATTTCTTGTCTAGTTTGGTACTTTTAAAGTTCATGACCGGCACTTTTAAGAGTCTGAGCATAAAACAAACTGCTGGAGGAACTCGGCGGGTCAGGCAGCATCTGTGGAGGGAAATGGAAATGACATTTCAGGTCAGAATCTTTCTTCAAGTTACGAAAAGGGCTTCTGAAACTGTGGGTAGGGATCCTTCTTTGAGGCTGGAAGAAGGGTTTTGTGCCGAAACATTGTGTGTCCATTTCCCTCCTCAGATGCTGCCTGTCCTACTGAGTTTATCCAGTAGTTTTTTTATGCTTAAGATTCCAGCATCTGCAGTCTCTTAAGTCTCCACTATTAAAAGGTTATTATTCCACGTATCTAAATTAGATTTATTCTGGGCTGTACTGGATTATGTACAGGCAGAGATTAGTTTAACTGCATCATATTTGGCATGGCCGTTGAGGGCTGGTAGGGCCTGTTCCTCTGCTGTTCTATTTGAAATTGGTCCACAGTAGTCTGGGCACAGGCGCATGTGGATGGGATGGGGCAAAATGGGAACTTCTACCACCCATTACTCAACTAAAATATTGTTGAGCAAGTCAAGTGCATGCCTGTGTAAGTGGATTTGTGAAATTGTGCAAGTTCAACATTGTCAAACTTCAACTGCTTTCACAACCTCTGCATGACCCTATTGCCATTATAATGGGTAGGGGTCTTAACTTGTTGACCTTCAGTGTCATTCTTAAGATGAGACTATCTGTTCAACTTGTATTGGGGCAGAAGGAAAGCAGAAATATACATTGGCAAGGTCAATTGTCCTTCACGGATTGACCACCAGATGGAGGTAGAACAAAGCTCGGGAGAAGCTCTGAAGGAAGTTTGCAGCTTGTACTTCTCAACCAAAAATAGGCAATGTGTTCATTTGATCAAAGCGTTGATGTGAATTAATTCAAATTTTGGTGTGCCACATGGGCTTTCTAAATCCAAAGCTGTTAACAACGACCAACTGATTTGGTGCTGAGTTTTACATTTGCCAAGGATTGTTGGTATGGCTGGGGTGGAAATTAAACGTTGAAGAGTGAGTGAATTATTGAGTGCAGTTTTGAACGTGCATTCATTCTGAGGTTGTTGCGTCTCTCTGTCTGGCTTGTCATTTAACACAGATAGCACAGGTAGGTGCTCCCTCATTGACTTTGTATGGTGTCTGCTACACAGGAAATATCTAAATTAGTCTTGCGCTAGCGTGCAGCATTCGTCTGTGGGATGTTGACCACCGTACTGATGGCCCACTTGGGAGACTGATCCACAAGGCAATGGGAGAGCTGATGGGATGCAGAGCTATGAAAGAAACCGGGTCCAGATTTGGGTTTACATATGATGAGCTTTTGATGGCACTGGGCCTTTACTCACTGGAGTTTAGAAGGATGAAGGGAGGGACCTCATTGAGACTTATCGAATGGTGAAAGGCCTGGATAGAGTGGATGTGGAGGGGAAGTTTTCACTGGTGGATCAGTAGGACCAGAGGCCATAGCCTCAGAATGAAAGGACGTACCTTTAGAAAGAAGATGAGGAGGAATTTATTTCATCGAAAGGTGGTGAATCTGCAGAATTCATTGCCACAGATGGCTGTGGAGGCTGTCAATGGATATTTTTAAGGTGGAGATTGATAGATTGTTGATTTGGGGGGTTATGGGGAGAGGCAGGAGAATGGAGTTGAGAGGGAAAGAGAGATCAGCCATGATTGAATGGTGGAGTAGACTTGATAAGGCTGAATGGACTAATTCTGCGCCTAAGAACTTATGAATTTATGAACTCAGCATGGTGATAATTGAAGATTTTGTTATTACTAATGGAAGCCTATCTTTAACAAGTAATGTACCAAAGGGATCAGTGCTGAGACTTTCTCCAATTGAGGAGGGATTTCTTTAGCCAGAGGGTTGTGAAGCAGCTCCAATGGCTTGTCACCACGCCACCGTCGCACGTGGATCTGTGCACTGCCACTTTTCCTGAACAGTTAACTTTTAATAGGATTGCGTTTGCGAGTTTGTCTGTTCCAAACTCTCGGCTCTGCGCAGGTCCTGGGTCAAGTGTTTGAAATGCTGAGTTTTGATCTGTAGAGGATGCCCAGGAAATGGAGTTGGATGAGGGAGACTTCGATGAGCCCATGGACACGGGACCTGTGCCCACTGTCAAAATGGAAGCGGAAAGTGAGAAAACCAGCAAAGTGGAAGAACCCAAGGAGGAAGACAAACCACTCAAGTAAGTTGGGTGTGGGAAAAGACTTTGGGGAGATTACTAACATAAGGGCATGGATCTGGGGAAGGGGTTGGGTAAAATCTGCTCATCTTTTGAGTCTCCTGCAAAATAAAGCAGTTGCATTAAACAGTTGAATTCCTAGTTAACAATGAATCAGTCTGAGTCCAGACCTGAAGCATCTCCAGAGGATAAGATAGAGTGAAGGGCAAGGCAGGTGGGTGTAAGGAAGCTTGGATGACAAGACAAATTGAGGCTCTGGTCAAGAGTAAGGGGGGGGGGGGGGGGGAAGATGGGGCAGGTAGAGGCAGCTAGGATCAAATGTATCCTGGGAGGAGTTTTGAGAACTCAGGAGCATGCTAACAAATGAAATCAAGAGGGCAAAAAGAGGCCAGAAGAAAGCCCTAGCATCTAGTCATCTATCAATGATTTGGATGAGAATGTACACGGCATGATTAGCAAGTTTGCAGATGACACTAAAGTGGGTAGTATTGTAGATATTGAAAATGGTATTCAAAAATTGCAGCAGGATCTTCATCAAGTGGGCCGAGGAGTGGTTGGTGGAATTTAATACAGAGAAATGTGAGATGTTGCATTTTGGGAAGTCTAATATGGGCAGTACCTCCACAGTGAATGGCAGGGCTCTGGGGAGTGTTGTAGAGCAGAGAAATTTAGGAGTGCAGATACATATTTCCTTGAAAGTTGCGTCATAGGTAGATAGGGTAGTCAAAAAGGCTTTTGGTGCAGTGGCCTTCATCAGTCAGAGTATTGAGTATAGAAGTTGGCAGGTCATGTTACAGTTGTACAAGGCAGTGGTGAGGCCACATTTAGAATATTGTGTTCAGTTTTGGTCACCGTGTTATAGGAACGATGTTGTTAAACTGGAAAGAGTGCAGAGAAGATTTCCGAGAATGTTCCGGGTGCTCATGGACCTGAGCTATAGGGGGAGGTTGAGCAGGCCAGGACTTTATTCCTTGGAGCGCCAGACGATGAGGAGTGGTCTTATAAAGGTGTATAAGATCATGAAAGGAATAGATCGGTGTGTATGTGGAAGAGTTGTTATTAAGGAAGAATATTCTCTGTTCGCAACGTTCGAGATGGCATCTGGCCAATGATTTAGGGCATTGTGTTCTCCCCTTTGTGCCCATTTGATTTGGGCAATGTACTGACATTTCATTAACCTCTTTAATCACTCACTGTACCAATCCACCTCACAGTGCTCATCCAATTTCAATCCCCCCCCCCCACCCCCATTAACATTCTGTCTTTTAAACATTCTGTCTTTTCTTTGAATACAAATTAGATGACATAACATTTCCCCAGTATTTCACTTCATAAATTATGGCTTTGACTACTTATGTTAGCTACATGTTCCTTTGTAACACCATCTTCTGCTACTCATCTACTCAACTTATTGTGCCTCGTAACTTGATGCTCTCCATAAGCTTAGTATGCAATTTCTGTCCCTCAATCCAATTAAAGTATACAATGGAAAGCTGAGACTCTGGAACAGATCCCCATGGGAACGTTGCATGTTACTCCCCATCTCTGAATATTTTCTTCACCCATACTTTCTTTACTCCAAACTTGTCAAAAGCTCACCTCTAGGTCTTTACGCTTTCATTTTTGCTCATCTCTTACTTGTAACATTATTGAATCTTTTCCAGAAACCCAACTAGTTTAGTTTAGAATTGGTTATGAGATAGCATAGAAACGGGCCCTTCGACCCACCGAGCCCACACCAACCATTGTACACTAATTCTATGTTCTACACACTAGGGGCATTTTACAGAAGCCAACTAACCTACAAACCTGCACATCTTTGGAATGCAGGATCGAGCCTGTGTCTCTGGCGCTGTGAGGTGGCAGCTCTTCCACTCTACTAGATGACATCCACTGTCTTTGTCCATCATGCTGGTCTGCAACACATTCCAGTGGTGGTCCGATTAAATTGCATTTGGTTACCTCAAGAAAGTGTTTTGTACATTCTTCATGTGTTATCTTTTTTTTTCCTTTTCCAGAAACTCCACTTTCACTGAATCTTGTTGGGATCGTATGAACCAGAATGAAAGTGACGCTTTGGTAGTTGAAGTACAGGTGGATGCCAGTCGTTTGCCATTGGTGACAGATTCAGAGGGAGAGCAAGTCATCAGATTTTATTGGGTGGATGCTTATGAGGACCAGTATCACCAACCAGGTAAAGGTGATCTTCCATAAGCGTCGCAGTTAAAATCCGAGAGTAATGGTAATGCTTGCTTTACATTATACTGACAATAATGGTTAGTGCTGGCTATGGACAGATCATCATTTGCGAGCAGTGTAGTAAAGTGCCGTGACTCCACCCATCGCCGCATGAAGGATCTGATGGGGGAGAGCCCTTCTCATCCCATGCCAAGCAGAGTCCGGGTGTTTGTCCATTACTCTCTGCAGTTTTGTGTATTCCCGTGCGTTGGAATTGCCATTCCAAGCCATGATGCAACCGGTCAGCATATGTTCCACGGTACATCTGAAATAGTTTGTTGGAGTATTCGGTGACACGCCGAATCTCTTCAAACTTCCAAAAGCAAAATCCTTTGTCTCTTTGTCCCAAAGGGCATTAGGATATTCTGCATGGACGATTGCTGAATGATTTGCGATCGAGCCTATTTTGTCTGGGTAAAGCGTCTGATCAGTTTCAGTGGTAGAATCCCTGGCATCATACTTGGAAATTTATATTTCACTCTGGCTATGGTTTGATCAGAGTGACACATGTGAGAGCTAACCATTTTTCCATGAGCAGGAGCATTTCTACTGAATTCCACGTTGAAACCTCTGAACTGTCTCCACAGCTCTGGAGCTTCTTTCTTTTGTTTTTGCCCTGGTTACTATCTGAAAGTGATTTTGCATTGCAACTTGCTGGTTGAATTTACATCTGCCCTCTCCTAGTCTAGTTTGCTGTCTATATGATGATTAAATTTCTCACAATAATTACACTCCTCTTGTTACATTCTCTAATGTACTGATTTATAGTTGTCAAGTACTGTGCTTACTGTCAGGGTGCCAATAAACGACACACTCCAGTGTTTACTGCTATTTATTTATTTTTTCTACCCATACTATTTATTCCCTGTTTTTTTTGGGTTGTAACTCTTTCTCTTCCTTTTCCAATCCTTTGATCTTTTGCGCACCATGTTATAGGAAAGACGTTGTTAAGCTGGAAAGGGTACAGAGAAGATTTACAAGGATGTTGCCAGGGTTCGAGGGTCTGAGCTATAGGGAGAGGTTGATTAGGCTGGGACTCTATTCCTTGGAGCGCAGGAGGATGAGGGGTGATCTTGTCGAGGTGAATAAAATCATGAGAGGAATAGATGGGGTAGATGCACAGTCTCTTGCCCAGAGTAGAGGAATCGAGGACCAGAGGACATAGGTTTACGGCGAAGGGGGAAAGATTTAGTAGGAATCTGAGGGGAACTTTTTCCCACAAAGGGTGGTGGGCGTATGGAACAAGCTGCCAGAGGCGGCAGTTGAGGCTGGGATTATCCCAACTTTTAAGAAACAATTAGACAGGTACATGGATAGGACAGGTTTAGAGGGATGTGGGCCAAACGCGGGCAGGTGGGACTAGTGTAGCTGGGACACGTTGGCCACTGTGTGCAAGTTGGGCCGAAGGGCTGAAGAATGAGTGCTGACATTTTACAACAAAAAAACGTGCTGATTGACAGTAGTGCATCAGGCTATGATGTTGGGTGGGAATAGATACAGGAGTAAACTATTTGACCGCTCAATAAAAGTATGACTGACCTTGTATCACTCTGACACTGTATCACTCTGTGACTATAAACAATCAAGTAGCATGAAATATTTAGTTCAGCCTGGATTCCTCTGCAACTGGACATAGCTTCTGGGTCAGAACACCTGGTTCTGTGACGTTCATGTACCTATTTTGCCATGGCTACTTTATGCTTGCTTATCTAACATCTTTAATTTTACTTTGCTTGTACATAAGCTGATGTAGACCGACAGTTCACTCTATTTACCAGTAAAATCTGGCCCTATAATTTAAGAAGCAATCTAAACAATGTTCCTCGCCTTTCTTCAGTATGTTGCATTTATTTTCTGCTATCATTGAGTAATAAAAACCACATGACATAATTGCTGTCTTGTTCTTGCATATTACTGGTCTTGCTACTACTGCGAACCAGGAATTTGACAAGCCTACCATTTCCTCTCAGAACCACACAGTTCTGTGGTTCTCCACCTGTTTTTGACATTTCCACATGTTTGCAATGATTCTTAATATAAATCCCAAGAGTTTCCTCAAGCTCGAGCCAAGTCTGAAAGTTGACTGAATCACCATCAGCAATGTAGAGCCATATCGGACAGATTTTCAGCAAATACCTACACATTTTATTAAAATTACTTGGAAAAGCAGAGGAGCTGAACTGAAAATTGCTGTTCTCATCATCTATACAAGATCTGATCAATTGACCTTGCATATGCATGTTTTTTGGTTATATTGGAGGAACAACTGACCATTTTGTGTCTTCCTCAGGAGTGGTTTATCTCTTTGGCAAAGTGTGGATTGAATCTGCAAAATCGTACGTCAGTTGCTGTGTGGCTGTGAAAAACATTGAGCGCACAGTGTACCTGTTGCCAAGGGAAAAGGTGTGTAAATACGGCAGTTGACTTGTCATTAACTTGTTTGCAAAGTGGTTCATTCAATATATCAGAGTCTGCTCTGGTGATTATGTAATGGCTATGTTTAGTGTTTATGCAATCATAACTAATTGAGTCGTAACATTTTAAAATGTATTTAATTTTAATTGTTTACTAAAATATGTTCCGCCAATGCAAATCCTGTTTTTTTTTTGGTTCTAAAGCAAAAACTTTAAATTTCCACTGTCAGTGATGTCTCCTTATTGGATCTATTAAATCGTCTCCCAAGAAATTGATTTCACTTTTATAATTTCTTGTAAATTAAGAGATTGAGTTCAAACTCAACTATAGACATAAACACAGAATGAGTGCTGACATTTTACAAAAAAAAGCAGTACTTATTGACAATACTGCATTAGGCTATGATGTTGGGTGGGAATAGATACAAGAGAAAGCTATTTAACCACACAACAAAACCATGACTGACCTTGTACCTGAACACTAGTTTCCTATCCTCAACCAACAATCTGTGATTCCACGAAAAGCTGGAGAACCACTATACTTTGTTTTGGAAATCATAAATAACTGAACTTCCAGAGGTCTCGAGGGTAAAGAAAAATTCCAAAGATTCACCACTCTGGGTGATTACATTTCTTCTCGTTGCAATCCTGTGTTATTTCCCACTTACTTTGGGATGAAGAGTTCCAGGCTCTTTTTCCTGAAACCATCTTCCTCACAACTATCCTGGTGAGCCATTGAGGAATTTCTATGTTTCAACGAAATTGCCAGACATCCTTCTAAACTTTAGCAAATAGAAACTTAGCCTACTTAATCTCTCCTCGTGTGACAGACCTGCAATCACAAGAACCAACGTGGTGAGCCTTCTCTGACTTCCTGTGTAGCAAGTATATCCTTGAGTTAGGTATGAAAACCAAAATTGATTGCCACAGTGCAGGTGTGGTCTCCCAATGGCCCAATATAAATGTAGTAAGACATCTCTGAGCTTGTACTCCTCCTCCAGCAATGAAAGGCAGCATACCATTTATCTTCGGAATTGCCTGCACTTACCTGTATGTTACCTTTCAGTATTTCTCTACAAGGACGCAAGTCCCTCCCAACATCAACATCACTCAATCGTTCACCATTAAAAATAGTCACTATTACTTATTTTTCTACTAAAGTGAACATGCTCACAAATTTTCACATGGTACTATATTGCTATTTTGTTTACATTTGTTATATTGTTGCCCCTTCACGCAGGTATCCATATCTTCTTGATATCTCTCCACATCCTCATCACCACTTGCATCCCTGCTTAGTTTCTTGTCTTCCTCTAACTTGGAAATGATATGTCTAGTCCCCATTGCCAAATCACTGATGTAGTAGCTTGCCAACAATCTGTCTGCCCATATGCGAAGTGCCTGTTTATTTCTTTATAACAACAAATTCTCAATCCATCGTTGTACACCATTGCCAATTCCAAGTGCTCTACCTTTGATGACCACATCCACTGGTCCTCTCCTCCTGTGCTCTTGGATACATTCTCAAAGAATACTGGAGATCAGTGAAACATGAATTTTCCTTGTTAAATCCTAGTTGACTGCCCAACCATATTATTATACTCGTAGTATAAGAAAATAACTGCAGATGCTGGTACAAATCGATTTATTCACATTGACCTGCTGAGTTACTCCAGCATTTTGGGAATAAAATAATTATTATACTCGTAAGTATTTTGATAACAAATGATAAATTTATAGCATTTTCCCAACTACTGATGTACTGATTTCCCTCTCCCTCCTTTCTTAAGTAGTAGGGCCACCTTTGCTGCTACAATCTACTGGAATCATTCCAAAATCTGCAGAATTTTGGAAGATGACAATCGTACAATCTCCATAACCAGTCCTTTCAAAATTTGAGGATGTAGAGCTACCCCCTGAGATTTATCCATTTTTGTTTCGACTTCTTTACCTATAGGTCTTCAGTAATATTAATTTATTTTACTGCCTCATTTGCACTGAATCCTTGCCTCCACAATAAAAAATAAATTTGCTCATAAAATAATACACGAAGAACAGTAGATAAAACAGCTACTGCAATATATCCCATTGGAAGGAAGATTATTTTCTCCAGAGGACTGCTGTAAGTGGAGAATGGCTTATTGTACATGCTGCGTGCAAAATCAATTGCAGTCACTTGCATACAGCAGTACAGCAAGGAAACTGGAATGACAGGCTAATTAACCAATCTTCTCCAGTCTGCCAAGCTATGCCAGCAAGTACAGCCTTTACATTTGACACCAAAGGAGTTTTGGTATTAATCTTTGAGTTTTGTGACTCGGTTCAAAAAACAAAACATCATCGGTGCTAACAGAAGAATAGGGCTCAACTATCCCTCTGATTTCCCTTTGAGAAAGTGGGATAACAGAACGAGTGTAAATGGGTGATATCGATGGTCGGCATGGACTCATTGGGCTGAAGGGCCTGTTTCCTTTACTGATTTTTGGATCTTATTTAAAAAAAGATAATCAATTAATTAATTTCTGAATTCTTTTCAGCGGTTAAATCTTAAAACTGGCAAGGACACAGAAACGCCTGTGGGTATACTGGATGTTTATCAGGAATTCAGTGAAGCAATTTCGGAAAGATACAGAATAATGAAATTCAAATCCAAGGTTGGTGAATGTTGTAGTGTCCAGAATTCAGATGGTCAATTTATATCCCATGGGTTCACCGATGTGATTATGTTTCAATTTTTAGAAAGTGGAGAAAAAGTATGCTTTTGAAATTCCAGATGTGCCTGAAAATTGTGAATACTTGGAAATCAAATATGCAGTGAGTACCGTGAAAAGTCTCTCAGTTATTTAAATGCAATGTGTTTTTTAAAAAAAATTGTTAGGTGAATGAATGAATAAGTTTATTGGCCAAGAGTGTATGCATATGAGGAATATGCCTTGGTGCTCCGCTCAAAAGTAATAACACGAACATACAGTAAACAATTAAGAATAAAGCATAAAACATTAAAACATTAAGAATACAACATTACAGTTTAAACATGTGAGTGAAATACACCAGAGCAAAAAGAGACTACAGACTTTTGGTTATTGAGTAGAGCTACTACTCGTGGAATAAAGCTGTTTTTATGTCTGGCTGTAGCTGCTTTGACAGTCCGGAGTCGCCTTCCAGAGGGAAGTGCTTCAAATAGTTTGTGGCCAGGGTGAGAGGGGTCAGAGATGATCTTGCCCGCTCGCTTCCTGGCCCTTGCAGTGTACAATGGTGGGAAGGTTGCAGCCAACAACCTTCTCAGCTGATTGAACGATTCGTTGCAACCTCTAGATGTCGTGCTTGGTGGCTGAGCCAAACCAGACCATGATGTAGAAGGTGAGGACAGCCTCTACGATGGCAGTATAGAATTGGACCATCATTGCCTGTGGCAGATTGTGTTTTCTCAGTTGCCGCAGGAAGTACATCCTCTGTTGGGCCTTTTTGACTGTGGAGTCGATGGTGACCCCCCATTTAACGAGTCAATGTAATGCTGAATCTATCAACCAGTCAACCAATTTAATCAACGGTGACCTCTAAAATATTGTTGGTTAGAAACTTGCTAATCGTAAACCCATTAATAATGAAGATAAGGTGACTATCTCTTTTTTTTTTGTTGTTACTCAGAGTGATTTGATCAAATGTTGCTGTGCTGTAAATTCTATGCAATGAACAGAACCAAAGCCCCAGTCTCTTGGGACTGCTGCTTATTCAGTATTTTGTTGACAAACCTGAAAATCGTCGTGAGCATTTAGTTGGTGGTACTCCACAAACGTGTACATCTCATTGTTGAGTAATCCTAGTTATAGTCGATGAAATGTGTCTGATTGCTGCTGTTCCTTGGTGCAGGCTGACCTACCTCCACTTCCTTCAGACTTGAAAGGGGAAACATTTTCACATGTATTTGGCACCAATACGTCCAGTCTTGAGCTTCTGCTCCTCAACCGGAAGATCAAGGGCCCGAGCTGGCTGGAATTCAAGGCTCCACGTAAGATTACCCATTTTCTTTTTGAACTATTTCATCTGACGTTGAGTAAAACAATTCTCACCTGTGCCCCACCACCTTGATTTCAGTCCATGTCCGATGCCGCTCAGCAATTTTTTAAAATTGTCACCAAGATTTCAATAGTGGCAGTAGACCAGCCAACCTCTGCAGAGCACGTTGCCAGTGTGATAAAACATCAGATGATGGACTTTTCATTTGTGCGATTAATGTCTGTGATGCTTTGTCTCCTTCAGACATTGTCACGGGATCTAATGGCATCCACTTGAGAGATCAGATGGAATATTGGTTTAGCACCTTATCTGGAAAACCAGACTGTTTTTTCCACCCCTTTACTACTTCTGAAGTTTCAGTAGAGTGGCTGATAGTCAGGGGCACCAGATGATCACTATCTTACTCGTATGTGGGAAATATGCCTGAATATCAGATCACTGCAGGAGTGTGATTAAGGATTAGCCCCTCTTCGCTTGCTGTAAATTGAAACCCAGTATGCTCAGATCAACCACTTCAGCACACACTGCTCTGTTTTCCAATGCCACATTTACTGGGGACGTTATTTTAGAATTGAGTTATGAGAGTCATAGAGCCACACAGCTCAACTCTCCCATGCTGACCAAGAAACCCCGTCTAAGCTGGTCCTGCTTGCATTTGGCTCATGTCCCTCTAAACCTTTCCAGCCCATGTACCTGTCCAAGTGTCTTTTAAATCTTGTTATCGAACCTGCCACAACTACCTCCCCTGGCATCTCGTCTCATATACCCACCACCCTCTGAGTGGAAAAAGTTCCCCTTCAGGTTCCCATTAAACCTTTCCCCATCGTTTTTGCCAATTACATTTCAGCATTTTATCCTGATGAGCAGTGATGCGGTAGCAAATCACCAATTAGGCAAATATAACAAAAGCGCCAGCAGTTGGCTGTACAGGGCCAGACCGTACCAAGTTGAAATGTACAAAGTTGAAAGGATTCGAGTCTTGCGGCCACAACCAGCTACAAGAAGCTCACTGTTGGTGTGCCTCAATGTACAGGAATAGGGAAAGGTACCTGCGTGTTACAATCAGCCCTCGGCCATACATACATACAATACAATACAATACAATATATCTTTATTGTCATTGTACCCAGGGGTACAACGAGATTGGGAATGCGCCTCCCATACAATGCAATAATTTAAGTAATTAACAGCAACCCAACGAAACGAAACAATTGTAACAGTTTTTAGACAGGGTAAAGTGCAAGTTGATCTATGCGTTGTGGCCATCCGGCTCAGCAGGACAGGTTCATAGCAGCTATGGCCCTGGGGATGAAGCTGTTCCTGAGTTTGGAGGTGCGGGCGTAGAAGGCCTTGTATCGTCCGCCCGATGGAAGGAGTTCGACAGACTGTTGCAGGGGTGTGAAGAGTCTTTGTGGATGCTGGTGGCTTTTCTGAGGCATCGTGTGTTGTAGATGCCCTCCAAGTCTGGTAGCTGTGTTCCGATGGCCCTCTGAGCTCTATGGACTACCCGCTGTAGAGCTTTCCTTTCTGCCTCCGTGCAGGGATGCCATGCGTTAGGATGCTCTCTATGGTGCAGCGGTAGAAGGTCGTCAGCAGCTGTTGGGGTAGACCAGACTTTTTCAGTGTTCTTAAGTAGAACAGTCTTTGTTGTGCCTTCTTGACCAGCGCAGCAGTGTTATTGGACCATGTTAGGTCCTCCGAAATGTGAGTTCCCAGAAACTTGAAGCTGGACACTCTCCACACTGTCCCCGTTGATAGAGATCGGGGCATATTCCCCGTTATGTGACCTACGGAAGTTGATGATCAGCTCCTTGGTCTTGGTGGTATTTAGGGACAGGTTGTTATCCGAGCACCAGTCCGCCAGGTTCTGCACCTCTGCTCTATAGTTTGTTTCATCCCCGTTGGTGATAAGCCCGATCACCGTTGTGTCGTCTGCAAACTTGACGCATACACACATATACACATGGACACACGCACGCACGTATACACACACACACACACACACACACACACACACACTATATATATATATATATATATATATAGATATACACACAGACACACATACACAGACACGTGTATTTGTGTCTACCTTATATATAAGGTAGACACAAAATGCTGAAATAACTCCGTGGGACGCAGCATCTCTGGAGAAGTATTTATTCACAAAATGCTGGAGTAACTCAGCAGGTCAGGCAGCATCTCAGGAGAGAAGGAATGGGCGACGTTTCGGGTCGAGACCCTTCTTCAGACTGATGTCAGGTGGCCGGGACAAAGGAAGGATATAGGTGGAGACAGGAAGATAGAGGGAGAACTGGGAAGGGGGAGGGGAAGAGAGGGACAGAGGAACTATCTAAAGTTGGAGAAGTCAATGTTCATACCGCTGGGCTGCAAGCTGCCCAAGCGAAATTTTGAGGTGCTGTTTACTCCAATTTCCGGTGGGCCTCACTATGGCACTGGAGAAGGCCCATGACAGAAAGGTCAGAGTGGGAGGGGGAGTTGAAGTGTTCAGCCACTGGGAGATCAGGTTGGTTGAGGCGGACTGAGCGAAGGTGTGGAGCGAAACGATCGCCGCGCCTGCGTTTGGTTTCTGGAGAGAAGGAATGGGTGATGTTTCGGGTTGATGTCAGACAGTTCAGACAGATGTCAGGGGAGTGGGCGGGACAAAGATAGAATGTAGTCGGAGACAGTACGACTGGTGGGAAAACTGGGAAGTGGGAGGGGATGGAGAGAGGGAAAGCAATGGCTATTTGAAGTTAGAGAAGTCAATGTTCATACCGCTGGGGTGTAAGCTACCCAAGCGAAATATGAGGTGCTGTTCCTCCAATTTGCACTGGGCCTCACTCTGACAATGGAGGAGGCCCATGACAGAAATAAATACACACACACTTCCTCTGCACATGTACCTTCCCCTGCAACTGCAGAAGATGCAACACCTGTCCCCTTACCTCCTCCCTCGACTCTGTCCAGGGATCCAGGTCAGGTCAGGCAGAGGTTCACTTGCACCTCCTCCAACCTCATCTACTGTATCCGTTGTTCCAGATGTGGACTCTTATACATTGGCGAGACCTAACGTAGACTGGGCGATTGTTTCGCTGAACACCTTCGCTTAGCCCACCTGAACCTACCTGATTTCCTCGTTGCTAAACACTTTAATTCTCCTTCCCATTCCCACACAGACCATTCTGTCCTTGGTCTCCTCCATTGTCAGAGTGAGGCTAAACACAAATTGGAGGAGTAGCATCTCGTATTTTGCTTGGGCAGTTTACAGCCCATTGGTATGAATATTGATTTCTCTAACTTCAGGTAGCCCCGGCATTCCCTCCCTCCTCTCCCTCCCCCACCCAAATCGCACCAGCTTCTCGTGTTCACTTGACCAACAGCTTACAATGGCCTGTTTCCTTTATCATTGTTACTTTTTTTCATATCTCTCATTCATTGCTCTTTATCTCTCTACATCATCGTCTATCTCTCGTTTCCCTTATCCCTAACCAGTCTGAAGAAGGGTCTCGACCCGAAACGTCACCCATTCTTTCTCTCCAGAGATGCTGCCTGTCCCGTTGAGTTACTCCAGATTTTTGTGTCTGTCTTCGGTTTAAACCAGCATCTGCTATTCCTTACTATGCACACACATGTGTATATATATATATTAGTGTGTGTGTATGTGTATATATATATATATATATATATATATACACACACACCGACACAAGCCCACATACGTATACATTAAAAAAAACAAATAATAATAGTGCAATAATAGCCTTGTAGTTCAGAGCTTATTTGGAAGTTGAAGTGTTTAATAGCCTAATGGCTGTAGGGAAGAAGCTGTTCCTGAACCTGGATGTTACAGCTTTCAGGCTCTTGTACCTTCTTCCCAATGGCAGGAGTGAAATGAGTGTGTGGCCAGGGTGGTGTGGGTCTCTGATGATGCTAGCTGCCTTTTTGAGGCAGCGACTCCGGTAAATCCCTTCAATGGTGGGGAGGGCAGAGCCGGTGATGGACTGGGCACCGTTCACAACTTTTTGCAGTCGTCTTTGCCCCTGGGCATTTAATTTGCCAAACCAGGCCGTAATGCAAACAGTCAATACGTTCTCCACCGCACACCTGTAGAAGTTTAAGAGATTCCTCTCTGACATAGTGAATCTCTGCAATCTCCTCAGGAAATGGAGGTGTTGATGCGCTTGCTTTATAATTGCACCATTGTGCTGGGTCCAGGAAAGATCATCAGAAATATGCACACCCATGAAATTGAAGCTTTTGACTCTCCACCATCGTCCCGTCGATATAGACAGGATTGTGGATCCTCATCTTTCTTCCAAAGTCCACAGTCAGTCCATTAGTCTTACTGGCATTGAGTGCCAGGTTGTTGTGCTGGCACCATTTGGTCAGTCAATGGATCTCACTTCTATGCTCTGACTCCTCACCATCTGTAATTTGCCCAACAACAGTGGTGTTTCTGCCAGGCAAATTGACCTTTCGTGCATGGTCTTATTTTCTGCATTTTATATTCTTTCTGAAGAATTATTTCATCAACAAGATGATCAGACATTTCTCACCTTCTGTGATTCCTGCTGTGCCTCCCCCATTGCACTAAAACGTCTGACTAATTTTGAGCTGCAACTTGAACGAGATGACTTTTTAATATAGACTTTGGTAGATCAGTTCTGTTCGTAGTAGCTCAATTTCAGGTGCCAAATTTTTTAAATACAAGTAAACTTTAGAGTACTGCATTGTCAGAGTGAGGCTAAACGCAAATTGGAGGAACAGCGTCTCATGTTTTGCTTGGGCAGCTTGCAGCCCAGTGGTACGAATATTGATTTCTCTCACTTCAGGTAGCCCCGGCCTTCCCTCTATTCCTCCTCCACTCAAGTCGTACCAGCTTCTCATGTTCACCCTACAAACAGCTTACAATGGCCTGTTTCCTTTATCATCGTTACGTTTTTGCATATCTTTCATTCATTGTTCTTTATTTCTCCACGTCACCATCTATATCTCTCGTTTCCCTTATCCCTAACCAGTCTGAAGAAAGGTCTCGACCCAAAACGTCACCCATTCCTTCTCTCCGGAGATTCTGCCTGTCCCGCTGAGTTACTCCAGCTTTTTGTGTCTATCTTTAGACTTTAGAGATACAGTGTGGAAACAGGACCTTTGGCCAACCGAGTGTGGGAGAAAACCGGAGCACTCGGAGAGAACCCACGTGGTCACGGGGACAATGTACAAACTTCGTACAGGCAGCACTCGTAGTCAGGTTCAAACCCAAATCTCTGGCGCTATAAGGTAGCAACTCTACACAGTTCTTCACACAGAGAGTGGTGAGTCTGTGGAATTCTCTGCCACAGAAGGTAGTTGAGGCCAGTTCATTGGCTATATTTAAGAGGGAGTTAGATGTGGCCCTTTTTGCTAAAGGGATCAGGGGGTATGGAGAGAAGGCAGGTGCAGGCTACTGAGCTGAATGATCAGCCATGATCATATTGAATGGCGGTGCAGGCTCGAAGGGCCGAATGGCCTACTCCTGCACCTATTTTCTATGTTTCTACCGCTGCTCCACTGTGCCTCCACAGTTAGTTTTTTTGCAGGGGGACACAGCTGTCAGGTGAAACAATCGTGGGTGATTTTGTTTAAACTCCCATTCTGGCCTTGTGCATTATGATCACATAGAGCTCAAACTCTGGATTTTCTGGTTCTTCTGATTCTTGTGACTGTGCTCATGCCCATTGGAGAATTAATTATAATCTTCCACTTGCTTTCTCAATTCGTCGTGGTTTTGCAGAAGCAAAATATTTCTCAACAAGTTATGCATATGAAAATTCAGCTCTAGCATCACATAGCTCATTTAACTTTGTCTTTAGCACTATTATGATACTCTAAGTGGTCTCTGATTGCTCTGTCAAGATAATTACATAAATACAGGTTTAGCATTTTTCAGTTCTCCAGCTCTTATATTGTGTCATCATTGGGAACACATGTAATGCAAGTGGGTCTAAAATCTTTTTGTTTGCCATTTATTGTGTTTCTCAAACTCTGTTTTTGTAGCTCCTAAACTGCCACAAGAAATTCATGAGGATGCATTCAAAAGGCATTCATCTTCCCATTAATAATGTGGGATCCTTTCCCTGTTGTCCTTTGAACATTTAACATTCTGTGGGTTGGGAAAGATAACTTTATCGTAAGTTCTTGCAATGTGAGCAATGCCAAATTATTTTGTTCCACTCTGCATTGATTTGGATATAACCCAGTCTCAATGGGCAACAGCAACAAATTCACTCCAAATCTGTCCAAATCTCCAAATGGCACTGTTACTGTTGCGTTAATATTGCCATTTTGCGTAGATTGGCACTGAATTTATCATTGCTGACTTTCTGTATTTGGAATTGGGCATGTTGGTATGTTATCTAGTGACATCTTCTTGTCACTAGATAACAGTATCTCACTGCCGTTGGTGAGTTTTGCACTGGAGACCAGTGAGATCCATTCTGAATTCATGATGAGCCAGCCATGTCCAGCCATAGCAAGTTACTGCATTTGTTACACATTAACCCAAAAGGCAATAGAAGCAGGAGCCTTGCTCACATTTGGCAGTGGACTTGAAATGAATCAAATCCCTGAATATTGGACTCGGCAAGTTTAGTTCTGATTCAGGAAATGCTGTGCACTGAATAGCCTCTTTCTGTGAAGTAAAATGTTATGATTTTAGGGGAGAAGAGTTGGTTTAGTATCTGAGGAGAAGGAACCAATGATGATATCAATGAAATTTGAGTGGTCACTAATACATGGAAATCGGGAGTAAATCGAGTCCCTTGGAAATGTCTTGTGAGTTCAAGGGGTTCGTGAAAGGAGAGTTAAAGAGAATGAACAGTTCTGGTCAGTGTAACTTAGATGCCATTCGTGTAAATTAGAAGGGACCTTACCTGAAATGTCGCTTATCCGTGTCCTCCAGAGATGCAGCCTGCCCTGCTGAGTGACTCCAGCACTTTATGTCTCTGCAAGATTCCAGCATCTGCAATTCCTTGGGTGTCTTGTGTAAAATACTGGCCGTCAGTTTAGTTTGGCTGAATCGCCCCGGGAAGAATGGTTATTTATGCATGCAAAGTTAAAGTTTAACATGGGTTCTTCTGCATTAACATATCCTACTGTCTTTTCCTTTTTAGAACTCCCCAATCAACCAATGAGTTGGTGCAAAGTGGAGGCTGTGGTACTGAAACCTGATCACTTGACTGTGGTGAAGGATTTGCCCCCCCCTCCTCTCATCACAATGGCAATCAGCATGAAGACCGTGCAGAATTCCAGAACTCATCAGAATGAGGTAAACAGAGCTAGGGTTTTCCGCCTGACAAATCCTTCTGTCAGTCCCCAATTGTCAACTCTAACCGCTGAGAGTGTTGGCGCTTCAATAATAATAAACCCAAAGGCTCAATAAGAATCTTGTTTTTCAGATCAGTTCATCAAATAAAAATGACCCCAGAACGTTAATATTTTCAGTTGGTTTAGTTCTGGGCTAGTACTCAAAGCACGAATAGAAGGGTTTTTGTTCAGAAATGTTCAAGCATTGTACGGTCTCTTGTCAAATTCAGCAGGAAAAAACCCCAACCTGATTGTCATCACTAAATATTCACTACTGACTGATAGAGACTCTGATCAGACTGTTTTGTTATCAATCACTTCAATTTGTAAATTGTTTGCATCTGAGCAAATGGAGCTAAAGTCTCCATCTCAAGCTCAGCTGAATGAACTGCCAATTGCTTGTTGGGTGTTTGGATAACAAGTAAAACAACTTCATGGTGCTGAGATTTACATTTATCCAGCCTTGGATCGTCCCAAGTTGCTTCCAGCCTCACCCTAGTCGCTCCCTCTTCTCCCCTCTCTCCTCAGGCAAGAGGTATAGGAGTGTGAAAACACACACCTCCAGATTCAGGGACGGTTTCTTCCCAGCTGTTATCCGGCAATGGAACCATCCTATCAACAACTATAGAGCAGCCCTGACCAACCATCGACCTCATTGGAGACTGTTGGACTATCTTTAATTGGACTTTGTCTTGCACTAAATGTTATTCCCATTATCCTGTATCTGTACACTGTGGACGGCTCGATTGTAATCATGCATAGTCTTTCCGTTGACTGGATAGCACGCAACAGGAAAGGTTTTCACTGTATCTCGGTACGCAAGACAATAATCTAAACTAGTTAACAAATTGCCTCTGGATTGTAGTCCCTGGTGTAGAGTAGATATATGGCAGCTAATTTGTGGAGAAGCAAGGTCCCACAAACAATTGTGAAATTGACCTTTGACCCTCCTTTTGTGATGTTCATTGGGCTTTGCCTAAAGATCTTATAGAGGTGTATAAAATCACGAGAGAAATAGGTGGACGTGCAGTGTCACTTGCCCAGAGTAGGGGAATCGAGAGTCAAAGGGCATGGGTTTAAGGTGATTGGGGAAGTTGGGCCGAGGGGCCTGTTTCTACACTGTATGATTGTAAGACTCTAATGAGGAAAGGTTGGGCAGACTGCGTTGTATTCACTGGAGCGAGAGAAGTCTTGACTGAACCATTTAAAACCCTGACATGTCTTGACAGGTGGATGTGGAGAGGATGTTTCCTCTTCCAGGAGAATCTCGAAATAAGGGGTCATCCATGAAAGACAGGTGGAGTTTTTTCTCCCAATGTCTTTGTACCTCTTGTACAATGGTGGAAGCAGAATATTTTTGGGGCAGGGTGGGAGAGATTTCCACTTAGCCCCTTGAGAGGCAAGGGGGTGAAAGGTTATCAGCGGATTGCGTGAAGTTGACAGTTCGACTGTTCCTGCTTTAACTTGTGTGTTAGTATGGTGACATTTACACAATCTGGTCAATGCCATCTCTTTGGAATGGTTCTTGAAGTTTTTGCTTCCACATAAGGCTTCTTTGTAATCATTTAGCAGAAAGATTGCATGCTCTCAGTGCTGCGCCAAAGTGTTAGCCTTGTGTTTAGTTTAGAGATGCAGCATAGAATCAGGGTCTTCGACCCACAGACCAGCGATCACCCTGTACACTAGCACTATCCTACACACTAGGAATAATTTACAGAAGTCAATTAACCTAGAAACATGCACATCTTTGGAATGTGGGGGGGAAACCGGAGCACCTGGAGAAAACCCACATGGTCACTGGGAGAATGTACAAACTGTACAGACAGCACAGTTTGCCAGGATCAAACCTGGGTCTGGCACTGTAAGGCAGCAACTCCATTGTTGTGCCACTGCACCTTTTGTGCTGATGTCTCTGGAATGGGACAGGATCTTCTCACTCAGATGCAAGAATGGTACCATATTTCACTTAATGTTTATGTTGAAATGGCAAAGTTCCCTGGGTTAACAGAATATAATGAACACTCAGTGTGGATGCTTTGGGCAAGTGTTTGACGCTGATTCATTGGTAATGAAACCCTGCTTACGTTAATATCAGAATCTTCTTCAGACTGATGTTCTCTGTAATTTGTGTACTCATAAAAATAACAATGAATCACAGGCAGAACAAAGCAAGACGACTTTAGCTGTGATTTACAATGTATGCAATTTAAAGAAGTGCTTTCATGGTAAGCCTCCAGACAGAATCTATTTATCCATCTCCTTCTGTTGCAGATTGTGGCCTTGGCAGCTTTAGTTCATCACAAGTTTCCACTGGACAAAGCTGCACCCCAGCCTCCGTTCCAGGCTCACTTCTGTGGTGGGTATCTTCAAGGAAGTATTCAACGTAGACATGTGCTTTTGTATTATTTTATTGGAGGATAGGACTGCGAGGTGCATCAGTATTAAAAGCAGACCTAGTATCAAGGTTGGGCTTAAGTTGAGCCAGGCGCCATGTAATGAAGTCACTCTTGTACCGAGATATTTTTTAATGAAATGAGTTTGGTTAGTCGCGATCCATTTAATTATTCATCGGCATGGCAGTACCAGTAATTCATACCAATTGCACCTTTGCCAATGTTTTTTGAATGTAAAGACAGCTTTTGAAGTTTTGCTCTGGTGCAACCTACGCATAATGTTGACCCTAAGTGCAAAATTATAATTTCTTTCCACAATGCTCTTGTATTTATCGCATTTTGGGATGATTAGCGCACTATTTTATAAAGAGCCACAGTTGGAAGTTTACTTATTTTTGGATCTTTCACACTTGATATGTAGCTTGGCTTTGGGTGACAAGCAAGTAATGATAAAACCTTTCAATATTGGCATCTGGGCATTTAATGTTATCACCAGCTAGGCTGTCACTCCTTTGAGTTATGCTTATGCTAACATCTCCTGCAGCCTGGCCCAGTTGTCTCACTCAAGCATGCACTTCATTAAAAAACCAAACTGCAGGAGGAAGTTAGTGGGTCAGGCAGCATCCATGGAGGGAGATGGACAGCCGACTTGTCAGGTCCCAATCCAAACGGTTCACTGTCCGTTTCCTACCATGGATGCTGCCTGACCCACTGAGTTCCTCCAGCCATTTGCTTTTTGCTTAAAGATTCCAGCATCTGCAGTCTCTTGTCCTCATGGGTTTAATTAATTTTGTCTACTTTTTGAAATGCCCAATTCTGGAAGCTGGCCTTTGTCCCAGAGGACATCAGAATGTTATGAATGTCAGTGTCTTTGGGAGTGATGAGCTTGATCCATTGATGAGCAATGAGATTGATCCAAGATGGTGCCAACCCAGGCGACTCTTTGTGTGCTGGTCACAGAAGTGGATCTGCAATCACACATTACAATCGCTCAACTCTTTTAAATCCCTTTTAGTCTTGGGGGGAATAACATAATACTTGGCTTCTTCAGGAGGAGACAAACTAGGCAAACGGAGAACCTTTTTCTATCAAATTTTAATAGTACAAATTTAAATTGGTTCACGATGGGCAATTAAATAAATACATGTTTCGTAACAGCATTTGTGCAATGTGGAAGGGTCGATTATAATCACTTATTGTCTTTCTGCTGACTGGTTAGCATACAACTAAAGCTTTTCACTGCATCTCGGTACTTGTGACAATAAACTAAACTAAAGAAAACAAAAAAAAACTTGAATATGTACATCAGTAGAGAATGTGGTTCCTTGATTTTTCGTGTTTATTTGTTAACCATATTCTTAAGAAGGAACCCGACGCTGAAAATCTTGTTAAAACATTCATGCTTCCTCCCCTTCTAGCCATTTGCAAGCCCAGTGACTGCATTTTCCCTTATGATTTCCGGGAAGTGTTGACAAGGAAAGTGAGTGATTTTTGTTTTTCTTTCTGTCTGTATTGCTTTTGTAAAATTATTAAATGCCGTTTTATCCCAATTTTTGTACAGATTGTACTTTTATTCTCTAAGTTGTCTGCACGTTGAATATATTAACAGGATTTCAACTGGTCCAGAAAATTACCTTCAAATAAATTGATAGATCTACCTGACTAATTGACAAATGTGTGAAGCTGGAACAAAAAAATATGATCAAGGTTATCTTCTCTGAACTGCCGTTTGGGGAGTTGAGGTACATTGCCTTGTGGAATATTGGAAGGGTACCATTGGGTCCATTACCATCTGCACTGATTTAGATGAATAGATAGTAACTTATTAAGTTGAGCAAAATAAAAGTGTACCCATATCCAGTGTCCCCAGCGGAGTGTATGGGTCAGGGCCACTCACCTTCAGTGTTATAGCCCCCTGACACTTGCTCACATGGACTGCTGCTGAAATTCATCGGCTGATTGTTGTGTCTCGGTGGGAATAACATAATACTTGGCTTCTTCAGGAGGAGACAAACTAGGCAAACGGAGAACCTTTTTCTATCAAATTTTAATAGTACAATTTAATTTGGTTCACGATGGGCAATTGAATAAATAGATGTTTTGTATTAGTTTCTTACAAAAGAGGAGGCCATTTTGCTGGCTTTTACATATTGGTGAAGTAATTTTAAAAGAACAAATTAATACTTGCTTTAGGTGTTGTCAACATAATGTAAAGTGTTTTCCTTCTGTTATTTAATTAATTATGTCTGCTGGGTGTTTTTTGAGTTGGTTTTAAATGCTTTAGTCCTTCAGGTTTGACTTGCAAATTGTCATTTGTCAACCCTTCCGAATTTGGCGGAAAGTTTCCGCTTTCTTATTTCATTTCCGCCATTCCGATTTCACCTCACATTTTTCCGCAGAACAGTCGGTAATTTCAATTTGTCAATTTGGCCGTTAGAGGTTGTTAGGAGTTCCACGAGAAATCCCCCCTTCCCTGGCGTGCTTACTTTTATTTTGCCGAAAAGTTGCATTACGCACCATATTATGAATTTTAATGTAAAATTCTGAATTTGGACATCAAAATTATGAATTTATAAAATCAAATGTTGGAAGGTCTCATTTGTTTTCCCAACCATTTTGGGGCCCTTCTTCCCGACCCAAAACGTCCTTTTTCTCCAGCGACGCTGCCTGATCCACTGAGTTACTCCAGCACTTCGGTGTATACTAGCATCTGCAGTTCCTTTCTACGCAGGGAAAGTATATTGAGTGAGAATGCCTTGATGCGTAAGACCATATAACCATATAACAACTACAGCACGGAAACAGGCCCGTTCGGCCCTACCAGTCCACGCCGACCACTCTCTCTGACCTAGTCCCATCTACCTGCTCTCAGACCATAACCCTCCAATCCCCTCTTATCCATATACCTATCCAATTTACTCTTAAATAATAAAATCGAGCCTGCCTCCACCACTTCCACCGGAAGCTCATTCCACACAGCCACCACCCTCTGAGTAAAGAAGTTACCCCTCATGTTACCCCTAAACGTTTGTCCCTCAATTCTGAAGCTATGTCCCCTTCTTGGAATCTTCCCCACTCTCAAAGGGAAAAGCCTACCCACGTCAACTCTGTCCGTCCCTCTTAAAAATTAAAAAACCTATATCAAGTCCCCCCTCAACCTTCTACGCTCCAAAGAATAAAGACCCAACCTGTTCAACCTCTCTCTGTAGCTTAAGTGCTGAAACCCAGGCAACATTCTAGTAAATCTCCTCTGTACCCTCTCCATTTTGTCGACATCCTTCCTATAATTTGGCGACCAGAACTGCACACCATACTCCAGATTCGGCCTCACCAATGCCCTGTACAATTTTAACATTACATCCCAACTTCTATATTCGATGCTCTGATTTATAAAGGCAAGCATACCAAACGCCTTCTTCACCACCCTATCCACATGAGATTCCACCTTCAGGGAACAATGCACAGTTATTCCCAGATCCCTCTGTTCCACTGCATTCCTCAATTCCCTACCATTTACCCTGTACGTCCTATTTTGATTTGTCCTACCAAAATGCAGCACCTCACACTTATCAGCATTAAACTCCATCTGCCATCTTTCAGCCCACCCTTCCAAAAGGCCCAAATCTCTCTGTAGACTTTGAAACTCTACTTCATTATTAACTACACCACCTATCTTAGTATCATCTGCATATTTACTAATCCAATTTGCCACACCATCATCCAGATCATTAATGTAAATGACAAACAACAGTGGACCCAACACAGATCCTTGGGGTACTCCACTAGACACTGGCCTCCAACCTGACATACAATTGTCAACCATTACCCTCTGGCATCTCCCATTCAGCCATTGTTGAATCCATCTTGCTACCTCACTATTAATACCCAACGATTTAACCTTCTTAATCAACCTTCCATGTGGAACCTTGTCAAATGCCTTACTGAAGTCCATATAGACAACATCCACAGCCTTGCCCTTATCAATTTCCCTGGTAACCTCTTCAAAAAATTCAAGAAGATTAGTCAAACGTGACCTTCCAGGCACAAATCCATGTTGACTGTTTCTAATCAGGCCTTGTTTATCCAAATAATTATATATATTGTCCCTAAGTATCTTTTCCATTAATTTTCCCACCACAGACGTCAAACTAACAGGTCTATAATTGCTAGGTTTACTTTTAGAACCTTTTTTAAACAAAGGCACAACATGCGCAATGCGCCAATCTTCCGGCACCATCCCCGTTTCTAATGACGTTTGAAATATTTCCGTCATAGCCTCTGCTATTTCTGCACTAACTTCCCTCAATGTCCTAGGGAATATCCTATCTGGACCTGGAGACTTATCCACTTTTATATTTTTCAAAAGTGTCCGTACCTCCTCTTCTTTAATCCTCATAATTTCCATCACTACTCTACTTGTTTCGCTTACCTCACATAATTCAATATCCTTCTCCTCGGTGAATACCGAAGAAAAGAAATTGTTTAATATCTCCCCCATTTCTTCCGGCTCAGCACATAGCTGTCCACTCTGACTCTCTAATGGACCAATTTTATCCCTCGCTATCCTTTTTCTATTGACATATCTATAGAACCCCTTGGGGTTTACTTTTACATTACTTGCCAAAGCAGCCTCATATCTTTTTTTCGCTTTTCTAATTTCCTTCTTAAGATTCCTTTTACATTCTTTATATTCCTCAAGAACCTCATTTACTCCCTGCCGCTTATATTTATTGTATATCTCCCTCTTTTTCCGAACCATGTGTCCAATTTCCCTGGAAAACCACGGCTCTTTCAAATTATTATTCTTTCCTTTCCACCGAACAGGGACATAAAGACTGTACTCTCAAAATGTCACCTTTAAATATCCTCCATTTCTCTATTATATCCTTTTCATAAAACAAAATAGTCCCATTTCACTCCTTTTAAATCCTTTCTCATCTCCTCAAAATTAGCCTTTCTCCAATCCAAAATCTCAACCCTTGGTCCAGATTTGACCTTCTCCATAATTATATTGAAACTAATGGCATTGTGATCACTAGACCCAAAGTGCTCCTCAACACATACCTCCGACACCTGACCCGTCTCATTTCCCAACAGGAGGTCCAACACTGCCCCTTCTCTGGTCGGTACCTCTACGTATTGCTGCAAAAAACTATCCTGCACACATTTTACAAACTCCAAACCATCCAGTCCTTGAACAGAATGTGATTCACAGTCTATGTACGGAAAATTGAAATCACCCACAATCACTACTCTGTGCTTACTACTAATATCTGCTATCTCCTTACATATATGCTCTTCCAATTCTCGTTCCCTATTTGGCCGTCTATAATACACCCCTATAAGTGTTGCTAAACCTTTCTCATTTCTGAGTTCCACCCAAACAGCCTCCCTAATCGAGCCTTCTAGTCTGTCCTGCCAAAGCACTGCTGTGATATCCTCCCTGACAAGCAATGCAACACCCCCACCTCTTGTCCCTCCGATTCTATCACATCTGAAACAATGAAATCCTGGAATATTTAATTGCCAATCGCAACCCTCCTGCAACCATGTTTCACTGATCGCCACAACATCATACTTCCAGATGTCAATCCAGGCTCTAAGCTCATCCACCTTTCTTACAATGCTCCTAGCATTAAAATATACACATTTAAAGGACCCATCATTTCTTATTCTCAGTTTATTTCTTTTCACTTCTTTCTCTTCTACATATTGGGTCTGAGACTTGGCCCCAAAAAACATTTATATTCCATCCGGTAATGGGGTTCAATCCAACAGTGGAACTGTATGAATATCCGAGGGAAGGGTAGGGAGGGGCTTTTGGATGGGTCTTGCTCAGCTTCACCATGGGGCGTGTTCAGCTTTCATTCAAATTTTGCATTGATAGCAAGTGGCTTTGCAAAAAGGTTTTGGGGCGTGACTCCACACCCAATACAATTTGACTGTAATTCTGCGTTTCATGAACAGTTTGAACTTCTCCCAGGCAAATTATTTTCAGAACATTATTGGGAAAAAGGTTTTAAAAGTGCAGGAAAAAAATCAATGATGCTGGGTCAAAATGGCCATGAAGACACATTATTGGATGGTTTTGTGATGAATTTTGTGTTGCGCTGACGACTAATCAGGATAAGATCCATTTTAATTTACAAAGCATAATGTAAAAATATTTTAGCAAATATTTGCCTTGAATTATGGTGGCCAATTATTTTGGCAGCTGCACCATTTTCTCCCTATTTGTTAATAAAATGGCTAATTTAGCTGTTTTCATAACCCAATATCACATGGCAGACATGCCATGTTGTATTTAAAGAAAAAGTGAAATATTGTTACTCTTGGTCATCAATTTTACTGTTTTTTAAATGTGGTGAATAATACTATAAACAAACTAAAAGGAAAGATGAGTGTCTTGAGCTGTGGGTCTTTTGGATAGGTTTGCTAAATATATTCTCAAAAGTCAAGATGAAACTTCGAAGGTTTTTGCAAGCTGGGAGTCTGATCATAGATTTAAAAGGTGAATGCACTGGAAGCATGACGATAACAATCTCAAAACGAATGTGTTGGCAGCACCCAGCTGATCAGAAAAGAACCATGAACAACATTGTAATGCTTCAAGTTTTGACATTGCCATCTGAAAGTCCACACAGAGATGTTAACTTGCTTGTGCCCTCTACTGTCTGAAACGATTGCAGCAGATAATGTAGTCCCTCATCCTTAAAGTGCAATGGACATTCTACAGTATTGTGACCTGGTTTTAAAGTTATTTTTACAGTGCCCTCCATAATGTTTGGGACAAAGACCCAACATTTATTTATTTGCTCTGTACTCCATAATTTGAGATTTGTAATAGAAAAAAAATCACATATGGTTAAAGTGCACATTGTCAGATTTTATTAAAGGGTATTTTTATACATTTTGGTTTCACCTTGTAGAAATTACAGCTGTGTTTATACATCATCCCTCCATTTCAGGGCACCATAATGTTTGGGACACATGGCTTCACAGGTGTCTGTAATTGTTCAGGTGTGTTTAAATGCCTTCTTAATGCAGGTATAAGAAAGCTCTCAGCACTTAGTCTTTCCTCCAGTCTTTTCATCGCCTTTGGAAACTATTATTGCTGTTTTTCAACTTGAGGACCAAAGTTGTGCCAATGAAAATCAAAGAAGCCATTATGAGGCTGAGAAACAAGAATAAAACTGTTAGAGATATCAGCCAAACATTAGGCTTACCAAAATCAACTGTTTGGAACTTCATTAAGAATAAAGAGAGCACTGGTGAGCTTACTAATTGCAAAGGGACTGGCAGGCCAAGGAAGACCTCCACAGCTGATGACAGAAGAATTCTCTCTATAATAAAGTAAAATCCCCAAACACCTGTCTGACAGATCAGAAACACTTTTCAGGAGTCAGGTGTGGATTTGTCAATAACCACTGTCTGCAGAAGACTTCATGAACAGAAATACAGAGGGTACACTGCAAGATGCAAACCACTGGTTAGACGCAAAAGTCGGATAGCCAGGTAACAGTTTGCCAAGAAGTACTTAAAAGAGCAACCACAGTTCTGGAATAAGGTCTTGTGGACAGATGAGACAAAGATTAACTTATATCAGAGTGATGACAAGAACAAAACCTGGAGGGAAGGAACTGCCCAAGATCCAAAGCATACCACCTCACCTGTGAAACACGGTGGTGGGGGTGTTATGGCCTGGGCATGTATGGCTGCTGAAGGTACTGGCTAACTTATCTTCATTGATGATACAACTGCTGATGGTAGTAGCATAATGAATTCTGAAGTGTATAGACACATCCTATCTGCTCAAGTTCAAACAAATGCCTCAAAACTCATTGGCCGGCGGTTCATTCCACAGCAAGACAATGATCCCCCAAACATACTGTTAAAGCAGCAAAGGAGTTTTTCAAAGCTAAAAAATGGTCAATTCTTGAGTGGCCAAGTCAATCACCCGATCTGAACCCAATTGAGCATACCTTTTATATGCTGAAGAGAAAACTGAAGGGGACCAGCCCCCAAAACAAGCATAAGCTAAAGATGGCTGCAATACAGGCCTGGCAGAGCATCACCAGAGAAGACACCCAGCAACTGGTGATGTCCATGAATCGCAGACCAAGCAGTCATTGCATGCAAAGGATATGCAACAAAATATGAAACATGAATTTCATTTACATGACATTGCTGTGTCCCAAACATTATGGTTCCCTGAAATTGGGGGGACTATGTATAAACACTGCTGCAATTTTCACATGGTGAAACCAAAATGTGTAAAAATGGCCATTATTAAAATCTGACAATGTGCACTTTAACCGCATGTGATTTTTTTTCTCTTACAAATGTCTAATTGTGGAGTACAGAGGCAAATAAATAAATGATGGGTCTTTGTCCCAAACATTATGGAGGGCACTATATGTGCCTGGTGACAAAATTAGTTGAGGTATTTAATTTCTGCTTTAATTTTAAAAGTGACTTAACCTTCTTGTTAGCTTGATTTTACTTTGTACTGACGGTAATAACATTCAGAAGCTTGATATTTAGCCCCCACTTCTAAAATGGCTGATCCGTCAGCCCTGTCAAATAAATAAATTTCAGCTCTTCTGAATAAGTATATACTTCCTATTGAAAAACTCGGGCTAATTAACAATAGCATATGTAATTGTTAAAAATATTTGAAATACTTTACGGAGTAGAAATGTTTTTTTAAGAAAACCGATGTATGCTGGCTGCATCAAAAGTAACAGTGAACAACAATCAGAAAACCTTAAACTGCCTGCATTCCAAGTGATCGCTTGGTCTCTCAAAGTAGACCTCCTTCATTTCAGCTGAACGTTTAGCAATGACCCAGTGTCAGCATGGAGAGGGTGCGTTAACTTGCTTGTTTAAATTCTAGACAAAAAGCAGTTGTGCTTTAATTAAAACCTTTGAGTTGATTTATGTTTTGGTTCCAGAATGCCAAAGTTGAGATTGCTGCTACTGAGAGGACTCTGTTGGGCTTTTTCCTGGCAAAGATTCACAAGATTGACCCTGATGTCCTTGTGGTGAGTCGAAAATTTTAAGTACTATTGTCTAATGTCGACCCAAGAGATCATGAATAATAAAGTTCACAGCTACCAGTGAAAAGTGTGGTCACCACCGTGGATATTTAATTACAGAAATGCTGAAGGTTTTGTATCTATTTACCACTGTACTGACGTGGCACAAATCATCCCCAATTTCTGGAGTGCTGCCTTTTCAGAATGTCTGTGTCCAAGTATATCCAGGCCAAACAAGTTTAATTGGATTTGCTTCTGAGTTTTTTGAACTTCATGTTAATGTCTAACTTTCTTTGGAATGGTTATAAAAATTTTTTTGAGGTTGCTTCTGATTATTTATTATGTTCTTAATTTATCAAAATTATTTCTGTAACTTGAGAACAACGTGACCCACTTGTTGATTAAAATATTTAGCAATAATTGACCAAATAAAATCACCCAAATTACTATGTTTGGTAATATGGGAAATGAGTAGGCATGGTGTGCAGATGTGAGGGTTATTTGGGTGCACGATTTTCATAGTGAATGCTGTCATTGATGGCGTCTTAATGGCTTAGAAAAGAGATTTGCAGAAGATGGAAAAACAACTTCAGTTCATGGAGCCAAGACTGTGGCGGACATGCAAGTGTGGAAAGTAAAGTATAGATAATTAACTATAAAGTTAGCTCGGGTTAATATAAATGTAAACACAATGCTGGAGTAACTCAAGGTCATGCAGCATCAATGGAGGGCATGGATAGGCGACATTATTTGACAGTTATTTATTATAAAGGCCACGTGGTCACATGGAGAATGTACAAACTTTGTACAGACAGCCCCCGAGGTCAGGATTGAACCCGGATTTCTGGCACTAATGTAAGGCAGCAGCTCTACTGCTGCGCCACTGTGCCGCACAATAGTCCCATGAGTGACCAAAACTAATCACAACAATAAAGCCATGCCCTGACTTCGGCAGGTGTCAAAGCACAAGGCATTGAATGTTTCAGGATGTCTTTGATATTCTGCACTATTGACAGCTTTTAAGGAGGATGTAACCAGGAAAATTGACAGGGGAGAGCCGGTGGATGTGGTGTACCTTGACTTACAGAAAGCATTTGACAAGGTTCCACATAGGAGATTAGTGGGCAAAATTAGAGCACATGGTATTGGAGGTAGGGTACTGACATGGATAGAAAATTGGTTGACAGACAGAAAGCAAAGAGTGGGGATAAATGGGTCCCTTTCAGAATGGCAGGCAGTAACTAGTGGGGTACCGCAAGGCTCGGTGCTGGGACCGCAGCTATTTACAATATACATTAATGACTTGGATGAAGGGATTAAAAGTACCATTAGCAAATTTGCAGATGATACAAAGCTGGGTGGTAGTGTGAACTGTGAGGAAGATGCTATGAGGTTGCAGGGTGACTTGAACAGGTTCTGTGAGTGGGCGGATGCATGGCAGATGCAGTTTAATGTGGATAAGTGTGAAGTTATCCACTTTCATGGTAAGAATAGGAAGGCAGAGTATTATCTGAATGGTGTCAAGTTAGGAACAGGGGACGTACAACGAGATCTGGGTGTCCTAGTGCATCAGTCACTGAAAGGAAGCATGCAGGTACAGCAGGCAGTGAAGAAAGCCAATTGAATGTTGGCCTTCATAACAAGAGGAGTTGAGTATAGGAGAAAAGAGGTCCTTCTGCAGTTGTACAGGGCCCTAGTGAGACCGCACCTGGAGTACTGTGTGCAGTTTTGGTCTCCAAATTTGAGGAAGGATATCCTTGCTATTGAGGGCGTGCAGTGTAGGTTTACTAGGTTAATTCCTGGAATGGCGGGACTATCATATGTTGAAAGACTGGAGCGCCTAGGCTTGTATACACTGGAATTTAGAAGGATGAGAGGAGATCTTATCGAAACGTATAAGATTATTAAGGGGTTGGACACGTTAGAGGCAGGAAACATGTTCCCAATGTTGGGGGAGTCCAGAACAAAGGGCCACAGTTTAAGAATGAGGGGTAGGCCATTTAGAACTGAGATGAGGAAAAACGTTTTCAGTCAAAGAGTTGTGAATCTGTGGAATTCTCTGCCTCAGAAGGCAGTGGAGGCCAATTCTCTGAATGCATTCAAGAGAGAGCTGGATAGCGGAGTCAGGGGGTAGGGGGAGAAGGCAGGAATGGGGTACTGATTGAGAATGATCAGCCATGATCACATTGAATGGCGGTGCTGGCTCGAAGGGCCGAATGACCTCCTCCTGCACCTATTGTCTAAAACTCTTAATTTTAAAAGATTTCCAAATTAAAAACGTGCAAGTAAACTGAATGTAAAAAGTTGCTCCATACCCATGCAGCCATTCTTCTTTATTGACATTAATGGAGCTGCTGCAACAGACAGTGCCCACTCATAAGCACAAATGGAAAAATAAACTCCATGAACTGAATCTAAAATAAAAAGAGCCGATACTGGAAACACTCAGCGTGACAAGCTGCATCTGTGGGTAAAGAAACACGATTCATCAGAACTGGGAAGGAAACAAAAGAAGTTTATTAAGTTGGTTAGAGGACAGAAGATTGCTGTTTGGCTTTAAACCACTTGCAGACATCCCCTCCACTCTCCATGCAGCTTAACAAGCTTCTGTCTCTTATAGACACAATGTGCTGGAGTAAGTAAGTTAGTCAGCATCTCTGGAGAAAAAGGGTGATGTTTCGGGACCCTTTTCAGTCTGAAGAAGGGTCCCGACCCAAAACGTCACCATCTTTTCTCTCCGGAGATGCTGCCTGACCCGCTGAGTTACTCCAGCACTTTGTGTCTATCTATCTTTGGTTTAAACTAGCATCTGCTGTTCTTTGTTTCTATATATCCTGTCACTTCTTCAGTTCAGAACTTAAATGTTGACCCTGTTTTTTTTTCCAATTTACATGGCCTGACCAGCTGAGTATTTACAGCATTTTCTGTTTTTATTTTAGACCACACATAAGCATTGAGGAATTGCAGATAATTGCACTCCACTGCTTCACGCTGAAGTGCCCTGGAGTACAGCCTTCTGTGTTTTAGTGGGAGGTCCAATCTTATGATACTTCAGCAGCGAACTGCCAGCATTTCTTTGGAAAATCTTGGTTATTGGCTTGTTGTTGAGTGAATGTTATTATTAAATGTCTGTCCTTACTTTCAGGGCCATGATATTTATGGATTTGATCTTGACGTCCTGCTACAAAGAATTAATGCCTGCAAAGTTCCTCACTGGTCAAAGATTGGCCGCTTGAGGAGATCTGCTATGCCTAAACTTGGGGTAAGGCATATCTGGCTTTCTCCGAATGAGAAATTCACAATCTGCCAGAGAGCGACAATAAAATAAATGAAGTTATAGTTATGTTTAAACAGCAATGTGCACAAGTAATGGAAGTAGATTGCCGCATATATTGGTAAAAATGCTTTTAACCCAGTATCATTATGCACTTGATATATGCTAACAGACTAAATAATGGAATGCCATTACCACTCTAATGGAAACCCACACAATATGTGACCTGGGAATGCTAAGTATTATCCCACATGCAAAGTGAAGGAGAAAACACTTGTCATCATAGCTACATTTAAAAAAAACATAAATTAGCAATCTGTACAATGACACCCTTAATGCTAAGTTGTGAGAATAAGTATTGCTAATGTTATAAAAATTGTTCAGTGGGGCTTGGTGTGATGTTCTCGCAGTAACCTTTAAAATGCTGGGTTTTTTAAAAAGTTAATTTCAGTTACTGGAGAGGATTTACTACCTTAATAAAGGTGTCCACATCATTGTGATATTACTATTCATTAAATTGGATGCTTGTAAATAATTCATTGGAATTCCTTTTTAAACATTTATCAGGTGAATTAATCAAACAAATTACGTTGTAGTAGTGAGGGGCTAGGTTATTCTTGAAGCTAGGAGGACAGCACGGAAGCACAGCTGGTAAGAGCTGCTGCCTCACAGCGCCAGAGACCTAAGTTCAGTCCTGACTTCGGGTGCTGTCTATGTGGAGTTTGCATGTTCTCCCCCAGCCCACGTGGGTTTCCTCTGGGGACTCCAGATTCCCCTCGCATTACAAAGGCGTGCGAGTTTGTAGATTCATTGGATTCTGTAAATTGGCCTTCCACAATTCAAAGATGTGCAGGTATGTAGGTTAATTGGCCACTGTAAAAATTGCTCCCCAGTGTGCAGGGAGTAGATGAGAAAGTGGAATAATATAGACCTAGTGTGAACAGTTGATCGATGATCTGCCTGGACTCGCATCGGCCTACCACATCTCCAAACTAAACTAAACTCTGCATCTGCTCATTCAGCTGCATCCACAGTGAATTGTAGGAGGGCGCATTTTAATGTAGTCTCTGTCTAATTATTGTGGTTGTAATATTTGGGTTATGGTCATTTAGAAGTTAGCTTACTGAATTTAGCCTGAGTTCAGGACCATTGAAGCAGTTTGAATCCCACCATGGGAGCTGGATAATTTAAATTTAGGTCATTTTGATTTTTTTTTTTTTAAAAGGCGAGTCATTGGGTTATCAAAGAGAAATTATTTGGTTTATTAAAATACTTGAGGGAAGGCAAGCTGACATCATAACCCAACCTGAGTCGAGAGTCCAGTTGACTCTTAACTGCTTTGTAAAGTTTAGGAATGGACAATAAAAGCTTTAACCCCCTCCATTTATTTCTCAAGAAGGAGCCGAGCTTCTTTTTGCAGGTGATCCCACAGTGCCAAATTACTTAAAATAGGCAGCACTGAAACCAGCCAGAGGGGGTGTTCAACTTCCACACAGACCAGTTCTTAGATTTTCTGCTGAAATTCCTCGTCCCTTTTCTTGCATACTAATTCATTTTCTTTTTGAAAGGCAATTAGCTACTTGTTCCAACTACTGCCCTCTGGGCATCTTTACATCGGCGAAACCAAGCGCAGGCTCGGCAATCGCTTTGCTCAGCACCCTCGCTCAGTCCGCCTTAACCAACCTGATCTCCCGGTGGCTGAGCACTTCAACTCCCCCTCCCATTCCCAGTCTGACCTTTCTGTCATGGGCCTCCTCCAGTGCCGCCATAGTGAGACCCACCGGAAATTGGAGGAACAGCACCTCATATTTCGCCTGGGCAGCTTGCAGCCCAGTGGTATGAACATTGACTTCTCCAACTTTAGATAGTTCTCTGTCCCTCTCTTCCCCTCCCCCTTCCCAGATCTCCCACTGTCTTCCTGTCTCCACCTATATCCTTCCTTTGTCCTGCCCCCCTGACATCAGTCTGAAGAAGGGTCTCGACCCGAAACGTCACCCATTCCTTCTCCTGAGATGCTGCCTGACCTGCTGAGTTACTCCAGCATTTTGTGAATAAATACCTTCGATTTGTACCAGCATCTGCAGTTATTTTCTTACACTGCCCTCTGGTGATGAGTTATACATTCCAACCACTGAGTGAAGACACTTCCTTTCATTTCCCTTCATTGTATTTATTAGTGATTCCCTTGTATTTATGCTCTCTAGATTTTGATTCTCCCACAAGTAAAAACAATCTTAATTTTTCCATAGACACTCTTGGTATTTTACCTTTCCAAAGAAAATTTCTCACAATTTTATTCAATTCTTGAAAAAAATTATTTGGTAAAGGTATAGGCAGTGTTTGGAATAAATACTGTAACCTCGGAAAAATATTCATCTTAATACAGTTCACTCTCCCTAGCAATGTAATTGGAAGATTCATCCATTTCTTCAAGTCCTCCTCAATTTTTTTAATTAGTGGTTTATAATTTAGTTTATACAGATTATTTAACTTATCTACTTTAACCCCTAAGTACTTCATGCCTTCTTTTTGCCATTTAAACTGACTTTCTCTTTCACATTGATCATAATTACCTTCAGAAAGAGGCATTATTTCAGTTTTATCTTTATTAATTTTATATCCTGATACTTTCCCATATTCTTCCAGTCTGAAATATAATTTTCTTAAGGATTCCAATGGTCTAGTAAGACAAATTAAAACATCATCTGCAAATAAAGTAATTTTGTGATTTTCCTGATTAACTTTAAATCCTTCAATGTCTAAATCTGATCTTATTAGCTCTGCCAGAGGTTCAATGGCCAATACAAATAAAGCCGGTGACAAGGGACATCCCTGTCTACTAGATCTTTCCAAATTAAATGATTGAGAAGATTGGCCATTTGTCACCACTTTGGCTTTAGGTTGTTGAAACGCTTTTTGCTGCTTCTTCCAGCTCTTCTATGACCTTATCATATAGTGCCCTCCATAATGTTTGGGACGAAGACCCATCGTTTATATATTTGTCTCTGTACTCCACAATTTGAGATTTGTAATTTTAAAAAAACCACATGTGGTTAAAGTGCACATTGTCGGATTTTATTAAAGGGTGTTTTTACACATTTTCATTTCACCATGTTATCAATTACAGCTTTGTCCCAAACATTATGGAGGGCTCTGTCATTTGGTAGTCTTGTGCAGCCTAATAAAGTGCCATTGAATTATTATATTTGGTAGTCTTGTGCAGTGCATGTTTGTGTCTTTACATAACTTAATCTAATGTAGTTTTAACATAATTTAATTCAAGGTATATGTAATTCTAAAGTAACCAAGTTATGTTAAACTACATTAAATCAAGTTATGAAAATAAAGTGTGCGCATTATTGTCATGTTCTATTGTTTTGCCAACGTCCAGTGTTGCCCTTCATGATTGTCTTGCCTTCGTCCTCAACTCCCTTGGCTGTTCTATGCAATTCACTGAGGTGTAAGTGATGTCTAACTACATGACGTCCTACTTTTGTCCATTTAACTGACCTCGGTGGTAAATTTCTTGTGTCCCCGTGTATTAAGCTGCATTCTTCCTTAACGTTGACCACAGTCTCCCAGTGGTCAGGAAGGCTGACAGTACAAAGTCACATTAAATGTGACAGCACCTGCAGTAAAGATGGAGCCCGGGTCTCTGGTGCTGTATGGCTGCAACTCCACCGCTGCGCCACTGGCCTTCCCTTTTAGCTTAGTTTAGTTTAGAGATACAACGCGGAAGCGGCCCCTTCGGCTCACCGAGTCCGCACCGACCAGTGACCCCCCCCCCCCCCCCGCACATTAACGCTATCCTATGCACGCTAGGGACAATTTACACTTATACCAAGTCAATTAACCGACAAACCTGTACGTCTTTGGAGTATGGGAGGAAACTGTAGATCTCGGAGAAAACCCACGTGGTCACGGGGTGAACGTCCACACTCTGTATAGACAGCACCCGTAGTCGGGGTGGAATCCGGGCCTCCAGTGCTGCAAGCGCTGTAAGGCAGCAACTCTCTGGCTGCGCCACCGTGCCGCCTCTTATTGACGTAATGCAGCAGAAAAGTACCAACCTACATATTAACTGGCTCAGATCATCCGCGCTTCCCCTTTTGCAGATGTGATCTTTCTCTCAATTATTCAACTTATCATCGCTTTCTTATTGAAGGGCCGTGGAGGGTTTGCAGAGAAGAATGCTGCTTGCGGCAGGCTGATATGTGACGTTGAAATTTCCGCTAAAGAGTTGATCCGGTGCAAGAGCTACAGTTTAACTGAACTTGTCCACCAGATCCTCAAAACAGAGAGGGATGTTATTCCAGCTGAAAATATTCGAGATTTTTACAGGTGAGCGAAGGTTGAAGGATTTCTCACAGCTTTTTAAAAATCAGATTAGTTTATTCTGATATGACGGGATACAGTGAATTTGCTTGAAGCTCACAGATTGAACTGTGTACAGTAATAGTAGTTGCAACAATAAATGCGATAACAAATGTAAGACTGGAATGGTGCAAGGTTGGTAATGCAATCGAAAGTAGTGCAAAAACAAGTGCCAATGAGTAACGATGAAGAGATCAAATCAAAGAGTTATGAATAAGAGTTTTTTTTGTTTGCAAGTGAAATTATGATGTTATTCTGCAAATCATCTCATTGAGTCAAGGGCAGAAGGTAAAGTATTGGAGCTCAATGTTATATTCAGGCATGTGAGGTTTCAAGATTCAAGATATCTTTATTTGTCATCCAAAAAACAGTCTTTTTGGACGAAATTGAGTCGCCCACAGTCCAATAATAAAAGCAGTAAAACAAGCAAATTACACAGCCCCAACTAACACAAAAAAAAAGAAACATCCATTACAGTGAGTCTCCTCCAGTCCCCTCCTCACTGTGATGGAAGGCCAGAATGTCTTTTCCCTTCCCCTGCTGTCTTCTCCCGCGGTCAGGCTGGTGTCGTTGCCACGTTCCAGGCCGCGCCGGATGGTGAAGGGTCCGCAGCGGGCCGACCCAAGCCCCGCGATCCGGGGTGGGCGAACACGCTATCGCTACCGCTGTTGCTGCACGTCGGGGCGGTCGTGGCTCCTGACACCGAAGCCCCCGCCGAGCAGAGAAAAATCCCGCGTCCTATTTCAGGCCGCGCCGGACGGTGAAATGTCCGCGGCGGGCTGACCCAAGCCCCGCGATCCGGGGCGGGCGAACACACTGCCGCTGCCGGCGCTCCCGATGTCGGCATCCACGTGGCCCGAGCCTAAGGCGAGTCGCAGCCGCTCCCACAGCCTCCGAAGACAGCCGGCTCCGCTGACGGTGAGTCCGGTCCGCGGGCTCTGCGAACCGGAGCCCTGGAGGCCGCCAGCTCCAGGAGTTGGGCCGATGGTAGGCCGCAGCAGGAACGGAGACACACCCAGAAAACAAAGGTCGGGACACCTTTACAATTTTACAGTTCCCCCCCTCCCCCCCACACACACACACACATAGTACACAAACACAAAAACACGACATCACATCTACAATTAAGACAAAAAAAACAACAAAACACAGAGACAAACGGACCGCAGATAAGCCGCAGCTGCTAGGGCAGCGCCGCCATTTTGGGTATTTCCGCGTTTTAAAAAACCATTTTCCGTGGTTTTTGCATGATTTCCGCGTTTTTCACTTTGCCAAATAAATGGAGAAATCGAATCGAAAAAAAAGAACAAAAAATAAACGATGTATAGACGTAATGAACACTAAAGGTCGTTAGGGGTTCCGTGAGCAATCCCCCCGAAAATGTGGCACCTAGGCTGGACAAGGCAGCCAATCTCGACCTCATCGGGACTTCAGCGGCCGATTGGTGGGTTGAATTTGCAACCTGCGGCCGGGGCTCTGGAACTCCAGCCCAGCTGGAGCCAGGCCATCTATCCCCATAGCCGACTTCCTTAGCCTGCTGGATAAACCAGCAAAGCTCTGGAACCAAGAGTGCCAGAAAATCAGTGGTGGAACTGTAATGAGTAAATATTAAATTTAAGTGCAAGATTATATAACTAAATTAATTAAGACAGGGTTAAAATATAAAACGCAGCAGAAAAGCCAATTACCACCTTTTTGGGCTGATTATCAATTAATGTTCGAATTTATGTAAATGTTATTAGTGTTCACATGTTCACATTATTTTGCAATGTCTGTTTTTACTTTGAAATGCACGAAAAGAGGCTCAAACTGGTAATTTTGTGTGTACATTTTTGACCCCCGTTGCATGCGTTCGGATCTTTTCCTTTTTTTTGACCTCACTAACATGCCTCTATATTAGATTTCAACTCTTTAGACTTCTGGTTGAAAGCTTCCTTTAACCCACAGTGATTAGATCATAGAACAGTACAGGAACAGGTCCTTCAGCCCACAATGTTTGTGTTGCACATGATGTCAAGTTAAACTGGTCTCATCTGCCTGTACATGATCCATACCCCTCTATTCCCTGCACTTCCATGGCCTATCTAAAAGCCTCTTAAATGCCGTTATCATGTCCGCCTCCACCACCCCTGACAAAGTGTTCCAGGCCCCCACTACTCTCCGTTTTTAAACTTGCTCCACGCATCCCCATTAAACATTGCCCCTTTCACCTTACAGCTCTGCCCTCCAATGTTGGACTTTCCACCCTGGGGAAAAAGGTTCTGACTTGTCTACCCCATCTATGCCTCTCAAAATTTGATATACTTCCATCACGTCTCCCCTCGGCCTCCAATTGCTATTTGTAATGATGATGTCAGACCAAGTGCTTGTGAGCACTTTGTTGGTTTTCTCTCTCCTGCATCCCGTGATGGCAAATGTCACGTGATTGTTATTGGTGACCAAATTGGTGAACAACATTGTCCCACACTGTCTGACTTGCAGCTCCTGCTGATGACATGGGGAGGGAGGGGGGACCTGAACTGCACGTAAGTTACAGATTGGCCTCCTCGCCCGGCTGAGGCGTCACATTGTCGAGGGGATTTCCAGGAGGGGTTTAACGTGCGCTCTTGTAATTTTGTTTGGATTAAAGGAGGCTTTGGATCAACAGCTGTCGGGAAACTCGGTTGGTGGACCTGTACCTTGCGTTGAAGTTGTTGCAGGAAATTAATGTGGTAGCCAGTGTTGCATGTGTCTGCTGCGTGTTATCATCATATCATATCATATATATACAGCCGGAAACAGGCCTTTTCGGCCCACCAAGTCCGTGCTGCCCAGCGATCCCCGTACATTAACACTATCCTACACCCACTAGGGACAATTTTTACATTTACCCAGCCAATTAACCTACATACCTGTACGTCTTTGGAGTGTGGGAGGAAACCGAAGATCTCGGAGAAAACCCACGCAGGTCACGGGGAGAACGTACAAACTCCTTACAGTGCAGCACCCGTAGTCAGGATCGAACCTGAGTCTCCGGCGCTGCATTTGCTGTAAAGCAGCAACTCTACCGCTGCGCTACCGTGCCGCCCGTACCGTGTTGTGATGTTTTTTTTCACTTCAACTTCTTTTCTACCAGTGACTCTCCACGACTCATGCACCTGCTTGAGAGTACCTGGATGGATACAAAATACATCCTGCAGATCATGTGTGAACTCAACGTGCTTCCTTTAGCTCTGCAAATAACCAGCATCGCTGGAAATGTCATGGTAATGTAATTTTCATGAATTTCGGTGTTCACGTCCTGCCAGCGTTGTCAATCTGACGATTGTGCAGTTTTACATTTAAAAGTCAGTTTTTAATTGTTTCAAGTTGAAATATCAAAACCGCTGTCAAAGTTACGCAGATATTAAAAATGTACCAACAGCATAGCTGTTTTATGCAAGTTTCTTTTAAAAAATGTAAATGTTTTTGGCTTTTGTACATTTGTAAGCTGATCTGTGAATTTTATCTATCCACTAGACTGAGGTGGACCCGTTGGGTCCAAATCTCTCCCGCGGGCCTCTCCGGGGGCAACCCTCCCTCAACTGACGATACTGCGGGCCCGGCAACCCTCTCCAACTGACTAAGCCTGATGCCGGGCAGGGAGTGTCTCCCGGGGACGTGGGTGGGCGAGGGGGACAGGGAAGGGAAGAGGGAGCCGCTCACCTTGGCCCCTTGCCGCCAGCGCTGCAGCCAGAGCCTCTCCTACATTGGTCTAGCACCCTCCCCTCCCCCCCCCCACTCACTCACTCAATCCCCCCTCAACCCCCTTATCCCCCCCTCACCCACTCCATCCCCCCTCATCCACTCACCCACTCCATCCCCTCTCATCCCACTCACCCACTCCATCCCCCCCTCAACCCCCTTAAAGCTCCCCAAAACCCCTCCTGTTTTTGGTCTAGCACCCTCCCATCTCCCACTCACCCCTCTCTTCTTACCCTCACCCCCACTCTCCCCCTGCACTCCTCCCCGTCCCCTCCACTCCCCACCTCCACCTCCCCCCTCTCCCTCCACTGCCCCCCCTCCCAGGGTCGTGCCGAGCCGAGCCCAGCAATCCTGCTGACCCGTGCACCCATTGGCGGGCGGGGAGCGTCCCCGGGGCCGTAGGCGGGTGTCGGTGTCCCCCAGGGACGTGCCGGGTGCAGCAACCCTACCGATCTGTGTAACCGTTGGCGGCGAAAACCACTTCCCTGTGCCCCGTGCGTGCAGCGCTGTTTGGCCATCTTGTTGGACTCTTTGACACTGCGCTGCACCACGGGAGAAGGTCAGGCGCGAGGGGGAAGGCGCATTTGTTAACGTCAGCCCCCCCCACATTGGCCGCGACTCCCTGACACCCCCCCCCTCTCATTGGCCGTCAAGCAGTTAGTTTTACAAAGCATCAGCTGTTATATCACATCCACGAATGCCCACTGGTCCATTTACTTTATTAATTCAAAGGAGCCAGTTGTTCCATTTTATAAGTATCATAGAATCATACAGGATGGAAACGAGTCCTCTCCTATCCATGTACCTGTCCAGGTGTCTTCTACATGCTGTTATAATACCTGCCTCAACTAGCTCCACTAGTACCTATTCAATCTTTCCACTCTCACCTTCAACCTGTGTCCTCTGGTTCTTGATCCCCCTATTCTGTGTGAAAGTCTCTGTGCATTTGCACTATCAATTCTCTTCATGATTTTATGCACACGTTTAAAATCACCTCTCAACCTCTACGCTCCAAGGAATAATGTCCTAGCTTGTCCAATCTCTTCTGATAATTTAGACCCTTGAATCCCGGAAACGTCCTTGGGAATCCTCTGGGCCGTCTTGCTATCTTGCTAATTTTCCTTGCTAGGTCGCAAGGAACTGCAGATGCTGCTTTACAAAAAAAAAAGACACAAAGTGCTGGGGTAACTTGGTGGGTTAAGCATCATCTCTGGAGAACATGGATAGGTGACTTTTCGGGTCTGGATCCTCTTCAGACGCTTCTTGTGAAGAAGGGTCCACACCCGAAACGTCACCTATCAATGTTCACCTAACCCACCGAGTTACTCCAGCACTTTGTGTCTTTTTTTGTTCATTTTCAGAATTGCTCCGAGTAGCTTTTATTTTCTCCTCCTCTACCATGGTTTTTTTAAAGTGCGTTACTTAGACCCGGATGCCACTGCCCACCTTGCCTTGCGGCTCACTTGGCCACTTTTCCCCCATGCCCCCCAATAATCAGTCCTTCTCATTAAGAGCTGGGGTGCCAAAACCTTGCAGCTGGAAATTAGAGAGCAAAGTGGAGAGTCGGGACTGTCAAGAGTATTTTATTGTTACATGTCCTGAAACGGAAAAATGAAATTCTTACTTGCATCATCGGTACAACAGATATGTAAACATAGAACTCTGTAAAACTTATATGTATGTACATATTTTCTATGTGGGTGTATACAGACGATAAGAGTGCAAAGTTAAAAAAAAAAAAATCCCTCCAAGTCTATACAGTTCAGAACCTATTTGGAGATGGTTGTGTTTCTGAGGTTCCTGATGGTTCCAAGGAAGAAGCTGCTCGTGAGCCTGGACTTAACAGCTTTCAGGCTCCTCTACCACCTTCCCGATGGCAGGAATGAAATGAGAGTGTTGGCGGGGTGGTCTCTGATGCTGGCTGCCTTTTTGAGGCAGCGACTCCTGTAGATCCTTTTGATGGTGGGGAGGTCAGTACCCGTGATGGAGTGTGAATGTAGGTGGTGAGTTGGGGCGGTGTGGTGACAGCAGGAAATGAAATGTGGCATGGAGACAGAGAATAGAGTTGAGTAGGCCAGGAGGCTCTACTCTCTTTATCTCCACGTCACGTTTCATCAAAGTGTTTCCCTTGCTGTCCCTGTAAGTGGTGCCCTTTCCCGCCACTTACATTCCCAGCCCTCCACTTTGCTCTAATCTCCAGCAGGGAAGGTGGAAGGCGTTTTTACAGCTGAAGGGAGATTCTTGAAAGCAAAGCCATTCAGAGGAAGGCAACAAGTGAGGACGTTCCGTCTGAGGAAGGGTCTCAACCCGAAAAGTTACCCATTCCTTCTCTCCGGAGATGCTATCTGTCCCGCTGAGTTACTCCAACTTTTTGTGTCTATCTTGAGAGGATGTTTGTGGTTCTGGGGGAAGCTCAGTCACCCAAGATGTAGATGCAGAGAGGTTTTTGAAGATACGGCCTCTACAAAATATGAAGGCGCTCTTTAAAGATAAAAGAGAGTGATGGTTGTGGAGAAAGGGACTTGTGCTGAGATCAGAATGAGGAAGAAGCAAAGACCTTAAGTTTGGAGAACTTTCCGTGAGCAGCAAAGAAGATTTACTCATCGTTTATACAAGCATATTCTGGGTGGCTTTGCTCATCAGGAAGCGATGTGCTGCTTTATGTCATTTTTGAGGATGTTACCGAATCTTGATGGGAAATGAGGTGTGCAAAATGCTCTTTAATATCACTAATCAATGACACATTTCATTCTTGGGGGTTTAAAATTCTGCAGATGTTGCTAACAAAACATTAAAGAAAATGTATTACTTTAGTAAATATAGGATATGTGCAAGACTTGTATTCCAGATGTATAAACGTAATTTATTTCTCTTAGTCACGAACACTGATGGGGGGCCGTTCTGAGAGAAATGAATATTTGTTGCTGCACGCTTTCCATGGAAGGGACTACATTGTACCTGATAAACCTTCTTTCAAAAAGCACGTGCAAGATCATGTGAGTATTCTAGCAGTTATATCAAGACGACTTCCTCTCTTACGATGTTGTGTTTTCTTGATTGAGCTGCCGAGATTTGCCCACAAGAACTTATTGCCATTTAATGATGTTTAATGATTTAATGATGTTGAACGGGCGGCACGGTAGCGCAGCGGTAGAGTTGCTGCTTTACAGCGAGTGCAGCGCCGGAGACTCAGGTTCGATCCTGACTACGGGTGCTGCACTGTAAGGAGTTTGTACGTTCTCCCCGTGACCTGCGTGGGTTTTCTCCGAGATCTTCGGTTTCCTCCCACACTCCAAAGACGTACAGGTATGTAGGTTAATTGGCTGGGTAAATGTAAAAAAAAAAAATTGTCCCTAGTGGGTGTAGGATAGTGTTAATGTACGGGGATCGCTGGGCGGCACGGACTTGGTGGGCCGAAAAGGCCTGTTTCCGGCTGTATATATATGATATGATATGATATGAACACCATTCCATGAGTTTGTTGAGTGTTTTTATCATTATTTATTCGTGGCTATGGGCATTGCTGACAAGGCCTATAACTAAGGACGGTACAGTGTAGCAACAGTAGAGTTGCTCCCCTCACAGCGACAGAGACCTGGGTTCGATCCTGACCACAGGTGTTGTTTGTGTGGAGTATGTATGTTCTCCCTGTGACTGCCTGGGTTTTCGCCAGGTGCTTTGGTTTCTTCCTACATCCCAAAGACGTGCAGGTTTGTCGGTGAATTGGTTTCTATAAATTGTCCCTAGTGTGTGGGAAAGAACCAGTGTATGGGTGATCGCTGGTCGGCGGTGACTCGGTGGGCCGAAGGGCCTGTTTCCACTTTCATCTCAAACAACAAAAGGACATTCTATCTCACAGGTTCAAGATTTTGAGAAAGAAATGCTGGAGGAAAAGTGAAGTATTGTCAGGTTAGGATGGGATGTGTCTTAGAAGGGTATTGTTTGTGTTGGTATCCCCATGCACCTGTGACCATGGATCCTATCAAACCATGCTTATTTTTCAAAAATGCTAATTTATTTGAGCTCTTCATTCATACGACCCATGGTCCTCCACTAGGTGCATATTTCCTATGTATTTTTCTGTTAAGATAGACGTACACTCACGCACACACACGCGTGGAAATATGAAATATGCACATAGTGGTGGACCATGGGTCAAGGAAATATGCACATAGTGGAGGACCATGGGTCAAGTATGATTGATGGGATCCATGGTCACTGTTTCCCCTTGTTGGTGGTTGTACTTTAAAATGTAGTGAGGGAGTTTGCTGTGTGATACAAGCGTTCGTTTCTGTAAGCATTCTGCAGTAATAATTCTTATCAATACTGTTGAGGACAAGTACAGCAGTGATAGGTACGATGGCAGAGGTTTTTATTTTCACATTGGATAAGCTTCGCTAGTTCAGCTTGTCCTCGCCAAGTTGCTCTTGCTTGACGCACTTAGAGGCGATGCATTTACTTTATATCCTCGCGGCTTCTTCCATGCTGTGTTCAACGTGGTGGAATACTGGATCTGGAGTTGTTGTAGGGTTCTCAGTGCCGCATCTCAGAGGGCAAAATTCCTTCCCCAAAATAAAAGATAGCAAATCAATGTTTTTCCCTCGCCAGCTTTTAATTTTTCCGATTTTATTTATTTAATGGATCAAATTTAATATCCTTTGATGCCATGGTGGGTTATCAGCTCCTCCGAGATATCTGCCTCGCCACTATGATTACCAATCCAATAACATAACCACTGCCTCCCATCCCTATAAAAAACAGAAGTGGATTTGTCGATTCCTGACGCCTACAATCCAGAGATTGTTCTTTGCTTATTGTGGAATGAAATGACTTATGAGGAAATAACTAGAGATTCAATTAATATTATAGGGTGGCAGGGTGCTGTATGCAGTTTGTTTCTATACCTACATTGTTCTGCTGTAGTGCTTTCTGTGACGTATCACTTGAATACTGATATCTGGCAGAATGAATCCATTTGCAATTGACAGGCAATTTCACATGAAGGCAATTGGGTGTCATAATGCTGCAGTAAAATTCTAGACACAGAGATGCGGCAGAGAGGATAGTGTAAATAACCGTGGAATTATAAAATTGGAGATCAAATGAGACTTCAATGACTTTTTATGCAAATTTGAGAAACAAGTTTTCACAGTCAGTTTATTGTCACATGCACCAATTAAGGCACAGTGATATTTGAGTTACCATACAGCCATACCAAGTGAAAAGCAACAAGATACACAACCACATAAAAGTTAACGTAAACAACCATCACAGTGGATTCCACATTCCTCACTGTGATGGAAGGCAATAAAGTTCAAGCTTCTTCCTCTTGTTCTCCCGCGGTCGGGGCAGTCAAACCACCGCAGTCGGGGCGATCAAAGCCCCTGCAGCCGACGATTGAAGCCCCCGTCGGGATGATCGAAACTCCCACGTCGAGGCGGATGAAACTCTCCACGCGGCATAGAGCTCCCGAGTAGGCCTCTTACTGGAGACCGCGGACTTCACGATGTTAATGCCCACGGGCCACCTATATATATATTTTTAATTAAGCCAGATTGTCTGACATATTGCTGGGTTTCTATTCCAACTTTGATTGTAACAGGTAGCTGGTCATTTAAAAATATATTTTTTAAATAGTTATTTTGTTCTGGCACAATGTACCAAAACAGACTTTTTCCAGCGTTCTAAAACTTAAACAATTCACTCTAAAAAAAAAAATACAACTGTTGCTGAAGGAACAACCTATGTTCATACAAGTCCTGCTCTTGTAGCTTCTGGACATCAAGTCTTCCTACTGTGCCGTCGGTCGCTGATGTCGATTTAGTTTTTGAGATTCAGCGGGGAAGCAGGCCCACTCAGCCCGTGCCGACCAGCGATCCCCACATGCTCATGCTATCCTACACACACTAGGGACAATTTACAATTTTACAGAAGTCAATTAACCTACAAACCTGGACGTCTTTGGAGTGTGGGAGGAAACTGGAGCACCTGGAGCAAACCCACACTAGTCACGGGGAGAATGTACAAACTCGTACAGACGGCACACATGGACAGGATGGAACCCGGGTCTCTGGCGCTGTATCGCAGCAACTCTACCGCTGTGCCACCCCAAAAGTGGGAAGTGCACACAGCATAGCCAGCGAAGTGCAACACGGTCATGGTTTGTCGCTTGGACTTTCAGGTGGATGATGATGGGGAACATGTTGATGGAGGTGGTGGAAATGCGGGGAAAATGAAGAAAAGTCGAAGGAAAGCAGCCTATGCCGGTGGCTTGGTTTTGGACCCCAAAGTTGGTAAGTTTAAGCGTTGAAATGAAACCATCCGACACTTTCTATTCCATATCCTTATTTCCCTTCTTGCATCTGATTTTTGCCTACCCGCCTACCCCACTCAGAAAGCAGCATTAATGTGCTGCTAATGGACTTACATATAAACAAACATGCGAACATGCAAACTGATTAATTGTGAATGGGAGTCAGCCTCTTGAGTCTGTTCTACCATTTAATAAGATGAAGGCTGATCTGATTATAATCTCGACTGCGTTCTATCTCTGGTAAACTTCCCTGCTCGTCAAGAATTTATCTACCTATAATTGAAATTCAGTTTCTTCCCAGCTGTTATCAGGCAACTGAACCTTCCTATCACAACTAGAGAGAGTGGTCCTGAAGTACTATCTACCTCATTGGAGACCTTCAGACTATCTCTCATCGGACTTTACTGGCTTTACCTTGCACTAAACATTATTCATGTTATTGCCTTTTTACTGTGGATGGCTTGATTGTAATCATGTTGGGTCTTTCCACTGACTGGGGGACGCGCAACAAAAGCTTTTCACTGTACCTCGGTACACGTGATAATAAACTAAACTCAATTAAACTAGGATATCGGAAATGCTGGAAACACTCAGCAGGTCAGGCACTAAGTGGCCAATGGAAAGAGAATTAGACTTAATATTTCCGAGCAAAGACCTCTTCACTGGGAAAGAGAAAGCAAGTTAGTTTTACTTTGCAGAGAAAGTGGAGAAGGCAACAAGGTGAGTCTCCTCTGCACCCTTGCCTTCATTGACTCCAATTTTAACCTGTCCTTTATTTAGATTTCTCAGGTAAATGAATCGCCCACTTTCAACACACACCCAGGATACTGAAGCTTGTATCCTGCTTGTGACTCAAGCTTGTCATCTTATCATGTTAAAATGCTCAATGACTCCTCAGCATTTTGTTCCTTAACTTAGTTTGTCTGACTGATTTGAAAGTAGTGTTTGTGTAAAGGAGAGGAGAAGTCTGAAGAAGGGTCCCAGTCCGAACGTCGCCTATCCATGTTCTCCAGAGATGCTGCCTGACCCGCTGAGTTACTCCAGCACTTAGTGTCTGTGTTTGTGTAACGGTTGGGTGCTTATAATTATTGATCTGTTTTTTTTTCTCTTTTAGGCTTCTACGATAAATTTATACTGCTGCTCGACTTCAACAGCTTGTACCCTTCAATCATTCAAGAATTCAATATCTGTTTCACCACTGTAGAGAGAGCTGCCGCAAATTCTCAGAGGAATCTGGAGGTAGGAGCAATGTTTCCAATGGCGAGCAACTTGTGAAAATTGGAAGAGATAGAATAGGAAGTAGGCTGCAGGTCCTTGCTGTTAATATTTAATATCCACTCGTGGTCATCCTTTCCAGGATGGTGTGCACCTTGGGGGGAGGTTATGGGAGTAACATTGCCCTTCTGCTCCAAGATGTCCATACAATTGAGGTTAGAGACAAAGGGAGCGCTGGCACCTCAGCCCAATTGCCACTTGGACCTGCGATACCCAGATGGCTTATTTTCTCTTGGTACTTAATTTTTGCTTTCACTGTTTGCCATAAGCAATCTTGCACCTTTAAATTTGTAAGTAATAGCTTATGCTAAAATTGGAAAGCTGAGATGAGGCAACCACATCCCACAAGGTTAATACTGAGGTTATTTTGAAGCAGGTACATCATGTAGGCAGCTCTAAGAAAATGGTGACCATGTTCCATACCAGCATTTTGGATGTGAGTTTTTGTTTATTTTTGTTTATTTTTACTCCCATTTGCAGGAATATAAAGGTAAAAGGTAAATAGACAATAGACAATAGGTGCAGGAGTAGGCCATTCAGCCCTTCGAACCAGCACCGCCATTCAATGCGATCATGGCTGATCACTCTCAATCAGTACCCCGTTCCTGCCTTCTCCCCATACCCCCTCACTCCGCTATCCTTAAGAGCTCTATCCAGCTCTCTCTTGAAAGCATCCAACGAACTGGCCTCCACTGCCTTCTGAGGCAGAGGATTCCACACCTTCACCACTCTCTGACTGAAAAAGTTCTTCCTCATCTCCGTTCTAAATGGCCTACCCCTTATTCTTAAACTGTGGCCCCTTGTTCTGGACTCCCCCAACATTGGGAACATGTTTCCTGCCTCTAATGTGTCCAATCCCCTAATTATCTTGTATGTTTCAATAAGATCCCCCCTCATCCTTCTAAATTCCAGTGTATACAAGCCCAATCGCTCCAGCCTTTCAACATACGACAGTCCCGCCATTCCGGGAATTAACCTAGTGAACCTACGCTGCACGCCCTCCATAGCAAGAATATCCTTCCTCAAATTTGGAGACCAAAACTGCACACAGTACTCCAGGTGCGGTCTCACCAGGGCCCGGTACAACTGTAGAAGGACCTCTTTGCTCCTATACTCAACTCCTCTTGTTACGAAGGCCAACATTCCATTGGCTTTCTTCACTGCCTGCTGTACCTGCATGCTTCCTTTCATTGACTGATGCACTAGGACACCCAGATCTCGTTGAACTCCCCCTCCTCCTAACATTGAGGCCAGGTGGGAAAGATTTAATGGGATCCCGAGGGGTGACTTTTTCACACAGAGGGTTGTGGGTATATGGAGCTGGCATCCACGAGCTGGATGAAGTAATCTCCTTTAATTTAGTTGATCCATGCATGCTGCATGGCAATCTGTATTCACATTTTCTGCTTTAATTTCAAATTTCTAGTTTTTTCAGGAGATGCAGGAAACCGCAGATGTCGGAAACCCGAGCAAAACACAAAGTGCTGGAGGAGCTCAGGCAGCAAAGTGCTGGAGGAGATCAGGCAGCATCTGTGGAGCAAATGGTCAGATGACATTTCCGTTGGGACAGAAGAAATGCTATCTGCTCGTTTGTTCTAAAGATGCTGCCCTCCCCGCTGAGTGCTTCCAGCCCTTTGTTTTTTTGTTCTAGCTTTTAAAAAAATTTGTTTTTAAACTTCTCAATCTCTGCTATTGCTTACTGGGATACTTGAAGGGGTGATGCCCAGTTTGCTTATTCTTTTTCTTGCCACTTATTTTCCACTCTCACTGTCTGCCCTAAACAAACCTCATCCTCATTAAGATGAGAAAAAGCCCCAAAGAGCTGAAACCCCGATTGGACTGTTCAAATTGGTGAAGGTACAGGGATGTTCATAGATCCCATCGCTGGAGTTTTCACGTAGCAAAAGGTGGACGTATCTCTGACTGGTTGTGGATCTACAATTTGATTTATATTATATTGTAACTCATTTTACTATCTCCAAAAATGCAGGTTATGGTACATTGCATATTTTACATGTTTTGTGTTGCTGGTGTTGTTGATTGACAACGGTATCGATTGTGGTAAATGCTTTTGATAGTTGCTGATATTCTTTTGAAAAACCTCTTCACCGTGAGAGTACTTGGAGCAGTTTTGTTGGCACTTGAGGTAGTAGGACCATTTACTTCTCATCAACTCTCTGTCTCAAGTACAAGATCTGAAACATTAATGTGCAGTATCAAGCTCGCGTTTAGTTCCACCTTCCTCGTGCTTGGTGGCCAACTCCTCTGACTTCAGGGTTTCATTTCGCAAGTGCGTTAACCCCAGGTGAGCCAGGGGTTGGACAGTTCCACAGTTCTAACCCACTGATCCACCACAGAACTCAGAAATAAATCCCATGGCAAATCGATATAAATTTGCATACTAGACTCTCCCACAAAAAGAAGGACTGCACGGCGGTACAGCGGTAGAGTTGCTGCCTCACAGTGCCAGCGTCCCGGGTTCGATCCTGACTACGGGTGCTCGTCTGTGTGGAGTTTGCACATTCTCTCCATGACCTGCGTGGGTTTTCTCCGAGTGCTCCGGTTTCCTCCCACACTCCAAAGACGTACAGGTTTGCAGGTTAATTGGCCTGGTATAATTGTAAATTATCCCTGGTGTGTGTCGGAAAGTGTTAATGTGTGGAGATCGCTGGTCACAAGTGACAGGAGTAGAATTAGACCATTCGGCCCCTTAAGTCTACTCTGCCATTCAATCATGGCTGATCTATCTCCCTCCAAACCCCATTCTCCTGCCTTATCCCATAACCTTGACATCCGTACTAATCAAGAATCTTATCTATCTCTGGCTTAAATATATCCACTGGTTTTGCCTCCACAGCCCCCTGTGGCAAAGAATTCCACAGATTCACCACCCACTGACTAAACAAATTCCTCCTCATCTCCTTCCTAAAAGAACGTCCTTTTATTCTGCAGCTATGACCTCTAGCCCAAGACTCTCCCACTAGTAGAAACATCCTCTTTACATCCACTCTATCCAAACCTTTCACTATTCTGTACGTTTCAATGAGATCCCCCCCTCATTCTTCTAAACTCCAGCGACTTGTGGCCCAGTGCCATCAAAAGCTCATCATGGGTCAACCTTCTCATTCCTGGGTTTGTAAACCTCCTCTGGACCCTCTCCAGAGTCAGCACATCCTTCCGCAGATATGGTGCCCAAAATTGCTCACAATATCCCAAATGCGGCCTGACCAGTGCCTCAGCAAAGCATCTCTGTTTTTGTATACAAGCCCTCTCGAAATAAATGCGAGCATTGAGCTTGCTTTCTTTACTATTGATTCAACTTGCAGATTAACTTTTTGGGAATCCTGCACCAGCAATCCCAACACCCTTTGCACCTCCAATTTCTGGATTCTCTCCCCATTTAGTCTACACCTTTATTCCTACTACCAAAATGCCTGACTCCACACTTTGCTCCACTACATTCCATCTGCCACTTCTCTGCCCACTCTCCCAACCTATCCAAGTCCTTCTGCAGAGTCCCTGCTTTCTCTACACTAGCTGCCCCTCCACCTAGTTTCGTATCATCCGCAAACCTCGCCACAAAATCTTCAGTCCCCTCATCCAAATCATTAATATATACCGTGAAGATCAGCGGCTCCAGCACCGCGCCCTGTGGGACTCCGCTAGACACTGGCAGCCAACCAGAAAAGGCCCCCTTTATTGCCACTCTTTGCCTTCTGCCATCCAGCCAACCTGATATCCATGCTAGTATCTGCCCTTTGATACCAAGGGCTCTCGTCTTCGTTAGCAGCCTCCCATGTGGCACCTTGGTCCAGTCGGCATGGACTCGGTGGGCCTGTTTCAGCGATGTACAGTGCCCTCCATAATGTTTGGGACAAAGACCCGTCATTTATTTGCCTCCACGATACTGCCCAATTTGAGATTTGTAATAGAAAAAATCACATGTGGTTAAAGTGCACATTGTCAGATTTTAATAAAGGCAATTTTTATGCATTTTGATTTCACCATGTAGAAATTACAGCAGTGTTTATACATAGTCCCCCATTTCAGGGCACCATAATGTTTTGGACACAGCAATGTCATGTAAATGAAAGTAGTCATGTTTAGTATTTTGTTGCATATCCTTTGCATGCAATGACTGCTTGAAGTCTGCGATTCATGGACATCACCAGTTGCTGGGTGTCTTCTCTGGTGGTGCTCTGCCAGGCCTGTATTGCAGCCATCTTTAGCTTATGCTTGTTTTCGGGGTAGTCCCCTTCAGTTTTCTCCTCAGCATATAAAAGGCATACTCAATTGGGTTCAGATCGGGTGATTGACGTGGCACTCAAGAAATCAAAATGTATAAAAATACCCTTTAATAAAAATCTGACAATGTGCACTTTAACCACATGTGATTTTTTTTCTATTACAAATCTCAAATTGTGGAGTACAGATGCAAATAAATAAATGATGAGTCTTTGTCCCAAACATTATGGAGGGCACTTTATCTCTAAACTAAACTGAACAAAGCACTGACTTTCTGAGTACATGGACCCTCATTTCTGGGCCAGCATTGGTCTGAACTGGGTCTCTGACCTTGTTTAAAAAGTGCAGTTAAGTCATTCATTTACTTTCCTAATGTTGGAGATTAATTTCTAGAGAGGTTGTCCATTAAATTGTTTTGCCAATTTAAAAAAAAGTAATTTAAACCTTATTTGATGATAAAACGTATTATAAACTTTAACTTATCTGAGGATTTATTTCATATTTGTCGACGGTAAGTTGTGGAAAGCCTGCCGGGGCATTTCATTGTCAGAGCTCTGATGCTAAGTTGCCACTTTGATGTAGGACTCCTCATGATCAGGCATCAACGTTTGGCTAGTGGGCCGCATCCAGTATCTCTATTTCCTAAAAAACAAAACTTTTTCCCCGAAGGGTAATGAACTAGAAGAAATTCCTGAGATTCCCGACCAAGATCTGGAGATGGGTATTCTGCCCAAAGAAATCCGCAAATTGGTGGAGAGGAGACGGCAAGTGAAAAGCCTGATGAAACAACCCGACCTAAACCCTGATCTCTACTTGCAGGTAACTATCCATCTCGTCTGTAAACACCGTGACAAAGAAAAAACAAACACTTTAATAGTGCAAAGACAACAATAAATCTCCAAGTCTCTGTAGTTTCTATCTTATTTGGAGGTTGTAGTGTGTAATAGCATGATGGTTGTTGGGAAGAAGCTGTTCCTGAACCCGGAGTTACAGTTTTCAGGCTCCTATGCCTTCTTCCCAAATGCAGGGGTGAAGAAGGATGTGGCCAGGGTGGTGTGGATCTCTGATGATGCTGGCTGCCTTTTTGAGGCATTGACTCCTGTAGATTCCTTCAATGGTGGGGAGGTCAGTACCTGTGATGCACTACCCAGTTTTTCAGTCGTCATTGCTGCGTGTTCAAGTTGCCAAACCAGGCCGCAGCCAGTCAACATGCTCCATCTATACAACTTCAGGACTTTCTGTATGATTGCATCAATGTGCTAGGTCCAGGACAGATCTTCAGAGATATGTATTCCCAGGAATTTGAAGTTGTTTACACTCTCCAACACTGTCCTGCTGACAAACGGTAATGCTTCAGGTAGAATTAAGGGTAATTGATACAAAACCATGTGGACTGGTGGGGTAGATTTGCTAGCTCTTTCAAAGAATGAGTACGGTTATAGACGCAAAATGCTGGAGTAACTCAGCGGAACAGGCAGCATCTCTGGAGAGAAGGAATGGGTGACATTTCAAGTCGACACCCTTCTTCAGACTGAAGAAGTTTGAAGAAGGGTCTCGACCCGAAACGTCACCCATTTCTTCTTTCCAGGGATGCTGCCCGTCCTGCTGAATTACTCCAGCGTTTTGTGTCTATCTTCGATTTAAACCAGCATCTGCAGTTCTTTCCTACACACAAGTACGTTTATGGTGGGCCGGATGGCCTCTGGTATTGAACAATGCAATAAATCCCATTACTGAACTGTAATTACTAATTCAGCAAATTAAAAAGAAAACAGACACAAAATGCTGGAGTAACTCAGCGGGTCAGGCAGCATTTCTGAAGAGAATGGCTGGCTGGATGACGAGATGAATACTCATTCCATTTAACTTGATGGAAGATGCTTAGTTTGACCTTAGATTTTTTTTAGTGTGTTGACAAACAAATGAAATGATAGATGGTTCTTGGACGTGAAAGTTGATTAAAGAGAAGGGAATTTTATTCAGAAAAACATTATTATTATTATTTACAGCAATTTGATTTTTGTCATCTCATGGCTTCTGGTTTAGCTGAAATTCCTTCCTCAGAAGGGTGGGTGTGCGGGGGGGGGGGTGGGGGTCGCATTGAAGTTGGTGTCTTGAAGCATTTTATTTAATCTAAGGCACCATATAAAAGCTGGGGTTTTTCTAGTGTTGCTTTAAAATGCACAAAATTGCACCATTTTAAATATTGCAAGTAACAATAGGTAGCATGGTTTTACCCACAATGGTTCCAGCACTTAAGGGCTTTTTACTTCCTTAAAATCTCCATGCATTTAGTGGCCACTTCTCTCATCTTTGTGGGGGGGTAGGGCATAGCAGATGGAAATCTCATCCATCTGAAGCCTTCAAATTGCCAGGTATTTGCGAGGAATAGAATCCGTTTAAAATTCTGTATTGCCCTCATTTTCCGTCTCCCTATTACAGTAATTTTTAATGAGTACATCACCTCAATTAATGCTAAGCTTTATAATGGCAGGGTCCTCTTCTCTCATTTAATTCTTGACTGACACTAGGGCAGACAGTAAAAACTGAACTGTATCATGGACGGGATTATAATGATACAGAAAAATGTTAGCACGATTACTGCCTTGGTAATGTGACAGTTCTGGGTATATTACTGATTTATCACTTCATAGTCGCATTTTGAGGTGATTTGTCTTTAGGGGGAAAAAAAAACACTGAAACATTTTAATATTTATAATATCGCTTGTCACTCTTGTAGATGTCTCCTTGTTACAAATGTAGCATGTCTTTAGTTTGAAGCCAGAAATGAATTACGCAGTACAAATAGCCTTGTAATTTGTTAATTGTCCTATCGTAATGGCATTAGCAACGATATTGAGGCTCTTCTGGGTTCTTATTTCAGTAATAATAAATACGTATAAGCACTTGGACCCACTACAATTCGCCAACTGCGGCAATAGATCAACAGCGAATGCAATCTCACTGACTCTCCATTCTGCATTGAACCACTTGGACAATAAGAGCATGTACGTCAGGCATTTGTTCAATCAGGCAGTGTGCTCTCTACTGGACACCTGTAGATGTCAGATTGACTGTTCCGCGACTTGCCAAATCTCCTCAAGCTCTGAGGAAGTCAAGGTGTTGACGAGCTTTCTCTGTGATTGCAGCAATGTACTGGATCCAGGACAGATCTGAAGCAATATGCTCGCTTAGCCCCCTGCTCTGCTCTCTCTCTCTCTCTACCCATAACCGTAGCCAGGATTAGATTGAGCACAAGCTTTAAATTTGCCGATGATACCACTATTATTGGGTGAATAATGTACATGATGAGTCATAGTACAGTGGGAGATCAATAACCTGATTGAATGGCTTCAGAACAACAATTGACTTTAGGAAGGGAAAGCCAAGGAGCCACAAATCAGTCTTCATGAACAGGATATTGGTGGACTCTGTTATCAGCTTCAAGTTCCTGGACAAGGATACCTCTGAAGATCTTTTCTGGACCCAACACTTTGATGCAATCTCAAAGAAAGCTCATCATTGTATGTCCGCATAAAGTTGAGGAAATTCGACAGGTCACCGAGTACTTTATTGAACTTCAGGTGTACTGGGGAATACGTACTGACTGCTCCCAGTAACTCAAACGCCCAAAAATAAAGGAGGCGGCAGAAAGTGGTGGATTCCACCATCGAAGAGATCTACAGGATGTCCTGCCACAAAAAGGTGATCTCATCTCACTGCTTCCATCGGGAAGAAGGTGGAGTAGCCTGAGAACTCTGTCCTACTGGTTCAAGCTTCTTCCCATCAACCATCCAGCTTTTGAAACTGCACAACCCTAACCATAACCTTCACTCAGCAACGATTTACTGTGGAATTTGTATAGATTTATTGGGCCAAACACAGGCAGGTAGTACTAGCAAAGGTGGGACAAGTTGGTTGGTGTGGCATGTTGGGCCGAAGGGCCTGTTTTTCCACGCTCTATGACTCTATTGCAGTATTTTGTTTGGTTTGAATACTATAGTCTGGTTACTGAATATTATTGATAATTTATTGTATTAAAATAATATTAACTTGTGTTGCGTTAATATGCCTATACCGCTGCTTTAAGTAAGAATGTCATTGTTGCACCACCGATGCATATAATGGTTAAACACTCTTGATACGTTGTAATTCCAGTTAGGGTGGATGAGACTAAGCACCACTTGACACTGGAGATTAACCTCTCCATTAGCTTCTGAATGATGTTTCAATGTTTAATATTTTTGGACTGTGCTAATGACGTGATTTCTGTTTGCTCCTCCAGTATGACATCAGGCAAAAAGCCCTGAAGCTTACTGCTAATAGTATGTATGGCTGCCTGGGATTTTCCTTCAGTAGATTCTATGCCAAACCACTTGCAGCTTTGGTCACACACAAAGGAAGAGAGGTGGGTATTTCAGTCTTTTTAAAGCAAAATCAGTTTTTAATTAGATTGGAGGTGCATCTAAAGATGTTGCACTGCCAGAGGTGGGTGGTGGAGTCAGAAACAATAATGGCGTTTAAGAGGCTTTTGGATAGGCATGTGGAAATGAGGGAAGTGGAGGGATACAGATTATGTTACGGGCAGATGAGATTAGTTCAGCTAGGCGTCATGTTTGGCACAAACATTGTGGGCCAAAGAGCCCATTCCTGTGCTGTACTGTTCTGTGTTCTATGTGCGACATGCATGCGTATGGTTATTATGGTTACCTCGTTTATATAATGTAAATATTGTGGCATGAATTTCATTGGCAAGTGTCCATTTGATGCATAATCATGCTTTGCTGAATGCCTCTGATGTGTGAGGGAGGGGCGGGGGCGGGGGGGGGGGTTCAATGCCGCATTGAAATTTAATCTATTTGAGTAAATTGCTGAATTATTACCTGTATTAAGGCTCATGGTCTTTTTCCCAGGTTGGAAATGCCAAACACTGGAGAGCATAGCTTTAAGATCACAGGGGCAAAGTTTAAAGAAGATGTACGGGACAAGATTTTTACACGGGGTTTTGGGTGCCTGGAACTTAATCCAGGAATGATGGTGGAGGCAGAAACAATAGTTGCCTTTAAGAGGGTTTGGGGTAGGCACATGGATATGCAGGGAATGATGTGATATGGATCACGTGCAGGCAGAGGAGTTGAGTTCGACGGCATCGTGTTCGGCATTGACATTGTGGGCCAAAGGGCCCATTCCTGTACTGTATTGTTTTGTGTTCTATGTTCATGCATATTATTAGATAGCACCTCCATTTTTTATTAACAAAATAGCCATGCTAACTAAGATCACAGCAGATGTCCTATTCAGAAAGATCTCAGCTAATGTCCTACTTTCTTTCAATTCAAAGTTCATTTTAGCATTGATTTGGTTCATAAAATCATTCTTCTGATAGACTGCAAATTAACCAGCCATTTGAACCCATGTTTCACAGTTTATATTTTTATAATGTTTGTATTTTCAAATCATGTTTCTTTTTTTACTCATGCAGTACAATTGCAAATTTTTTTGCAAGTTTATTTTGTATATTTTAAAGCCATTTCTGAGATGAGTGATATTTAGTTTCTTGGTGTGGAGATCCTAGATGGCATGTGTAGCTCCAACCGCAGTCTGTTCAATGGCTTGATATGCTTCATTGCTCCACAAATCTATAGATGTACGGAACTGTAGGTGCTGGTTTAAAGATAGGTCTAGACCAGAAACATCACCTATCCATGTTAATGTGAAGGAGGATCCCAACCCAGAATGTCACCTATCCATGTTCTTCAGAGATGTTGCCTGATCTGCTGAGTTACTCCAGCACTTTGTCTTTTTTTCCCATACAAATCTATAGTTTTTGCTTCCTCATAACCTTGTGCTCATTACAATTGATCACTTTTCGTGTTGCTGGAACAGCAGAGAAGAGTGATGTTCCCCAGGGCCTCAGCCAGGTGTTGATCATTGGTCCCTTGTATTTGAGGTGTTGAGGTGCCTTAGGCGTTAACCTTCCCTTCCCAAAATATGCTTCTTATTTTCATTGGGGAATGGACTTAATATCTCTGACATTGGCGCTGTTACATCAGTCTAGAAATGAAGAGCTACAATAGTTGCGTGCCCTCCTTGATGGATGGTTTAGATGAAGTCTGATGGTCTGGAGGTGATGCTTTGTGATAGAATTGACGGGAACGAGAATGAGATGTTATTCTGAGGTAATAACATTAAGTCATGGAGTCATACAGTGTGGAAACAAGCCCTTCGACCCAACTTGTTCACACCGACCAGCATGCCCCATCTACACTTGTCCCATCTGCCTACATTTGGCCCATATCCTTCTAAACCTGTCCTATCCATGTTCATGTCCGACAGATTTGTATAGATTTCCTTTGCCCTGAACACATTTGCCTCTGGTCTGGAGTTGGGACATGAGGAACACAAAAACCTAGACAGTACTGATGGAGTACTGCCACAATTTCCTTCTATGTTGCAATAGTTATTAAAACAGCCACTCGAAGTTCAGCATGTCGTGGAATATAAATCCAGGATGGTTATATATCCAGATTGCGAGAATATATCTTGCAATCTATTTTTGTTTTGGGCAGAATATTGCTGTATGGACTGTAATAAAGGCAGATGATGCCTTTATTACAGAGGGGGGGGGGGGGGGGTGAAGGAGAGGGTGCTGCACCAATGTCGGAGATGTTTAGGCCCAACGGGTCCACTTGGTCTAGTATTCTATTAAACCTTCTGTCGTGCTGTTCTTTATCCGGCTGTAAGGAGATCAAACTACATAGACACAAAAAGCTGGAGTAATTCTGCTGGTCAGGCAGCATCTCAGGAGAAAAGAAATGGGTAATGTTTTGGGTCAAGGTCCTTCTTCAAACTGAAGGAGAACTGAGTGTGCAGAAGGGTCTCCACCCCAAATGTCACCCATTCCTTTTCTCCAGAGATGCTGCCTGACCCACTGTGTTACTCCAGCTTTTTATGTCTATCTTCGGTTTAAACCGGCATCTGCAGTTTCTTCCGACTCAAACTGTACAGTTGCTTTAGACAGACAGTTGCTTTGTCAGACCCACATGATTGCAGCAAAACTTTCGTATTCTTGCTACTAATGCACCTTCGTAGTTTGTGCATCTGTCTGTTCTATTTGTGACTTGTCTGTAATTCCCTCTGAATGTTAAAATCTGTTAGTATTTCTCTTCTCAGTGTTACAGCAAGATACAACAACGAAAGAGTCCTTTGGCCCAGTGAGTCCATGCTAACTATCCAGCAGCTGTGTTTCATGCTAATCCTACACCAATCCTTTCTCGTGCTCTTTATCTGTCTTTTAATTAATTTTGCTTTTTCATTCTTCCTTGTCAGAGGAATAATTTCTTGCTCTGTCTCTGTCATCCTCTTGCCTAGTTACCTTTTTCTGCAAAGAGATGCACTCGGGTTACGAGGTTATGTCCTCACAACTTTCTTTCCCATTTGCTCTGCTCCCTATTGTTCGTTAGCTTTAATGTGTCACAGTTATTATTCGCACTACTCTCATTGATCCACTATGTGAATAACTGAGGCCCCAAGCACCACTTCTTCTGGAACTTCATTACACTACCCAATCGTTGGTGGTGAAGTTATTTTAACATATTTGCCATTAAAAATGATTGCAAGTGCCTTGAAGGCAGCCACTTCTTTCACTTGCCTTTCTCTTTATGCACGCACATAAAATGCTTACAATTGTTTCCCAGTTTGTAGTACAATGTTCAAAATTACATAAGGTGTTTCTGCGAGACTGATTGGAGCTTAAATTGTGGCTTAAAGTTTCATGATGGAAAACATGGTTTTTTTAAAGAGTATTTTAAAATCCTTGTGAATGGTGTGATAAGGATTTGATTTTCATACACTGCAAAGCATGGAATCAGTTGAGCTTAAAGGAGGAGGTCATTGAGAAATAGATGAGAAGGAATTTCTTTAGCCAGTGGGTGGTGAATCTGGAATTTATTGCCACAAACGGCGGTGGAGGCCAATTTATTGGGCATTTTGAAAGCGGAGATTAATAGGTTCTTGATTAGTGAAGGTGTCAAAGGTGATGGGGAGAAAGCAGGAGAATGGGGTTGAGGGGGAAAAAATAGATCAGCCATGATTGAATGGCAGAGCAGACTTGATGAGCCGAATGGCCTAATTCTGCCTTTTGTCTAATGAAGCTCTTAATTTGGACAGCTGAATTTTGAGAATGTTGATGCAAAATGAAATTGGGAGATTTCTTCGAGTGATGTTACAGATCTTTGACCCACAAGCAACGTGTCTGAGGCCTTTCCAAGCAGTAGAAGCAAATTAAGTGTCATCCAGAACGTATGTGCTGGGAGTTCTTGGTTGAATATTCTTGACCTTGGTTGAATATTTTTTAAGCCTTTCCAGGTATAAAATTACCTTATTATTTACTAACTAGCCCAGGTGAATGGTGATGGAGGGGAAGTGTTGAGGGGCTGCATGACTGAACATCATGTTCCATTTATATTTATCCATGGTCCTAATTGGAGTAATTATAAGATGGCTTGGAAAGGCCTTGGTCTCACACTTGTCAGTTTACAGGCACACAACGTACAGTGGTTGTTGTGATCTGCCAATATTTCCTCAGTTCAGAATCGCCCAGATCTCGGGTGGAGTCATATACCTTGGAAACAGGCCCAACTTGCCCACACCGTCCAACGTGTTCCATCTGTGCTAATTCCACCTGACTGCGTTTGGCCCTTATCCTGCTAAACCAGTCCTTTCCATGTACCTGTCAAAATGATTGTGTGTGTGTGTAATGCTGGTCTTGAACGAATTTCTGAGAATCGAGTGGGATTATGTGAAATACATTTGCCTGATGCTATGGGAGGTAGAAAGAGTGAACCCACGTTCATCATTAATGCAGTCTTCCCCAGTGACCTGCTTCATTCAGTGCATGACTGATTGTACATCGGCTACTTGAAAAACCCTTTCTACGTGTATTTTGAAATTTCCTTTAATCTTGGAAATGTGTGTGTGGAATCATTTTGTGTAGTTAAGAGGTCTTAACTTCATTTGATTGGGTGAGAGCGAGGATTACACTTGACTGATTTAAATGGTTTTGATGCTTGGATTAATGAATAGGTCAATTTTTGACTTTGATTTGGTGATATAATTATTTTTTAATGCTTCTAATTTGATTATTTGGAGAAGGTTATTGCTTGGACTCGAAGCCAAGCAGATGTGGTGCCACCAGATGGCACCATATACTATAGAATGTTTTACATGGAGCAAAGTTGTGCCATTGTGTAACTCTGAGGTGTTTTGGGCATCATCCCAATCAGCTTTCATAACCAGTCGAGCTGTCTGATTACTGTCTTAAAAAACTGTTGTGAATTTAGTTGTAGCAAAAATTTCAGCACTTCATTGCAAAACGCAGTACACTTCATCTTTCAAGCACTTTTTAGTTGTTTTATTTATAGATTAGAAGCACTTCACTGACTTCGATAAAACCTTGTCTTGCTTCATTATAGTCTTAGAGCTCAATATTGAGTCATTCCAATTCCATTAAAGTGCTCCAAAATGGTTGTGCTTTCAGTTTGTTGATAAACGTCTTTGATTTTTTTTTTCTCTTTCTAATTTTGTAATGCTCTGCTCTTGAAAATGGTGGAAAAATGGATCAAAATTACATTGAATGATACGGGTACATGATTTTGAGTCTTGAATGTTGTTCCATTTCACTTATTATAAGTCTGATTTGTTTACACTGTTGAACCTTTGTTGGTTGTGATGTAAATATAAGTCTGATTTGTTTGTACTGTTGAACCTTTGTTGGTTGTTTGTGATGTAAAGGGCAGTTCCATGAACTGCTCCAATCTTTGAAACATCTTGCCCACTGGAGGTGAATACAATTCATTTTCCATGAATGATATTAAGCATGCAAGTGGAAGTAAAATAGGAGGAGGTTAAATATTCCATCAAGAGAACAAATTGTCAAAGTGGGATTTAAGCCTTTTTTTTCCACAGCGGAGAAAATATTCTGTCTCATGCTTATCACAGCAGAATAGATTTTCCTACTTTTAAATGTTTGAGTCAAGCTGATAAATGTTCACGTCTGCGCTTTAAAAATCTTGAGTTTGCAGAACATTTTCTGAACAACTGCTGATTGTGTTTAAGTAAAATCTCTCCTCCCTATGTTGCATGGTTCCATGGGCTGAAGGGCTGCTAGATGGATCCCATTCCATGATCTCACTGGGTGGAGTAGGATCAACTACCTCCTCTGTCATCTATATATTAAAACTTTTGTTTCTTTGTTCCTGAACTACAGCCAAAACGGTACACGATAGCGTGACAATTTTAGGCCCACCTTACTCACCGTCGTCTCTTTGGTGTTAATGGAAGAGGTTTCATTGAAATCGGCGTTATATTTTTAGTTATTCACATTTTAAAGTTTAAATCTATCTCTTCGGGAGGGAGGGGGAAGGGGAGGGAGGGAGGGGTGGAGGAGGGAGGATAAAGGGGATGGAGTGGGGAGTGGGGGGGGAGATGGGGAAAGGGGGGAGGGGGGAAGAGAGGAGGGGGGAAGAGAGGGTACTGCACCAATGCAGGAGAGGTTTGGGCCCAACGGGTCCACTTGGTTCAGTAAGATCATGTGATCGGAGCAGAATTTGGCCATTCGGCCCATCAAGTTTACGCCATTCAATCATGGCTGATCAATCTCTTCCCCCCCCCCCCAGCCCCATTCTCCTGCCTTCTCCCCAGAACCTCGACACTCGTACTAATCAAGAATCATCTATCTCTGCATTTAATATATCCACTGACTGCCTCTAGAGCCTTGAGTGCAGGTTTAAAAAGAGGGCAAACAGCAGGTTAGCAGTCTTTGAGTGCAGGTCGGACAAAGCAGCAGCGAGAACGACCGTTGGCTGGACTTGGTGAGTCACAGGTAGAGCAGGTATAAAAATGGTGCAAACGGCACTTTAGCAGTCTTTGTGTGCAGGTCGGGCAAAGCACATACCTTCTAGCTCATCAGAGAAAGGAAGTTCAGGAGTGAGTGTGGGGATTGGCTGAACAATTAGATTGGAAGATTAGTAAATTGGACAATTAGTCAATTTAGCATCTGATATAAGCAAGGCTTGCTCAAGGGGTGTGGCTCTGTTGAGGGAAGTGCCCTGTGAGTAAAGTGCGAGTCTTTGGCTGCGAGTCTTTGGCGAGGAGGCTGAGGGAGGACGCCACACCAAACGCTGGAGAGGGAGAGACGAACGAAGGAAATGCCAAGCAAGCTGATTCAGTGTGATGCTTGCAGGATGTGGGAGGTCAAGGACACTGCTGGTGCCTCTGGCTGCTACCAGTGTGACAAGTGTATCCAGGTACAGCTCCTGAAGGACCGTGTTGGGGAACTGGAGAAGCAAGTGGATGACCTCGGGTTCGTCCGAGAAACGGAGTCGTTCCTCGACAAGTCCTACAGTGAGATTGTTACACCAAAGGTACTGGAAGAGAGAAGGTGGGTGACGGTGAGAAAAGGAAGGAAACTTGGAGTGCAAAGGTCCCCGGGCGTTGTGCCTCTTGAGAACAGGTTCACCCACTTGGAAGCTGTCGGGGAAGAAGACGTTACCACACTGAGCGGCAGACTGGTTTGCGAAGCAAAAAGTGCTGTTGAGCCAAAACCAAAGAGGCCGATGTCAGGCAACACCGTGGTAGTAGGAGACTCCATTGTGAGAGGTACGGACAGGGGTTTCTGCGGCAACAGACGGGTTTCGAGGATGGTGTGCTGCCTCCCTGGTGCCAGGATCCAGGATGTCACGGACAGAGTGCAGGAAATCCTCAAGGGCGATGGTGAACAGCCGGAAGTGGTAGTGCATGTTGGCACAAACGATGTCGGAAAGAAGAGGATGAATATTCTGCAGCGAGACTTTAGAGAGCTCGGAAAAGTGCTGAAAAGCAGGACCTCCAGGGAGGTTATCTCCGGTTTGCTTCCAGTGCCTCGTGCTGACGAGAGCAGGAACAGGGAGATACACAACCTGAATGTGTGACTGAGGAAATGGTGCAGGGGGCAGGGATTTAGATTCTTAGATCACTGGGATCTGTTTTGGGGTAAGGGGGAATTGTACAAAAGGGACGGATTGCACCTTAACAGGTGGGGGACCAGCATTCTGGCAGGCTGGTTTGCCACTGCTACACGGGTGGTTTTAAACTAAATAAAGGGGGGGGGGGGGTCAAATGGGATAATCAAGGATGGAGTTAAAGGGAAAGAGAGTAAAGGGATAGTTAATGACCCCAGAATTAACGGGAAGGAAAGCTCACAAAGGGATAGGAGAGTATGGCCAAGTGTAATAGGGATCGATGTGAAGGGTGAGATGAGTAAGGAATTGAAAATATTGTATATGAATGCGCAAAGTATAAGAAGTAAAGTAGATGTGCTTGAGGCTCAGTTAGAGGTTGGTAGATATGACATTGTGGGGATTACAGAGACGTGGCTGCAGGAGGATTGGGCCTGGGAACTTAATATTCAGGGTTATACATCCTATAGAAAGGACAGGCAGGTGGGCAGAGGCGGTGGGGTAGTCTGCTGGTGAGGGACGAAATTCAGTCCCTTGCGAGGGAAGACATAAGGACTGACGAGGTAGAGTCACTGTGGATTGAGTTGAGGAATTGTAAAGGCAAGAAGACACTAATTGGTGTTATCTGCAGACCCCCAAATGGTAGCCCGGATGTAGGGTGTAAGATGCAGCAGGAGTTAAAACTGGCATGAAAGAAAGGTAATGCCACTGTGGTGATGGGCGATTTCAATATGCAGGTAGACTGGGAAAATCAGGTTGGTTCTGGACCCCAAGAAAGAGAGTTTGTAGAGTGCCTCCGAGATTGATACTTAGAGGAGCTTGTAATGGAGCCTACCAGAGAAAAGGCAATTCTGGATTTAGTGTTGTCCAATGAACCAGATTTGATGAGAACTCGAGGTAAAGGAACTGCTTGGATCATAATATGATTAGTTTTAATCTGCAATTTGAGAAGGAGAAGGTTAAGTCAGAAGTGTCAGTTTTGCAGTTGAACAAAGGGGACTATGAAGGGACTATGTGCCTTTGTTTAAAAAAGGTTCTAAAAGTAAACCTAGCAATTATAGACCTGTTAGTTTGACGTCTGTGGTGGGAAAATTAATGGAAAAGATACTTGGGGACAATATATATAATTATTTGGATAAACAAGGCCTGATTAGAAACAGTCAACATGGATTTGTGCCTGGAAGGTCATGTTTGACTAATCTTGAATTTTTTGAAGAGGTTACCAGGGAAATTGATAAGGGCAAGGCTGTGGATGTTGTCTATATGGACTTCAGTAAGGCATTTGACAAGGTTCCACATGGAAGGTTGATTAAGAAGGTTAAATCGTTGGGTATTAATAGTGAGGTTGCAAGATGGATTCAACAATGGCTGAATGGGAGATACCAGAGGGTAATGGTTGACAATTGTATGTCAGGTTGGAGGCCAGTGTCTAGTGGAGTACCCCAAGGATCTGTGTTGGGTCCACTGTTGTTTGTCATTTACATTAATGATCTGGATGATGGTGTGGCAAATTGGATTAGTAAATATGCAGATGATACTAAAATAGGTGGTGTAGTTAATAATGAAGTAGAGTTTCAAAGTCTACAGAGAGACTTGGGCCTTTTGGAAGGGTGGGCTGAAAGATGGCAGATGGAGTTTAATGCTGATAAGTGTGAGGTGCTGCATTTTGGTAGGACAAATCAAAATAGGACGTACAGGGTAAATGGTAGGGAATTGAGGAATGCAGTGGAACAGAGGGATCTGGGAATAACTGTGCATTGTTCCCTGAAGGTGGAATCTCATGTGGATAGGGTGGTGAAGAAGGCGTTTGGTATGCTTGCCTTTATAAATCAGAGCATCGAATATAGAAGTTGGGATGTAATGTTAAAATTGTACAGGGGATTGGTGAGGCCGAATCTGGAGTATGGTGTGCAGTTCTGGTCGCCAAATTATAGGAAGGATGTCGACAAAATGGAGAGGGTACAGAGGAGATTTACTAGAATGTTGCCAGGGTTTCAGCACTTAAGCTACAGAGAGAGGTTGAACAGGTTGGGTCTTTATTCTTTGGAGCATAGAAGGTTGAGGGGGGACTTGATAGAGGTTTTTAAAATTTTAAGAGGAACGGACAGAGTTGACGTGGGTAGGCTTTTCCCTTTGAGAGTGGGGAAGATTCCAAGAAGGGGACATAGCTTCAGAATTGAGGGACAAAAGTTTAGGGGTAACATGAGGGGTAACTTCTTTACTCAGAGGGTGGTGGCTGTATGGAATGGGCTTCCGGTGGAAGTGGTGGAGGCAGGCTCGATTTTATTATTTAAGAGTAAATTGGATAGGTATATGGGTAAGAGGGGATTGGAGGGTTATGGTCTGAGAGCAGGTAGATGGGACTAGGTCAGAGAGAGTGGTCGGCGTGGACTGGTAGGGCCGAATGGGCCTGTTTCCGTGCTGTAGTTGTTGTATGGTTAAAGGATCTGGCCAAGGTGACTGGAAAGGGATCCTAGCAGGATTGACGGTGGAACAGCAATGGCAGGAATTTCTGGACATAATCCGGAAGATGCAGGATCATTTCATTCCAAAAAGGAAGAAAGATTCTAAGGGGAGTAGGAGGCAACCCTGGCTGACAAGGGAAGTAGGGATGGAATAAAACTAAAAGAAAAGATATATAACACAGCAAAGAGTAGCCGGAAGCCAGAGAATTGGGAAACTTTCATAGGACAACAGAAGGTAACAATACGGGCTGAAAAGATGAAGTACGAGGGGAAGCTGGCCAAGAATATAAAGGACAGTAAAAGCTGCTTTAGATATGTTGAGAGAAAAAGAGTAGCAAAGTCAAATGTGGGTCCCTTGAAGGCAGACACGGGTGAAATTATTATGGGTAACAAGGAAATGGCAGAATAATTGAGCAGGTACTAAGGATCTGTCTTCACTAAGGAAGACACAAAGAATCTCCCAGATATACTGGAGGACAGAGGATCTAGGGGGGTAGAGGAACTGAAAGAAATTTTCATTAGGCGAGAAATAGTATTGGGCAGACTAATGGGACTGAAGGATGATAAATCCCATGGGCCTGATGGTCTGCATCCCAGGGTCCTCAGGGAGGTGGCTCTAGAAATAGTGGACGCATTGGTGATCATTTTCCAATTTTCAATAGATTCAGGAGCAGTTCCTGTGGATTGGAGGATAGCTAATGTTATCCCACTTTTCAAGAAAGGAGCGAGAGAGAAAACAGGGAATTACAGACCAGTTAGTCTGACGTCGGTGGTGGGAAAGATGCTGGAGTCAATTATTAAAGAGGTAATAACAGTGCATTTGGATAGCAGTAAAAGGATAAGTCCAAGTCAGCATGGATTTATGAAAGGGAAATCATGCTTGACTAATCTTCTGGAATTTTTTGAGGACGTGACAAGTACAATGGATGAAGGGGAGCCAGTGGATGTAGTGTATCTAGACTTCCAGAAAGCCTTTGATAAGGTCCCGCACGGGAGATTGGTGACCAAAATTAGAGCACATGGTATTGGGGGTAGGGTGTTGACATGGATAGAAAAGTGGTTGGCAGACAGGAAGCAAAGAGTAGGAGTAAACGGGTCCTTTTCAGAATGGCAGGCAGTGGCGAGTGGAGTGCCGCAAGGCTCGGTGTTGGGGCCGCAAATATTTACCATATAAGTTAATGATTTGGAAGAGGGAATTAGAAGCAACACTAGCAAGTTTGCGGATGACACAAAGCTGGGTGGCAATGTAAACTGTGAGGAGGATGTTAGGAGGTTGCAGGGTGACCTGGACAGGTTGAGTGAGTGGGCAGATGTGTGGCAGATGCAGTATAATATCGATAAATGTGAGGTTATCCACTTTAGCGGCAGAAACAAGGAGGCAGATTATTATCTCAATGGTGTTAGGTTAGGTAAGGGGGAGGTGCAGCGAGACCTGGGTGTCCTTGTACACCAGTCACTGAAGGTTGGCATGCAGGTACAGCAGGCAGCGAAGAAAGCTAATGGAATGTTGGCCTTCATAACAAGAGGATTTCAGTATAGGAGTAAAGAGGTTCTACTACAGTTGTATAGGGCCCTGGTAAGACCACATCTGGAGTATTGTGTACAGTTTTGGTCTCCTAATTTGAGGAAGGACATCCTTGTAATTGAGGCAGTGTAGCGTAGGTTCATGAGATTGATCCCTGGGATGGCGGGACTGACATGTGAGGAAAGATTGAAAAGACTGGGCTTATATTCACTGGAGTTTAGAAGGATGAGAGGGGATCTTATAGAAACATATAAAATTGTAAAAGGACTGGACAAGCTAGATGCAGGAAAAATGTTCCCAATGTTGGGCGAGTCCAGAACTAGCGGCCACAGTCTTAGAATAAAGGGGAGGCCATTTAAAACTGAGGTGAGAAAAAACGTTTTCACCAGAGAGTTGTGCATTTGTGGAATTCTCTGCCACAGAGGGCAGTGGAGGCCAAATCACTGGATGGATTTAAGAGAGAGTTAGATAGAGCTCTAGGGGCTAGTGGAATCAAGGGATATGGGGAGAAGGCAGGCACGGGTTATTGATTGGGGACGATCAGCCATGATCACAATGAATGGCGGTGCTGGCTCGAATGGCCTCCTCCTGCACCTATTTTCTATGTTTCTATGTCTAGTTAGCAGTTCTGTGGGGTTTTATTATAGTGTATTATGCCTTATGCATTCATTTTCATTTAAATTCAATCCAATTTTTGATTTGCAGGTTGTTTCAATAAAGGGATGCTAGGCTAGGATTTTTCTTTACTCAATGTTGGATTTTTTTAAATTTTGTTGATCAAAAGTTGATTTGGGCTTTAATTGTGTAATGGAATATATCACACTCCTCTCCAGTTAATCTGACCTTATTTGAGAGCTCTCTCTGTGATGGGTCCAGTGTTAACAAGAGTTCCATATCGCTACAAGGCAGCAGTTCCAATTATTGGTCGGTGCAGACCAAGTCTTAGTTAGAAAAACATTTATTTATTGGTGATGTTTGACCACTAGACCGCACCGTCTCTCAGGGAAGCGTGCATTTTGTGGAACCAATTAACTGAAGCATTGCCACAAGATTGAAGCTATTAAATGAAATGGTTGAAAGTGAGACTTCAAATTTCACATGTTTGTTACGGTAGGGAAATTTAACACCATTGGTGACCACGTATGATTTATAGCTGGGAAGATTATCTTGCTAAAGTTAAGTGTATTCAGTGCATACATGTTCACATCCTTGATTTGCTTTCTGTACCGTTTTTGTGTCAGCTCAGAGCTTTAAGCTGATGCTTAAAATCGAGACGTTTTCTGAAATTACCGTGGTCATTTTCCTAGTTGTGAGAGGCTGGGTATTGCATTTTGCACCAGGTAGAAATCCATGACATCAGATAGTAAAAGGTTGGAAACTGTTGTTTTTTGTTAAAGGTTGGGGGGTGAAACTGTTAAGTTATTAAATACTAGTCACCTCACAGCAAATTGCATTGAAAAAACAGTATGTGGTCTAATTGGGTTGAAATTACTATCTACTTCAGACAACTTTGTGAGGGTTGCATAGAAACTGGTAATGGAATCATCACACTACAATTGTGAAAAAATAATTTGTACAGACATTTAACTGCTGTAACAGGTGTAATTAATTTATCTTCAAGTCAGATTGTTTTATTGGAAATTGTTGCAAAGCCCAAATAACTAGGTGCACAGTAATTTTTTTAAGCGACTTGGATTATAAGAATGTGTTTTTCTCCACTTTTCTTAGGTTCGACACTGATCCGTTCCTCAATGTCCATGTTCCGCCCAGTCTAATTTTTGTCCTTGTAATCAAGCTGTTCAATTGTGATTTGCACATGTCAGCTGTAAAAATATAAGAATGTGAAATGAATAATTTATTTTGGCAGACAATGATTCCTATATATTTAGAAAATAAAGTAAAGAAACCAAATAGTTCTAAAGGGTATTAGTTTCTGAACAAAACTTTTGAAAGCTTAACATTTTTTGGTAGTTATTTAATTTATCTAATCTCAATGGAACATGGGAACATGGAACATGGGAGCCAGGTGAAGATGGATGTTTTTGTATGTGTGTAGTTTTCCAGTTTTTTATTTCTTCCCCCACCCAGCCTTCCCATCATCACCTGTGTTATTGACAGCCAGCAATCTGTGCTGTACACGATGTCGAAACAAAGACCTTCAGATGCTGCTTTACGTAAAAGGACAAAGTGCTGAAGTAACTCAGCATTTCGGGCAGCATCTCTGTAGAACATGGATAGGTGACGGGAAGAAGTGTCCTGACCTGAAACGTCATCTATCCATGTACTCCATAGATGCTGTCTGACCCGCTGAGTTACTCCTGCACTTTGGGTTCTTTTGTTTTTAAAAGTTAGTTGCTTGACTTATCTGATGGATTTGAGCAGATCACCTCAGTTCTATGAAAGGTGAAATTCTGACCTGATCACACTGGCTAACTACATCTAGATTGTTGTAGTTGCGAAGCTCAAAGCAGGTTCTCTTCATGCTGAAGGTGTGGTGGAATCGTGACTCGACTGCGTGGACTGAAGATAAAAACAAGGAATGATGGAGTAACCTGTTGTTGCTTCAATAAGATTAGCCGACAGTTGTGAACTACCTTGAAAGAGACAGCATGTCCCACTGTGTTTCAGAGCCCTATTAACAAAATCTTTATCTTGCACTAAACGTTATTCCCTTTGATGGGCCGAATGGCATAATTCTACTCCTATCACTTATGACCTTATGATCCTTTAGCATGTATCTGGGCACAGGACGGCTCGATTGTGATCGTGTTTTGTCTTTCCGCTGACTGATCAGCATGCAACAAAAAGCTTTTCACTGTACCTTGGTAAACGTGGCAATAAGCTAAATGAAACTTAAAAGGGAAGAGATGTTTGGATAGTTTTCAAAATCTGGGACCTGAAGAGTGTCTTAAAATGGGGTAACAAGGAAAAGGGCTAGAATTGGAAGTCTGGAGTCCCTATCCTGGGCATAGACACCTTTAGATGATTGAGGCTGAGAACATTGTCTGACCGTAGACAGGAGAAACACTATTTCCATTGTGCTCTCATCTATATCGTTGAGACTCTGCCTTGATCGTGTTTAATACCCTGTTGCTTGACAATTGAACCACTGAGGTGCATTTAAAATGATCCTGACATTAATCTGAGTTTCTTTATTGTTCCAACGTGTGATATCTGGAAAAAGGGCACCATTTTGAATTTTGCAGCTGTTTCAACTCCGTTTCATTGCTGAATTTCACAGTTGGGTTTGAAAAATTTCCTCCTTGGTTTCAAATTTAGCTGTTCCTCTCAGCTGAAGGTCATGTTAAAAAGACTCTCATGCTATCAGGGAATGGAATTCTGTCAGTGAAGAATAATGGTTATAAGGATCATTTGGCTAAGATTCTCAGCATCGTTGGGTTATTCCTTCCTCAACCGCAGTCTTCCCCCACATTTCATGTTGTCTGCTCACATAACCTGTTCAAAGATTCTTTACTAAACTCAACAAACACTGTTGCCACTCGGGCATGTGGAGCATGCAAGGCAGCAGATTATCGCAATTATCTGGTTTTGTTCAACACTTGACTCAACTTCAGCACTATTATGTTGACATACTTCAAAGCTGTACTCTTGCGTATCTGTTGTTCTGAAAGGTTATTAATAGTTATTTTTCTCTGAATTGCATTAGTCGGTAGCTCCCTTTAACGAGTGCAAATTAATTCTGTATGTTACACAATGGACAGCTGGGGTGTCAAGTGCCTAAGTTTATGAGAATAACTTACCCTTGTTTTCTGTCATTGCCAAGGTATTGATGGTTTAATGTGAAGGAGAAAATGTATTCTAGGAAAGTTGGATTTAGGATGCAGATATTACCTTCAATTAGCAATTGCTGTTCTCATTCCATAATTAGCTTGGGACATGTCTGTGTTCTTGAGGTTAAAGTGCTGCACTCTGGTGTATTCAGAGACTGAGTGTCAAAGGCTGTTTGCCTGTTCTGGTATGTTTTTGAGTAGTAAAATGTATATAGAATCAAGTTGTGTCTCTTCAGGGAAGACTTTATGGACTCAACGTATCAGCGTTATGACAATAGACAATAGGTGCAGGAGTAGGCCTTTCGGCCCTTCGAGCCAGCAATGTGATCATGGCCGATCATTCACAATCAGTACCCCGTTCCTGCCCTCTCCCCATACCTCCTGACTCCGCTATCATTAAGACCCCTATCTAACTCTCTCTTGAAAGCATCTGGAGAATTGGCCTCCACTGCCTTCTGAGGCAGAGAATTCCACAGATTTACAACTCTCTGACTGAAAAAGTTTTTCCTCATCTCCGTTCTAAATGGCCTACCCCTTATTCTTAAACTGTGGCCCCTGGTTCTGGACTCCCCCAACATTACGAACATGTTTCCTGCCTCTAGCATGTCCAATCCCTTATTAATCTTATGTTTCAGTAAGATCCCCTCTCATCCTTCTAAATTCCAGTGTATACAAGCCTAGTCCCTCCAGTCTTTCAACATATGACAGTCCCGCCATTCCGGGAATTAACCTAGTGAACCTACGCTGCACTCCCTCAATAGCAAGAATGTCCTTCCTCAAATTTGGAGACCAAAACTGCACACAGTACTCCTGGTGCGGTCTCACTAGGGCCCTGTACAACTGCAGAAGGACCTCTTTGCTCCTATACTCAACTCCTCTTGTCATAAATGACAACATGCCATTAGCTTTCTTCACTGCCTGCTGTACCTGCACGCTTACTTTAAGTGACTGATGAGGAAGGACACCCAGATCTCTTTGAACTTCCCCAATCCCTAATTTGACACCATTCAGATAATAATCTGCCTTCCTGTTCTTATCACCAAAGTGGATAACTTCACATTTATCCATATTAAACTGCATCTGCCATGCATCTGCCCACTCACACAACCTGTCCAAGTCACCCTGCATCCTCATAGCATCCTCCTCACAATTCACACTGCCGCCCAGCAAATTTGCTAATATTACTTTTAATCCCCATCTAAGTCATTAATGTATATTGTAACTAGCTGCGGTCCCAGCACCGAGCCTTGCGGTACCCCACTAGTCACTGCCTGCCATTCTGAAAGGGACCCGTTAATCCCTACTCTTTGTTTCCTGTCTGCCAACCAATTTTCTATCCATGAGGAAATCTTATGAGGGAAGATAATTTGGGAAAGCTGTATAAAACATAGAAAGCGGAATGGTACAGCACTGAAACTGCCCTTCGGCCTGCAATTCTTGGGCCGATCATGATGCCAAGTTGAACTGATCCCATCTGCCTGTACATGATCCATATCCTTCTATTACATGCACTTCCATCTGCCTATCTAAAAGCCTTTCTCAAAGTGCCACTATCATATCTGCCTCCACCAGCACTCCTGGCAATGCGTTTCACACCCCCACAAACCCGTGTAACCCTATATGTGGTGTTCAAAATAGTTCATTGGTCATCTGAAACAAGTTTGATAAAAAAATATTTTGACGACGCCACTATTTATGATGACCTGGGTGGAACGCCATCATATCGTGCTGCCCTGTTTCCAGTGATTTCACACTTGCCAATATACATAGTTGTGTTTGTATGCACAGTACCTCATATTTCACTTGGGCAGCTTACAACCCAGTGGTATGAATATTAACTTCTCTAGCTTCAAGTAGCCCTTGCTTTCCCTCTCTCTCCATCCCTCCCTCATCCTAGTTCTCCGACCAGTCGACTGTCCACCCGATGGTTCATTGTCACCTTCCCCTCACTAGCAATGATCTATTCTAAATTTTCCTTGAGCTTTGTCCCATTTGATGTCTTGTTTTCACACCTTACCCTTCCATATCTCTGTCCCTCCCTGTCCCCTGACTCTCATTCTGAAGAAGGGTAGCGACCCAAAACATCACCCATTCCTTCTATCCGGAGATGCTTCCTGTCCTGCTGAGTTACTCCAGCATTTGTGTCTATCATCAACCAATGAAATATTGCAGTGCTATCTCATTGATTGTGATTTAGATTGATCAGAGTCAGGCGTCTGCTGTCTATTAAAGCTACTCGCCTTCTCTTGATTTGGTCTTTCGATTAAATAAGTAAATGTTTTAACTTTAATGCTTGTCGGTGGTAATGATTAATAAATGAGCTGGCCATTTTTTTTAATGAATCTGTGACTGCGGGCATTAGCACATAGTAAGAGGCTGGTTTCCTGAAACTACCATTATCTTTCAATTGTAACGACAGCTGGAACATGAGACCTCAATTTAATCTAAAGCACTTGACTCAGTTCCACCATGTAGTGGAAGCTTTTGTTGTCAGGGTAAACCATGGATTTTCCACGTATCAGTGTGGTGTGAATCCTTTCAAATAAAATGCAGTGTAGCATGTATTTTTCTTCTCATAATACTCTTCCAAATTGTTAGCCTGCATGCTGCCTGACTTAAAATATCCAGTTTAAGTTAATTTTCTAATATTAAAACTAACCTCTTGCTTTATGCACTACTAGAACCTACATGTTGCTTCATTTAGACAACCCAGAGTCTTTGGCAGTGTAGCTAAAGCACAGTGAATTTTAATAAAAATTAAGACTAACACCTTGACAATAAATTGGCATTGTGTGAGAATGGTTGTTATATTAACGGCCATAATTTAATCCTGACAGTCAGTCGCTTTGGTATGTGAAACGAGATCTGAGTAAACACAGTCCAGTTTGTGTATCAATAGATGAACTGCCAGATGTTTAGAACACAAAGGTCATTTCTAAATACTTCTTGGAATTAGACCCATTACAGTGAAATACAGAATGTGAATAGCCTTGGAGTGAGACTACTTAATTCAAATGCATTAGGACATCAGTTTGATCCAAAACCTGACAAATGAAGAACAAACATGAACGGATTCAAACATATTTTGGTTTTCTTAAATTGTATTTTCTTCCATAACCTCCTTTCTCCCAAACACCCCCCGATTCCATTGTCGCTAACTGTGGTCATCGTTTTGGAGTTCACTTCAAAAGGAGCATTACATCCCTCTTCTGTTCTTGCCCAAATTAACTCTTCTACATTCTTTGCTCCAAGTATCAACCATCAATTAGGGATGAGGAGCAAACAGTTCAACAGTGCTTTATTGTCACGAATGCACTGCACGGTGAAATTCTTTTTGGATAGATCGCACGTGTACGAGTTGTCATATTTTGGCGCATTTACAAAAAGTCCAAAGTCCGGTCCGGCCGCTCGATGTACTGCAGTGTCTCAGGATCCTGGCTCAACCATCACGAACAAATGATGACTCCCTTCATTGTCCCACTTGTGTTTGGCAAATCTTTGCGCATTGGTGATTTGGAGTAGATACCAATGTTAGTTCGTGCTTACAATGTTGTCCTATTATTGATAGTTCATTGAAGATGAGATGACTATAATTGACCACCGCACCAGATTTTGTGATTATCTATAGTATTTGGGAAAGCAAACTTGGAGTGTAGCTGTTGTAAAAAAGCTCTAGTCAATAAAGATTCCTGGATTATAAATTCATGAGAGTTTAGATCCCCGTATATTCATGATTAACTGCTATTTAAATTGGTGGTTTAATTTGTTAAAACAAAAACAAATTCAGATTCTGCTATAGAAAATTAAGATTGAGATCCCAAACAATAACCAAGTTTAAAAAAAAACCCCACTAAGTTATCAAATCAAAATTTCAACAACTTTTCCTTTTTTAAACAAAGTATTTTGATTTTTTTTTCTTTCATCCTTGGGGTCCCTCATTAAATTGAATGCAAACTACTCAATGTCTGTGGTCAGTAGATGGAAAGAATAACATGCAAATCATTGCACTAACACTTTTTTTGTCCAAAATACACCACTGGTTGCAAAATATTAGATAGTGCTGCTCATCATGTACACAGATGCACATAGAACAACACAAGTACAGGCCCTTCGGCCCACAACATCTGTGCCGAACATGATGTGAAGAGCATATAATCTACCTGCACATAATCCACATCCCTCCATTCCCTGCGTAACCGTATACCTTTCCAAAACCTCTTAAATGCCACTATCATATCTGCCTCAGCCACCGTTCCTGGCAGTGCGTTTCGGGAACAGTGTTTAGTTTATAGTTTTGAGATAGAGTGGAAACAGGCCGTTCGGCCCACCGAAGATAGACACAAAAAGCTGGAGTAACTCAGCGGGACAGGCAGCATCTCAGGAGAGAAGGAATGGTTGCTGAGTCCGTGCCGACCGACCAGCAATCCCCATACACTAGCACTATCCTACACACTAGGGACAATTTACAATTCTTACCAAAGCCAATTAACCACCAAACCTGTATGTCTTTGGTGTGGGAGGAAATCGGAGCTCCCCGAGAAAATCCACGCAGTTACGGGGAGAACTAAAAAATAGAAATATGTATTTTAAAAAAGTTGCCCCACATGTCTCCTTTAAAGTTTTCCCCTCTCACCTTAAAGCTATGTCTTCTGGTGTTTGATTTTTTTTCTCCATCCTACCCTATCTATGCGTCTCATAATTTTATATCACTTTTTATGTAGCCATCTGTTTGGCCATAGAACATTGACCATCTATAAACTATGCCGCAGGGTTTTATCTTTAAGCCTTTCCCTTTTATCTTATTGTCACGTGGAAAAATGGAAAGGAACATCGGTTTAAAGAGAAAATAGGCCGAACTGTATGCTAAGTACCAAAACGGTGAGGCACAGCTAATTAAAAATAATTGGGATTAAATTGCCTTTTTCAGAAAAATTACCATGGGCTGTTTATATCACATTACTTCATGGCAAATGTTGAAACAATGGCAAGCTTGTGAATGAACACTGAAAGCGCTCAACAGGTCAAGCAGCATCCATGGGGTGGGAGATGGGGTCTGATGTTTCTGATGAAGCATCCTTGACCAGAAATGTCAATACTGTCCTGTTCCCAAGGTGCTGTTTGACTTGCTCAGTGCTCCCAGCACTTATTGTTTTTTTAAAATTTCCAGCACATGCAGCATTCCACATCGTGTTTATTAAATGCTGTTATTTCTGTGATGTATAATACTGGTGCATGATATGCCTTGTAAATGAGGAGCAATATTTGGAATGACTGTGCCATTTCGAGGGATGTTCTGAATAGAAGCTATGAATTGAAAGTATAATAAAATATGTTACTTAACTACAGTGATTTTGCACCAATATTTGAGAAAGGAAAGAGAGAGAGAGAGATGACAAAACTGCAATTACGTTGTCCTGTTATCATGCATGTTTCCGTAATGCTCAATGGATGGACGGAGTACCATTGACGAATTAGGGAACATTGCTTGCATTATGCGGGCTTATTGGTCGTAAAGCAATTTCGATCTGGAGCTAGAGACCCACTTGAAAGTTCCTATGGAAATGCACAAGAAGAAAAAAGAACCTGTCTTGGGTAACAAAAAAGCAAGTCCAGGGGAAGAAAGAAACAGTTTCCATGTAACCATTGTCTCTTAAGAACATAACAGCTAGTTTCATTGTGGGCGGCCATTAGCATTGACAGGTAACAAGCTATCATTTCTATTGACACTTGTGCAAGGATACTCTACTAAACAATGTAACATTACGCCTTCAGTATTTTTTACCTTGCCCAAACTAAAATAAACACACAGCTTTTATATTTTTGAAAATCCTGAAAGAAATAACCTTGTTATTGTGCGTCTGAAATTCTCTAGCCCCTATCCCCTTTTATTCCCTCATTGCAAACATTTATAACGTGATTTTCTATAACATGTGGTTTGTTAGGAACAGAATTATCGCGTTATGGCTGAACTACTTTTAATGTGAATTTTCTTAGTTTTCCATCAAGCACTGTGAACCTGATGTGAATTGTTGCCCGTATTGTTAGCAGTGATTTATGTTGCATGTAGAATGTGAAGTTACAAACTCACTTATTCAGTTGCAATGTTTTAGAAGTAAATACTTTTATTTTCATAGAACCAATAAAAAATACATACATTTCTTGTGCAGACCGTTGCATTTTATTTAACTTGAAGGCTTTGTTGCCATCGGCACACAGAATACGTAAAAATAAAGTTATATCAGATGCAGTAAGGTAATTGGGCCTGATGCCAGTTGGTGTGGGGTTAAACTGCATTTTTATTTGCTGGCGATATCTGCACATTATTTTGTGTAGTTCTCGGGTTGATGTAAAGTGATAGTTAATGGCAAAAAGGGTTTGAAAACACTGTATTCCAGATTGTTTTGGAATCAATTTATGTTTATAATGCAACATGCACGCATTTGCATGCATTGCTGGATCTCTTGCATGAATAATTGTGAGGAATGTTACAGAAAGTAGGCTGGTATAGGTCGTGATGTAGTAGTACTCATAAGTACTCAATAGTACTCATAGTATTCACTTTACAGTTGAAACACGGGATTGAATTGAATCTAATAAATTTTATTAGCCAAATATGTGTACATACAAGGAATTTGCCTTGGTGCTTTGCTCACAAGTAACAACATGATATACAGTGGACAATTAAAAATAAAACATAATTTTAAAATGTGAGGAATTAAATAAAATAGCAGAGCACAAGGAGGCTACAGACTTTTGGTTGTTGAGTAGAGCACCTGCTCGTGGAAAAAAGCTGTTTTTATGTCTGGCTGTGGCTGCTTTGACAGTCCGGAGGCGCCTTCTAGAGGGAAGTGCTTCAAAGAGTTTGTGACCAGGGTGGCCCGCTCCCTTCCTGGCCCTTGCAGTGTACAGTTTGTCGATGGGGGGAAGGTTGCAGTCAACAACCTTCTCAGCTGATCGAACGATGTGCTACAGCCTCCGGATGTCATGTTTGGTGACTGAGCCAAACCAGACCATGATGGAGAAGGTGAGGACAGACTCTATGATGGCAGTTTAAAACTGGACCATCATTGCCTGTGGCAGATTGTGTTTTCTCAGCTGCTGCAGGGTACATCCCCTATTGGGCCTTTTTGACTGTGGAGTCGATGGTGGCCTCCCATTTAACGTCCCTGATGATGGTTCCAAGGAACTTAAATGACTCCACAGATGTGACTGTGGTGGTGTTGTTGATGGTGAGTGGGAGGACCTCCAGGTTGTTGCGATGGCACCAGATGCCAGCTGTGTCACTTCCTGTCTGTAGGCAGATTCCTCCCCATCCTGGATCAGTCCAATCAGGGTTGTGTCATCCGCAAACTTCAGGAACTTGACAGAGGAGTCTGTGGAGGTGCAGTCGTTGGTGTAGAGAGAGCAAAGGAGAGGGGAAAGTACGCAACCTTGGGGTGCTCCAATGCTGAGGGTCTGCGGGTCCGAGATGAGCTTTCCCAGCCTCACATGCTGCTTCCTGTCTGTCAGGAAGTTGGTGATCCATTGACAGAGGGGTTCAGGCACAGTCAGCTGGGAGAGTTTGTAGTGTAGTAGCTCTGGCACAATGGTGTTAAATGCAGAGCTAAAATCCACAAACAGAATCCTTGCATAGGTCCCCTGGCGGTCCAGGTGCTGGAGGATGAAGTGCAGGATGAACTGTGTCATCCACTGATCTATTGGCCTGGTATGCAAACTGCAGGGGGTCCAGCAGGGGGTTTGTGATATTTTTCAGGTGGACCAGCACAAGTCTTCCTTGCGCTGGTCTTCATGATTACAGAGGTCAGTGCGACAGGCCTGTAGTCATTAAGAACAGTAATCCTTGGCTTTTTGGGTACTGGAACAATAGTGGAGACTTTAAAGCAGGCACAGTGCACGTTTGCAGGGACCGATTGAAACGTCTGTGTACACTGGTGCCATTTGTTCGGCACAGAGCTTGAGGGTAGAGAGGAATCTCCTGTTCCTGGAGATTTCTGGCTTTTCTGTCTCCTTAATAGCTTTTCCACCTCCTCAATTGCTATTGTTAGAATGTATGTATTTGAAGCCACTGTTCTTTTTGAACCAGCATCTGCAGTTATTTTCCTGTACATCTTGCCGCTCCACTGCAAATTCTCCTCAAGGTATGTCTACTTTGAAGAAGTTCTCCTCCTCTCTTCAACGAGAGTTTAGCAACATGCTCTCTTACTGTTTCCCCTCTGTGATTCCTCCTTCCCCACCAACTCTACGACCATGTTTTGACCCAGACTTTCAGATAGTTCCTCTGTCCCTTTCTTTCCCCTCCCCCTTCCCAGCTGTCTTCCTGTCTCCAACTACATCCTATCTTTGTCCTGCCCCCTCCCCTGACATCAGTCTGAAAAAGGATCTCGACCCAAAACGTCAACCATTCCTTCTCTCCTGAGACGCTGCCTGACCTGCTGAGTTACTCCAGCATTTTGTGTGTTCCTCTGATCTAATCCATTGTTTAAATGTTTACTTGAAAATTCACGTTGACTTCTTGAAAGCTGTGGGGAGGAATCCGTCCCACAGTACATTCTGATTGTACTTTTGTGACATCATGAGCATAAATCTGATGAAGTGTTCCATCAAATGATTTCAAAGCGATACCGACATCCGAATTTGAAGAAGGGTCCTGACCTGAAACATCGCCATTCCATTCCATGCTTGGGTGCCACCTGATCCTCTGAGTCCCTCCAGCACTTTCTGTTTTGCTCGATTCCATCATCTGCAATTCCTTGTGTCTATGTCTGACATCCATCCTGATGATCGGACACTTTCGCCTCCTCACCGTGAATTGGATTGTAAAAACAAATCTGAGTGATGCTTTTAGTCAGTTTGTATTCCTCAAGCTTGCAACTTTCACATGTTAGCGTGGCTCTTGTGTTCCAATGAGGTGCCTTTGACCTGAAACGTTACCAATCTCTCTGCACAGATGATGCCTGACCTGTTGGGCTTTTGCAGCGTTTTCTGCTTTTAATTCAGATTTCCAGAATCTGCAGTTTTTTAAAAAAAATCCCTACTGGGTTTTCCTGTCTGCGCACATGCCTGTTTTAATAATCAGACACATTCCCATAAAATGCACCATTTTGGCTGTTTGGAGGTTTTATCAACAACACTCAAAGTTTTGAAAAGTTACTTTCTATTTGTAAGCCGAGGACCAAGCCTCCAACTTTCATATCAATTTGCTTCACGGTGATGGTTAAATAACATGCTGAATTAATCTGTGAGGTGAAATAGAAGAGCGATGATGTCTCTGCGGTGAAACCCGAGAAGATTATTTTGAATATTAAATATTTTAACTGGCTGCCCTTTTTAATTTTAGTCTTGCACCTGTCAACAGCGGAGAATTGGATGGAAGTGAGCACCTGGTGTCAGTTATGTTTAGTTGTGTGTCTCAGGCCCATTTACATTACATTATTAATCTTGCTTGTTGTGACATATAAAAGTGGCAGGGATCTGGTGGTGAGGGGAGCCCCAAAGTTTCTATAACACCATCAATCCTCTGCAGCTATGTTCTGCTAAATGCTTCATTATGACTTGGACAAGAACCAGAACAATATTCTTAGCCTCCAGATGATTGCTGCTCAGAACCCTCAGGAAACACCACAGGATTCTTCCCTGTGGCTATCAAACTTTACAATTCCTCCCCCTTCTGTCGTGGGGTAGACTGAGACTGGCTCCCCCCCTCCCCAATATTTGCACATCCCCCAAGCCTTTCCACTCATCACTTTAACTTCATGTTTCTTTTTTTTGTTGTGTGTTTTTATGATTGTTGGCAGATCAATTTCCCTCCTAGGATAAATAAAGTTCTATCGGAGCGTATGAATACTTCTTTGTAGGTGCTGCATTGTGATACACGTTTCTGCAGACACTCTATGCGTTTCCCAAGAATTGTGTTTTGCAATTGACCATGAAAGCAACACAATTGAGAATACCATTCCAGTTAATCTGTGAATTTGCATGTGATACTCAAGGCCAGCTCGCATTAGTGCTTTGGACACAAATCCAAGCTCCACAGAGTTAACTTTTAATTTGGAATTGGAAGTTCATTTTTTTGATCTAATTCCACTTGCCTGCCAACTTTGAATCCCAAGTGCTGTAGTGATCTTTATTTGGTGTCCAGACATTGCATGAAGGAAGAATGGTCTTGCTTCTTTGCAAGTACTTGAGTTTGACTTGATTGTATTTATGCATAGTATGGTCTCAATCCGAAACGTCACGTATTCCTTCTCTCCAGAGATGTTGCCTGACCCGCTGAGTTACTCCAGCATTTTGTGTCTAACTTTGGTGTGAACCAGCATCCACATTTCCTTCCTATGTATTATCTGAACTGTAGATTGCATGGAGAACCAAGCATTGCACCTTGGAGCACATGACAATAATAATAAATCTAAACCCAAAAAGTTACGAAGCCGTCCGTCTGTTTTCTGATTTGTACCTCTGTTGGTGTGCCGTGAAACATTCTGTTTGATATTCCCCATTTGATTCATCCTGGAAATAACTGGATCTATTCCATCACCGAGGACCACTTTGGATAGACTTCTGAAGACTGTTCAAACTGCAGGGTGCCAGAGAGGTTCTGCTTTTCAAACTACTTCCTCACAGCTCCAACCTGGGTCCAGTCCTGACCTTAGGTGATCTCTGTGTGGAGTTTGCATGTTCCTGCTGTGACAGTTTGGTTTCCCACGAATGTTCATATTCATGAATTATTGGAGCAGAATGAGGCCATTCAGCCTATCACGTTTACTCCGCCATGCAATCATGACTGATCTATCTTTCCCTCTCAACCCCATTCTCCTGCTTTCTCTGCAAAACCCCTGACACCCAAACAAATCAAGAATCTGTCGATCTCCGCCTTAAAAATACCCTTTCCACAGCCACCTGTGGCAATGAATTCCACAGAATGCCCAGGTCTTCCCCCATATCTCAAGTTGTGTATGTTGGGTAGATTACAATTGTCAGAAGGAATCTGGTTGGAGTTGATAGGAATGTGGGAGAATAAAAAGGGATTAGTGTAAGTGGGCAATGATGGTCTGTACAGTCTTAATGGGCCAAAGGGCTTGTTTCTGCGCTGCATGATTCTGATTCTAAACAGTTCAGTACTTTATTACAAATTATTACTCTGGACAAATATACCAGGGATCATTTCATTAATTAACACGGCATTATCACATTTGCTATATTTTTGCTGCCTGAGCCTGCCGTCGTGAGAATGTTTTGCAATGTTTCCTCTGTTGAACCCATGGGTGGATAATGGTCCTGCTGGTTTCTCTGAGGTTTTTAGCCTTATCTGTTCTATGCCTCACAGTCCCACAATTGGCGTTTGGAGTTTTTTGCCTTTTTGCACTCTTTGCACTCTTTCATCAATTGCATTATGTTTTTGCAAGGGCTCTTTAGCAGCTGATCAACTTTATCCGTGAAGTATCACCCAAGTGAGAATGAACACGTGTCCAACCTTGTTTCGTGTACAGAATCTAATTTTAATACCAACTGTGGAGAAACAATTCTCCACAAGTAGATCAGTCACCTCTTACAAATTTGATTATGAATGTTTCTATTGGTTTTAATTACACTTTAGTCATCATCTTTGCATGGTCATAAGAGCACAAGAATTTTAATCTGACAGAGCTGATGAAAGAACTCTTAAAGCTGATTCCACAAGAGTCCATCTCGCTGAGACCCGACGTTAAATCTCCACTGCTGAATTGCATGTATTCATTAATTCACTACAGTTCGGGCAAATGAGTCGGCGTGTTAGAATTCTATACCTTATATATGAGTCCTGCTTTCATCCAGTTTCCACTCGATGTCCTTGAACCCTGCTGAGTTCCAAGGGAAGAATGAGGCCCTTAAGCACAACTGACAGCTACTTGCTGCTGAGGGGAAACTGATCTGCCGGCCGCCTGCCTCATGGGGATCCAGCGTTGCGCTATGCGGGTGGTAGAGCCGCTTGCCGCAGTTCCACCGTGCGCTCATCGACATGGGCAGCAGGCAATCGCTTTGCATTACGCTTTAAGCTGTGACATTCCCCTGTAAGTATCAGTGCCTGGCTTGATACTATCATCCCTGGCATCCTAGATCTTCTCATTGCATTTCTTGGCCACGGTCAGTCTGATTGTCTTTCAAGGGAAGGTTGTAACCTTGGGGACAGCTGTCTCTTTTGTCAAAACCTTGGTTCTCCTTTGGGTCAGAGGTGAATGAAAACTGTGACTAAAAGCCAGTTGACAGGGGTGTTTCTGGGAAATCTAATTAGTCATCAAGGGCCCTTCCCTCCCCCTCTCAGAGTGCCAGGGAGTTTGAACAATTTGTGAACACCTGTAGGTGATAATTTGAAGAAAGAAAACAATCGCAGCAGAACGCGGTATGCAAGGCCACTGCTCAGTACAAATAAATGTCACCAAATGGGTCTAACAAAGTTGCATGATTCTCCGAGTAGCTTCTGAAATTTTTCTGGTATGAGGTAATTTAAAATTGTGTATTCTCAGAGAAGGATTGTTGCACTCCTTAAAATAGCAGGCGTGTGGCCCCGGCTATTAGTACCATGTCATCTTTTGAAGAGAAACGGGTTTGGATTTCAGCCGCCCCGCTGGAGGGGGTTGGATGGTCAGACTACATCAGGCAGTTGCTGATGAAAAGATGATGCATTCATTGCTTTGCCTTTCACCATTGCGGCCTAATGCAATTATTTATGTTCGACAACAGCCACCTGTTAGAATCTCTCTTGTTAAAGGTCATTCCCCTGGTGCCACGCTGTCTGACTTTTAACTGCTCTGTATTAGGCTTGTTGCCTTTTGTATTGTATGAGGTGAAAACGTAACTCAGGAATTTCTTTTTCACAGTATTTATATTTTGGCCATTGTATGGCCGTTGACTATCTCTTTGAGCAGAAGCTATTTGACCTGCATTAAATTGAAAACCACATTTATGAAATATTTAAAAACCGTCAGTACTTGAAATGCAAAGTTGCATGTTGTCTGGAATTGAACACAACCCAAAAGTTGTATAGATAGTACAAGCTGAATTGCTTATCCTTTTCCAAGATAAATCGAAACCAAAATGTGGAACCATGTAACACGCTGCTACTGTTATTAATTTCTGAAAATATTCCAACAAATCTTGTATGTCAAATCAAAACTTTTCTTATTATTAATGTGACTGAGTGAATATCATTAGTTTTCCTTGCATCAAGTTGTGTAGCCAGAGATGTTAAAATAACAGCCTTATTGTCAAGGCATTGAGTTTTGCTTCACTCCATTCTCTAGCTCTTTGGCTTTTCTCCTCTTGGGTAAGGGGTGTGGAAATTTTGCTAAATTAGAAAGTTACGTAAAATTAATTTGCAGATGGTGGAAAGGCAAGATTTTTTTCCCCCTCAATATCGTACCAGTATTGTTAGTGTGAATGTTTTCTGAGCATGGAACGACCCCCAGTTTGGCTCGGATTCAGCTGCTTGCAACAGTTGGGTTATGTTTGGTGCTGGCACCTGTCCTTGTATAGGGAAGCCTTAACTTAAAATAATTCTACAGTTGAGCCTTGCCTGTATCCAAGCAGTTAATTGCCCTGCATCAATTAAGAGAAGCCGATGGGGATGCAGGCAGTGGTGTTTATCCTTTTGCCACTTAATACTTGTGCAGGAAAGCCAACTCAGGGGACCAAAATAAAAACTGACCAGAACTGAAGCCAGAGCTTAATTCTGTTAACTATTTCAAGCCATGTGAAAGCTGCCCTCTTAAGACCATTAGAGCTGCATTGCGCTATGTTAAATAAAAATGTGTTTGGTTTAAGGTAGCTTGTTACCGAAACCATTTGCATTTTTTTCCATTGCTTTATTATTGGATTTTCAGACCAATTTATAAGAAAGGCGAGTATTTTCTACATGGTCTCAAAGGCAGAGCCTCGATGGGCCAAATGGCCTGATTCTGCTCCTATGTCTCCAATTTGAAAGCAGTTTCTGAGGAGTCCACTCAGTCATAACACTGGCTGATATGAACTTGGTAAGAACCCATTCTTGATCCCTGACGTATATGGGTAGACAATGGTAGTTATTTTGTGGCATATCATTGTAGTATTGTGAGGATTTTGTCAGCATTTGTAACTGAAGGACTGTGATTCGAGTAGAACCATATCTCAGTGCAAGTCTCCAAGTCTGGTGAAGGAGGACGGTGTTGTTGGATGTGAGGAAGGGAAGTTGGAGAACTTGAGTCTACTCTGCACTATTCTCCCATTCTCATTGAACATTTAGTCCATAGAGTCAAATGGCACGCAAACAGGCCCTTCAGCCCCATCTACACTAGTCCCATTTGCCTGCCTTTGGCCCATATGCCTCTAAACATTTCCCAACCATGTACCTGTCCATGTGTCTTTTAAATGTTGTTATTGCACCAGCCTCAACTACCTCCTCTGGCAGCTCATTCTATATTCCCACCAACCTCTGAGTGAAAAAGAGAATAGGGAATGGCAGAGACTGAAGATTTGTGCCAATGATTTCCCTGAACTTTTATTTTTCAGTTTTAGCTGCACTTACTGTTGTTGTCATCTCTATTAACTTAATTAAATAACATCCTTTTAAATAGTACCTTATCAAATGACAATTGGAAAATCCTGTTATTGTGCACCCATCGGCACCCTTCATCTAACTGATTAGTTACTTCAACAAAGAAGCTCATTTTATTTGCCATTTCCTAGTTTGCCTTCATAAACGTGTTGCTACTGCCACAGCCTAATGACAGTTTCTAAGATTTTGGCAGTGAGTTTGATTTACCTTTTTTTCTCTCTCACCCTTTTATGTGGCAATGTTAACATTTTGAAGTGGGCCGGCAGAGAATTGTTCATGTAAAAATAAACCATCTATTTCTTGATCTCAGTTGCAAACACCTTAGGTTGACCTTCGCTTCTGAACTGACAAAAGACTATTAGTTTAATAGCCATTGATTAATTTGTCATTTTAGTTACATTAAGCCATGGCTGCCCATAACAAGCAGCTTTGTAAGCTACTTGCAGTTCCTTTACAATTTAATTTCAGTGCAGTTATTTATAACAACACCTTTTTGATATTTCACTTTGATCGGATGTGAACCAGAGTAGGGTCGGGTGAGATGCAAGCAAGGGCATGTGTTGCAGCTTCTAATGTCCAGTGCATGTTGCCCCCTGATCTATGTAAATTGGCCACACATCATGCTTTATATGGAGCATCATGCTGCCATAACATTAGGTAGCTGCAGTCAGACTGCATTCATCCATTGCATGTCTGCACGTTACAGGTATACTTAACTTGCAAGTGTTCAACTTGCAACTTTTTGCTCAATTGACATTAATCTTTTGTATTACATGGCTTATATTTGCAAATCTACGTTTCATTATAACATGTGTAAGAAGGAACTGCAGATGCTAGTTTAAACCGAAGATAGATACAGAAAGCTGGAGTAACTCAGCGGGACAGGCAGCATCTCTGGTGAGAAGGAATGGGTGATGTTTTGGGTTGAGAAGGCGGGTCTCGACCCGAAATGTCACCCATTCCTTCTCTCCAGAAATGCTGCCTGCCCCGCTGAGTTACTCCAGCTTTTTGTGTCTATTTTCATTATAACATACCCAATTTGCAATTCGGCCAGACGTCTTGGTATAATTTTCCTTAACAAAACATTTTTTTTAAATGCATATAGAAACAAGGAACAGTAGATGCTGGTTTGCACAAAAGGAGACACTGTGCTGGAGTAACTCGGTGGGTCAGGAAGCATCTTTGGAGAATATGGATAGGCGATGTTTCGGGTTGGCACCAAAGAAGTCCTAACCTGAAATGTCATCTATCCATGTTCTCCAGAGATGCTGCCTGACCTACCGAGTCACTCCAGCACCGTGTGTCCTTTTTATAACAGACCTCAGGGCGCCATGGTGGCGCAGCCGTAGAGTTGTTACCTTACAGCGCCAGAGACCCGGGTTTGGTCCTGACTACGGGTGCTGTCTGTACGGTTTTGTGTATTCTCCACAATACCTGCATGGGTTTTCTCCAGAAGCTCTGGTTTTCCTTCCCCCACTCCAATGACGTACAGGTTTGTAGTTAATTGACTTAGTAAAATTGTAAATTATTCCCAGAGCATATAGGATAGCGTTTAGTGCACCTGGATCGCTGGTCAGAGCAGACTCGTTAGGCCGAAGGGCCTGATCCTGCACTGTATCTCTAAACTAAACCAAACTTCTAAAAATTAAGGAGTGACTATATATTTGTAGGGGTACATTTTAAGAGATGGTTTCTATCATGTGCTTGACTCTTAAAGCACTATTGTACCTCAACTACGGTTTTGAGAAATGTCTTTAACAAGTGTTGAACTGCTGATCGGTCTGCCTCTGTCCATTTGCTTCTGTAAGCAGATACATAAGGATATCAGTACGGGCATAATATAGTGGTTACATTACTGGACACTCAAAATACAGATATCTAGATCAGCGATCCTGCAAGTTCAAATCCTACTTTCATGGCTGTAGAATCTAAATTCAATTAATAATTTTGAATTGGAAAATAAACGGGTAATGAGCAATAGCCCATCTGGTTCACTAATCCCCTTCAAGGGAGAATATTTGCCATTCTTGCTCGGCCTGGTGTGTATGTTTCTCTGGTCCCATGAGTGTGCAACTCTTAATTACCCTCTGTTGTATCATTGGATGCATTAAAACACTGACAGAATAAAATTGGATGGGCACTTGCAATGTCCTTGGCACCACATTTGGCTATGGCAGTCATTCCCAGCCCAGCTAACCTTCGGAAGTCTTCCCAACAAACATCTGGTATCAAGATTGTGAGAGCTACCCCACAAATTAGTTATGCAACAGCATGACTTGGATGTACTGACAGAATCATACCTTGCAGAGAATGTGTCAGAGTTTTCTATTGCAAACCAGCTGGTGGGTAAGCAAAATACTACACGAGGGATGGATTTGCTCTGAGATACTTCAACATTTACTCCAGATTTAGATTTTAAACAGCTTGGTTACCACCGACCCCCCCCCCCCCCCCCCCTTCATTTGAGCAACAAGTGAGAAGAAACACAAAGTATATATAGCAGTCCTGTCACCCATGACCTTTAGTCGTGAATGGTGGTGGACAATTCACCAGCCATATCCATGAGGAGGCTCCTAGAACAATGCCGTCCTCAATAATGGTGGAACCAGCACGTCCATACTAAAGACAGGATGGAAACATTCACAACTTAGAAGCGCCTTGTGGATGATCCATCTTGGCTTCCTCTCGAGATGCAACCCATCCCAGGAGCCAATTTGAATAAAAATCTTATGATGTCAAGAAACACCGGCCCTGGGACCAGACAGCATCCCAGCTGTAGCACTGAAGTCCAGCACTCCAGAACCAGCTGTGCCCTTGGCTGAGCTGCTGCAGTGTAGTTTCAGCTACCTGAAGTGGAAAATTACTGGGCTACATACTGTTCACAAGAAGCAGGACAAATCCAATCCGGTTAATTACTGCCCCATCATTCTACTTTTAATCAGCAGCAACATGACGGAAGCAGTTGTCAACGGTGCTGTCAAGCCGCGCAATGTTCTGCTCACTGATGCTTTACCCGAATCGCTTGGTTCCAGACTTCATCACATCCTGATGTAAATGTGGACCAAGGAGTTTAATTCCAAAGGTCAGGGTAAGATTCACCACCCGTGAGATCAAGGCAGAATTTGACCAAGCATAGCTTGAAGGAACACTGGTAAAACTGAAATTAATTAGTCGCAAAGGCAAATCTCTCAGGACTGAGTTGTGCCTTGTGTAAAGGAAGGTGGTGTGGTTGTCAGAGCTGCATGTGCTTTGCATGAGTTCTCTACCCAATCGTCTTTAGGTACTCCCACCCATGACTGAACTTCCATCAGAAGGTCAATAGAGAGAGTGCTTGTTGATGAATGCACAATATTCAATTCTCAAACCATCAAAAACAGCCCCTACCTGCCTACAGCAAGACCCAAGACAACTTTCAGGAATGTGCTGATAAATAGCAAGTAACGATTGCAAGTAAAGGCGATCACTGTGGCGCAGCAGTAGAGTTGCTGCCTTACAGCAAATGCAGCGCCGGAGACCCGGGATCGATCCCAACTACGGGTACTGTCAGTACGGAGTTTGTACGTTCTCCCCGTGACCTGCGTGAGTTTTCTCCGAGATCTATGGTTTCCTCCCACACTCCAAAGACGTGCAGGTTTTTTGTAGGTTAATTGGCTCGGTAAATGTAAAAATTGTCCCTAATGGGATAGTGTTAATGTGCGGGGATCACTGGTTGGCGCGGGCCAAAGGGCCTGTTTCCGCGCTGTATCTCTAAACTAAAGTAACATTCACATCACAGAAGGACCAGCCATCGACTATCTCTAAGAATGATTGAGTCTAACCATCCAGATTTGACATTCAGTGGTGTTACCTTGACTGAGGCCACACCATTGGCGTCTTGGGGAGGTGACCATCATCCAGGACGGCAGCTGAACCAGCCACAAGAGCAGGTCAGAAGCTGGTTATGCCGTGGCAAACGACTCTCCTCCCGACACCCAGCGGTAGAGCTGTTGCTTCACAGCACCAAAGACCCAGGTTCGATCTGGATTATGGGTGCGGTCTGTATGGAGTTTGTATCCAGTCTGTATCCAATTTAGATTTGGATTTAAAAAAATGGTACCTTGTCACAATAGGAACAGAGATGATGCTTCCCCTAGTTGGAAAGCCTTGAGCCAGGGGTAATGGTATCAAAATATGTGTATTATGTAGACAGTAGAGATGGTGGGTTGTACTTTACTGGGTTTTGGGTTTTATTCATAAATTAATCTAAATGTTTTAATTGCGATGAGAGAGGGTAAATTATTCCCAATATGTATGGAATGAGGCTCAGATCTCAGTATAAAATAAGGAAAGCATTGCTAACAAAGTAATTGCTGTAAAATAAAACACAGGTTTTAAACTTCACATGGAAAAATATTGGGAATTCCCCAAGTTCCACTCGAACCGCATTATCTATTTAGAAAAGGTTCTTAATTTATGGCTTTTCTAATCAGCCAACACTTGGATTGAGGAGTTCATTATTGCTTTTAAGCAGTTGTAGTCCAATAATGCTTGCATCTCAGCCAATTAGTCTGAAGGGAAATGACTTTGGCATTTTGTAATAAGTGTTGAATTACAGCATAGATTTGCCTATTAAACTCTTCACTGATGTGTTTGACATGAGAGTGAAATATTGTTTCCAGTGCAGTCGTACTTCACAGATCTAGGGTGTTTTTAAAAAAAAATTGAACTCGTCTGTTTTGGGATTGAGAAAATGCAAGCTAAACTACGCAAATTGTCGGAATGAAATTTGCAGGTGTTTAAACTCAGTGCCATGGGCTCTTCAATTAATGAGAATTAAATTAGAATTGCTATTATATTTATTCACTTTTGGCACTAAAGTGACTTGTCTGTCACTCTTTGCTACATTAATGGGCTGCCAATTATTTTCTGAGCACTACATATGACTCGTATTGGTTAATATTCGAAATCCAATCATTGTGTGGCTCCGGTCTCTGTCCAGCTATCTGCCTATAAAAAAAGACTTGCCTGTATCCACCTATGACCTGCCAGACATTGTCCTGCTCAAAGATACTAGGGGAGCAAGATAGTCCACTTGACCGTAAAAGCTGTAGTACGTCAAGGCGCCATTTTAGTAGGCAGAAACTTGCAGAAACATTTAAAAAGAAAAAGAACAAAAATCTGTGAATTGAAAGATGAGATATATTATAGACAATAGACAATAGACAATAGGTGCAGGAGTAGGCCATTCAGCCCTTCGAGCCAGCACCGCCATTCAATGCGATCATGGCTGATCACTCTCAATCAGTACCCCGTTCCTGCCTTCTCCCCATAACCCCTCACTCCGCTATCCTTAAGAGCTCTATCCAGCTCTCTCTTGAAAGCATCCAACGAACTGGCCTCCACTGCCTTCTGAGGCAGAGAATTCCACACCTTCACCACCCTCTGACTGAAAAAGTTCTTCCTCATCTCCGTTCTAAATGGCCTACCCCTTATTCTTAAACTGTGGCCCCTTGTTCTGGACTCCCCCAACATTGGGAACATGTTATCTGCCTCTAATGTGTCCAATCCCCTAATTATCTTATATGTTTCAATAAGATCCCCCCTCATCCTTCTAAATTCCAGTGTATACAAGCCCAATCGCTCCAGCCTTTCAACATATGACAGTCCCGCCATTCCGGGAATTAACCTAGTGAACCTACGCTGCACGCCCTCCATAGCAAGAATATCCTTCCTCAAATTTGGAGACCAAAACTGCACACAGTACTCCAGGTGCGGTCTCACCAGGGCCCGGTACAACTGTAGAAGGACCTCTTTGCTCCTATACTCAACTCCTCTTGGTATAATCACACATAGTTCTCCCAAAACACTGATTACACTGCGAGAGGCATAACGAACGGTGCGTTTTGCCTACTAAAATGGCTCCTTTGCTTATTACACTTCAGCATTGGCGATTTCAATGGAGTGGTTCATCTTGTTCCTCTAGTAATTTTGGTCCTGCCCCTCCTCTCTTCTAGCTTCCCCCTTCACTATCAGTCTGAAGAAATGTCCCGACACAAAATGGTACCTTTCCATGTTTTCCAGAAATGCTGCCTGACCTGCCGATTTACTCCAGCATTTTGTGTGTTTTTTTTATAAACCACATCTGCAGTTCCTTGTTTCTACATTATGTGGCTCAGTTTCTCTAAGAACCGAATGATATTGGTACTGATTTTGTATCAGTGCCATTCATTGGGCATGCAGCTTGTTTGAGCTCTATAAGACGCTGGTAAGTCCGCATTTGGAATATTGTGTGCAATTTTGGGCACCATATCTGAGGAAGGATGTGCTGACTCTGGAGAGGGCCCAGAGGAAGTTTACAAGAATGACCCTAGGGATGAGTAGGTTAACCTATGATGAGCATTTGTCGGCACTGGGCCTGTACTCCTGGAGTTTAGAAGAATGATGGGGGACTTCATTGAAACATACAGAATAATGAAAGGCTTGGATAGAGTGGATGTGGAGAGGCTATTTCCATTAGTGGGAGGGTCTAGGACTAGAGACCATAGCCTCAGAATTAAAGGATGTTCTTTTAGAAAGGAGACGAGGAGAAATTTCTTTAGTCAGAGGGTGGTGAATCTGGAATTCTTTGCCACGGAAGGATGTGGAAGCCAAGTCAGTGGATATTTTTAAGGCAGAGAGTGGTAGATTCTTGATTAGTACAAGTGTCACAGGGTATGAGGAGAATGGAGTTAGGAGGGAGAGATAGATCAGCCATGATTGAATGGTGGAGGAGACTTGATGGGCCGAATGGCCTAATTCTACTATCACTTATGACCTTATGAAGTATTTTCAACATTGACTTTTATGGCAATTTCGAGGGAAAATGTGATTGTTTTCATGTCTATTTGTATGGGTTTAAAATGTGCCGAGTACAAAATGACCATTGAGGCGATTATTATGGGTGGTTCTGTGTTTTGAGCCTTTCCATGAAGAGCAACTCAACACGAACACAATTTCCAAATTGCTTTAATTATGTAACTTGAAGTGGGCCAATTTTCAAATATATATTTTAAAAATGCTTTCAAGTAATTACCATCACTGTTCAAAATGCAGTTAATTTCTTAAGAGTCCCTAACTTGGTATAAGAGCGTGTGCCGCCCATTCCTCCTCCATCCTCCATAAATGGACTCTGTCGATGCTGTCTTTATTCGGGCCGTTCACCTCCTTTTCGGCAGGAAGATGGGGCATACACTGCTCCCACACACACCACTGCCAAGACTGATCATGACTTTGAGGTTACTCCGCTCATTGGTTTTCGATTTTTAAAATAGACTACTAGAGCAAGATTTTATTTCTGAACTGTAAATTAAGAAGAGTCGAGGCTCAGGATACTTGATCGTACCATGTAAGCCAAGGTGAACGAATGAGAGGTCTTGAGTATGATTAGGTGGATGCAAATTGGGGCTTTTCTTTTAAATCTTGCTGACAAAGGGTGATTTTAATTTCTTGTGAATTCATTGTGAATTCATTCCCTTGTCCCCTTTAATGACATTTTGCAATTTCCATGCCTTTCCTGTGTTCCTTGAATCTTTGAATGTAGTGAAGACATTGTACAGATCTAGGAACTGCGGATGCTGGCTGGTTTACAACAAGGACACAAAGTGATGTAGTTACTCAGGCAGCATCTCTGGAGAACGTGGATAGGTGACGTTTTGGGGCGGGGCCCTTCAGACTGCCTGGTGGCCTTCCCATCTATATACTAAAACTCGTTTGTTTGTTCCTGAACTACAGCCAAAACAGTACACCATAGCGTGACAATTTTAGGTCCACCTAACTCACCGTCGTCCTTTTGGTGCTAATGGAAGAAGTTTAATTGAAATCAGTGTTATATTTTAAAAGTTATTCACATTTTAAAGTTTAAATCTATCTCCTAGTGAGGGAGGGATGGGGGTGGAGGGAGGGGGGGTTAAGGGGGAGGGGGAGTGGGGGGAGGAGAGGGTGCTGCCCCAATGCAGGAGAGGTTTGGGCCCAACGGGTCCACTTGGTCTAGTTATTACTAAAGCTGAATGATATTTCTAGCATTGTTCAATTATGAATTTATTTTTTCTCTTTTACCCCCATTAAGCAACGTTTTCCCCAGCCCCACCATTTCAAAGCAGGCCAATTTTAAAATATATATAAAAAGACCCTTTCAAGTAATTATCATTGTTGTTCGAAATTGGATTGATTTCTTGAATGTCCCTAAATTCTGATGATTTCATGGCGTGCCCCCACCATTTTCCTAATCAGTATCATTGCAGATTAAATTAAATTGAGGATCTTCCTGCTCCATATTACCTGGTGTTAAGACATTTCCCTTCTAAGCCAAACATCTTTGATGTTTGTTTTGACAGTTTTGTTATGAAAATTATTTTTTTAAAGCTGCAGATGCTGAAAATCTAAACTATAAACAGAAAATATTAGCAACGCTCAGCAGGTCAAGCAGCATCTGTAGAAAGATAAACGGAGTTAATATTTCAAGTTGAAAACCTTTTGTTAGCTTTGGAATATGCAGTGGCAAAGTAAAATCTTTTTTAAATGGGATGACTTATTGATGGCATTGGAATGCAAGATGGAAATTGGTTGTTCCATCGTGGTATTGTCTATTCCAAAGGGATTTGTGATGCTCAGAATTGTCTTCATCAAGGTGATTAATCATATCATATATCATATCATATCATATCTTATATATACAGCGCGGAAACAGGCCTTTTCGGCCCACCAAGTCCGCGCCGCCCAGCGATCCCCGCACATTAACACTATCCTACACCCACTAGGGACAATTTTTTACATTTACCCAGTCAATTAACCTACATACCTGTACGTCTTTGGAGTGTGGGAGGAAACCGAAGATCTCGGAGAAAACCCACGCAGGTCACGGGGAGGACGTACAAACTCCTTACAGTGCAGCACCCGTAGTCAGGATCGAACCTGAGTCTCCGGCGCTGCATTCGCTGTAAAGCAGCAACTCTACCGCTGCGCTACCGTGCCGCCCTCAAATCGATTAAGTTCTTTTCATTGCAGAAAATGATAAAAATACCTAATATAGAAATGTAATGTACAAATTGATAGAATTCATTTAATCAAATTGGTAACGTTCATTTCATTGGAAATGTTAAATGGTGAAATTGCTTTCATTAAAAGAGTCAAATTCCTAGTGCAAAAGCTGAGCACACATGATCTAACTTCTATAAATTCCAATTCATTCAGATGCCTCATTTAAGCCAAACTTCTCGCCCCCAACCTTTAGATTGTCGCCAATATTGTTCATAATTGTGCTTTGAAATGAGTTGTCTTTGAAGAATAATGGAGGATGCAAGTCTCTTTATTCGCTTGAGTTTGGTCAAAAGAGATGAAATTGAGACGGAGGGGAAGTATCAGCATGTTTCTTCTCTGAGAGTCAGGAACTGGGAAGCACAGTCTCAAGCTAAGGGTTTGGCCATTTAGGATTGAGTTGGGGAAAAAATTCTTCACGCAAAGCCTTGTAAATCTTTGGCAATCTGTACCTCAAGATTTGTGGATCCTTTGACATTGGGTATGTTTAAGTCTGAAACAGATGTTTTTTTCCAATACTAATGGACTGTGATTGTGATTGGAGAGGTTTAACCCAGTGGACAAGGCCTAATAAAAGCATTCTCAAGCCGCTGATTAACTGCACAGCCTCAAATGATCAAAGGCCTTATTCTTGCATCTACATCTTGTACTCGCTTTGTATTTAGAATATAGTGCAGTCCAGCATAGGGACAGGCCCTTTGGCCCACAATGTCTGTGCCGATCATGATGCCACCACCAATTCTCATCTACCTGCACATTATCTATACCCTTCCATTCCCTGCATATCCATGTGCCTATCAAAAAGCCTCTTAAATTTTGAGTAAACATGTAGCTGGTTGCGAGTGGCTGTTTACCTGCAACTTTTATTTTGTTTCAGATTCTCGTACACACGAAGGAGATGGTCCAGAAGGTAATTTATCCCCAGCCATATTGGTATATAAAATGATGCTAGGTTGCAAAGGCATCAGCAGCCGACTTCAAGAACTGCTCATTCACAGCGGCAAGCCTCATTCATATTCAAGAGTTTAATCAGGAATAAGTTATTTGTGTTAATTAAAGAAATGTTTTTCATATGTTGGGTGTGATAAATTGTGTTGTTCCTCACATATGTGAACCTTGTGAATAGAAGCACTTCTCCCTCAGGAGCTTCCTCCTTTGAGTGCTTTGTGCTAATGCTGTGTTTACCTCTTTGCCTTTGTGCGCCATTAGTAGCAATTTTGCAGTCGTTTTAATTTTTTTTTGAATAACCAAAAATTAAGCCCTGCTCAGTTGCGCTCTCCTCTTCCAATAGCAGAGTTTTTGGGGTCATAAGTTGACGACAACGCATAATCAGAAGGTTTTTCAGAAGGTTTTATACCATTCGTGTCATGTTTAGTGGCAAAGCAGAGGGTGGCTCATGGAATGATGGAAGGTATTAAATTATCTTTCGCGCTTTGTATTGTCCCTATTAAAATCAATGTGAAGTAACTTTATCCATACATGAGATGAACAATACATAATGTGTATTTTGTGTTTGTAGTGCATATTCTGAACAATTACATGGCTGCACTCTTAATTCTTGGAAGAGAAGTTGCCAGATGAGCTGCTATGGGAATGACACTGTTATGACTAATAAGAACAAAGCTCACAAATAACTATGTAGGTTATTAAAGGTCATGGGCTTTTTATAGTCAAAATGAACCTGCAATTGCATTAAACAGGTTCTTGAAATAAATTTGCTTGATGAAGAACGTATATTTTGGATATGTCCCGTCTTAAAACTAAAGTATTATAATTCGATGTGGAGGAGTCGAGATTCTTAAGCAGACCCTTGTAAAGAAAAGGAAGCAGAGTAATTCTAACTCACTCACGGGTGATGTAAATTTATGCAATGAAAGGTCAGAGCCGTGACAGACCTGTCATATTTGCCATTTCCAGTAATGTGCTCTGCTTCCCTATTTATTAACTCATCTGTCAACATCACTCTTTACATCTTCACTAACAGGATTTGCTTAATGCTAATAGACAATCTGAAGCTGTACAATTTAATTCTGCTGCGGGTTGCAATTGACAGACGTACCCGTGATGAAATGGAAGTGAGCGTTCAGCTGGAGGTGGAGGTCTGAACGTAAATTTTGCTCGACCCACATATGGTCTCTGACAGATCACAATTGGTGATTGTTGACTCTGAAAATTCTGCTCAACCCATGTATGGTCTCTGAGGAAACAGTCGACTGGTGGTTGTTGACTTTGTGAGACTTACAAATCCTTGTGGGCAACATGTGGCTCATAGATACATAGACAAGAGGTGCAGGAGTAGGCCATTCGGCCCTTCGAGCCTTTCAATGTGATCATGGCTGATCATCCACAATCAGTACCCCGTTCCCGCCTTCTCCCCATCCCCCTTGATTTTGTTAACCCTAAGAGCTCTATCTAACTCTCTTTTGAATGCATCCAGTGAATCGGCCTCCACTGCCTTCTGAGGCAGAGAATTCCACAAATTCACAACTCTGTGTGAAAGTTTTTCCTCCATCTCAGTTTTGCATAGCCTACCCCTCATTCATAAACTGTGGCCCCTGGTTCTGGACTTCCCCAACATCGGGAACATGTTTCCTGCATCTAGCGTGTCCAATCCCTTAATAATTTTATATGTTTCTATAAGATCCCCTATCATTCTTCTAAATTCCAGTGAATACAAGCCCAGTCGCTACATTCTTTCATCATATGACAGTCCAGCCATCCTGGGAATTAACCTCGTGAACCTACGCTGCACTCCCTCAATAGCAAGAATGTCCTTCTTCACGAGTAGTCTACAGTGAAGGAACTTCTTATGACTGTAATATCAAGCACAGTCTGATGTTTTGATAATTATATAAAATGAATTCCTCACATACACGTGTGTCAATTAAACAATTCCCTAACCCAGTTTACTTGATTTCATGTTTCTGAAGATTGTGAGGTAATTATATTTGCATTGAGGCTTTTGGGATAATAAGGTAAATGAATGTAGTTTATAAACTTTATGATTTGTACCTTAATCCTAAAAATAGGTTTTCATTTATTTGTTTCATGTCAATGCTTTGTCAATGGACTACTTCAGAACAGGTTTAAATGTAAAATAGTAACCAGCTCCCCCGATTAAAAATACACTTAAGCATTTGAGAGCTCACTAGTTTGAAAAGCACACGTTTACAAAATAGTTTAAATACGAGTATGGATTGATCATTTACCCGATGTGGATTCTGTGGGAAGCAAAGGAGGAGATTTCTAGAAATCTAATTGAGATTCTTGCATCTTTGGCAACCAGAGGTGATGTTCCCGAAGATTGGAGAAAAAAAAGAGATACTAAGTTTAAGCCAGGAATTTTCAGGCCAGTGAAGCCAAACATTGAGTGTGGGGAAATTATTGGAAAAATTCTAAGGGACAGGATGTATGTTCACATGGAAAGGCAGGGATTGGTTTGCAGCAGTCAGCATGGTTTTGTCGAAGGAGGATCCTGTTTTACTAATCTTAACTTTTAAGGAGTTAACTAAGAAATTGATGATGGTAGCAGATGGACAAAGCCTTTGACAAGGTTATGCACGGTGGGCTGGTTTGGGAGGCCCATGGGATCCAACCGGATCCAAAATTGGCTTGGTGGCAGGAGGAAGAGGGTATGGTCAAGGCGTGATTTTCTGCTGGAAGTTTAATTAGTAATGTACTGGGCATTCAAGTTGCCAAACCAGGCGGTGATGCAACCGTTCAATATGCTCTCTACCGTACACCTGTAGAAGTTCAAGAGAATCCTCTCTGACGTAGCGAATCTCTGTAATGTTCTCGGGATGTTCAGATACTCCTTAACTTACGATGCTTCGACTTTTGATTTTGCAAACGCTGGGCAACGGCAGCGAGCCACAGCTCGCTTCCGGTCACGTGATCAGGTGTACGCACAGGGTGTCCAAAGATGAGGATGGTGGGTGAAAAGTGCAGCCCCTTTAGATATACTGGTAACCAGCTTGGAGGGGATGATGGTATTGAACGCCGAGCTGTAGTCTATAAACAACAGCCTTTTATTGTCCAAGTGGTCCAGTCCAGAGTGGAGAGCCAGTGAGATCGCATCCTCCGTTGACCCGTTGTGATGGTTGACGAACTGTAGTGGGCCGAGGTTCTTGTTGAGGTAGTTGATATGCACCATAACCAACCTCTCAAAGCACTTCAGCACCACGGACGTTAGTGCCACTGGTCGATAGTGGTTGAGGCATGTCACCATACTCTTCTTGGGCCCTCTTAAAGCAGGTGGGAACCTCAGACCTCAGTTATGACAGTAAGTGGTGAGTCTGGAATTCTCTGCCACAGAAGGTAGTTGAGGACAGTTCATTGGCTATATTTAAGAGGAAGTTAGATGTGGCCCTTGTGGCTAAAGGGATCAGGGGGTATGGAGAGAAGGCAGGTACAGGTTACTGAGCTGGACGATCAGCCATGATCATATTGAATGGCGGTGCAGGCTCGAAGGGCCGAATGGCCTACTCCTACACCTATTTATGTTTCTATGAGAGGTTGAAAATGTCTGCAAAAACTCCAGCCAAACAGGTTCTGATATCTTTGGATTCATGACATTTCAGGATCTGCAACATGATTTACAGTTGATATATAACCTTTGGTACATGGTCACTGATGAGACGAACATTGAAGCTAATTTACAAGCAATATAGCTTGGACAACCATGATTGAACAGTTAATATTTTTGATGGCAGGGTTGCAATACCATTTAGCTCTGCTTCTATTTGAAGTCCAACTAAGAAAGTTTGCAGGACTTTATTTTCACTAATGTAAAATTAATTTGTTATTTTATTTGGTTTTGTAAAAGTATCATTTTGAACCAAGAAGCCCACAATTTGGACTCCGCGCAGATAAAGTTTCCTTGTTGTTACAGCTGGCATTTTCTTTTGCTTTAGATGAACCTTGAGGTTATTTATGGAGACACGGATTCCATCATGATAAACACCAACAGCACAAACCTGGAGGAAGTCTTCAAACTCGGAAACAAGGTGACGTTACAAAACAGAAGAGCTCAGGCGCTGTGGTGACTAATTTGACGCACGGATCAGATATCAGTGCCACTTACAAAAGTACCATGTGTCACAAGTATGAGATTTATTTATAGATAGAGAGGAATTTGGGCACATTCTGAATCATTCACTTCAATTTCAGTAAATTCCACATGTAAATGAAGTAGGATTTATTTAACTTCAATTTGCCTTTGCTTGTAATCGACACTAACTGAAAATCAATCTAGGCAATTTAGCTGCAACCAGGTGGCTTTTAATTGAAATCTTTCTTCCCATGAGGACTTCCCATACGAACGTATTTCTGCAAAAGCTACTCTTTACTTATTATATACTCTTTTCACTTGTTCATTGCTGCCGTTAACTGTTCATCGATATCCTTAACCATACCCAATAAATCATAGTGTAACTTGATTATAACGATGATGTATAGGCTAATCTTGTTTAAATTTCATCTCCTGCACGCCCCCTTACCAACAATTCTGTTTTGCTGCAAGTAGTCATCGATCGTATGATGGAAATTTTAAGAAACTAGAAATGTACGTAACGTATGATAATTAAAACAAAGAAAATGCATTATATATTCTCTCTAAAACTAACCAGCTGGGAATTCACATTCATGTATTGTGTTCAGATCTTTTGGAGGTGAAATCGCAAACATCCATTGATTTTGATCAGTTTGAGTTTTAATTTCTCGACAGATTCTGTCGGAAACCTGCTGATGTGAAGCAGTAACAAACGCGGCTGTGGTGATGAATTAAATTGCTCTGATTTTTACAACCCCACCACAATCGTTCTGAAGATGGGCAACCCAAAATGTCGCCAATCTATTTTATCCATAGATGCTGCCTGACCAGCTGAGCTACTCCTGCATTTTGTGTCTACCTTTGGTATAAACCAGCGCACAATGCCTATGCTGAACACGATGCCAAGACCATCTCCAATCTGCCTACACAATATCTATATCCCTCCACTTCCTGCATATCCATATGCCCATCCAGAAGTCTGTTAAATGCCACTATGGTATCTGCTTCCACCACCACCCTCGGCAGCACGGTCTAGGCACTCTGTGTGAAAAAAAACTTGCTCTGCACATCTCCTTTAAACTTGGCTGCCCTCACCTTAAAGCTAAGACCTTTAGTATTTGATATTTCCATACTGGCAAAACGGTTCTGACAGTCTACCACATCTATGCCATTTGTAACCACGCAATCTTTGCATTATGTGATTGAAAATCTCGCCTGCCAGACTATGCAGTTGCCTGTAACTACAGAATTGAAAAGGCAACAGTATGTCTTCTGATCGGATGATGAATTTTGTTCTTTGGGTTGACAGTAGTGTTATCGTTGTCGGCAGCACCTTTGGAGGAAAGAAAGCCAGGTTCCTAAAATATGAATTCCTTATGATTATGATACTTTATTGTCACATGTACCTAGGTCCAGTGAAATACTTTTTTTTGTATGCACCCCGGTAAAATCTTACGGCAGACCTCTCCTAGGCAGTACACAAGAGTCGCCCTGTTTCTGGCACTGATAAAGTTCGTCGAACAGACTTCTCTTCTACTTGCAGTGCCAAACCAGGCCTTCCCCCGCTGGTTCCCCCTCTTGTTCTCTGTGGCCCACCGCTAGGTCCCCACTTCATTGAGGTGTACATTCAAGGGTCCCCTCTTAGTTGAGGTATAGGTAATGAGATGAGACTGGTGTAAAAAAAACTTGCCAATCTACTGTTGTTTCTGCAGATCAAGAACGAAGTCAACAAGCAGTACAGGCTCCTGGAGCTGGATATCGATGGTGTGTTTAAGTCGCTGCTGCTGCTGAAGAAGAAGAAATACGCAGCCCTTGTCATTGAGCAAACTGCAGATGGGCGCCATGTCACAAAGCAGGAGCTGAAAGGGCTGGATATTGTTAGACGAGACTGGTGTGATCTAGCAAAGGAAACTGGAAAGTAAGTGACCAGTTTAAGTGATCTGGGGTTTTTTTTCTGTGTGCTTTTAAAAAGCATTTCTCATATAATTTGTTTTTGCGTAAAGTAAATCAAATTGAGTACTAACTTAAGTCATACTGTGTGGAACTAGGCCCTTCAGCCCAACTTGCCCATGCTAACCAATATGCCCCATCTACACTCGTCCCACCTGCCTGCATGTGGCTCATATCCCTCTAAACCTACACTATCCATGTACCTGTCCAAATGTATTTTAAACGTTATGATAGTACCAGCCTGAACTACCTTGTTCAGCAGCTTCTTGTGGAACAAAAAAAGTTGCCCCTCAGGTTCCTATTAAATCTTTCGATCCCTGATCTTAACCCATTATCTCTGGAATGGAAGGACCCATTCCTTCTCTCCAGAGATGCTGCCTGTCCCGCTGAGTTACTCCAGCATTTTGTGTCTACCTTCGATTTAAACCCGCATCTGCAGTTCTTTCTTACCCATGTTCTCTGGTTCTTGATTTTCTGACCCTGGAGGTAAATGACTCTGTGTATTCACCCTATCCATTCCCCTCATGATGTTATGCACCTCAAAAAGATCACCCTTGAGATTAAATAGCACTCGAAACTCATACACAAAGGATGTTACCTGAGTTTACGGGCTTGATTTAAGGCAGAGGTTGGATAGGCTGGAACATTTTTGTTGGAGTGTAGGAGGCTGAGGGGTGACTTTATTGAGATGTTTAAGATCATGAAGGTCATGGATAGAATGAATGCTCACAGTCTTTCCCCGAGTGCACAGTGTTTTATAATTAGAGAGCATCGTATTAAGGTGGGAGGGAAGAGATTTAAAAGGGGCCTTGGGGGCAACTTGGTTTCTCAGAGGGTAGTTCCTATCTTGAATGAGCTGCCAGAGGAAGCTATAGAAGCAGATACAGTCACAACTTCCAAAAACCATTTGGACCTATATATGGATAGGAAGCTTTAGAAGGCTCCGGGCCGTAGGCAGTCAAATGGGATTAGCCCTGTATGGTTGACGTGGGCAAGGTAGGCCGCAGGGCCTGTTTCCGCGCTCTATAGCTCTGGAACTCTACAACTCGACAACAGAGTCTTAATATGTAATAATGCTATACCAGTAACAGTCTGGACCTACTATCTACCTCAAGGGAAATCTACAAACTATCTTTAACTAACCGACTTTAATGGACTTTATTTTGCGCTAAATGTTATTCCCTTTATCTTTTTGTCGGTACACTGTGGACGGCTTGATTGTAATCACGTGTAGTCTTCTCGCTGACGGGATAGCACGCAACAAAAAAGCTTTTCGCTATACTCGGTACACATGACAATAATAAACTAAACTAAACCTACAAAACTAAAACTTTGGAAGTGCCGCTCAACTTAAATTATGTTTATTTTCCATTCCTCTATATCCCCTCACCACGCCTACCAGGTACTATTTGAAAAGCACGGGGATACTTCCTGTTCATAAGTGATAGGAGCAGAATTAGGCCATTCGGCCCATCAACTCTACTCCGCTTTTCAATCATGGCTGATCTATCTTTCCTCCTTAACCCTATGCTCCTGCATTCTCTCCATGACCCCTAACACCTGTACTAATTAAGAATCTACTTATCTCTGCATTAAAAATATCCATAGACGGCCTCGGGGGCCTTCTGTGGCAATGAATTCCCTCTGCCTAAAGAAATTCCTCCTCATCATCTCCTTCCGAAAGGAACGTCCTATTATTCTGAGGCTATGACCTCTGGTTCTAGACACTCCCGCTAGTGGAAACATCCTCGCACATCCTATCCAGGCCTTTCATTATTCCGTAAGTTTCTGAGGTCCCTCCTCATCCTTCTAAACTCCAGTGAGTAGAGACCGAGCGCTGTCAAACGCTCATCAGATGTTACCCCACTCATTCCTGGGATCATTCTCGTAAACGTACGTGCCTTGACAAATGTTTATCCCTGAAGCAGAATTCCCAAGGCAGATTAGCTATTAATTTCTCTCATGCTCTCTCTGAGGCTTTGCTGTTTGAAGGTTTCCACATTTGGTTTGTGAAAAATGTTTTGGTACCTCAGGATGCAACGATTATTTCTTATCCTTCACTGGGTAAGGAAACGTTCCTCTCAGAAATGCCCGGTCTCTTTAAAAGCATGAACCTCTCTTTGCTTTAGCTTTCCTTTTATCATTTTCTTTGTAGTTATGTTATCAGTCAAATACTCTCCGATCAGCCGCGTGACACAATTGTGGAGAACATCCAGAAGAGATTAACCGAAATCCAGGAGAGTGTTGTGAGTGGTAGTGTACCTCAGAAATGCTTCGAAATTAACAAGGTAGAGTATATCATAATCTTTGTATTTTGTGAATTTAGCTTGCAAGATTATTGTGCAACATTCTCCATGATTGGATTATTAGGATTCAACAACTTAGGGCGGCGCGGTGGCACAGCGGTAGATTTGCTGCCTTAGTGCAAGAGACCCGGGTTCGATCCTGGCTACGGATGCTTGTCTGTAGGAACTTTGTACGTTCTCCCCGTGACCCGCATGGATTTTCTCCGAGAACTTCAGTTTCCTCCCACACTCCAAAGACGTACAGGTTTGTAGGTTAATTGGCTTGGTATAAAGGGGGAGAAAATGTCCCTAGTGTAGGATAGGATAGTGTGAATGTGCGGGGATCGCTGGTCGGTGCGGACACGCTAGGGCCGAAGAGCCTGTTTCCGCACTGTATCTGTCAACTAAATTAAACCAAATAGGAGTACGCCCGAGTTTATAAATGGTTGAAAAGTGAAATGAAATGAATATGACATGGGAACGGCCCTTTCAGCCCATCGTTTGCGCTTTGGCTGAAGAGGAACAATCCAAACTAATGGTCCATTTAATACTACTTTATCGGTTCACTGAACATTTCCTCTCACTGTTGATGGCAAGTGCAGGGCATAGCAACTCTTTATTTTCAGATTCACTGGTCTCACAGTCCTGATGAACTCAAAGCTACAGATATGTTAAGTGGAGAAGTGTAAGATGTATGTCACCCAAAATATTCAGGAGCTTCCACTGTTTCTCTACAGCAATTTAATGCCATGTGGGTGGAAACGAATTTGATGCAGACTAAAAGTGTTAGTTAGGGACCTTGGTTCCAGAGCCTTTTTGGATTACCTGTTTTGTCGGACCAGCGTTGGTCACGGCCTCCGAGAGGTCGAATAGTACCGGAACGATCCGCCTAGGCCGCTGGGGAGCCAAGGTACCGGCCCGCAAAGTCAGCCTTGAAAGTTGGCTATGGGAACTGATCTTCCGGCTCCGGCCAGGCTGGAGTTGCAGAGCCTCGGCTGCAGGGGGCAAATTTACCCTGCTGATCGGCGCGGAGGTCCCGATGAGGCCGAGATCTGCCGCCTCAGCCGGCCTAGCCACCACACGTTCGTGGGGTGGGGGTGCTTCCGGGTGGGATTGCGAGTGTTCTCGTAATTCTGTCGGATTAAAGTAGATGCTGGACCACCAGTTGCTGGAAAATTGGTGGTGGAGCTGTATTAATTTACTATCATTTTATGAACCCATAATATTTGTTTGTACTAATGTGTTTGTTTTGGGTGGTTAGACTGAAAGTGCCATTTTGAGAGCAGTGCTTTGCAAAGTATTAATTGTAAATTTGTAATATCTACTCCCAATTAACTTCGTATAACGAGGGTGGAGTTATGGTGCACTCAGTAATCTCTGCAAGCAGCCCAGCATTTTGAAAGTTGATCAGTAGTCTGCTTTCTCCAAGCATTACCGATACAGGAGTATGGCTGCACGTACCGCCAGACTTAAGAACAGTTTCTACCATCAGGCTTCTGAACTCATAAACACTTTTCACATCATATATGTTGATTATTTTAATATTGTCTTTTTACCTTACTAATGTCATTTAAAAAAAATCTTATTTATCCTTGGAATATTACTGCTGATGTGACCCGTTGTCTTGTCAAATACATTTCATTGTGCCAACCTACATATGACAAATAAATTATTATTATCGAAATGCAACTTAATTTTAAATAATGCTTTAAGACCTAATAAATCAGCTTCATTTATTTTAAAGAATTATAAAGGGATTAATTTGCATGTAATCATCTCAATTTAGAAAAAGAGGCATAATATTGATTTTAAGTTCTCTCATTAGATGGTCAAGTTAGAGTGCACAAATAATACAACTAAACCAAGTTCCAAGAAACAGCTTTGAGGATGTAATTCAGAAAAATCAATTATTTTACATGTATTTCTGTAATGATTGGCCTTGAAATAAAATCAGTACATACTCTAATGTTGCTATAGATCCACATTGTTAAATTCATGCCTTTTGCTGCAAAATTTAGTTTGGGTATCCAGCTTCACAAGAACATTAAGAATGGGAACAGTGCTTCAAGTTTGCTTTGCATCATTAAGATCACGACTGATGATCAGCACCATTTTTCAGCTTGAATAAACACAATATGCTGGAGTAACTCAGCAGGACAGGTGGCATCTCTGGAGAAAAGGAATGGGTGACGTTTTGGGTCGAGACCCTTCAGACTTTTGTGTCTTATCTTCGGTTTAAACCAGCATCTGCAGTTCCTTCCTACCCATTTTTCAGCTTTATCCCCTAATTCCGTGATTTTCTTAATGCCCAGACATCTGTCAATCTCTGTTCTGAAGAAGCTGTCACAACCATCTGAAGTAAAGTATTCCAAAGGTTCATGAGTGAAGAAATTTCTCCATGCCTCAGTCCCATGTGGCCTCGACCTGTTTTTCAAGCAGTGTAACTCAGCCCTAGACTGACTACTCACTCAGGAGAAACATCCTCCCAGTATCTAGTAGTTTATGGTCATTGATTCAACATCACTAATAAAAATCATGTCACCAATGTTCTTCAGCAAGAAGTCATGATTTTTTTTAATGAAGTTGATAAAACTGACGGGAGTCGGAGTGGTTTCTGTGCACCTTGAATACTGGTCAGTCTCCGAACTGTCCAATCATCTGTAAATAAAATGCAGTTTCCCACAGATGTAACCACATGTCTTTTTTTAATGTATTTTCAGTTGTCCTGTGTGTGCTTTTGGGACTTCAAAGTATTTCAGATCAGTCTGTTGCTCTCTGCTTATGGCTTTGTGTCAAATGAAAACAATTTGCAATTTGGTTAAACCAGTAAGGCATTTCTAACCTTAATTCTGCTGAAAGTCTGCAGATGTACATGTCTACAGTGGCAATCCATGATTAACAGAGTGTGGTTTAAATTATTGAACTGATAGGGAGTTTGTCGGGAGAGGGGCAGCACAAGTACTGTGTCTGCAGAGAGGTTAAATACAGCTTGTTTTTAATAAAATAGCTTCAGCTGTGATTTTAGAATAAAATCTTGTGAAACTAGTGTTTTGTGGCTTACTGACAGTGACTTCACACAGATGTTACTCATCAGGCTCTTGCAGCAGGATGTTGTACAGCCTGAACTTGCAAGCCACGCACAGTAGTACATGCCTGGGGAGAAAAAGAGAACACTTGCCACAGTTATTGGACATTCACACAGATTTTTAATTCAGTTGTGGAAAATGAAAAGTAACGTTTGTAATAAATATTTACTTTGTTTTTGATGTATATTTTCACCCAAGAGCATATTTTTTTCAAAATAAGAAGCAATGTGCTGGATTAACTCAACGAGTCAGGTAGCATCTGACTTGGGTTTAAGGTGAGGGGTGGGGGGGATTTAATAGGAACCTGAAGGGAAACTTTATTTACACAACGGGTGGAAGGTGTATGGAACGAGCTGCTGGAGAAGGTAGTTGAGACAGGTTCTATCGCAGCATTTTAAAAACGTTTGGACAGTACATAGATAGGACAGGTTTAGAGAGATCTGGGCAAAAGCAGGCAGGTGGGACTCGTGCAGATGGGGCATGTTGGCTGGTGTGGGCAAGTCGGGCAGTACGGCCTCTTTCCAAACTGTGTGCCTCTGACTCTATCTCTGAAAGCACATGGATAAGTGACGTTAGACACAAAAAGCTGGAGTAACTCAGTGAGGTCAGACAGTATCTCTGGAGAAAAGGAATAGGTGACGTTTCAGGTCTTCAGTGATTGTGGTGATGGGGAGTGGGAGGGGGAAAGAAAGCTAGAAGAGAGGCAGGGCAGGACAAAGCCTGGTAAGTGATAGGTGGATACAGGTAAGGGGGTGTTTTAATAGGCAGATGGTTGGACCAAAGACCAGAGATGAAAAATCACAAGGCTGCAATGACAGAAGGGGTGCAAATTTTTCATCCCATTTCAAACACACCCACAATATTTCTTGTCATCATCCTTATCCTCCTGAACTTTCATCTTTAATGTTTCTAAATAAATAAATTGGTTATGACTGCAATGTAAACCAATTTGTGGATGGAGAATTACGTTTAATTGCACCGATCAAATTTAGATAAAGTGGAATGCCTGAGTGATTGACTGTAAACACAACCATCAATAGACTGAAGGCCATGTTCAAAAGAGGAGTTTCGGATGGAAGAGCAAGGGTGGTTTGAGTTTGGAATGGTTGGAGGGAGTTACAGTATGAAGGAGTGTGTGCAGTGGAAATATTTGTAAGGTAGCACAGGGTCGACACTAAGTCGGACAACAAATGGACTAACTATACATTTGTGGCTCATGTTGCCCAGCAACCACACATGGATAAATCCGTGTGGGATTGTGGTGGTACTTGTCGAGGAAGGGAATTTGTTGCTGGAACATGCAAGTAAGGAGGTCTGTCAGGGTTCAAAATCACTGAACTAAAGTAAATTGAACTTTGATATAATTGAACTTTCAAGATAAATGCTTCCATCATGCATTTTGTAGCTTGCCATCACTGACGATGCTTGGAATAAAATGACGTACCTTTGTAAAGGAGATGAGGGGGAATCTCTTTAGTCAGAGCGTAGTGAATCTGTGAAATTCATTGCCACAGATGGCTGTGGAGTCCAAGACATTGGTTATTTTTAAAGTAGTGATTGACAGATTCTTGATGAGTAAGGGTGTCAAAGGTTATGGGGAGAAAGCAGGAAAGTGGGGTTGAGAGGGAAAGATAAATCAGCCATGATTGAATGGCGGAGTAGCCTCGATGGTCTGAATGGCCTAATTCTGCTCCTAAAACTTATGAACTAACAAAAATTCCAGTGTGCCAATAGTGGGCACATTCCAAACATTGTTTTTAAATTGCTTAATGTGATTGGCAAAGGTTAACAACCGTAGGAGTCAATGGTTAACATTAATAACCACGTGCAGGCCCTTGAACAATGGTCAGTGTTGGCATGGATGTGGAGACCTCTGCTTTCATGGCTTAGTAATGTTGAGCTGGAAAATCGTTTTTCTGTAGGAAGGATTCCTCACCTCCCAAGGACGACACTTTCACCCGTCTCCAGCTTTACTCCTCTTGGACTTCCTCTGCCTCTGCCTCTGCCTCTGCCTTCTACCTTCTCTGGACCTTTTATTTCCAGACGCCAGCGCAACATCAACCGCCTTGACGTCTCTACTCCCCTTTCCCACTCTAATCTCGCCCCTTCTGAACGCACAGCCCTCTGCTCACTTTGCAACAAACCCAACCAAGACAAAATCATGAAGAAGGGTTCTGACCTGAACATCGCCTATCCGTATTCTCCAGGGGATGCTGCCTGCCCCGCCAAGTTACTCCAGCACTTTGTGCCTTGCTTAAGTTAGAGTTGCTTGTTCAAAGCTGGGAAATATAAACCACCTTAATTTGACGTTGTCACAGCACAGGATGAAAGAATGGTTAATTGAAAGACAATTGTGAATTTATAAATTAGGAAGTTGGGTGGTGTGGGCACCAGTTTCTCCTAGTCTGTACGTTGTTGATTGAATAATTTGATATTGTTGTTTTTATGTTACTGCTACAGGCTCTGACCAAAGATCCCCGAGATTACCCAGATAAACAAAGCCTGCCTCACGTGCATGTTGCCATGTGGATAAATTCCCAAGGAGGACGGAAAATAAAAGCCGGGGACACAATATCTTACATAATTTGTCAAGTAAGAACTGGAAAATTAGTTTCATCAACCGAATTGATCTTTGTTAAAACAGGTTGAGGCCAAGATTACAATTGAAACACAAAGTACTTGTGCTATAACACCAGGATAAGTGCTCAACCAAGAAAACTAAAGCCAAAGTAGTATCTAGACTGCTTATGCTAATGACAATAACTAACTCCATATGCAATAATAAGCTACGCACATAAAAACTAATCGTGTAGATGAAAGTATATCATTAAGGTTTTCAAGTGGACACCTCCCTTCAGTGGTGCGTCATTGAGTTAGGCCCATGAGACCTCGTGAAGGCTCAACAGTTAGTTCTGGCGTCCCAGAACCACCCCCCTCAATACCTGCCCTCACCATCTCTGCTACCAGCATCTACTAAATAAAGGAAACTTACACAGAAATACACTTACAAAGAAATACACATACCACATGTTATACATTTCCCTTCTGCCTCCAACTGACACGATTTCCTTCTCCGCCAAATCCACCTACTGTCTTGCTCTGCTGCCTCTGACATCTCCTTTACAGTCTGACGCAAACTCTGTTCGCGAATTCCTAGCTCTCCAGACAGCGACGTGGTCCATCGCGCTCTGAAACCTCTGCAGCCCACTTTTACCGGACGTACTCTTGCTCTCTTGGTGATGAATGTTAACAAACAATGTATTTCTTTAGGATGGCTCACACCTGAGTGCCAGCCAGCGAGCCTATGCACCCGAGCAACTACAGAAACAGGAGAACCTGACCATCGACACACAATACTACCTCTCCCAGCAAGTGCATCCAGTTGTGGCTCGAATCTGTGAACCCATAGATGGAATAGACTCTGCACTAATTGCTACCTTGTTGGGTAAGTAGATGATCAGAGGCATTGGTGTTTCCAAGTCAAGAGTGTTTTATTGTCCTTTATCCTGAAATGCAACAACAAATTTCATACATGCAACATCTTGTAGGTATGTAGGTAAATTGGCTGGGTAAATGTAAAAATTGTCCCTAGTGTGTAGGATAGTGTTAATAGTGTTAGTGTGCGGGGATCGCTGGGCGGCGCGGACTTGGTGGGCCGAAAAGGCCTGTTTCTGCGCTGTATATATATGATATGATATATGATAATGATATATCTTTAATCTGACTTTTCTGGACTTTATCTTGCTCTTAAAGTTATTCCCTTTATCCTGTATCTGTACTATGTGGACGGAGTGATTGTAAGCATACATAGTCTTTCTGCTGACTGGATAGCACGCAACAAAAAACCTTTTCACTGTACCTCGGTAAACGTGGCACTAAACTAAACAACAGATATGCAAACGTAGTACTTGGTAGACACCATAATAAATCATATCCACATGCAAGGCACAATGTCTTGACTAGACTAACAAATTTAATTTTGTTTTACTTTGGCTAGGAATTTGGGTTAGATTTCGCTGAGAAATGCTAGGTTCCAAATGGAAATGGTAGCATTTAGCCTTGCAGAATGGCAGAGAAATTAAATCAATATATAGTGGCCGTCTTCATGAATGAAGATACAAGCAGATGTGGATTGAATGAGAAACTAAAAGAAATTTGCGTGAGTGAAGAGAATACTAATGGAGAAATTAATAGGATTGAAATCATATAGATCGCCAAGTCCTCGTGAGCTGCATTCCAAGATACAGTGTGGAAACAAGCTCTTCGGCCCACCGAGTCCATTCCGACCAGCGAGCACCCCGTACACTAGCACTATGCTACACACTTGGGACAATTTTACAGAAACCAATTAACCTACAAACCTGTATGTCTTTGGAGTGTGGGAAGATACCGGAGCACCCAGAGAAAACCCAGGCGGTGCCAGGGAGAACGTACAAACACCACACAGACAGCACCTGGAGTCAGGATCGAACCCGGGTGTCCGGCGCTGTAAGACAGCAACTCTACCGGTTCGACACTGCCGCCCAAAAGGAGATGGAAACAATAGATTTGACATTGGTTCCCACATTTGGAAGGTGGAAAATGTAGTCCCAGGATTTAAGAAAGGAGGGAAAGGGAAAATAGTAAACTTTCAACTGTTAACCTGACTTTAGTGGAGGGGGGAATTCAGAAGTGTATTGTTATGTCAATGGCAACAGAATGCAGTCCTTGGGAATTTGGTATAGGACTGGGAGAGTTAAAAAGGGAAATCCCATTTTATGTATCTATTGGAGGAATTTATAATTGTGACTAGCAGAATCAATATAGCAGTACCAGTTGATGTATATTTTGACTTTTCACAAAGCCTTCAATGAGGTGCCGCACAATAAATTACTAAAACAAAATTTAGTCGCATTGTTTAGGGACAATAAATTATAAATTAGTGAAGATTGGAAATAAATGGGTTGTCCACCGATTGTGAAACAGTGCCAAGGGGTGTCGGCATGATTGGAGCAAAAGCCCTGGCTGTTTGTCATCTATATCAATGATTTGCATGGAAGTCCATGTTTAACGCATCCAACTGTACTGAGCTGTGTAACTGAGTTGAGCTATAGGCAGGCTGTGAATGGGTGAGGACATGAGAAGTGGAATATAATATTGGAATGGTTGAAGAGAAAAAAATTAGGGGCTTTAAAGAGAGAGCTGGATAGAGCTCTTAAGGATAGCGGAGTCAGGGGGTATGGGGAGAAGGCAGGAACGGGGTACTGATTGAGAATGATCAGCCATGATCACATTGAATGGCGGTGCTGGCTCGAAGGGCCGAATGGCCTCCTCCTGCACCTATTGTCTATTTATAAATGCTGAGAACTTGGCATCGTTGGTGATCAGAAGGACCTAAATGTTCTTGTGCACAAATCATTGAAAGTTAACGTGCAGTGAGATCAACTGATCAGGAAGGTAAATTGAAATGGTGGCCTTTATAGCAAGAAGAAGATTGGAGTACAAGAGTGGAGATGGCTACATGAAATCATATAGGATCTGCACCTGGAATGTTTTGTTCAGGTCTGTTCACAATAGTGGCACCTTGCATTTTGCTCGTGTTTGATTTACACATTTTTGAAATAATGCGCTTGTTCCTTTCATACCAAAGCTTGATTTATGTGCTCATATTTTTGGAATATCGTGATCAAATTTACTGCTGACTGCATAGTTGCGTATCTTGTTTCGTTTACACGTTTTTGTATTATGCGCTGCTTTTCAAGCACGTAACCCCTGCATAAAATGCGAGGTGCCCGTACATGAAAGGAAATGCATTAAAATGAGGGAAGCAAAGGTACACCAGATTGTGAGATAGTGCTGGGTCTCCTGTCAAGTTACATGACAGGGTAGTGTTTTTCAGATCAAAAGCACTCTGCTTTTCAAAAACAAAAGGTTTTCCTCGGATCCCCCTTGAATTTTTACTTGTTAACTCGGTGCGTCTGGACCTTGAACAATGCTAACGGGAGTGTGTGTTTCTAACGACCACTTAAGAGTCAACTTGAGTTTAATATCATGTGCACCAGTAGGGTGTGGTACAGGTACAATGAAAATGTTGCTTGCAGCAGCACCATAGGCACATAAACTCAGATGACACACAATGCAAATTACACATGAATTACTACAGTTCTGTAAAACAGTGAAAACAAAAAAAAAGTCTGCAAAAAACAAGACATTAGTGCAAGCCACAATTTGGAAAAAGAGTTCATGTTGGAGCAAGAGGTGGTCTGAAAGATTCCGTTGTCAGGGTAACTTAGGGTTGACAGCATTGGTTCAAGAACCAGAAAGTTGGCGGAAAGTAGCTGTCCCTGTATCTGGTGATGCGAGACTTCCGGCTTCTGTACCTCCTGCCCGATGGTGGCAGTGGGAGGAGGGCATGATGGGAATCCTTCATAATAGAAGAGGGGATGTTCAATGAGATCTGGGTGCCCTAGTGCATCAGTCACTGAAAGGAAGCATGCAGGTACAACAGGCAGTGAAGAAAGCAAATGGAATGTTGGCCTTCATAACAAGAGGAGTTGAGTATAGGAGCAAAGAGGTCCTTCTACAGTTGTACCGGGCCCTGGTGAGACCGCACCTGGAGTACTGTGTGCAGTTTTGGTCTCCAAATTTGAGGAAGGATATTCTTGCTATTGAGGGCGTGCAGCGTAGGTTCACTAGGTTAATTCCAGGAATGGCGGGACTGTCGTATGTTGAAAGGCTGGAGCAATTAGGCTTGTATACACTGGAATTTAGAAGGATGAGGGGGGATCTTATTGAAACATATAAGATAATTAGGGGATTGGACACATTAGAGGCAGGAAACATGTTCCCAATGTTGGGGGAGTCCAGAACAAGAGGCCACAGTTTAAGAATAAGGGGTAGGCCATTTAGAACGGAGATGAGGAAGAACTTTTTCAGTCAGAGAGTGGTGAAGGTGTGGAATTCTCTGCCTCAGAAGGCAGTGCAGGCCAGTTCGTTGGATGCTTTCAAGAGAGAGCTGGATAGAGCTCTTAAGGATAGCGGAGTGAGGGGGTATGGGGAGAAGGCAGGAACGGGGTACTGATTGAGAGTGATCAGCCATGATCGCATTGAATGGCGGTGCTGGCTCGAAGGGCTGAATGGCCTACTCCTGCACCTATTGTCTATTGTCTATTGTCTATTGCCTTCTTGAGGCAGTGCATCGTGTAGATGGTTTCAATGGCGGCGAGGGCTGTGCTCGTGATGGACCAGGCTGAGTCCACCACTCTGCAGCCTCTTGCATCCTTGTGCATTGGAATTGCCGTACCAAGCCACGATGCAACCAGCCAGGATGCTTTCTACAGTGCATCTGTAAAAGATGGTATTCAGTGGCATGGTGAATCTCTTCAAAACCTCCAAGTAAGTAGAGATGCTGGTGCGCCTTCATCGTGATGACATCTACATGCTTGCCCAGGACCGGTAATCCGAGATATTATCACCCAGGAATGTGAAGCTGCTAATCCCTCCAACACCAACCCACCAATGAAAACCACAACCACGCGGCGTGAATATTGATTTATTTCAACTTCAAGCAACCGTTGCACCCCCTCTCTCTCTCCACTCCTCCCCCACCCTGGCCGTCGTACCGTTTCACTGTCGTCCTGCTGAGTTTCACTGTTTGCATCACTCGTTACCACCTTCTCCGCATCCAATAATGGACCATTGTCGGCTCACCTTTCCTTCATTATCGTTGCTGCCGTTGATTTGACCTTTTGCGCACCTTTCATTAATTTTTTCTATACCCTGTCATATCTCTCATTTTCCTCTCCCCTGACTGTCTGAAGAAGGATCTCGAACCGAAATGTCACCTATTCCTTTCCTCCAGAGATATAACAGTATAACAGAGCTTTATTTGTCTGATGTTGCCTGACCCACTGAGTTATTCCAGCCTTTTGTGTCTATCCTCATGTGTATTCTTTAATTGACTTATCTGAAGGAAAAGATTAGCCTCTTTGCTTTGTTGAATTTGAGCGAGAGGTTGCTATTGCGGCTCCACTCAACCAGATGTTCTATCTCTCCTGTACGATGTCTTATCGTTACCTGTAATTCGGCCCAACCACAGCTGTGTTGCCTTGGAATTTATAAATAGTATTAGGGCTGTGCTTAACCACACAGTCATGGGTTCAAACAGAGGAGAGCAGGGAAGCAGGCAGCCTTGAGGTGCACCTGTGTTGATGATCAGTGAGGAGGAGGTGTTATCCATCTCACTAATGGAGGTCTGCCAATGAGAAAGTCAAGGATCCAGTCGCAATGGGAGATAGAGTCCCAGGTGAACGCCAAGCTGCAGACAGCGGCTTGACCGATGTGTTCTTATAATCCGGGTGACCCAAAGCAGAGTGGAAAGCAAGTGCGATGACCTTTGTTGTGGCAATGGACAAATTGAAGCAAGTCCAAGTCTTTTCTGAGGCAGGAATTGAATTGCGCTGTAACAAACCTCTCGAAACACTTCTCTACATTGGATGTATGTGGTGCCGGACGGTGGTCCTTGAGGCAGGTCGCCGTGTACTGCTTGTGCTCCTGTACAATAGATGTTCTCACTTTTGAAGCAAGTGGGATCCAATGCCTGCAGAAGCAAGCGGGTAAAGACGTCACTGAATACTCCAGCCAGTTGGTCCGCACAGGTCTTTAGCGCTCAGGAGGTACGGCGTCTGGGCCACGCTTTGTGTGGATTCACCCTCTTGATGGATTCTCTGATGTCAACCTCTGAGATCACAGGATCGTCAGGGACAGATGGGACTTGTGCAGCTGTGTCATCGTTCTCCATTTAAACGTGTGCATAAAAAACGTCAAGCTCAACTGGATGTGATGCGCCATTGCCACTTAGGCTATCTGGCTCTGCATTATTGGAGGTGATGGTGTGCTTACCCTGCCATGGCTGCAGAGAGTCTATCTGTGACTCCAGGTTAGCTAAAAATTGTCTCTTCAGCCTCTTGATGGCCTTCAGGAAGTCTTAGCTGGACTTCTTATGACACTGGATTGCCCATCCTAAATGCTGCACATCCTGCCCTCTGCGTATACAAGCTCCTGGTTCATTTAAGTCTTCTGTTGAAGACTTGGAATGTTTTTGTTGGTACACATTTATCCATTATTATTATAAACAATACAACACAAGAACAAGGCTTTCGGCCCACAATGTCCATGCCAAACATGAGGCCCACTGGCTCCTTTCTGTCTGCACCAACAGAGGTTGGTGCCACCCATGAGCAAAAAAAGGAAATTGAGCTAATCTCAGATGATAAGCCTCTCCGGCTGGTGATCTCTCTGTCTGGAGCTTCCTGGACAAATAAAGGCACCACATTAATCCCTATCCTTTACGGTTTGGTGAACTGACCTGGGCCACCAGCAGTCGCTAACCGTGCACTGTTGCTGAAGACCCCAGCTGGAAATCAGTGAGGCTTATATTCCTAAAAGTCACTCGTTGGTCACTGCAATTTCCCATGAAATTTTTTAAGAGGAATCAAGTTATGGCTATGCTGTCAAAACATCAATTACTGCCAAACTTGCAATCTAGGGATATAGTTGACAGTTGTTACGGGGAGAAGGCAGGAGAATGGGGTTGAGAGGGAAATATAGATCAGCCACGATTGAATGGCTGAGTGCACTTGATGGGTCGAATGGCCTAAATTCTGCTCCTGGAACTTATGAACATATGAGGTCAGACTTGCGTGTCGATGATCGCTTGTTAGCTTTTTTTATAATCAGCTTCCCATCTTCTCCCGACAAATGGATTGTGAGCAGCAACAACCTGGTAATGAGTTGTTGCTGTTGGCTAATTTTCTTTGTGATGGTTTAATTTGTAAGTTGAGCTCTGTTTCTTTGCAATTATCCCTCTTACTGTTTTATTCCTCCTTTCAGTCCTCCCAGTACCCTTCACCTATTGCTGCCACGTTTATCTTTGGGAATAATATAAAAATTGTCAGTTTGATTGTGCTATTATCACTGCTGTTCCCTGGAGTGATCTGACCCAAAGGCTTTGTTTAATATTCAAAACAGCAAAGGAGAGCATTTTTAATTGATCTGATTATGCGTGTTGAGTCACTGATTTGATGGTGTGCCCCTTTGAAGGGTGATTAAAAAAAAAAAAATGTTGCCTAAATTTGTGTGTAGCACGAATCCGCACTTTGATAGTGTTATCTGTTAGAGGATGTGTCTTGTCCAAATACTTGAGAGCAAGAACAAACTTGCATGTGTGGAGGAATTTCAAGGCCCAGTGAAATATTCCAGGTCAGCTGTAGAGACTAAAAGCAGAATAAATCAAACGTGACCTGCCATAAACTAACCTAGATTAAATTCACCACAATCTGGAGAGTTATTGCACAAAAAAAAAGTACAAAATAAAATTCCAAGCTAAACATCACACAGGGCTGTGAGTGATGGATCTCTTATTTAGAACTTGGTGTCCATGAGCTTGGCATCCCTTAATTAGATAGCTTTATCTTTGCTGAGATTGGAACCTTCATTTCCTAGCCATCAATTCCATCTCCACACCCCCCTCCCTCCCCCAGCCACTGGTCTAAGCTAGACCAATCTTGTTCACAATATTGTCATCCTGTTTATGCTTGGATGAAGCTTCCAACCCTGTGTATTATCCTTTTTCAAAACCTATTTCCTTTTCAATTGTAACACTTGCAGCCCTCCCAGTGTATTGTTGAGTCCGACTTTGTTATTGCCCGGCCCTCTCAATTATTTCAATGCTTCCTTCGGATGATCTTCCAACCTCTGTGAATTTGAGTTCCTCCAAAACGTTGCTGTTTATGACCTAAACCGTACGAAGTCCTGGTCTATCATTCCATCATGTGCCAGCGTACTTCTACTGGCATCCACTCTTGAAATGGCCCCCGTTTATAAATTATTCACCTGTGTTCAGATCCATTTGTGAAATTGCCCTTTCCTATGTAAACAGCCTCTTCCTGTGTACTCCCCTGAGGTTCAAGCACCTCCATTTCTTTTCTGGTGTCATCCAGGCTTCCTTCACAATAGATTGCAGAAATGTTATTTGAGCTGGGTGTGAATGGTGTCCGGATACTAGCTGTTGGTCAGTGAGGTTACATGGAATACGTACTGAAGAGGAGCCAATGCTTGGGACCAATCTGGCATGATCATATTGAATGGTGGGGCACACTTGAAGAGCACCTCTTTTTCAGCTGTTATCAGGCAACTGAACCATTGACTCCATTTGTACCTCACGCTGCCACGGCATGGCCAGCAGCATAATCAAAGACGAGTCACACCCCGGCTACTCCCTCTTCTCCCCTCTACCATCAGGCAAGGTATAGAAATGTGAAAACGCACACCTCACATCCCATAGGAAAGCAGAAGTCAACTACCTGATGATATATAATAAGCTCCAAACAGAATGCAAATGATGCAGAACAAACAAACGCAGAATGGCACAGATGCCAACGCAAGTGCTCGCAGAGATGTGCTGATTATAGAATTAATGCACTGTCTGTGACTTGATAGCTTTCTCAAAATTTGCACGCACTGCATTAAAAAATCGCATAAACCTTAAAAAAAAAAAAAAACTTAAACCTATATCCTCAAGTCTTGATTCCCCAACTCTGCGTAAAAGATCCTGTGCATGCAGCGTACCGATTCCCCTCATGATTTTATACACATCTAATAATAATAATGCCGTACATTTGTATAGCGCTTTCTAAAAACTCAAAGACGCTTTACAGGGTTTACTAAAACATAGAAAAAAAATTAAAAAATAAGTAAACGAACAGAAAAGGAAAAATAAGGTGAGGTGACGGTCAGTGGTTGAAGGCAGTGCTGAACAGGTGAGACTTCAGTGATGTTTTGAATGTGGTGAGTGAGGAGGAGTCTCTGATGGTCTGAGGTAGTGAGTTCCAGAGGGTGGGAGCAACGATGGAGAAAGCCCTGTCCCCCCAGGATCTGAGTTTGGTCCGGATGGGGGGGGGGGACAGGAGGTTAGCAGCAGCAGAGCGGAGGGTACGGGTGGGAGTGTGTCTGTGGAGGAGGTCAGTCAGGTAGGATGGGGCCTAGGATGGGGTCAGTCAGGTAGGATCTATAAGATAATCCCTCATCCTCCTGCACTCCAAGGAATAAAGTCCTAGCCTGCTCAACCTCTCCTGAAAGGTCTGGCCCTCGAGTCCTGGTAACATCCCTGACAATCTTCACTGCACCCGTTCCAGCTTAACCGGTTAAGAATTGCTGTTCTCTGGAATTGTAGCATCAACCCATTTCTCTATTTTGACTATTAACAAGCCCAACATAGTACTGAGGCAGTCTAACGCCTTCCAGCTGGTTCATTTCATTTGACGGCGTAATAAAGTATATAAACGCTCACAGGTCTGTAGAGAGACGCAAATTGAATTTGATTTGCGGGGCTCAAAAAAAATTTAATAAAGAATTATTGAGCTGATTGTTAACCTCTTGAGAATTTACATCTTTAAATAATGAAGTGATTCTCATCATCTCTGTGCAGCTACTATTTTGTCTTTCTATTTAATGCTGGTCTATAGATGGCAGCATCTGAAGTCAACATCCTTTAGTGTAGGCCTAAACGGTGATACTCAATTGCAAGTAAAGGTTCCCATAATATTCTCGGCATTGTTGTGGTGAAATGTTTTCTTTGGTGTAAAATAATTCTTTAATTTGTCACTAATCGTCTAGAAAGAAATGTAATACTCGGATAGTTTTTTTGTGAACTTAATTAGTTTTGACCCTCCGCGTATTTTCTTGCGTGTGGCTGTAGGGGGAGAAGCATTGCAGGTTGCTGCAAACCACAGTGAAAATTTAAAGGGAAAGAGTGTGTTTAAGAGATGTACTTTGAATAAATCCACGGGGTGTTAATTAAATGGAGAATAACTGTACAGAGTTCCCTTTGCTTTGTACACTGTTAATTGAGGCAGTCTTGAAATTGTTGGTGACACGTGTGGCCTTTATTTCAGTCAGCTATTCAAAGAAAGTTCAAGGTTTTGCACTGCGAACAATGCACCTCATGTTTCCCAAATAAAGGCCTCGAGCTTGATTTCTGAACAGTTATGGCGTTATTGAATTGGCATGCAAGGATGATGGATGGTAAAGGCGTTTGGGGGTGTGCGATAGTATCCTCTGTCAGCTCTACAATTAATATTTTTCCAAATATTTTTGACCATTTTTGAAGAAAAAGCCAAATTACGGAGTCTGTTTTTATTTCTGCATGGAGATTCATGTTTTGAATTTCGGTGTTTCTTCCATTCAGATTATCAGCGCTGTTGCTAAAGAGCTGCCACTACCTTCACTGCCAGACCCAACAATAATTTAAAATCAAATTTTAAGACCTATGTCAATCAGGACAGTTTGCACATGGTTCTTTTTTTTTTACCATGGAGCTATTTTGGAATCTCTAAAGAACCAGACTGAAGGAGGGTCCCGAGCCGAAATGTTGCCTTCACAGATGCTGCCTGACCCGCTGAGTTAGTTGCACTTTGTGCTTTGCTCAAGGTTCCAGCATCTGCAGTTTATTGTGTGTCTATATTGGAATCAGTCTTTTTTATTACTGAGAGATTTTTTACATGAATCGAGAATTCAGTCAATTTCAAAAATAATCTGTGACGGAAGACGAAATCAAATGTTACTGGACTGGGAATGGTAATTTGATTTCAGATATGGCTGCATTTTTTACTTGCCACACAAGTCTTCTGGCATTTTGGCAAAGAGACTGAGATATGATCAAACTGTCAGTATGTACTTTGATCCGGGATTATAAAATATAAAGCTTTTGCTTTAGTGGGATAATTAGCAGGATAGGATGGGTACTTTAGCCTTGCATGGTACGAGACAGCAGGTCTGTTTACCGCTAGTCCTGTTGGGGATGGTCAGTCTGTGGAGAGGAACAATCTTAGGAGTTTGGGGAAATGGATGCATTGCATTCGGCCATTCAGTCTTAGAACACTGAAATTATGGATGCTGTAAATTCAAAAAAGTTGAAGCAAAGAGGGTGTGTTTGGCAGATGGAGCAATGCAGCCTATAGGGTGTGGTCCGCTTTAACATGTTCCCAGATACAGGTCATGAAATTACAGATTTTCCATAACTAGGGTGGTTCCTAGCGTCAAAATGGATTGAGGACACTGCTTACATGTAGTATTCATTGCAACGGTGGTTCAGAGGGAGTGAATTAGATTTACCCACACAAAATGCTGGAGTAACTCAGCAGGTCAGGCAGCATCTCGGGACAGAAGGAATGGGTGACGTTTTGGGTTGAGACCCTTCTTCAGACTGATGTCAGGGGAGGGGGCGGGACAAAGATGGGTCTTCTGAAGAAGGGTCTCGACCCGAAACGTCACCCATTCCTTCTCTCCCGAGATGCTGCCTGACCTGCTGAGTTACTCCAGCATTTTGTGTGAATAAATCGATTTGTACCAGCATCTGCAGTTATTTTCTTATACGAATTAGATTTACCTGTCTGTATCCAGCTAGGTTTTGCAAAATAAATTATTTAGTCATGGAAACAGGCTCGTCGGCCCAATTTATCCAAAATGCCCCGTCTAAACGTTGTTATGTGTTAGCTCTAGAATTACCACAGTTATCCAAGTAACAAAGCAAGCGATCGAAGGAACCACAACTGTTTTAACAAGCCATTCGCAGTTTCACTGTACCGGCCGTGTGTATTTAGATGTGCATGGCTTAATCCTTGAGCCAAACATGTGCTTTCGTCTTAACATATTCACGCGAAGCTCAAAACACAGTAAGATTATTAATTTTGTTGGAACTGATGAGGACATTTGGAAGGGGTTGAGATGAGTGGGTACAGGATGGTTGTGGAATGTAGGCCAGAACATTGTGTGAAATGACTTCTTGATCCTCACCATGGGAACATCTTCCTCTCCTTAAAGGAAAGAAGAGCTTTAGCTTAATGCAGCTTTGTCAGGATTGCATTCCCTACTTACACATTGGAACTTTGCAGCAAGTTTCGTATTGGTATTGGTTTTTATTGTCACTTGGAACGAAACAGAGAAAAGCTTTGTTTGCCTGTCATGCAGTCAAATCATGCCGTACACAAAGACAATCAAACCATACACACGTACAACAGATAGTGCAAAGAGAAAAATATCAGAGTGGAAAATATAGTCTTACAGCATTATAGTGTTACAATTATAGAGAAAAGGTCCAAGTGCTGCAATGAGGTGGGTTGGAAGATCAGGACTAGACCCTGGCTTTTACAAGGGCTGTTCAGTTGTCTGAGAACAGTGAGGTAACAGCGGCGAAGAAACCATTGGGCTTCACTAGCAGTGTATGTTGTGAACTTATAGACCATCAATGGAAATGTTCACTGGGTTGTGTTCAAACCAGAGTAGATTTCTAGGAAAAAAAACTGCAGATGCTGGTTTAAATCGAAGGTAGACACAAAATGCTGGAGTAACTCAGCGGGTCAGGCAGCATCTCGGGAGAGAAGGAATGGGTGACGTTTCGAGTTGAGACCCTTCTTCAGACTGATGTCAGGGAAGGGGGCGGGACAAAGATGGGATGTAGGAGGAGACAGGAAGACTAGTGGGAGAACTGCATCTAGTTATGGGTGAGCGAAGATCATGAATGGGATCAACTTGATTTCTGACCCATTTGCTTTCCTTTCTTGCTTGCTAAAGGCCTAGATCCATCCCAGTTTCGAATGAATCACATCTGTCTTCAAGTCGAAGAAAACAACGTGATGGTGGGTGGCTCGGTCCAGCTCACCGACGAAGAAAAATACCGTGACGCAGAAAGGTTCAAGTTCACATGTCCCAGCTGTGGGACGGAAAACATTTACGACAATGTCTTCGATGGCAGTGTAAGTACCAGAATTTATGTTAATAAATCGACTCCTGTTTTCCTTGGCTAAATCGATGAAGTTGCATATCTTTACATATAGTTCAGCAGTGTAGCTGAAAGGTCCTAGCCTTGTTCTTCAAGCAGGCTGCTTGATTGGCATCTCATCCACCACCCTAGGACGTTCTTTCCAAAGATAATACAGAGCAAGATAAACCACTCGACCCTAAAAACCGTAGTATGTCATGGCGCCATTTTAGTAGGCAGGAACTAGCAGAACCATTTAAAAATAAAAAATAAAAAAATCTGTGAATTGATAGATGAGATATATTCTGCGTTTTTATGGTATCATCACACATACTGTTCCCCCAAAACACTGATTACACTACGAGAGGCATTGCGAACGGCGGGTTTTGCTTACTAAAATGGCGGACGTTCCACTCCTTTGCGTACTACACTTCAGTATAGGCGATTTCGACGGAGTGGTTCGTCTTGCTCCTCTAGTATCTTTGGTTCTTTCCCTCCAGGGTACAGTGGTGACAAAATGCATCGCATGCTCTTCGCCGAACCTTATCTGACAGAACCTCCCTACCAGCTAGAAGGGCACGAGCTTGGAGGAGCATGGGGACAGATTCAGATTAAGTTTATTATTGCACACCCAGATATCCGTCGGGAAATGTTGCCAGCTGACCCACTCCTGACTGCAGGAATACGTGTTTTAGTGTCGGCATGGTGAAGCTTGGTGCAGCCAACGCCAAGGCTCTGTGAGGGAGGACCACGATCTAGGGTCCTTTCACTGCCGGACATTGAGGACAGAGTCTGGTGGAGACACACCTCAAACAAAGGATGGGAATATCACCCAGGGGGCCACATGGGTGGCAAGGGTTTTAGCTTAAAGATAGGTGCGATCACCTACTGACTATCACACTGATAAATATACAGACGCAGTGAATGTCTTAAGAATATGTGCAGTTTTTTGTTTTGTATGTATTTTTTATTCTCAATAAAGTATTTTTGGAAGTGAAAAAAAAGTACCACAGGGTGCAATTAAATATCTAGTTTGCATGAAACTCGTAGAATAAGTACACAATATATATGATGACGAATGCAAAACCAGCTGATTGGTGCCAAGATTTAAGTGCAAACCAAATTAATTTACATTAAAGGGAGTCACAGTTGGTATAAATGTGTAGGAAAGAATTGCAGATGCTGGTTTAAATCAAAGGTAGACACAAAATGCACCCCAGCAGTATGAACATTGACATCTTTAACTTTATATAGCCCTTGCATTCTCTCTTTCCCCATCCCTCCCTCTTCCGAGTTTTCCCACCAGTCTTACTTCTCCCACTAGTCTATCTCTGTCCCGCCTACTCCCCTCACATCAGTCTGAAGAAGGGTCTCGACCCGAAACGTCACCCATTCCTTCTCTCCAGAGATGCTGCCTGTTCCCCTGAGTTACTCCAGCATTTTGTGTCTACCCACAGTTGGTATAAGTTCTTTTTAGTTTAGTTTAGAGATATAGCGTGGAAACAGGTCCTTCGGCCCACCGAGTCTGCGCCGACCAGCAATCACCCCATACACCAACACCATCCTACACATGAGGGACAATTTACAATTCTGGGGTATTCTTGAGTAAGGATGAGAAAATCAGATGGAATTTCTGTTCTGGACAGGTATCTGGGCAGACTAGAAGTTGGATGTCCTGGCGGTAGGGTAAATGCAAAGATTCTAAATCGGTAACGTTGGTAACCAGAGTTGAATTTCAAACCCTCAACTATCCATATTTTCTCTGAAAACGTTTGGAAATACATTTACGAATTTTTATTTCTATGCTGGGGAAATGTTTGATTATCAAACGTTAGCCAAAAGGACAACTGTAATGAAAGTACTCCCTCAGACATTAGTATGCTTTATTATGTCTTTGAAGCAAAATATCAGCTTCTTGCTTTCCCTAGTATGTTGATTTGTAGCCAGTAAAAGCAATTGAAGACGTTGCAATCTCATCGTTCCTGCGGATGTCGTTTTAGAAAATGAGCAAATGGCATCTATCCTGCGAAAGTGAATATGAGAAAGATGAGACTTACCGGCTGAGATCACACAAAGTTGACATTTATGTGCAAGAAATTATTCCTTAAGTTAAAAATAACATTTGGGTTTTTAATATTGAGTTTTTATTTCCCCTTTCCTTCTCCCGACTCCCCCCCACCCCCTCCCCAATTAAAAAAAAACTCCTTGACCTTCTGCAGAAGATTGTCCTGCACAGTCATCAAACGCCAAGGGATGTATTTCTATCCCAAACTGGTGCCAGATATTTTTATGACCTTGGATCAAAACCTAAAGTCCTTGGAAAATATTTAATAATCTATGTTTTTTTTGTTCAGAGTTTATAACACACAGTAAATTATGAAGTTGGGCATCTTAGAATTTGGATCGGAAAGCAAAGGCGTCCTTATCTAAATTAAAAGTAATTATTTTAAACTGATCCAGTGGAAGAGCAGATGGTTTGGGTTTTTGCAGTCAAAACAATCTAGTTGCTTGAGGAAAGGAAAGAGTGGGCCTTGACACAGAGTAATGTTAGTTAGCAGAATCCTTGACTTTCCTTCATTACAGCAGTAAACAAGATAGTGTTAATTGCATGGACATTGAGAATTTGCAGATGGGCTTGACTGTTCAGTGAATGCATTTCTATTGGTTCGTAAGGAACTTCAAATGTTGAATATGTGTACAAACCCGCTTGCGAATAAAATATATGTTTTTTACTGAATTTTGAGTATTGAGGAAAAAAATAAAGTTTTGTATCACTAGAATATTGAGTTGCATTTCATATGTGCATCTTCTGTTTTTATATCAGGGGCTACAGATTCAACCCAGTTCATTCCACTGCAGTAATGTTGATTGTGAGACATCGCCTAGTCAGTACGAAGTGCAAATGTGCCACAAATTAACTTTGGACATCAGGCGACATATCAAAAGATATTACAGTGTAAGTACATGAAACCAACTGCAGAACAGTCTTGTCAATTATTCCCTGCTGGAAATGAATCCTTTGGCCCTTTAGATTCTTTAACGGATTTTCATTTCATCTAACACTGCCAATTTAGGCTTGAATGATATTACTCGCAATAAGTAGTACTGTATTACTTTAGTTCAAAAGAAAAATTAGACTGCAATTCCATAGAAACTATATTTTGTGCTGTTTGGAAAATGTTAACATTGATGTATAAACAATGTCTTATTCTGCTGGTGAGAGGGAGTATGCATCGCAAATAAGCTTGTGCAGGAGAAACATTTACTTATCTAAATGGAGAAATGAATAGGAGATGTTTTGTGAAGCAGGAAAATTTCACCAACCTGACAGTTGGCAGGCTGCCTACTGCGTGGATTCATGAAAGCTAAGAATTACACTCATGAAAATTTCCTTACTAAATGCCCTGGTTAATCTGAAAGATAACCCACTGATTTCAATTCATCCTTTGACTGGGCGGTGCTTGTTACATCTTCGTTCTGACAAAGCATTTGTATTAATCATTTGGCCCTCCAGTAGACACTCCAGGGCTGGTGCTTTTAAAATAAATGTGGCTGTGATAGCTCTTTAGTCTATTAAACTTACAATAGATGCAAAGAACTGGTAATTATAAATTCTGTGCAGTGCTTGGAAAAGAAAATGAGAATGGATGCAGCTCTTGTCGAGTGTTTTTGGAAGTTCGCTCAGTTACTTCATTTTACTTAAGTGCTTGTCTTGGGCCTTTCTGCAAATACTTGATCAAAGAACTGCATCTGAAAGGCAGCTTGAGGATTTATATTTTTCGCCATGAAAGCAAGCAGTACTTATGCAACTGGCTTTTTAATTTAAGTGCATTTTCTTCTCCAGGATCATTGACATTAAAAGAATGTTGAAAGGTGCTACAAATTCAGACCAAGGGGCCCTTAGATTTTCTCAAGTGCCCAATTATTAGAGGGCCATGGAGAGACACGACACAGAAACAGACCCTTTGGCCCACAAGGTCCATGGGTGACCATCGTGTACCCATCTACAGAAACTCATTTAACAGCACTTGTCCTATGACCTTCTATGTCCCTGCCATTCAAGTGTTCTTCCCCATGCATCTTGGGTATTGTAAGAGTCACTGCCTTTACCATCTTCTCATTGTGTCCTTGATTCTAGTTACTGGATGGAAAGTAATTCCTCTTCTGACCCCCACAACACCTCATCCATTGCACACAGTTCACTTGTTAAGAAAGCCTGCACAAGTGGACTGGTTTACACGGGCGTTTCATATTAGGAAGATCTAACTGCCTATTCACAAGCTATATTCTAATATTACAAGTAGGACAATATCTTTGCCAATAATAGACTACCAGATTTATATACTGGGACTGTTATTTGAGGAGGCATTGGGGACTGGTGGATGGAGAGACGAATTCTCAAGGTAACAAAACTGAAAAACTGTTTGAAAGTGTTCAGTGATGCAAGATGGAATCCTGAACCAACTTAATGGCTTAAAGGTTCATGGAGATGCAAGACACAGCCGATGCTAGAATCCAGAAGAGGAGGTACAATGGCGCAGCGGTAGAGTTGCAGCCTCACAGCACCAGAGACCTGGGTTTGGGTCTGACTACAGGTGATGCTCGTACAGAGTCCCTGTGACTGCGTGGGTTCTCTTTGGGTGCTCTGGATTCCTCCCACGCTCCAAAGGCGTGCAGGTTTGTAGGTTAATTGGCATTGGTAAATTTGTAAGTTGTCCCTAGTGTGTGTAGGGTAGTGCAAGGTTATAATCAATTCCAGCAGCACAGTACTAGTTACCCAGAAATGACGTTTATTTCCTACGATATTTTCATCACCTCCAACGGGATCCCACCACTAGCCACATCTTCCCAGCTCTACCCCATTCCGCTTTTCGCAGAGACCGTTCCCTCCACAACTCCCTGGTCAACTCGTCCCAAACCACCCCCTCGCCAGGTACTTTCTCCTGCAACCGCAGGAGATGCAACACCTGTCCATCTGCCTCTCACCTCGACTCCTTACAAGGACCCCAACGGTCTTTTCAAGTGAGGCAGAGATTCACTTGCACCTCCTCCAACCTCATCTATTGCATCCACTGTTCTAGGTGCGTGTACTCCTGTATGTCGGCGAGACCAAGCGCAGGCTCAGGGATCGTTTCGTTGAACACCTCCGCTCAGTCTGCCTTCCCCTACCTGAGCTCCCGGTTGCTGGAAACTTTAACTCCCCCTCCTATTCCCACACTGACCTTTCTGTCCTGGGCCTCCTCTATTGTTAGAGTGAGGCTCGGTGCAAATTGCAAACAGTACCTCATATTTCGCTTTGGCAGCTTACACCCCAGCGGCATGAACATTGATTTCTCTAACTTCAAGTAACCCTTGCTTTTCCTCTCTCTCCATCTCTCTTCCCCTCCAACAAGTCTTACTGTCTCGGACTACATTTTATCTCAGTTTGCTTTGCTATCACCTTCTCCCCGCTAACACTGAGCTATTCCACATTTTGCTTGATCTCCATTCCCTTTGCCCTGTTTTCACACCTTCACACTTCCATATCTATCTATCTATCTCCCTCCCCCCTGACGTCAGTCTGAAGAAGGGTCTCGCCCTGAAATGTCACCCATTCCTTCTCTCCAGAGATGCCTGTTCCGCTGAGTTACTCCAGCATTTTATGTGTATCTTTGGTTTAAACTAGCATCTGCAATCCCTTCATACACATGACTTGTTTATTCCTACTTTCCATTTCCTGTCTGTTAAGCGACCCTCAATCTATACCAGTGATTGAGGAAAGATTTACAGAGAGAAAATAGGGAGCAAGAATAAATAATATCTAAATTCTGATTTTTGGATAACTGTATTGGAGGCCTGGTGTATTGTGAGCCATCACGAGGAGGAGCAAGCAACATCTCAAAAACTCCTCCCTATTAAAGAATTGTGATACGGCACCTCTGGAACCCTCAACTAACTTGTCTCACCTCACCTTGTGTATCAGCAGTCCATTTGTTTTACAGTGGATCTGCATGTTGGCCTCCTGAAAGTCAAAATGTACAAATTAACTGGTTTGCCGTTAACCATTTTGCTTAACCAAATTACAATTGGTCAAATGTAATTTCCTTCCATAAATTCATGTTAACTTTGCCCAATTCCATCTAACTGCCCTATTGCCACTTCAATAGTGATGGATCCAGGATTTTCCCCATTATTGATGTTGGGGTGATATTTCCCCTGTTGTAGTGTGTAGAACCATGGGGAAGCTATTCAGGTCAGAGATAGGAGGAGATATGGTACTAATGAAGGAGGACATTGTTAATATTCAAGACAGATTATTAGATTTCTAGATATTAAGGATGTAATGTTGATACTGGAATGTTGCACTGAGGTGGAAGATCAACATTGTGTACATTGATGCATATCTTGGTTTGCATCGATCAGTTGGGCCGAAAGGCCTGTTGCCATACTGAATGACTGATTTTATTGAATACAGAGCAGGAACAAGAGATTCTTACTCTGCCTCTTACATGCATTCTTAGAATCAGGCCTGTACCTAGTGAAGGTAAAGCAGGTGAAGGGTGGTAGATGCTTGGACCAGTCTTCAATGGTGGCAATTCATGCAGTGATAATTGCCTCTTTACATCTAAGAATATAGATTTTTATTCATCAAAAAGAGAATGGGCAAAAGTCAATATGAGGAGTTACGTTATTAACCATGAACTCAAGGGACAAAATGTCTTCCTCCTGTACTTGCATGAAAAGAGTGAGGTGTCACTTTATTATTAACTTTTGTCAATTTTGTCAATAGTTAAGCCGTTAGCTTATTCTGTAACTGCATTGTACACCAGGAGACAAACAATATCCAATGCTATCTGCAAGGTATGGCTTAGATTGAAGAATTTGCATATTTTCAGAAATAGCGCGCTCAGTTTGACAGCTTTCAAGACTAAAAGCACCTCAATGCTTCTAGACTCCTAAGTTTCCTTTATAATTTAGTTCAAGCCTCATTCCCCATTCGAATGCTGTTTTAATATAACTCTTCTGGGTAGCTAAAGGTCAAAACCAAGAGCTAGGATAGTGTTCCTTCTTGCCTGTCCCTTAACGGTACATTTCATATGGTGCTTGCTAATTTTACCTCACTGGCAGAGCATTTGAATTCTTTTGTGCTCAAATATCTTGAGGTGCATTGCCCGTACATGGTTTTATAATCTTTTTTTTTTTTATTAAACTGAAGAGCATTAGTTACTCCAGCACTTTGATGCTTTTCCTGAGATAGACACAATCTGCCAAAATTTGTTTTGATAAACATTTGCATTTGGCAAGTTTAAAGTCATAGAAAAATATGCAGGCCCAATCAGCCCAACTTATCCAAGCAGGACATGATATCGACCAGAGCTAGTTGCATTTGCCCGTGTTTGGCCCACATCCCTCCAAACCTTTCCTATCTATGTACCTGTCTAATTGACTGTTAAACATTGTAATTGTATCTATGAGTACCATTTCCTTTGGCAGCTCATTCCATATACCCACAACCACCAGGCCCCATGTAGAAAAAACTGTCCTTTAGGTCCCCTTTAAAACTTACCCTCTCGTCTTAAACACATGTCTGACAGTTTTTGGCCTCCTTACCCTGGGAAAAGGACTGTGACCATTTACTTCTATGCCACCAGAGCAAACAACCCTAAGGGAATAAATAAGCTACTGCTTCTCTGCTTAAAAATGCTCATTCTCCTTTCCCTGGTGCATTGGTGTGAATTTTCACTTCCTTAATCAAACACTGGCTTCTCTTAAACTTCAAGCCAAAAGTGGTAAGATTCAAATTCAGTGAGGTCAGCCATTGTGGTTGCCTTTTAAATAAGCTGCCAAAATCAGCCTTTTGTTTGAAGGTGGTAGAAACAAAATGTGGAGCAGGTTAAAAGTGAGGTGCCAATGCTTTACTGCTTCTTGCATGTTGAATTCTACCCCCAGGAATCAATAAGATTTCCTTTGATGGAACCAGCCTTGTACTTAAATGTTGTGACATATTTTCGAACATAAAAAAAGTGCAGCACAGGAACGGGCCCTTCGGCCCACAATGTTTGCACAATGATCTCTTTTGTGAGAATCAATTCAGATAAACAATGAATCAATCAAGAATTATTGCATGATTTTGTGAAATTGTTGATTTTCAAGAGATGTAGCTGTACTAGGATTAGATGTGTTTTATACGATCACAGCAATAGTAATTTAGAACTTCAATTGATACTCTACAATCTTAATTAATCTATGGTGGCATATTTTAAGTGTGTTGAATTGCTGTAATAGTCAGAATGAATCAGACAATCTCCTGTAAGTAACAAGATTACAGAATACTATTTGATGACCACCTAAATGTGTTGTAAAGTATAATTGGCATTGCATTAACCCAGAAAATAAGATGCATGGCAAGGGATTTCCAGATTCAATTATTAGCAGCAAAGGTCAGGGACTAGTTTGCAAAATCTGCTTTCGTCCTTATTTCTATAATGTGAAGCAATCCAAAGGTTCATTTCAAAAACGCATCTTATGAAGAACTAATTATGAAGTCATGTTTTTATTTCATGCATCATGTCATAGACTAAATGAAATACATATGCATCAAGCCATAAGGCTATTCAAAATATTAATATTAATTTCTCTCAGGTACTTTAAGTGCTTTTTAACCACCTTTTCAATGCAAAACTTTCTGTTGTTCATTAGAATTCTTTCTTACAGAAACAGAGTTGGCTGTTGGCTTCAGAGAAAGTTATTTGATTCACCTTCAAATTGTATAACACCGTTACATTATATCCAAATATAAATTGTATTAGTTTTGTTCTGCTCATACAGCAAAGTTTACAATTCAGCCGAACGTCTAAATTATTAAGATCCAGCAAAGGTTCAGAAACTTTGAAAGTGCAAGAAAAGTTGTTGGGCATGGGCAAATAAGTAATTAAAAGAGCAATACATGGTGTGTGGTTCACAGAGAACAAAAATAGGTCCTGCGGCCCACGTTGAAACCAACCACCCACTTACGCCAATCTTCCATTTATCCCATTTTTTATTCTCTCCATATTCTCCTCCACCTCTTCCAGATCCTGCCACTCATTTAAACACACGATGGGCAATTTACCATGGGCAATTAATTTATCACCTGGTGTGTCTTTGGGATGCAGCAGGAAACTGGAGCACTTGGAGGAAACTGAATTGGCCACGGGGAGAAGATGTAAACTCCACACAAACTGCACCCGAGGACTGGATAGAACCTGGGTGTCTGATGCCGCGAGGCAGCAACTCTACTATTTGCACCACTGTGGCACCCTTTTTGTTAATATTTCTTCGGAAATTCTCAAACCTTCTTTCCTATTTGAAGTGCAATTCACTTTTGGACTGGTGGCTCAGGGAAGTAATTGTTTTAGAGTGGGCTTGTAGCACATTAGATACGCAGTTGGAGCCTCTAGAATGGTGCGGTACAACTTTTCAATAGGGAGATGTATTTGAGATCTTGCTAGTCACTCTTCAAGATGGCACATTATATATCATTCCACTATTTCCTTGTTATTTATGATGTCTAGAGGCAGAGACTTTTCACTGATAACAAAAGTACAGGGATACCAATAAAGTTGCCAGCAATCTTACAACAGTCAGTCAGTCTCTGTGTGGATGTAGCATCCTTGGCCTGAAGAAGGCTCCCTTCCCGAAACTTTGCCCTTCCATTCGCTCCCCAGATGCTGCCTGACCCGCTGAGCTCCTCCCACTGTGTTCTGCTCGACATTCCAGCATCTGCACTTTTTAATCTCAGTGTGGATGGAATAACCTTTACATAAGTGTCAGCTTCTCGGAACAAGCTGAAACACATAAGCAGTCTAGACCCTGGCTCCAAGCATAAATCTATCCATGTTCACGGTGTTCCTGATGCTTTTGACTCCAACTCCGATTTCAGCTGTGCACTCAGTCGCGTTCTTCGAACCCGAGCTCCAGCCGCAACAGACTATTGATGTTTCACTACTTGCCAGCACAGACATTAAATGCAGTCCACCTCATGGCAAACAGGATTCACTGGAAACCACCAGAGGAAGGTCTGAAGGAATGTGCTATGTAGTATTCAGCCGACCTTGTACATATTTGGATCTGAGGCTTCTAAATCAGTGGATAACAGTGTAATGTTGCCACAGTTAAGATATAAAAAACAGGCAGGAACGAGCCGGGTGGCCCCTGAAATTTCTTTGCTGTGCTGTAAGATTACAGCTAATCCTATTTCTCACCCACTTTGCAACCATCCTTTGAGTCCAAAATCCCATTGATTTCAATCTTAAATACGTTCACCCTCTGAGCAATGATGCTGGGTTATTAATGGTGCTGTCAAAAAGGCTTGAGAAGCATTTCATTGGTAGTTGGCTGCCATTTTTGACCGTAATTTTTGGAGATTAGAGGTGATCAGAGGATATAAGAATGTGAAGAAGTAAACTGAGGCAGAGGGCAGCTGTAAATGGTAGAGTAGTTTTAAAGGGTCACTTGGAAAAGAAACAGTGATCCTGACACAAAATGCAGGCCTGGCAGCATCTCTGGAGAACATGGATAGGTGACGTTTCAGTTCTGGATCTTGAAGAAGGATCGTGACCCGACACGTTGCCTATCCGTGTTCTCCAGAGATGCTGCCTGACACAGAGTTATTCCAGAACTTTATGTATTTCTTTGTAAGCCAGCACCTGCAGTTCCTTGTGCCTCCAAACAGTGGTCCATCTTCCTCTCCCCGAATGCTTGTTCTATTTGCAGCCATAAATGAATACCAGTGGTCCTTAATGCTAAGGAACATTATGTTTCTATGTTTCTATTCTTCTACCCAAGCTTCAGGCTTCACCAGTGTGATGGTTAGCATGCATCCAGCACAGAACCTGTGTGTGCTGTTCCTTAGCATTACGGACCACTGGTATTCATTTATGGCTGCAAATCGGCCTGTGAGTCCCCTTTAAATTACTGGACTGAATGAAAGGACATACCTTTAGAAAGGAGATGAGGAGGAATTTCTTTAGTCAGAGGGTGGTGAATCTGTGGAGGACATTATTAAGGAAGAGATAGATAGATTATTGATTATTAAGGGTCTCGGGAGGTAAGGAGAGAAGGCAGGAGAATGGGGTTGAGAGGGAAAGATAGATCAGCCATGATTGAATGGCAGAGTAGACTTGATGGGCTGAATGGCCTAATTCTGAACTTATGAATTTATTTCTAGAACTTGTATTATTCAAAAGGAAACTATGGTTTATTTCTTGTGCCATGATATTAATGACTCACCACATGCAGTGCAATGCTCCACTCATACATCTTTCAACGGTTGCCAGGGTTAATGGGCCTTTAGTTTATTTGAGGTTTCTACTGCTGCAAGGCCTTTGGTCACTTCTATTTTGGTGCTTCCATTCCTTTATTGTGTAATAAATTGTAGGACTTAAAATAATGTTGTGGTTTTTTTTAAATGACATTAATCACCAGTGCTTAGGGGGGAAAGTTTAGTTCTGGTTATCTGGCCGGCTCTGAAAGATGTCAGATGTCTCTTGAGAGGAAACCCTCTTTGATGGAGCAGTAATGTGGTAGCAGCATTGAACATTGGCCTTTGCTCTGCTTGTTGTTTTTGAGCTGTTTATGGTGTCTGACAGATCAATGATTGGTGTGAATACTTTTTCTCACCGGGAGCTTCTGATTGAAATCTGGGTGAGCTCCCATCAAACCCTTTCTTGCCATTACTGTGATGCCGTGCTACGTTAGTGCCATATGCACACAGAGAAAACCTGAGACTAAATTATAAGCGACAGAATGTAAATGCCTGGAAACTGGAATCACAAGGAAATGCAGGTGCTGGTTTACGAAAAAGGAGACAAAATGCTCGAGTGACACAGCAGGTCTGGCAGCATCGCTGGAGAACATGGTTGGACAATGTTTCGGATCTGGAACCTTCTTCGAAGTCTGAAGAAAGGTCCCGACCTGAAACGTTGACTTTCCATGTTCTCCAGAGATGCTGCCAGACCCGCTGTGTTACTCTAGCACTTTTTGTCTTTTGCCTGGAAATTGGATTGTCTGCTGCTACAATTTGTGTGCTATGCAATTTACTTTCAATTAAAAAAGGAAGAATGGAAATTTGTTTTTCTTGCTGCCAACTGGTGACTTTCCTTTTGAATGCTCCGTGAGTCTGATATACTGGCATACAGCAGCGTTCAGGGTTGGCAATGGCACTTATGTACACACTTCGATGGCATGGTGGCACAGCGGGAGAGTTGCTGCCTCACAGCGCCAGGGACTGGGTTCTATCCAGACTGAGGGGGGGGAGGGGGTTGTTGAAATAATTCCAGAGTAGGGTCCAATGATGAGCTAAGTTATCTATATACTTAAACTCTCGTTTGTTTGTTCCTGAACTACAGCCAAAACAGTACACGATAACGCAATAATTTTAGGCCCACCTTACTCACCGTCGTCTCTTTGGTGCTAATGGAAGAAGTTTCATTGAAATCGGTCTTATATTTTAAAGGTTATGCACATTTTAAAGTTTAAATCAATCCCCTAGGGAGGGGGGGGGAGATGAGGGAGGATAAGGGGGAGGGGAGGAGGGATGGGGGGGAGAGGGTGCTGCACCAATGCAGGAGAGGTTTGGGCCCAACGGGTCCACTTGGTCTAGTCTCTCCTAAAAATACCTCCTAAAAGAAGGGTCTCATCCTGAAATGTCACCTATTCCTTTTCTCCAGAGATTACTCAGTTACTCCAGCTTTTTGTCTATCTTAGAATAATATCTAGTTTTGTAGAGGGCAACACATGATATATATTTGCAGTTATTAAGAATAAAATATATTTTTTAGGAAAGCTAACTTAGCTCATCATTGGACCCTACTCTGGAATTATTTCAAGTCCCCCACCACCAAAATATAGCAAAATACTGCTTTTAAATTAGCACTTAAAACTACCAGTGATAATTTTACTTTTCTCAATATTTTTCCGGCATTTAAATAATTCATTACTTTGAATGTAATCAGCTAGTTCTTTTACACCTTGTTTCTGGAGGTGCATTAAATATTTGCCCTGCCACAAAAAAACAGTGGAGCCAATCATAACCGTACAAAACCTTTTGCATCAGACAATGAGGAATGCACATTTCAAAATGCTTCCTCCCGTTGGATTGATTTCGACATTGGCAAAAACAGCACAAGTTAATTTTTTTCCTTAAAATTTTAATTCCAAAAGCATAACCAAAATGTGAATGGATTGATTTTTTACTGGTTTTGGTGTCTGCTTTCAATCAGTAATGTTCAGAAGCTCAGTCTGCAACATTTACTCACCATTGGGAATATTATTAATGTAAATTGCAATCCAGACTAATGCCTCTCAATGTACATTTGTGCTTTAAATATTGGGCGTGGAGTTTTAATTTTAAGCTGTATTGCTGAAGAGCATAATTTCTTTTTTGTCTGATTCTTTACTAAATAAGGTGGTGCACTTATAAAAGTTCATCTGCCAGCCAGCCAGCCAGCCTCTGAAATAGCTTTGCTGCAGTCCATGTAATTAGACGTCAGTGTCAGCCGAGGAATGACTGGCTTCTGCTGCCAGAAGATGTTGTTAGTCATTCAGCCTCTGTCGCCCAATAGAGTTGGGTGCAAGTAACTTCCTCTGCAACCGAGTGCTTCCCAATCGCTGCTCCCTCTTCACTGCCATGAAGAGGGAAGAGACAATGTTCTTTAATGAAAGATTCCATTGAGACGAAAAAAGGATTAGTTGTAGATGTTTATTCTCTTCGGTGGAAAAAAAAATATTCGCTGGTGGAGGAGGGACTTGCAGTTTGGTGCTTCAGTGGAGAGACAGAGTCAGTGCTGTTTGTTGAATATCCTGTTAAGGACTGTTACCATTCTAATTAATCAAGTTAGAAATTACAGCTGTGGCTGCTTTCTCGATTCTCAGTATCAATTTTCTGCTCTGGTTAGACAAAGCAAATATAAATTTTGTGTTCATTTGTCATTCGTTCTTTGACTTCAGCATCTCGGAAAATAACAATGTAGCACAAAAGACCAGTATTTACCTAGTTGTAATGTAGGTTGCCATGGTGTTTTGCAAATTATTGCAATTATGTTCACCATGCGAGTCGCCCTTGGTAACTAGGGGGGGAAAAAACTGATAATCCTGTTTTGAACAAAAGGTCAAATTGCTGAATAGAAAGTCTTGATTAACTAGAAGATGTACAAAGTGGAATTATTTCCTTCCATTCAAAAAGAGGTCTTGATCAGGTTTGGTTAGAGGGGGAGGGTGAATAAGTACATCTGTTGATTACTGAAGTACAAAGAATTGAAAGGATGTTGTCTTCAGCCTTTCATGTTGGCCTAATGGTGGCTTTTTGTTAAATTTACTCATTTGATAGATTTGAAAGAGCAGCTGCATTTAATCTGGATAAATGCTTTACCCCCATTTAAAAAAAAAATATTTCCCTCCTGTTCTTACCAGGGCAAGATTTGTAGAAAATACTCTTGTTGTGTTCATTGATTTACATTGCAGTACTACTTAACAGTGCTCATGAGAAATGGTATGGTGGGAATGGTGCAGTCCTTGCTGCTCCTTAATTGAAATAAAGACAATTTAGACGATAATTAGTCTTTTCAGACTTTATTAAAGTGCAGAGAGTTCATTAGATGCCTGCTTTTTTGGCAGCACTGTTGAAAGTTGCCGCTAAAGTTTGGAGAGGTTCAGGGAGGAGAGTGTGGAAACTTTGTCTTTACATTCTTCATCACCTAGCAACAGAAGCTTCACATTCAGACCCTGTTTAATTTCTGAATGTTGACCATCTGGGCTGTTTTCATGACCAAAATAATCCTTTTCCCATTCGTCCAGCTCTCGAAGGAAAGACAGACAGACAGACCAATTAATGTTTTGAATGTGAAGTTCACAAATTGAGAAATGATTCTTCAAAGCAGTATTTGGGGGATTTTGATTCAGTATTTCCATTCTCACCCCAGGATGCATACGTCCCAGGCATCTAATGAACTCTAATGCCAACATGCAGATAAAAAGAAAATAAGTGTACCTTTGTTTTTTTTAAAAAACCATGTCATTCAATTTAAGTGATTCTTTAGTGTGGACAGATAACAGATGTTATAAAAGATACTTGGGGATTTTAACATATTTGGCAAGACATTACCTTCCAAAAAATGAGATCATTTTAAGAAGATGGGCAACCTAGGCCACATTTATTGTATTTCCAGCAGTTGGTTAGAAATGATGTGGGCAAAGGCCACAGCAATTAATTTGTTTTTTGATCCAATTTGTCACTTTCAGTGCAGTGCTAGAATAAGTGTGCACTGTCATTCTGTTGAGTTGCACTTTGCTGAAATTCCTTTTCTGTTGTTAACTACTATAGTTTTTGTAATTTTCCGGCTGTGTTTTGAGTATTATTGCTTTACATGGTCAATGCGACCTTGTAAATTTACTGCAATAACTTTTGGACCAATCTTGGCTTTACTATGTTTTGCCGTGCTCCTTTCTGGCCAAGTGCCTCTGGTTTGGCTTTGCAGTTCATCTTGTCTTTGTGGCTGTGCCATACAGTTCATTGCACTAATAACCATTCAGTATAAATAATGACGTTCATGCCCTATGTTCAGGTACGGGAGAGTTATTTACTTAAACATATTTGTTAAAAACTCATCAAAACTATCTTCAATAAGTTGCCAAAATAAAATCAACATTGTGGCAAGTATTATTTGGTCAAAATCATTGTGTTTGATAATCTAGAGATAGATGTCCTCTTGAGATTTTGTTTCTCAACTTTACAAAGCGTAGTTTTCATTTCACTTGCCTTGATAATTTCATCATTTAATGAATATGAGTAATGATTCCAGTGACAAAATTAGCCTTTAGCTTTTTTTCGTTGAGTGAGTTTGTTAATCAAGGTGAAGGGATAACACTACTTAGGAATTAATACTTAAAAATAATCAGAGTTGGGCATCTTGTATAGACATAATAAGTACCAGGTGAGTGGTCATGAAAGGCCCAGATAGAGTGGATGTGGAGAGGATGTTTCCGGGAGTGGGGAATCTTGAAGCAAAGGGCAAAGCCTCAGAATACAAAAAAAGTACCTTTAGAATGGAGATGAGGTGGAATTTCTTTAGCAAGAGGGTGGTGAATCTGTGGAATTCATTGCCACAGATGGCTGTGGAGGCCAAGTCATTGGGTATTTTTAAAACTGTGATTGATCTGTTCTTGATTAGTTAGGGTGTCAAAGATTATAGGGAGAAGGCAGGAGAAGTAGGTTGAGAGGGAAACATAGATCAGCCATGATCGAATGGTGGAGCAATCTCCATGGGCTGGATGGCCTAATTCTGCTCCTGTGCATTATGGTAACATTGGATGTTTCCTGAGATGTCATTTCACCAAACCAGCAATCTTGTGCTGCTTAAGGGTGGGGTGGTTGATAATTTAGTGACTGTTTATCTCTGATGGGGCCAGGTTGTCCAGGAGCTGAGCTGAGGCTGTCCTCATTTATTTTTTGGAGCAAGATTGCAGCCAACAATGATGGTAGATCTTAGCTGGGGAAATGTTTGGGTGATTATTATCATACATTGTTTGGGGAAAATAGAAGTAATGTCCCACTGCTTTAGTCTTTACTTTAGAGATACAGAGTGGAAACGACCTTCGGCCCACTTAGTCTGCACTAGATCACCCCGTACACTCATACTATCCAACACACTTGGGACAGTTTTACAACTTACCAAAGCCAATTGATCAACAAACACTACTTAGGATGTATGTCTTTGGAATGTGGGTAGAAACCAGAGCACCCGGAGAAAAGCCACGAGATCACTGGGAAAATGTACAAACTTCGTACAGACGGCAACCCGAGTCAGGATCGAAGCGGGTCTGTGGTGCTGTAATGCAGCAACTCTACTGCTGTGCCACTGTGATGCCCCTACCTGCAACATCTAACTCGGCCATTTAAGCCCAAATACTTGTCCAGGAAAAATAATGGCCCACGGTCAGCCAGTGGGAGCGTAGACAAAGGAGCACCTGAGAGCAGGGGCCAATCGGGTATTTTATCTGATTTTTTAAAAAAATTCAGGCATTATTTTGCTGAGAATGAATTAAACAGTAAAATTCAACATAGTCATACAGGATGGAAACACACCCTTTGGCCCAATTTGTCCATGCCGACCAAGCTGCCCCATCTTGGCTAATCTCCAAACCTTTCCTATCTATGTACCTATCTAAGTGTCTTAAATGTTGTGATAGCACCTGCCTCACCTACCTCTTTTGGCAGTTCATTCCATGGACCCACCACTCTCTGAGTGGGGAATTTGCCTGGCAATTTCCCATTTTTTATAGAACAAAACTGGAACAACATTAATTTTCTTAATATTTCTCACCGATGCCTGCATGTTGGTGGATTTTTCCACCTATTTCCTCTCCTGCAAAGGACATTGAAGGGTTTGTAAACTCGGCTTGAAATAAAACCGAGCTAACTGTTCTGATTTAGTGCTGGTTTCAACAAGTTTTTGATGAATAGAAATGTGTAATCATTGGCACAACTGCTAGTTAGGGAGAGAGGAAATCGGATGTCAAGTTGTACGGCTTAAGATGACGAGGTTGGAATTTGGCCATGTTAACATGCTGGTGAATATGTGAGAATTCCAGCAGACGTCTGCATCCGACCTGCACTATGGGTTTGAAGAGGCTTATTATCTTTTCACTCTCGAGACTACAGAGTCTGATTTTTTTTTTTTTTTAAAGCTTAAGACCAGTAGGTCAAATGACAAACCGGTGTCTCAAAGCCTGTTACGTTGCTAGTGTGTAAGACAGCATATACTTCTTTTGTCATCCTCTTCTAAGTATCTTGGAGCCTTAACTCCTTGGTCTCAGTTGAAGCAGCTGGCTTTGCAAGCATTTAATATTCCCATTCAATACAGGCAGGATTTTAACAAAGTGTATTTGATAAAGAGAGCAATATCCAGGCCTCGAGTGTCGATTGAATAGCCACTAAAAGGAAGTCATTCTGTTCAATAAACGTCAGCTTGGAATAGCCACATTGGGCAATATATCAGTGCAGAAAATCTTGCCGGTGTAGCCAGTATGCTTTATTTGGGTATACTGAGCAAGTATTTACTGGAGGTTCTAGTTGAGTCTGACTCTTTCTTCTTTGAAATTTCCTCGCTTCTTCCAAAGGGGTTTTGTTTGGATGGAGGAAGGGTGGCAAGAGGGGTGGGAGTTGAGTGGTATTATACGGAAGTGTTAACCCTCGTTGCTTAGGTATTGTTTGCTGAGGTTTGATTATTCTTGGGATGTAGTGGTATTCAAGGAGGAGAACTCCCACTTAAATGAAGAAACCAGGAACTGCAGATGCTGGTTTACAAAAGCAGACACGGTAATGGAGTGGCTCAGCGGGACAGGCAGCATCTCATAGAAAATAGGTGCAGGAGTAGGCCATTCGGCCCTTCGAGCCTGCACCGCCATTCAATATGATCATGGCTGATCATCCAACTCAGTATCCTGTACCTGCCTTCTCTCCATACCCCCTGATCTCTTTAGCCACAAGGGCCACATCTAACTCCCTCTTAAATATAGCCAATGAACTGGCCTCAACTACCTTCTGTGGCAGAGAATTCCACAGATTCACCACTCTCTGTGTGAAAAAAAACTTTCTCATCTCGGTCCTAAAAGACTTCCTTCCCCCTTATCCTTAAACTGTGTCCCCTTGTTCTGGACTTCCCCAATCTCGGAGAACGATGATAGGCAGCATTTTGGGTCGGGACCCTTCTTCAGATTGATTGTAGGATGGGACAGGGGGAAGGAAAGCTGGAAGATAGGCAAGGCTTTGTCCTGCCCCTTCTCTCTTCCAGCTTTCTTCACCCCACCCACTCCCTTCAATCGGTCTGAGGATGGGTCCCAAGCCAATGCTTGTTCTCTTGAGATGCTGCCTGACCCGTTGATGTTACTCTGCTCTGTGTCATACCATCTAACTCAGTTGCTTGTGGATGCCATATATTGTAGATGATGTGTGTGTATTAGATAGCGGTGCCTCCTTCCTTCTCACAAGAGAAGACCATGATTTCAAATTTCAATTTGTGATGGCAGGAGTTGATTTGTGCTTACTTTAAGTTTGTGCTTACTTCAAATTAATGGAAGAATTTGCAAATTCGGGCGCAGATGCGAATAAAAGTAAAATTAGTATATAATCACTGGTTGTCGACTATTTGTAAACAAATGATTTCCGAATTGAAAAGTTAGGTCAAGAATGCAGCATAAAATATGAATGTAACAAATTGCTGCATTCTTGACCTGGTAGGCAGTGTTGTGCACACACTAAGTTACGCAGTGAAAATATTTAATCTCTGGCTTCCAAGTGATTCATTTTAAAATGTGTAATTATTTTACAGTGCCTTTCTCCACTGCTCTTTGTCAAAGCAAGAAGGTGTTTCCCATAATCAAAGCACACCTTCTATCCCTGCCTTTGCACACGCACCTTGGTTTGTAACCTGGCCCTGTCCAGGAATTACCCACTTACCATACTTAGTGTAATGGGAAAAAAAAGACTGATGAAGGGTCCTAGCCCGAAACGTCACCTATCCATGTTCTCCAGAGATGCTGCCTGATCCATTGAGTTACTCCAGTACTTTGTGTCTTTTTGTGTAAACCAGCATCTGCAGTTCCTTGTGTCTCCGTTGTACAATGGAAGATCATCTGGGTGGACCCATCATGTCCTTCTGAACTCTTCAGAAGTGACATAGCAGCAACCAGCCAAATCAGTACATGCAGACTATATTGATGAGAGGGTATAGGAAAAAAAACTGCAGATGCTGGTTTAAATCGAAAGACACAAAATGCTGGAGTAACTCAGCGGGTCAGGCAGCATCTCGAGAGAGAGAGAGAGAAGGAATGGGTGACGTTTCGGGTCAAGATCCTTCTTCAGACTGATCATATCGATGAGATGTCTCTGTCCCCCTTTGCCCGTTGGTAAATATATCATTTATCAACAAAATTTTGAATTAACTTACAAGAAACAAAATCAGCATAAATAACCATATTTTTGTTAAAAATAGACACAAAGTTCTGAAGTAAGCTGGTGGGTCAGGCAGCATCTTTAAACGTGGAAATGTGATGTTTCAGGTTGGGACCATTCTTGAGAATCTGGAGAATGAGGACAGGTGAAGTTTCGGGTCGGGACGTTTCTTCAGATGCTGCCTGACCTGCTGAGTTTCTCCAGCACTTTGTCTTTTTTTTGTAAACCTCCATCTGCAGTTCCTTGTTTCTGTATAAACAACTACAGAACTTTTGAATGAAATAACCATAAGCAACGTTCACAAATAAATGTGTACAGCTGAAGTGACCTTTTAATTTCAAACGAGAACTAATGACATTTCCAGGATTTTGTAAGTGCAAGTTCATTAATTGTACTTCATAGAATGTTAAAACAGTTATTGACTTCTTTGTTCCAATTTCTCTCATTTATTACTACTTTTCCTTGGCTCTTTTAGTTAATACCAGAAATAAAACCCTCCACCTGATAATCAGTCAGGTCGAGAATCTGTGAACAATTTATCTCCATCTTTTCTTTTTGAACTTGAAGAAAGTTTCCACTATGATTCCAACTATTTTAAAACTACATGATATTTTCCATTATTTTGTCTCAATTAAATCCCAGAGATTAAATGTTTTCCCTCCACTGTGAGATTTGGAAGATTAAATCCCACTGGACCTTTGAGAAAACAATAATCACAACTCCATAAATTTTAAGATAGTTATGACTAAGGGTAAGTCTGGATTTTGGGGTAATGTACTAAATTGGGGTAAAGCAGATTATACATTATTGGAGAGGAATTGGGCAAGTAAATTTTCAGCAGCAGCTATTCGTTGGAGTCATTTAATCAGAGTTAATTTAATCAGAGTTAATTTAATCAGAGTTCAGGAAAAGCCTAAAGACTCCCTCTCCCCTGACTTTCAGTCTGAAGAAGGGTCTTGACCCAAAACTTAATTCCTTCTCTCCAGAGATGCTGCCTGTCCCGCTGAGTTTCTCCAGCATTTTGTGTCTACCTTCGATTTAAACCAGCATCTGCAATTCTTTCATATACATTCAGGACAAGCCTGTTCTCGTAAGGAGGGGAGATAGGGAGATCTCAGGGAATCTTGGATGACGAGAGACATTGTAAATTTGGTCAAAAAGGAATCAGGAAGATGATCAGACAGGACCTTTTGAGGACCTATTAGGCAAGCAAGTAGAACTTCAAGCAGTCAATTATAAAGGTCAAAGGGAGCCATAAAATCTCATTAGCAAGTCAGATTAAAGAAAATCCCAAGGATTTCTATACGTTCAATAAAAATATGAGGGTGACTAGGAACTTGGTAGGATGTGTCTAGAATAGAGGAGGGAAAATACGCTAAGAATCAGAGGTGAGGTACGAAACAAGTATTTTGCATCAGTATTCACCAAGGCGAAGGGCACGAGGAAAGCAGTGATGGGATCAGTCAAAGTCAACATGGATTTATGAAGGGGAAATCATGCTTGACTAATCTTTTGGAATTTTTTGAGGATGTAACAAGTAGAATGGATAAGGTAAAACCAGTGGATGTGGTGTATCTGGACTTTCAGAAAGTCTTTGACGGTCCCACACAAGAGGTTCGTGTGCAAAATTAGAGCACATGGTATTGGGGGTAGGATATTGACATGGATATAGAACTGCTTGGCAGACAGGAAGCAGAGTAGGAATTAATGGGTCCTTTTCAGAATGGCAGGCAGTGCCTCAAGGCTCGGTGCTGGGACCCCAGTTGTTTACAATATAAACGATTTAGACGAGGGAATTAAACGTAACATCTCTAAATTTGAGGATGACACAACACTGGGTGGCAGTGTGGATGCTATGAGGCTGCAGGGTGACTTGGATAGGTTGGGTGAGTGGGCAAAAGCATGGCAGATGCAGTTTAATGTGGATAAATGTGAGATTATCCACTTTGGTGGCAAGAACAGGAAGGCAGATTATTATCTGAATGGTGTCAGATTAGGAGAAGGGGAGGTGCAACGAGACTTGGGTATGCTTGTACATCAGTCACTGAAAGTAAGCATGCAGGTACAGCAGGCAGTGAAGAAAGCCAATGGCATGTTGGCCTTCATTTGGGATAAGGAGCAAGGAGGTCCTACTGCAGTTGTACAGGGCCCTGGTGAAACCGCACCTGGAGTATTGTGTGCAAGTTTGGTCTCCTAATTTGAGGAAGGACATTATTGCTGTTGAGGGAGTGAGGCGTAGGTTCACCAGGTTAATTCCTGGGATGGCGGGACTCACGAATGATGAAAGAATGGGTCGACTGGGCTTTTATTCGCTGGAATTTAGAAGGATGAGAGGGGATCTTATTAGAAACATATAAAATTGCTAAAGGATTGGACAGGCTTGATCCAGGAAAAATATTCCCGATGTTGGGGGAGTCCAGAATCAGGGCTCACAGTTTAAGAATAAGGGGTAGGTCATTTAGGATTGAGATGAGGAAAAACCTTTTCACCCAGTGAGTTGTGAATCTGTGGAATTCTCTGCCACAGAAGGCAGTGGAGACCAATTTACTGGATGTTTTCAAGAGAGAGTTAGATTTAGCTCTTGGGGGCTAAGGGAATCAAGGGATATGGGGAAAAAGCAGGAACGGGGTACTGATTTTGGATGATCTGCCATGATCATATTGAATGGCGGTGCTGGCTCGAAGAGCTGAATGGCCTACTCCTGCACCTATTTTCTATGTTTCTCTGATCAGAGTGGGGTAGACTAATATGCTGGGGCATTTGGAAATCAAGAAAGAGGAGTATTGGGTCTCTTGAAGAGCATTAAGGTGGGCGTCCCCAGGGCCTCATGGGATCTATCCCAGGTTATTGAGGAGAGTATAAATATATATATGGTTTGGTTTGTAAGTTTGCAGATGAAACTTAAATTGGAGTTATGGATAGTGAAGAAAGCTGCCTTACGAGACTGAAAGATATACATCAGTGGAGGAATAACACATGGAGTTTAATCCAGGCAAGTGTGTTGCTGTAGACTTTGCTAGGTTGAAATCAAGAGGATAGTTTACAGTTAATGACAGGACCCCAAACAGCATTGATGCACACAAGGACCTTGGTCCAAGTGTACCGCTCCGTCTGCTTGCCTTCATTGGTCGGGGCACTGGGGCGTGAGAATCAAGAAGTCATGTTGCAACGTTGTAAATATTTGGTTAGAACGCATTTAGTGTATTGTGTGCAGTTCTGGTCACTCCATTGCAGAAAGAATGCGGAGGTTTAAAGAGAGTGCATTTGACGTTTACCAGGAAGTGGCCTGGATGAGAGGGGAACACCTGTAAGGAGAGGTTGGACAAGTGGGTTGTTTTCTCTGGAATGTTGGTGCAGAGGAGAGACCAAATAGGAAATTTGAAAAATTATTGGAGGCATAGAAAGGGTAGACAGTTAGAACCTTTTTACGCAGGGTGGGAATATCAAATACTAGAGAGCATAGCTATACACATCAGAGGGGTAAAGTTTAATGGTGATGTCTGGGGGAAGTCTATTTTTTATGCACAGAGGTCGGTACCTGGTACATGTCGCCGGGGGAGGCAGTGGAAGCAGATATGATAATGATGTCTAAGAGGCTTTAGATAGGCACACAAGGTTGGAGGGATACAGAGCATATGCTGGCAGATGGGATTAATTTAATAGACAATAGGTGCAGGAGTAGGCCATTCGGCCCTTCGAGCCAGCACCGCCATTCAATGTGATCATGGCTGATCATTCTCAATCAGTACCCCGTTCCTGCTTTCTCCCCATACCCCCTGACTCCGCTATCCTTAAGAGCTCTATCTAGCTCTCTCTTGAATGTATTCAGAGACTTGGCCTCCACTGCCCTCTGAGGCAGAGAATTCCACAGATTCATAACTCTGACTGAAAAAGTTTTTCCTCATCTCTGTTCTAAATGGCCTACCCCTTATTCTTAAACTGTGGCCCCTGGTTCTGGACTCCCCCAACATTGGGAACATGTTTCCTGCCTCTAATGTGTCCAACCCCTTAATAATCTTTTCGTTTCGATAAGATCCCCTCTCATCCTTCTAAATTCCAGTGTATACAAGCCTAGTCGCTCCAGTCTTTCAACATATGACAGTCTCGCCATTCCGGGAATTAACCTAGTAAACCTACGCTGCACGCCCTCAATAGCAAGAATATCCTTCAAATTTGGAGACCAAAACTGCACACAGTACTCCAGGTGCGGTCTCACTAGGGCCCTGTACAACTGCAGAAGGACCGCTTTGCTCGTATACTCAACTCCTCTTAAGTAAGCATGTTCGGCACAGACATAGTGCCCCGACCATCGAAGATAGATACAAAATGCTGGGGTAACTCAGCGGGACAGGCAGCATCTCTGGAGAGAAGGAATGGGTGACGTTTCGGGTCAAGACCCCTCTTCAGACTGAAAGTCGGGGGAGAGGGGGTCTAGAGATATGGACTTTCTTTGGGACAATGCACAAATTACAAGTTTCACCTCCAAATTAAGTGACCAAGTCAATATTGTTCTTTGATATTGGTTCAAATCGTACCCATCCCACTGGTGTGCAGACAGAAAGTGGCCTATTTTGAAATATGTATGTGAGACCAGGTCATTTATTGGAATAGTCAATTGACCAAGAAACCTGAAAGTGGCACAGATGAAAGAAAACTTTGCTTTAAAGCTTTAAACAATTATCTTGGGATTTTGGTGGGATTTGTGGTCCTGACAAAAGGAGGCTGTACATCGATTTTGGAACAAGGAACTAACAGACGAAGGGATTAAAAGTACCATTAGCAAATTTGCAGATGATACTAAGTTGGGGGGTAGTGTGAATTGTGAGGAAGATGCAATAAGGCTGCAGGGTGACTTGGACAGGTTGTGTGAGTGGGCGGATACATGGCAGATGCAGTTTAATGTAGGTAAGTGTGAGGTTATTCACTTTGGAAGTAAGAATAGAAAGGCAGATTATTATCTGAATGGTGTCAAGTTAGGAGGAGGGGGAGTTCAACGAGATCTGGGTGTCCTAGTGCATCAGTCAATGAAAGGAAGCATGCAGGTTCAGCAGGCAGTGAAGAAAGCCAATGGAATGTTGGCCTTCGTAACAAGAGGAGTTGAGTATAGGAGCAAAGAGGTCCTTCTACAGTTGTACCGGGCCCTGGTGAGACCGCACCTGGAGTACTGTGTGCAGTTTTGGTCTCCAAATTTGAGGAAGGATATTCTTGCTATGGAGGGCGTGCAGCGTAGGTTCACTAGGTTAATTCCCGGAATGGCGGGACTGTCGTATGTTGAAAGGCTGGAGCGATTGGGCTTGTATACACTGGAATTTAGAAGGATGAGGGGGGATCTTATTGAAACATATAAGATAATTAGGGGATTGGACACATTAGAGGCAGATAACATGTTCCCAATGTTGGGGGAGTCCAGAACAAGGGGCCACAGTTTGAGAATAAGGGGTAGGCCATTTAGAACGGAGATGAGGAAGAACTTTTTCAGTCAGAGGGTGGTGAAGGTGTGGAATTCTCTGCCTCAGAAGGCAGTGGAGGCCAGTTCGTTGGATGCTTTCAAGAGAGAGCTGGATAGAGCTCTTAAGGATAGCGGAGTGAGGGGGTATGGGGAGAAGGCAGGAACGGGGTACTGATTGAGAGTGATCAGCCATGATCGCATTGAATGGCGGTGCTGGCTCGAAGGGCTGAATGGCCTACTCCTGCACCTATTGTCTATTGTCTATTGTCTAATAATTTTCCATGCTGTACCAAATCAAACAACTTTTGAGGCTAAGTTAACAAGGCTGCTGCTAGAAGATTTCAAAATTTCAATCACATGTTAGGCTGAAGATATAATTTCATTCGAGGTGATTTTGCTTTGGGTCCACAAAATTCAAGCATCAACACCCAGAAATAGAAGGAAATGTTAATATGTTCAATACAGATGGTTTTATTCATAACCAGGCAATTTGACATAGAACAGTACTGCACAGCAACATGCCCTTCAGCCCGCAATGTCCAACCTGAACGAGATGCCAAGTTAAATAAATCTCTATCTTCACAGAGAGTGGTAAATCTGTGGAATTCTCGGCCACAGAAGGTTGTTGAGGCCAGTTCATTGGCTATATTTAAGAGGGAGTTAGATGTGGACCTTGTGGCTAAAGGGATCAGGGGGTATGGAGAGAAGGCAGGTACAGGATGCTGAGCTGGATGATCAGCCATGATCATATTGAATGGCGGTGCAGGCTCGAAGGGCCGAATGGCCTACTCCTGCACCTATTTTCTATGTTCATTTGATCTATGTCCCTCCATTCCTTGCCTATCTATGGGTCTATCCAAAACCCTCTTCAATGCCAATATTGGAGCTGCCTCCACCACCACCAGTGTTTCAGGCACCCACCATGCTCTTAAAAACTTTGTCCTCCATTTCTCCTTTAAGCTTTGCCTCTCTCACTTTAAAACTTTACCCTCTAGTCTTTGAAAAAGTTCCTGACCGTCTACCCTATTTAAGCCTCTCAAATTTTATGCACTTCTATCAGGTCTTCCCTCGGCCTCCACTGCTCCAGAGAAAACCATCCAAGTTGGTCCAACCACAACTGACGGCTTATACCCTCTAATCCAGGCAGCATTCTGGCAAACCTCTTCAGTACTCTCTCCAAAGAACCCATACCCTTTCTTGAATGGGGCGACCAGGAACTGCATATCATTGGACTTGCTCTTTGCTGCACAAACAGTAGATCCTGCTCTAACTTAATGAACTAGGATTGCTTAAACTTTATTCCACATCGAAGGAAACTGTGCTTATACTTTACATATACATATTCTGTTGTGCTGCTGCAAGTAAGAATTTCATTGTTCTATCTGGGACATACGACAATAAAACACTCTTGACTACTTTCTAGTATTAACTCTCAATTTTGGGAAGACCAATTTAGAGCTCACGCTTGAGCTATCAACCCCTGATGAGAGATCAGTAAATACAGTTGTTCCCTGATAGGAATTGTACCATGAGATAAGAGTGAAGAAAACATTTTTCCTTGAATAATTAAGAATTCCACAGCAAAATCAAACAGTAAATGAGATCAAAAGTAATTGCTGCTATATATGTGACAATATTATCTACTTGTTTCCTTAGAATCGTAGTATTGAAATTGATCTGTACTGGAGATCTAATTATCAAAGGAAAACAAAGAAGATATACTATTCTATTAATAGCTGTTCAAAATAGCTCCTTACACTGACGTTCATATTTAATCTTCATGGATCGTAGTTACGTCTATTGTTGCAGTTTGTAAAGAGAGATTTACAGATTGTATGTATAAATATACTCAGTTAATTACAGAGGTGGTTTTTTTAAAAAACTCGGGTCTTTCATGTTACGGTAACTAGTAGGATGTCCATACAAATTAACCTTACTCGCTTCATCAGTAGAGAGAAATACTGCCTGTAACACCTGTAAGTGGTTTGGAGATTGCTGTTGTGAAGATCCTCTTTGTCTTGGAGATTATTTCCATGTTGGTTAACGATAAAGGTTTAAGCTCGGCAAACTGAATGTGATTTGAGAAGTTGGAGAGAAGTTGTAAATGTTATGCAAAGTAATGCACACTTGAGTTCTTCCTGCCAAAAAAACAAAGTGCAGGAAGGCAGCATCTCTGAGAGGAATGAACAGCCATTGTTTTGTTTCAGAACCCTTCTTCGGTGTGATGGAGTGGGTTGGGAGGGGGGAGAAGAAAGCTGGAAAAGAGGCAGGGTAAAGAAGGGAGGCAAAGCCTGGTGAGTGATAGGTGGATACGGTGAGTGGGGAGCGAGTGACAGATGGGTGGAGATGGTGATTTGGGTAGGGGTGAAAAGGAGATAAAAGGGTGTGGGATTAGAAAAGAAGAGTGAAATGTTTAGCCCGAGTGAGGGATGTGGGTGAAAGGAATGTGTGTGTGGGGGGGGGGGGGGAAGGGATGGAGGAAGGATGAAGGGGAAATGGGGGAGCTAGGGAATGTGAGGGGTGGATGGGTGGGGTGATGGAGTGGGAGACATGTGTACGGAAGAGGGGAAAGGGGCAGGGTGACCAGATTGGTGTGCACACCACGGAGGGGGTTGGAAAGAGAGGGCATTACTTGAAATTGATCAATTCCCTTTTCATACCCAAATGCAATACGAGGTGCTGTTTTCCCCATTTTGTGTGTGGCCTCACTCTGGCAGTGGAGATCAATGGCAGAAAGGTCAGTATGGGAATGGTTAGCAACCAGTAGGTGCTGTAGGCCTTGGCGGACAGAGCACGAGTTTGGTGAAATGGTCACCTCGTCTACACTTGGTCTCGCCAATGTGGAAGAGGCCAGAATCAGGAGCTCCCAATGCAATAGATGAGATTGGAAACATGTACCTCTGTCTGTCTTGGAAGGGCTGCTGCAGTGCCTGGATGGTTGTGAGGGAGGAGGTGTTGGGACAAGTGGTACATCTCTTGCAGTTGCAGGGCAAAGGACTCCAGGGAAGGGATGAGCAAACCAAGAAGTTGCAGAGAGAACAGCTCATCAGAAGGGGGAGAGAGCTGTGGACGGAAAGATATTACTGGTGGTGAGATCACATTGAAGGTGGCAGAAATTTCGGAGAATGACGTGATGGATGTGGAAGATGCTGAGGACTGAGGGATCCTTCCATCTGGGTTGAAGGGAGGGTGGAGAGCCGAGTTGCTGGAAGCAGGAGACATGGATAGGGCACCTTTCACTTCAGCAAGGAGGAAACCACATTTACTGTAGAAAGAGAGCATCTTGGGTGTCCTGGAATAGAAAGCCCTCTTTGAAGAAATTCTCCTGCTCCGGTGGGAGTTGTGTGAGGCTCTCACTGCTGCCCATCTGTGACTCTCCTCCCTACACCATCAGTCTGAGGAAGGATCCTGACCCAAAAGGTCATCTATCCATTCTCTCAACAGACACTGCCTGACCTGCTGATTTCCTCCAGCACTTTGGTCTTGTTTTGTTTTTGCTCGCGTTTTTCAGCACCTGTGCCTCTGTTCTGTCGGCAAGAATGGCAGAGTTGTTGGTGATCTTTCAGCAGGGTATGAGGAGTGGTGAGAAGGATTGTGAGGCAGAGTGGGGAGGCGTGTGGAAGTGATTGGAGAGTAAATCATCTTGGAGTCTCTTCTGGTCCCATTTAATTGGCTGCTTCTGTGAAAAGTTCAACCGACAGGCGAGTCCAAACAACTGTGCTTGCAATTCCAATCTTGGGGATGGAGCAGAAGACCACAGGCTAACATAATTGCTGGTACTTTGGCGTGTATGCTGACAGCAGGGCATGTGGTGATATTGAACAGCTTACAATGATCATCTAGTGAGGCAAGTAAAATTGTACCGCAGAGTCTCAAACACTGATGCATGGCCATAACAATATAGTTGAGGGTTGATTGAGCATTTCAAGCGTGTTCACTTAAGTGTGTGAACTTAATTATGTGGTGTCAGGACAATAACCTCTCCCTCAATGTCAGCAAGTCGAAGGAGCTAGTTTTCGAGATCAGGAAGCATGGTGTACATGCCCCAATCTGCATCAAAGGTGCTGAAGTGGAAATGGTTAAGAGCTCAAGTTACTTGGCGTTAATATTACCAATGATCTGTCAAAGACCAACCGCATTAAAGTGACAGCCAAGAAGGCACACCAACACCTCTACTTCCTGAGGACACTGAGGAAATTTGCCATGTCTCCAATGACTCTTAAAAACTTTTACTGATGCATTATAGAAAGCATACTGTCGGACTGCATCACAGCTAGGTTTGGGCTCTCGCTATTGATTCCATCTACCCTTCATGCTGTCTTGGAAAAGCACCCAACATAATCAACTCCTTGTCCCACCCCGGTAATTCCTTCCTCGAATTGCTCCCATTCAGGAGAAGGTACAGAAGCTTGACAGTGTGCACCACCGGACTCGGGTACTGTCCGATACACATCAACTTCATTGTGGACATTGGACTTTATCTATAGAACTGATGTGCTACAATGCTGAGTACTTTCTGCACTCGATTTTCCCCTTTGCTCCATCTATTGTGCTTGAGTTTGACTTGATTGTATTTATGCATGGTATATATGAACTGTTTGGATAGCATGCAAAACAAAGTTATCAATGTACCATGGCTCACGTGACAATAATAAACTTAAACCTTCGCATCTGTACATCAATTTGAGATCCTGAGCTGAGTGCATCTTTCTTCAGATAATTATCCTTTGTTTTTCACTTTGCATTAACATTTCTCCCCAAACCTCATTATCCATGACCTCAGCCGCACACCATCCCATAATGCTTTCTCCCAACCAGCCGCCTTCCTTAAACTCTGTCTTTTGTAATACCTACCCCATTCCACACGATCTTTTTCTCATGTCCTCAATCGACCCTGAAATATCTTGAATACAAATGTTGCAACCTGTCCATCTCAACCAATTGCATGGAATTAGGTTCTCATTTCCAGAGATGTTGGCCTGCAAAATGGATCGTGTTCATTTTCCCCATAATTTCCCATCGCTGTGAAGTGTGTGTGAATGAAAAGGTGGGTTATACTTCATGGTGGCTGAAGAAGGTATGAATAAGAATTATAAGAAAATAACTGCAGATGCTGGTATAAATCGATTTATTCACAAAATGCTGGAGTAACTCAGCAGGTCAGGCAGCATCTCGGGAGAGAAGGAATGGGTGACGTTTCGGGTCGAGACCCTTCTTCAGACTGATGTCGGGGGTGGGACAAAGGAAGGATATAGGTGGAGACTCCCTCTATCTTCCTGTCTCCACCTATATCCTTCCTTTGTCCCACCCCCGACATCAGTCTGAAGAAGGGTCTCGACCCGAAACGTCACCCATTCCTTCTCTCCCGAGATGCTGCCTGACCTGCTGAGTTACTCCAGCATTTTGTGAATGAATAAGAATTAATCAGGACTTCGATGAGGGAGGATAGGGCGGGGGCATGAGAGAGAGAGAGAACATCATGTGAAATGGGGTAAGTATCAAAGAAAGATTATTTTGAGGAAGCAACAAGGACACGCTTGTTTTTTGGTACTGTACACTTGCAAATGGCAAGCAACATCTCATTCTCCAACTACTTTGGTTGATCCTCTTTCATCCTTTTTGCGTGTTATTATGGCATGATTCAGTACAAGCATGCATTCATAAAAAAATCTCTCAGATCATCAGTTAAAACTAGTGCTGTTCTTGAGAGAAGCCATTTTAATTCTGTCGTCATCTGACCTTCGGCTGTTGAGAAGTTAGATTAGCTCACCTCTTTATTTCAAGATATTACAACCAGGTTCATTATTTTTCTACTCTTGTACCTTGTTGTCGTGGCAAAGCTTTTGGGGAGACAGGAGGTGAGTCCCCCGCTGCAGAATCCCCCTACCCTTTGATTTATCTTGCGGACAAAGCATTTACATGGGGGCTCATTTGTTTCTTATCAAAGGTTACTCTCTACACAGGGTGCTGAGGGTGGGATATCAGAAAAGATAATGTTACTGAAAATCCTGTTCGAGATGTTACTGGAATTGTGTGGTGCACTGGTTGCAAGACTGAGGTTTACGTTCGTTATTGCCACATGTACCATGGTACAGTGGAAAGCTTTACTTTGCATGCTATCCAAACAGATCAGATGAATGAATGAATACGTTTATTGACCAAGTATGTGCATATACAAAGAATGTGCCTTGGTGCTCCGCTCACAAATGATAACACAAACATACAGTTAACAATTAAGAATAAACCATCAAAACAATAAGGATACAACATTACGGTCTGAACATGTGGGTGAAAATAAACCAGAGCAAAAAAGAAACTACAGGCTTTGGTTATTGAGTGAAACTACCACTCGTGGAAAAAGCTGTTTTTACGTCTGGCTGTGGCTGCTTTGAGAGTCAGGAGTCGTCTTCCAGAGGGAAGTACTTCAAAGAGTTTGTGGCCAGGGTGAGAGGGGTCAGAGAAGATCTTGCCCGCTCGCTTCCTGGCCCTTGCAGTGTACAGTTCGTCAATGGGGGGAAGGTTGCAGCCAACAACCTTCTCAGCTGTGCGAACGATCCGTTGCAGCCTCCGGTTGTCGTGCTTGGTGGCTGAGCCAAACCAGACCATGATGGAGAAGGTGAGGACGGACTCAATGATAGCAGTATAGAATTGGACCATCATTGCCTGTGGCAGATTGCTGCAGGAAGTACATCCTCTGTTGGGCCTTTTTGACTGTGGAGTCAATGGTGGACCCCCATTTAAGGTCCCAGAAGATGATGGTTCCAAGGAACTTAAATGACTCCACAGATGTGACTAGGGTGTTGTTCATGGTGGGGGGGTGGGGGGGAGCTCTTCGAAAGTCTAAAATTAGTTCCACTATCTTAAGAGCATCGAGCTCCAGGTTGTTGCGATGGCACCAGGACGCCAGCTGTATCACTTCCCGTCTGTAAACAGATTCCTCCCCATCCTGGATCAGTCCAATCAGGGTTGTGTCATCCGCAAACTTGAGGAGCCTGACAGAGGAAGAGGAGTCTGTGGAGGTGCAGTTGTTGGTGTAGAGAGAGTGAAGGAGTGGGGAGAGTACGCAGTCTTGTGGTGCTCCTATGCTGAGGGTCTGCAGGTCTGAGATGTGCTTTCCCAGCTCACATGCTGCTTCCTGTCTGTCAGGAAGTTGATGATCCACTGACAGAGGGGTTCAGACACAGTCAACTTGGAGAGTTTGGAGTGTAGTAGCTCTGGCACAATGGTGTCTTTTTGTCTTTGTCTTTTTGGGTACAGGGACAATAGTGGTGACCTTGAAGCAGGCAGGGACAGTCCAGGTTTGCAGGGACTGGTTGAAAATATCTGTGTAGATCGGTGCAAGTTGTTCGGTACAGAGCTTGAGGGTAGAGGGGGGAAACATTGTCCGGTCCTGGAGATTTACGGCTTTTCTGTTTCCTGAATAAGCTCTCCACTTCCGCAATTTCTATTGTTAAACTGGAGTCAGTCTGTGAGGATGTCCAAATTGGTGATTGCAGAGAGGGGGGGAGAGAGAATGGGCCAGTCTTTGCAAACTTGAGTCAGTCTGTGAGTAGGTGTGAATTGCTGTTTGGAGTGGGTGGGGAAGGGTCCAGTCTTTGCAAATGTGGGGGGGGGGGGGACGGGGGGACAATCAAGTCAAACTCAAGTAGAATTGGTAATGCAAAGGGGAATATACGAAGTGCTCAACATTTTCGTACATGAGTCCCATATATAGAGTCCAATGCCTGTCCCACAGAGTAGTCCAGCTTTTTGTGTCTATCTTTCCGAACTGATCCTGCTTATTTTATAGGTAATGACTATTGCCTTAATAAGTAATGCACTATTGCCTTGTCTTTTCTCTAACTTTAAACATTTTCCCTCCGCAGTTTACCCCTCCATCCAATTAACTTCGGAGGTGGTCTTTCCGCATGCTAATATCTTAGTGCGCACTGCCTGTCTATGACATTGCATTTGATCGGGCAATCTGTCACTGACCTGTTGCCTGTGCCTGTTGCATGGAAAATAAAGCCAAGACCTAGTGTGCATGAACGCTGCTTCTGATGACAGTTAACTTCTTTGTCACAGCCTGCAACACGTGGTCGAGGTGAATCGGGTAGTCCCCAAGCTTATGGAAGGAACATTCAGAAGCCTGTTTGGAGTGGGAAAGAAGATGTCCCTAAATCTGGTTGTGTGCACTTTCAAGCTTCTGTATCTTCTGCTGATCAGGAGCAGGGAGGAAAAATCTTTGATTATGTTGGCTGCGTTTCCAAGGAAGTGTGGTGTGGATGTTGTCGATGGTGGGAAGTCTATTCTTTGCCTGAATCCTAGATATTAGGGTTTAGCTGCAAATGAGATCAGCCTTTATGTTCCAATTCTATGCTTTCAAAACACTCCACTTTGCACCGCCATATTGCTGGCCAAAATGAACCATATATTTTTATCTTTCCTACACATTCATAAGTTCTAGGAACAGAATTGGGCCATTCAGCCCATCCAGTCTACTCTGCCATTGAACCACGACTGATCTATCTTTCCCTCTCAACCACTTTTTCCTGTCTTCCCCCATAACCCCTGACAACCTTACCAATCAAGAATCTGTCAATCTCTGCCTTAAAAATATCCATTGACTTGGATATCCACTGCTGTCTGTGGCAATGAATTCCACAGATTCACCACACTCTGACGACAGAAATTCCTCCTCCTTTCTAAAGGTACATCCTTTTTGTTCTGAGGCTATGGCCTCTGGTCCTAGACTCTCCCACTGTATCTGTATTAGTGTCAATGATTGTATTTTCTGATATATTCTTGTTCTTCAGCGCTTTAAAAAAAAACACTTCAGCTACGATGTACCCATTCATAACTTAAATCCTTCCTATCCAATAACTGTTCTTATGCCTGTGTGTGAGGTACAATTTCTCATATGTGTTATATATATATATGTGTGTGTGTTTGTGTGTCAGACTTGTAGAAGTGAAAGTTATCAGTATTTGTAATTGTGCTGTATATATTTACTCTGACATCTGAATCAAGGCACATGAATAGAACTTGTCATTGTGCTTGAGAACAGAATGCCTTGAGCTTCTGATAACTACATTCTTTTTATTTCTTCCGCTTTTATTCTCGTGCTTTATCGCTTTACTGAAAAGTGGGAAGTAGTTTTAATGCATGGGTCATTTTATGTAATTTTTTTCACAAGGTACCATTTTCGAAGATATTAAACGGTAGGAGCCCGAGTGCAAATCCAAAGATAATTTGTTGCAAGCTGACAGTGGTAACTGCTGCCTTCCAAATGGCACAAACAACAAATCCTTTGAATATATTCAATGCACTGAAAATTAACTACCAGAACAAGCATCATGGATGAATGCAATATAATTTTCTTTTTTTTCCCCTGAAGTTTTCCGAGATTTGTTTCATATTTACTTTGGTTTGAAACCCATTCAGAATAATTCGTACAGAATGGCGGTCAGGTGGGATGAATGGCATGCTCCTTATATCAGGCATTGATTTTGAAAGATGGATATAGGTGATGTTACTACTCAGAAAAAATCTCAGTAACACCACCAATGTTGGATTTCCCCCCTCAGTTTAGATGTTGTGTGTCAGTGGAAAATTATAGGTGAGATGGGAGATAAGGATGGATGGTATTTTTTAATAATCTACCTCCGCTTGCATCTCAATGTTAGATTGTATCAATTAATGACCCATGCATTAAAACTACTTCCTACTTTTCTTGTGTAGGAAAATAACTGCAGATGCTGGTTCAAATTGAAGGTAGACACAAAATGCTGGAGTAACTCCGGGTCAGGCAGCATCTCAGGAGAGAAGGAATGGGTGACGTTTCGGGTCCTACTTTTCTTGCTTTCTCTCTCCCCCCTCCCCAACCCTGCAATCAGCCTGAAGGGTCCCGACCCGAAACGTCACCTATACATGTTCTCATGGGATGTTGCCTGGCCTGCTGAGTTGTGTATTTCCCTACTTCCTACTAATGTATTTCTTTCTTAATTAACCTCCCGAAGAACAAATTTCTTGGTGCAGTAAATTAGACAGAGAGATTTCTTTCAGACAATAATAAAATGGGTTAGAGTACATGAATAATTCTAGAAGCATGATGATATAAGATTAACATGCTTAGGAGAGATAAGACGTATTTGCAGTGTATGGTTCTCTAATCTTGGGATTTTTTTTTCTTTTCATTTCTGGTCCATAATGGGGTGGTTGATGGAATTGATTGACATGGTGAGTCAAATCTCCATTATTGCCCATTGTGAAGTGGTGAACTCAATGAATTTCGGAACTGCACAATGATTTTAAAAAAAGGTTCCTAAGATCCCCTAAGGTAAAGTGATTATGCAGAAAAAGAAAGGAAAAGTTGTAAACAGTCAGACTTCACTTCCTACATTACAGCTGTAAGCAGGCACCACTCAAGGTCACAAACACATCAGCCATTACAGGTTCACCTTTTGCAGCTAATTTGAAGGAAGAATGCTAAGCAGCAATTATTTTAATTTCACACAAGAAAGAGAAAGAAAAGTAGTATTGTGTAGCTATATCTTCAGTTCTAGTGCACTGTTCACTCATGACTTTTTCTGCATTCAGTTGAACAATAAGGGACATTTTCAGAAGAAATACTATGAACTTTTAGTAATCCACTTATTATAAAATTTGTGTAAATTAGAGTCTCACCTTCCTTTTAACCAATTCTGGAGTAAGAGCCTGATGTTCCTTGTTATTATCCTTTCAATGTTCTTGTGACAGAGGTAGATGATTACTGAAATGAACAGATCAATAAGTCAAATGGCCAATTGAGTCAATTTGGAAAAACTGCTGTAAAATCTAGTAAATTGGTTGACATACATTGTGAAAATCTGTCAAATAGAAAAGCTGTTTGTCCCTTAATTTGTTGTCTTCCCCATATTTTTCTTTTTTCTTTCCAATTGCACTTTTTTTCAGAGGTAGTGAAGGGGTGCTGATAAGAATATAAATTGTAAGAATATGGCTGTCTTAATGAAGGGTTTAAAAATAACTTTTTTTATTATTGAGGTTTATCCTCTTTGTTATAAAAGCTATAATGACAATTGCTATTTTCTGACTTCCCTGGGGTCCAGACATGGACTTAGATTTGATAAAAAGGTAAGCAAGAACTGCCCTGTGGAATTCTGTTCAAAGTTACGTGGAATAGCCTAAAATATTGAAGGAGATGTTGAGGTATGGCGGCAGATAAAGAGAAATCACAAATAATTTATTTTCTCAATTTTAAATTAGGATAAAGAAATGGCAGAAAATAAATTATTTGAGATTTATTTTTATCTGTTTCCATACCGAAGATAGAAACTTGGTGGAAACACTGAGATTGAGTGTTTCTCCTCAGTTTCCACATCATTTTCTGCTGAGGCTATAATTGGAGATGTGGTGACCCTTTAAAACTTGTAGAGCAAATAGTCCAAGATTTAGCGATGCATAAGGGCCAAAATATGTTTTGGATCATAATTATGTTAAAAATGGGAACAGCATCACAAAACTTGTGAGCCTTGGGAGATGTTTAAGCAACTGCACATTTGCATCCTTCTACAGATTGCCTTCTACAATCATGTCAAATTCAGAGATGTTTTACTGAGATCTGAGCTCTACTAATTGAGAACCTGCTCTGCATCATGAATCTCCAAAGACGTTTTTTTGTAATTTTAGTTCCTTTGTTAAATTAAAATATATAAGATTATGGAGTCCTCGTGGACTGATTTTATTTAAAAATGCTGTTATATTTTTACGATTGTACTGTCTTGCATTGCTTGTATGTATCATTTAATTCATAGGGTAGACCCAAAATGCTGGAGTAACTCAGCGGGTCAGGCAGCATCTCAGGAGAGAAGGGATGGGTGACGTTTCGGGTCGAGACCCTTCTTCCGACTCATTTAATCCATAAGCACATTGGTTGTAGAATAAAATGATACTCCTTTTGAAAATGTCATTACACTGGTGGTGATCTCCAGTATACTATAAGCTGCAGTTCACAAGTGTTATTTCTGGGCATATTGTTACCCTGCTTCTTGTTGGTATTCAGTCATAGGGCTTATGAACTCAAAGCTAATATTAGAGAGGTCTGAATTTTAACAATAAGCAAATGGGATATCAGCTGATGAAAGCTTTTCATGGTTTTGCTTTGCTCCATTTGCAGGGATGGCTCGTTTGTGAAGACCAAACATGCCAAAATCGTACTCGTCAGCTTCCACTGAGGTTCTCGCGTAACGTTCCATTATGCCAGACTTGTGCAAAGGGTGCACTTAAGCCAGAGGTAATAACCCTTGGATTGTTACTGTAGACTTTTCAATTTTGTTTTATTTTCACAAAGCTTACAGAATGCTAACATGGTCTGCGATTTACCGACTGTATGAGATGTTGGTCAATGGCTAATTTGAAAACCCTGGTCATCAATGCTAACATTGTAATATTTTCATATCAGGTTGTTGCAAAAGGGAATCTTAGAATTTGCTTGCAGAACAGGAGGAGGCAGTGGTAGTCAAGGAGAATCTGAAAGAACTATCTAAATGGTCTATTCTTCCATCTTATTCTTTGTCTGCTCCTCTCTTTTGAACATTTTCTTTTCAACTTGAGGTAATAGTCTACCATTCATTCTGTTTCGGAGTTGCATGTCTGAGCCAGTCTCAGTATGCAAAGGTACTAAAAGTGCCTTGATGTTCTTTAGTCGACTTTTAAACATGCCGATTCATTGACCAATAATATTTTTCTTTCTTTACCTTAAAATACTTCACAATTTGAACACCGCAGTCCAATTTCGCTATGCCATTACAGCTGTACAAAACATTGGTTAGACCAAACTTGATGTATGATGTTCAGTTCTGGTCACTGCACTGCAGTAAGAATGTGGTGACTACAGAGAGAGAGAGAGAGTGCAAGAGGGATTCACCGGGACGTTGCCTGTAATAGAACGCTTTCTAGGTGAGGAAAGGTCAGACCTGAATACACTGAATACTGTAGGAGGCTAAGGGGTGACCTTTCCGAGATTTCTATAATTATAAGGGCCACAAATATAATAGATAGTCGGTCCTTTTCCCAGGGCAGGGGAGTGTAGAACTAGAGGGTACAGGTTTAAGATGAAAGGGAGAAATGTAAAGATCCGAGGGATACCTATATCACATATCAGATGGTTATCTGGAGCAAACTGCCAGGGAGGTGGTTAAGGCAATTACAACTATATTTAAAGGGCATTTGGTACTTAGATACGTACATAAATGTTGGAAATATTCATCAGGTTAAGCTGCATCTGTAGAAGGTGAAGTGGGTCAGCATTGTGGGCCAAAAGAGCCTTTGTCAGAAGTCGCAGGAAGACAAAGGAAGCTAGTTAAGCTGCAAGAAAGGTTGGCAGGGTGAATGTCTTTGGTAGGTTGGTGGGGTCGGAAGATTGGACCAGGGAGTCGCAAAGTACCGAAAGGAGAGGAGATGTGAGATGTCTAAAGAAGAGTCTCGACACGAAACGACACCATTCCTTCTCTCCAGAGATGCTGCCTGTCCCGCTGAGTTACTCCAGCATTTTGTGTCTAACTTAGATGTCAAGTCAAGTCAAGTCAATTTTATTTGTATAGCACATTTAAAAACAACCCACGTTGACCAAAGTGCTGTACATCTGATTAGGTTCCAATGGAAAAAAAATGAAACATACAGTAGCACGCAAACAGTTCACAGCGCCTCCTCAATGAGCCTCAAACGCTAGGGAGTAGAAATAGGTTTTGAGCATGGACTTAAAGGAGTCGTTGGAGGGGGCAGTTCTGATGGGGAGAGGGATGCTGTTCCACAGTCTAGGAGCTGCAACCGCAAAAGCGCGGTCACCCCTGAGCTTAAGATGTGAGATGTGTCAGGTTATGGAATCTTTTTGTAGGTGGTAGACATTGTGGAGTATTATCTTTTGATTGCAGAGGCAAGTGGGGCAGAAGTTGAGGCCCAGGGAGAGGGAGGGTGTGAAGTGCAGGAAATGGATGAGATGCGATAAAGGACTCTGTTAATAATGGGAGCGAGAAATCCATCGTTCAGGAAAATGGATGGTATTTCAGAGATAGCTATACAGAAAGTCTCCTCATAACAAATGCAGTGGAGACAAAGGAACTGGGACAATGGAATAAAGCCCTTGCATGAAGCAGGGTGGGACCACAGGACATACGAGCTGAATTAGGCCATTCAGCCCATCGAATCTGCTCCACCATTTGATCATGGCTGATCTATTTTTCCCACTCTCAACTTCATTGTCCTGCCTCCTCTCCGTAACCTAGGATGTCCTCACTAATCAAGAACCTATCAATCTCCACTTTAAAACAACCCAATCACTTTGGCCTCCACGGCCATCTATGGCAATGAATTCCACAGATTCACCACCCTCTGGCTAAAGAAATTCCTCCTCGTCTTTGTTCTAAAGGTACGTCCTTTTATTCTGCGGCTGTACCCTCTGGTCCCAGACTCTCCAACTACTGGAAAAGTCCTCCCCACATCTACTCTCTATCCTCTCCACTCATCATCTCGGATGAAGAGTATTTGTGATACCTGTGGGAGTTGGTGGGGATTTAATGCATGTTAACAACCAACCCAGTTCCTGAGGGGATGACAGAGATCCAGAAAGGGAAGGGGAGAGTCAAAGATTGACCATGTAAGCATGAGGAGAGGTCTGACACTACCAGCAAAAGTAATGACATTGTTGGGTAATTCATGCCTACAGGAGGCAGCAACAAAAAAGTTGCTCATATTCTGGAAAAAGACAGAGGAGGAAACAGGGGCATAGCAGTAGCGTTGCTGCCTTACAGCGCCAGATACCCGGGTTCGATCCTGACTGTGCAGAGTTTGTACGTTCTCCCCATGACCTGCGTGGATTTTCTCAGAGATCTTCGTTTTCCTCTCACATTACAAAGACGTACAGGCTTGTAGATGAATTGGCTTGGTATCAATGTAAATTGTCCCCGTGTGTGTCAGGTCGTGCTAATGTGCGGGGATTGCTGGTCAGTGCAGACTCGGTGGGCCAGAGGGCCTGTTTCCGTGCTATACATCCAAACTAAACTAAACTAAAGATATTTTACACACCTCGATGAGATAATTTCATCAATAAAGAGGAAGCCCATGCAGCATTCCATCTTTGCCACTATTGACCACTGCACGACGCCACTTCCAATGCCACGATGGTCAACACTCCTGTTCCAACTCTGGACCATCCACCAGTGATGCTGCAGTATCTGGGGGTGCCCAGCTTGTTTTGAGACCTCAGTGCACTGAAGCCATTATACTTCTCTCTTTTCTGATTTGGCTGCAACAAAATGTACACATTTTGCCCAGTTGCATTAAGGGGGTGAGAGGGGTGGAGAGTATGTCACTGAACAAATGCCAATGACTTGAGATCCTGCACCACTCCCTCTATTCATAATTGCTTAATTGGGTGATTACCTGGAGAATGGACAGTAAAAGGACATGTGGACATATGAAAAGGGCATTAAGAATAACGTTGCTTGATTAAAGTACTTTTCGAAATGCTTTTATTTCAAGCTACCACAATGTAAGGTTCTTCATGATACGTTCAGCTAAATGAATTTGATGCGTTGTATTGGAATTGCCATGTGTGGATTTCTCTTGGGTTATGTATATGTCATAGAAGAAAGTGAGTAAACATTATTTACCATTGTTAACCAGGAGCTAGATTTGTATTTTTAACGGAAAATTCCTCTTGCGTTCCAGGGACATTGAAGATGAGAAAGTATGTGTGTGTGTGTGTGTGTATGCTATGGTATTGCCCATTTTGTTTTGAATGTGTATTACTCTCTACCACTTAATCCCCTTCTTTCTCCATCCACTCTACTTTTTCTCTTGCCCTTGCCCTTGCCCCACCTTCACTCCCAACCCCTCCCCTGTCCATGGTCACCTTGCATGCCCTAGCCCCAGCCCCTCTCTCCTCATCCTACCCTCACCCTTTGCCCCTCCCTTGCCCCCCTTGTTCCATCTTTGCCCCCTCGTTCCTCCCTCATCCCTCCGTCGCCCCCCGCCCCTCCCTCGCCCCCGCCCCTCCCTCGTCTCTGCCTCGCCCCCGCCCCTCCCTCGCCCCCGCCCCTCCCTCGCCCCCGCCCCTCCCTCGTCCCCGCCCCTCCCGTGCCTCCTCCCTCGCCGCCGCCCCTCCCTTGTCCCTGCCCCTCCCTCATCCCCGCCCCTCCCGTGTCCCCTCCAGCGCCCCCGCCCCTCCCTCGTCCCCGCCCCTCCCTCGTCCCCGCCCCTCCCTCGCCCCTGCCCCTCCCTCCCCCCGCCCTCGCCTCCCGCCCTCGGCCCCTCGCCCCCGCCCCTCCCGTGTCCCCCGCCCCTACCTCGCCCCGCCCCTCCCTTGTCCCCTCCCTTGTCCCCGCCCCTCCCTCGTCCCCGCCCTGCCCCTCCCTTGCCCCCCGCTCCTCCCTCGCCCCCTCCCTCACCCCCCGCTCCTCCCTCGCCCCCTCCCTCGGCCCCTCCCTCGCCCCTGCTCCTCCCTCGCTCCCCCTCCCCTCCTTCGTCCCTCGCGCCCCCCCCCTCGAAGAAGGGGTTTGCATCTTCTGCTTTGCCCCAAGTGGTTCATCCGCCATGGGGTAGAGCACCCAGTTTGGGTAGTTGCCATTATCCACTCTAGTCAATCAATATGCCTCCCTGAAGTGCTATCTCAAACTATACACTGAATAAAACATGAACTTCCCTGCTCATCCCTTGTCCTTACTCAAATCCAGCACCACAGCTTTATTGACTAGAAATGGTTACTGACCCAGTTTTATTATGAGGCGAAAGATTGGCTATTATTCTGTCCAGATTAAATGAGAGAGTAATGTTACCCCTGCTTGATTGTGTTGTAATTGGTCAGAGTTATGTACAGGTGCATTTCGTAATATTTTCCGTAAATTATTATTTTTTTTCTCTTTGCCTTTTATTGACGTACGTTTAAAGGCCCATTAGGGCTTCCTTTTTTTCCTGTGGAAATTGCAGCATGTTAATTTTCACACAAATTACAGCAATAGCAGGTATCTCTATTTGATATATTGTAACAGGAGCAATCAAAGATAATTGAGTGCCTTTCAGATGGAAACTGGTGCATTCAAAGCGAGTCCATTTATCGCCTAATCGGTCTTTAAACAGTAAATTTCTGGAACAAAAATTCTTGTCATAATTTTGCTTAAGTGTATTTGGAAATCACAGTCCTTTGAGCAAGGATAATTGAAATCAAATCCCTTTCAATGGAGATGACATTTCTACATTTTCCCAGTTGAAATTAATTTCAAAAATTGAGCATGAATATCGTCAAATGGCAGGCAATTATAGCTTTCAATGGGAAGAAATTATGCGCACAAAAAAAGTGGAGACATCAAATACTGCATCAGCTAAATGTCTTTGTTTCCAACTGTGTTTGCCTTGTAAAGATTTACATATTTTCTGCAGATATTGACTCATCACGCAACCCTAAGTTGCAGATAGCCTCCTTTCTTTATTTAAGCCCATTAACGGTAACTAAAATAAGAACATTTTTTGCTTCAGGAGAACTGATTGGATTTTTTTTTTAACTGCAGCTGCAGAAAGTATTGGCCTTATTCGTGCTATTCACTCAAAATGGGATTTGAGGACATGCTGAAAATGACTATCTATTGTAAATACACTGTTCTTGAAAGTAATTTTGATGTAATCATACTGCCTTTTAGAACTAGATCATCAATTGTTTCAATAACCAAAAAAAAATTGGTGTGACTGAAATATATTTCATATGTGCAATTGACTGGCCAGGGGAGGGCAACAGGTCATTTCCTTTATTAACGACTGCGCAAATGTTATGAAGAGGAGAGTCTCTCAAGAAACAATTTCACAGCTGGTTTGCTCCTTACTCACTCAGGCCTAAAAATGTGCTGAATTCCTGGTGAAAAGAGAAATAGATGTCACTCCCAAACAAAGACAGGTGCTAAACTACGGGAGATGTAGAGAGGTGAAAACGGTATCCAGCTTTAATAGCGAAAGCAAATGTTAGCTAATGGCCCGTTCTCAGGATCTCGTTAAATCATCTCTAAGCAACCAAAAGATAATTGACACCGTTTATTTCTGCTGGTATGTTTTCCTCAAAGTGGTTTGCTTTATTTGATTGAATTTAGTTCCTCTTCAGGGTGAAATATCAGCCCTCCGATTTTTCTCTCTTTTTTTACACCAAAAAAAAAAAAAGCCTTGTTCGAGGGAGGAATATGTATCAAAGAATTCCATCTGTGATTGTTTGAACTGACAAAATGATGTGGTATATGGAGCTGGAGTAATTATTTGGCCATGGAATATATAAACAAACCTGTTTATTGGTGAAGAACTTCTGTCATTGAGGAAAAAAATGTGAATTGTTTATGCCGTTGCATTAATGTTTCTAATTGACCCGACCTGTTTTCTTTAATTACTTTGATCACACTTGGTGGGATAGTTGCACAGAAATAACTGTTTGCATCATTTAATCTGCAAGTATTTGCTGGGGTTTTTTTTTTTTCAAGCTTGAAAGGCTTTATGGAAATGAGAGCACAGAAAGGTATGACAAAATGCATCATTTCTGGTTACTACGATCAAGCCAGCACCTTTCCTTTTTGACTGTGACCAAATGTTTCAACAGTGGAAGATGTGCATCTATGTGAAAAACGACAAGGCGATATGCATTGTTTGGAAATGGCTTTTTTTTTTGACAGAGAAGTGCAAACGTTGGGTTTTTAATGTACAGACAAAACACATTTAAAAAAGATTTATTAAAAAATGTGTCTTAACCTCGGCATTATTGTATTGCCTAGGAGACTGGATAGGCATTGGCTAATTTTGTTCTTATTGGGGGCACTGCAAGGAGCTGCCATTTCTGGCATTGCTGTCAATATAGATTGTCAATGGCTGCTACAGCTGGCTGGCAAGAGCAGTTGTATATCCATTACCAGCTACAAAGCACTTTGCATTTCTGAATTGACAAGCAGTTATATTGACCTAGCGCTTATTATGGGTCAACAGCTGCGTTAACCAACGGAAGGACTGAGGGGCAATTAAAATGAATTGGCAAAAATATATCTTCCTAATTTACTCAAATTTGTTATTTATGCTAACATTGTATGGCTTCTATGGTGACACTAAACAGAATGGACCCAATAATGGCAATTAACATAAAAATATAATGGCTAATCAAATTGACAGCAACTGTTTCTCATCATCTCGACACACAATGCATTATCAAAACAAACTATTATGAAGGAGGCAATTTCACTCTTCTATTCAACCAGCTGCATGTGTGCAGCCAGGGAGATGTGTACCGTCAATTACTGCTGAATCTAAAACTAAACAAATAACTGAATCACTATCCTTGGGTTTTTAGATGAATAAGTAATCACATTTTTGACAAATAGTACAGATTATCATATTTGTCAGATGATGTGAAAGGAGCAGTTTGCTGAGAACACATTCCTTTTAGTCTCAGGGCCCAATCTAAACCTAGTTGTGTGGTTAAATATTAGTTAAAAAGTGTGATGACTGGGCTAATGGAAACACAGGAAAATAAATTGGAACTGGAAATTTCACGCCATTTAGTTAGAAGTGATGTCCCCAGCATTGTAAACGCGGGTTTTAAAAGGTGGAATTGGATTTTGAAATTGCAGCAGTCATATTAATCTATCATTATATCTCTCCACCCTTCCCCCTCCAGTATCCAGATAAGGCCCTGTACATCCAGCTGTGCTATTATCGCTACATATTTGACTGGGATTATGCACTGGAAAAGGTGGTCTCTGAGCAGGATAAAGGTAAGGGGAATGTAAGAATAAAATGGTGTCTTTCGTTTAATGGGGACAGCATTCATTGGATGAGAACGTACAGATGTTGCGCTAGGCATTCGGCTTCATCTGTGGAAGAAGTTGTTTGGTCTGATGGATTCCTTGGACTGCTGCAGGAAATTTGCTGTGTTGGAACAATTTCCCAATTGCGCAACATTTTCTCCCCCCCACCTCCATCCATCCCCCTATTTTACTTTGTCCTGATATGTTCATTCAATGACTTAGATGCTTCCTATTGAATGTCCTAAAGCAATACTAGAAGACATCTATTATCTATTAATCTGATATAAAGAAAGGAGGTGCTGATGTGTGTAGCAGACTAGTCAGCATTTCAATGGGAGCAACTGACCGGGATTTATCCCAATTGGTTTGACTCTGGGTCCTATTCCCTAAAGTAATTCATGAGTGGCACATCCTAAGCAACATTTAACATGCATGTAATTTGTTTTTCAGGGAATAAACATTCAAGTTGGTTTTGTCCACTGCTTGAACAGCATAAGATCACTTGTTCAGTTTATTGCAGAGGAGTTCAATGGTTGATATTCCTTGACTGTTAGACAGTGGCTAATGGCTGATTTTTATACTCTATTTGAACGCCTTTGTTCCATATATTTGGTATGTTTATCGACCAAATTTTTAGTTGAGATAGTTTTAGTGGAGGAGAATGATTTCTCCATTCCAGAAAACAGAAAAAGTGTTTGCTAAATACAGTTCTAAATACAGGTCAAGGTGGCGCAGCGGTAGAGTTGCTGCCATACAGCGAATGCAGCGCCGGAGACCCGGGTTCGATCCCAACTACGGGTGCTGTCTGTGCGGAGTTTGTACTTTCTCCCCGTGACCTGTGTGGGTTTTCTCCGAGATCTTCGATTTCCTCCCACACCCCAAAGACCTACAGGTTTGTAGGTTAATTGGCTTGGTAAATGTAAAAATTGTCCCGAGTGGGCGTAGGATAGTGTTAATGTGCGGGGATCACTGGTCGGCGCGGACCCGGTGGGCCAAAGGGCCTGTTTCCGTGCTGTATCTCTAACTAAATGCATCGATTCTAATTTTAAGATAATTCTGTTTTTTATCTTCCCATCCATGAGAAATGATTTATGTATTTTTGCTGAGTTGAAGGCTCATCGATATAATGTCTTCCACTGGGGCACAAATAAACCTTTTAAACACAGAAATATTAATCAAATTTATGCAACTTTCTAAAGAATTTAACCGTTGAAGCATTAAGTTAAGATGTGCGATCTGTCCATGTATTAATTCTTCAACAAATAATACTTTTCCTGATAAGTGGCATATTTGGAATGCAAAGGGTATTCAGTGTGTCTTTAAAATCTCCCAGTTGAACACATTTTGGATTAAACTATCCATGCTACTTTCTATGCTGTTGTGCGCTTTAGACTATACCTATTGTAGAAATCACTCATTTTCACCTAAGATAAAGGATCAAAGTGGGTTTGTGTCAAATAAAAATTGAGATGCTCGATTATGATTCAAACACATTACTAGTTGTAGCTTAAGGAAATCATTTTACGTTTCTGGTCAGTGGTAACTATTTGGCTGGTGGCTGCATGCAGAAGTGAAGGTTCAACAATGGTAATGTTGCCAAACAGAGAAGAGGATGGTTGGACTCTTGATAGAGGTGTTGTAAAAGCAGCCGGGGAACCTAGCCTTGCATGTGTAGCATAAATGTTATGTGCCACCTATCACCCAGGTTGACCAGATCTTGCTGCACATGGACTGAGGAGCAGCAAGGACCCCTTGAGCCAGTCATATTCAGCCATGTTCCTTTGCACTTGTCGTGTTTCCAAACATAGGAGATTTTTCCCCGTCAATGTTTTACTAAGATTTCTTCATGTCTTAAATGATAAAACGCTGTCTTGATTTTGAGGGCAGCCACCAGCCAACCTCTGGAAATTGCTTTTACTTTAGACTTTAGAGATACAGTGCAGAAGCGGGCCCTTCGGCCCATGGAGTCCGTGCCGACCTGCGATCCCCATACACTACACGATCCTACACACGAGGGACAACTCACAATTTTACCAAAGCTAATTAACCTACAAACCTATACATGTTTGGAGGAAACGGAGCACCTGGAGAACTAACAGGGAGAACTAACAAACTAACAAACTCCGTACAGAAAGCACCCCAGGTCAGGATTGAATCCACGTCTCTGCTGCTGTGAGTCAGTAGCTCTACTACTGTGCCGCCCCAAAACATCTTGAACTGGAAAGCCTAATGTTGCTTTGTTTTCAGCCTTGTCGATTTTCTGTGTCGTAAATTGTGTTTGCTGACAGGGATCATGTTTATGCACGTGTACAAAAGGTGGTACAATGCCAAATTGGTCATATGATTGGGTGATCTACGGCTTGTTTCAATTAAGTGATGTTTGCATGCTTTAATTTACTTGCAGGCTGTTTGGAATTTATGAGCATGTTATTCTAAAATAACCAAAGCATTAGAAGAAGAAATGTAAACATAGGAGAGATGAGACTTTTTAATTGGTGTTGAAACTCACTGCTGCAGCTAAACAGCTAGAGGCCAGAGTCCAGGATTAATGACCTTGGCCCAAGCATGCTGCTGTGGAATATCAGCATAGTACTGGTCCACCACTGATTTTCCAGCACCCTTGGTTCCAGGGCCTTGCTGGGTTATCCATTTTGCCCGACCGACAGAATCTTCCGAGAAGAGCCGAACGCTACTGGAACCAAACTCTGTCTCGGAAGGCGTCTGTGGGAATGGATCTGCCGGTTCCGGCTGAGCCCGGGTTCCAGAGCCCCAGCGGCGGTGGAGGGAAATTCGACACGCCGTACGGTCGCATAAGTCGGCTCTGGGAACTGATCTGTTGGCTCTGGCCGGGCCGGAGTTTCAGAGCCCCGGCCGCAGGCAGCAAATCGACCTGCCGATCGGCCACTGAAGTGCGGATGATGTCGAGATTGGCCGCCTCACCCAGCCTAGGCTCCGCATTTTCGGGGGGACTTCCAGTGGGGATTTCAAGTGCGCTCTCCTAATTTTGTCCTGATTAAAGGAGGTACCGGACCACCAGTTGCCAGAAAATCAACGGTGGACCTGCACTGCCCAGTGGCACGGTCCTTGTAGCCTCTTGATGGGTTTGCATTTGGAATATCTCCTTTCAAGTGTTTCACGTAGTTGTAAGAAATGGAGCAAACACATTCCTAAAGGAACATGGCAGCTGAAAGTACTCTGCTTTGCTCTGTATGAATCTGAAAGTAATTTAGGAAGGCTTGTTTCTGGTGTAGTTTTGCCTGAATTTTGATTTGATTTCCATCCCTGTCATCAAAGACCATTTCCCAGAAATGGGCACGATACTCGATGTATATATTGGGAATTCCTCTTCAGATATGGAGAGCAGAAAAGATGAACACACATTGTAGGTCTGATTTGGTTGTGAAAGCAGCAGACTAATATCTATCCACAGAGTCAGGCAGGAAACTGCAACACATTTTGCATGAGAAATTCAAATGGGAGCCGTTCTGCAGTTTGTCAAGATGATGTCCGATGCTGTGCCTGTAGTCTACTTTCCTTACCCAAGCTACAGAAATTGTGGCTTGTTCTATTTCATTTAGCCTCAAAAATACTCTGACTCATTGTCCACAATTCTCAACACAACAATTCCAAAGTTCTATGATCTTGCGCGAACAAATGTCTCTTTGCAAGTTAAAATATGTTTGTTAGAGCTATCCCGTGCCCTCTTTTAGCCCTCCGCTTTTCCTTTTTTAAGTGCACTCTTACATTTCTTGTACACCTCAAGGGATTTGCTTGATCTCAGCTGCCTATACCTGACAAGCCTCTTTTATTCTGACTAGTGCCTCAATATCCCTCAGCAACCAGGAATTCCTGAATCTGCCAGACTTTCCCTTCACTCTGACAAGAACATTCTGTCCCTATGCTCTCCCAATCTCATTTTTAACAGCTTTCCACCTGCCAGACATCCCTTTATCTGTAAAATGCATTTCCCAATCAACCTCTGCAAGTTCCTGCCTAACAGCTTTCAAATTAGCCTTGCCCGAATTTAGGACTTTAACTTAGTGGGCCAATTCTATCTTTAAAGTTGCTAATTATTTGATAAGAAACTGTTCATTGGAAACGAATGCCCTGTTTGACTGAAACAAAAGCCTCCTACGTCTGAAGAAGGGTCTCGACCCAAAACGTCACCCATTCCTTCTCTCCCGAGATGCTGCCTGATCCGCTGAGTTACTCCAGCATTTTGTGTCTACATTCGATTTAAACCAGCATCTGCAGTTTTTTTCCTACACATCTTGCCGCTCCACTGCTAATTCTCCTCAAGGTATGTCTACGTTGAAGTTCTCCTCCTCTCTTCGACAAGTTTAGCAGAGTCTGAAGAAGAGTCTCGACCCGAAACGTCACCCATTCCTTCTCTCCTGAGATGCTGCCTGATCCGCTGAGTTACTCCAGCATTTTGTCTCTACATTCAATTTAAACCAGCATCTGCAGTTTTTTTCTACGCCTCCTACTTTTGAGTTCAGTTTCCCTTGCAGTAAGCAATAACAATCTGTTTGCTTTCCTAATTGCTTGTTGTACTTGCAAACTGGCCTTTTCTATATCATGCATGGGGAAACTCAGATCTCTTTGCAACTCCAAGCTCTGCAATTGTTGTCAACATTTGGAAAATAAGTTTTTTTTCCTTTTTCCTGCCGAAACAGACTGTTTGACAAGTACCCACGTTATAGTCTTGTTCTTGCACCAGTTTTCTTCCCCCCTCCTTTTTATGCCTGTACTCTTTCCATCCAGGTGAAAGGTCTTGACCTGAAGCATTGAGTGTCCATATTCCCTCCGCAGATGCTGCCTGCCCGGCTGAGTTTGTCCTTTTGCTTCTCCAGTTACTGGCATCTGCTGTCTCTTGACCCCCCCACAGGATAATCAGATCTTTCCTCAATAATTTAATCTATACATTCCCTTCACAACTTTCCAAGCTATCTTTGTATCATCGTCAAATTTAGCAACCATACATTTCGTGCCGTCATCGAAGTTGCGTATATAGATTGTTTGAAGTTCTGATTTAAATTGGTTCTCTACCTTTTCTTGTGTGTATCTTCATGGAAACCTTTATAATGAACTAACTTCCTTCTGGTGGGATGAAACAAGCTGCACGGGACTGCTGTTCTGTGATCATCGTGTATTTTGCACCTGGATAGACTACAGAGATATGTACAGTGTAGGAAGGAACTGCAGATGCGGGTTTACACTGAAGATTGATACAAAATGCTGGAGTAACTCAGCAGGACTGGCAGCATTGTCTCGACCTGAAACATCGCCCATTCCTTCTCTGCAGAGATGATGCCTGTCCCGCTGAGTTATTCCAGCATTTTGAGTCTATCTTCAGAGATAAGATAATGAGATCATAAGTGATAGATGCAGAATTAGGCCATTCGGTCCATCAAGTCGACTCCACCATTCAATCATGGCTGATCTATCTCTCCCTCCTAACCCCATTCTCCTGCCTTCTCCCCATTCTCCTGCCTTCTCTGACACCCGTACTAATCAAAAATCTATCTGTCACTGCCTTAAATATATCCACTGATGTAGCCTCCACAGCCTTCTGTGGCAAAGAATTCCACAGATTTACCACCCTCTGACTGAAGAAATTCCTCCTCGTCTCCTTCCTAAAAGAATGTCCTTTATTTCCGAGGGTATGGCCTCTAGTCCTAGACTTCCCCCACTAGTGGAAACATCCTCTCCACATCCACTCTATCCCAGCCTTTCACTATTCTGTACGTTTCAATGAGGTCCCCCCTCATTCTTCTAAACTCCAGCGAGCACAGGCCCAGTGTTGTCAAACGTTCATCATATGTTAACCTACTCATTCCTGGGATCATTCGTGTAAACAGGATAAGTACAAGTACGTCTGGTTTCTTCAATACCCAAACAAGAAACAACATCAGATGTTGAAGATAGACACAAAATGCTGGGGTAACTCAGCGGGTCAGGCAGCATCTCTGGAGAGAAGGAATGGGTAACGTTTCTGGTCGAGACCCCCCTTCAGAAAAACTTTATCGTTTCCCAGCACCGCTCGGCCCGATTTTATCTTCTCCCCAATAAACAAAAGAGTTCAGCAACATCAGATGTGCAGATAGTCTGCCGGCATAAAAGAGTTCAGCTTCTCCTATTGTCGTATCAGTTGAAGAGTTACGTGAATGGACATACAGGGAAATTAAATGCGTACATGTAACGCTGCCTCAGGGAGCTGTGGATGCAGGAACGTTAAATAAATTTAAAACGGAAATAGATTGTTTTTTATTAGACAAGGGAATTAGGGGTTACGGGGAGCGGGCAGGGAAGTGGACATGAGCTATGGTTAGTATAGTAAGACCTGAGTAATCTCCTGGACAAGTTTCGATCTCCTAGCTTGGGGTCGGAGAGGGATTTCCCGGATTTTTTTCCCAAATTGGCCTGGGTTTTTATCCGGTTTTTCGCCTCTCCCAGGAGATCACACGGTTCTTTTGGGTGGGAAGAAGGGCGATAGTGGGAAGGGGGTTGGGGTAGGATCAGCCATGAATGGCGGAGCGGGCTCGAGGGGCCGGTTGGCCTACTCCTGCTCCTATTTTCTTGTGTTCTTGTAACCTTGCACGGTTAAGAGTGAAGAACTGGGGCAAAATATTGTTGGATAACTCATTGGAAGGACTGGCTCGGGCATGATGGAATCTTCCATGCCTTATGTTTCAATGGTTTAATTAATTTTAAAGCCAAGATCCGGTGAGAAAGGTCAGCAACAATATTTCAAATTTGAAGTAATCTTTATATTTATTTTTCAATATTGTTTAGCTGCTGATCTCACACAGTTATTCATGTTTCTTGTGCTAGTCGATCGGCTTTCCTTCAAACAGGTTACATTTTAATGTCTTTCATATAGAGTCTCACAGTGTGGAAAGAGGCCCTTTGGCCCAACTTGCCCACACTGGCCAACGTGTCCCATCTGCACTCGTCCCACCTGCCTGTGTTTGGCCCATGTCCCTCCAAACCTGTCCTATCCATGTACCTGTCTAAATGTTTCTTAAACGTTGCATTTGCACCCGGCTCCACTATCTCCTCCGGCAACTCTTTCTATACACCCACCACTCTTTGTAAAAAGGTTACCCCTCGGGTTCCTGTTAAATCTTTCCCCCCCTCACCTTAAACCTTTGTCCTCTGGTTCTCAATTCCCCTACTCTGGGCCATAGGCTCTGTGCATCTACCCAATCTATTCCTCTCATGATTTTGTATCTTTGGTTCATTGACCAAATAACATTTAAAATCCATTTTAGAGTACCTTCGTGTATTCTCCCATTTTAGATAGTACTTGTGTGGCATGAGGAATTCAATTCCTTGACTGTTGAACACAATATTTTTGCATTTCCCTGAGCTTTATAGTAACAGAAGTAAAGATAACTGGTTTGAGTATAGAATTCTCAAGACAGTTTGCTTGATGCATGTAATATATGTGTCAGAATTGGCAAAAACTGGCAACTATGAAACCCTATAATTTGCAAGACCTAGGTACAAAACGTGCATCGGGTGCAGGAATCGTTGAAGCTCTGCTGAAGATTGCCTTTGTCTATAGCGGCAAACAATCAATTCATGTTCGGACTAGCCGTTTTCCCCGGGGGGGGGGAACGGGAACTGTAAAATTCTCTCTCCCGAACGGAGACGCGACCTTTGTTGCTGTGTCGTGTCTCCGTTCCCGTTGCGGCCTACCACCAGCCATGCACCTGGGGCTCTGGTTCGCAGAGCCCGTGGCCCGGACTCACCACCTGCGGCGCTGGCCGCCTGCGGATGCTGCGGGAGCGGCTGCGACTCGTCTCCGGAGGCTCCGGCGCGGGCCGCGTGGACGTCGGAAGCCCACAGGCCCCTGGATGGGGGCCGACATCGGGAGCTCCGGTAGCGGCAGAGGCAGCGTGTTCGCCCGCCCCGAATCGCGGGGCTTGGGTCAGCCCGCCGCGGACCTTTCACCGTCCGGCGCGGCCTGGAATAGGCCGCGGGTTTTTCACTGCCCAGCGGGGGCTTCAATGTCGGGAGCCCCGACCGCCCCGACGTGGCAAGTTCAACAGCCTGACCGCGGGACAAGACGGCAGGGGAAGAGAAAAGACATTCTGGCCTTCCATCACAGTGAGGAGGGACTGGAGGAGACTCACTGTGATGGATGTTTCTTTTTGTTTGGTGTTAGTTTGTGATTGTATGTGTTATTGCATTTTTATTGATTAATCTTATTGGTCTTATTGTTCAACTGCGGGTAATGTTTCATTTCACTACACATTTATGTGTATGTGACAAATAAACGACTATTGACTATTGATGAGAAGGTTGGACAATAACATCATCCAACAGATGCCAATGTTGCTTGGAGCTGCCCCTGGAGGCTCCCAGGATGTGCCGCGGAGCCGAACGAAGTGGGACCCAGTGGGCCACCAGGAAGGAAGACCCGGTGGACCACGTGCGGCAGCAGGCCTGGCACTACGCCGCTAAGAGGGACCCGGCGGGGCCGCTGCCTTCAGGAGTGAAGCTCTGAAACCGCCGAGCTCGGTACCGAAGACCGGAGAGTCGAGGAGGAGGGAAGGAGCTGACAGTTGAATCTTGTATTCAGCATTGTTGCCAATAATGCGTCCTCCTGACCAATTCGACACTCAAAGCAGAGTTTTCTGTGAATTCACGTTGTACTTTGGCTGGTGACGTCGGACACGAGGAGTGGGCCACTACGAGAGGGAGCGGGGTATCTCCTCCAGCCCCTTCAAGGTTGGCTGCAGCAAGCGCACCCAGGACACAGAGGCAGTCGGGCGAGGAGAGAGACGTCGGTTCACGGGTCGAGCCGGTCGCGGGCGACACCCAGGACACAGAGGCAGTCGGGCGAGGAGAGAGACGTCGGTTCACGGGTCGAGCCGGTCGCGGGCGACGAAGGAGGCCCTGCAGCAGCTTGGGGCTCACCTGGATCGGGAGCCACTGGACAGAACTTTGGGCTTTTGTAGATGGCACCAAAATATGTGCATTTGTGAGTTGCACAAAAATAATTTCTGTGCGGTGTACACATGACAATAAAGAACCATTGGCATATTGTGCTTTTGGTTATGACAGTCTGGTGCACTATGCATTTTGTGTGGAACACAGAGAAGATTACCAGTTGGAATAAGCTTTCCTTACTCCCCCCCCCCCCCCCCTTTGCCCATCATTTCATGCAGAGACAATAGACAATAGGTGCAGGAGTAGGCCATTCTGCCCTTCAAGCCAGCACCGCCATTCAATGCGATCATGGCTGATCACTCTCAATCAGTACCCCGTTCCTGCCTTCTCCCCATACCCCCTCACTCCGCTATCCTTAAGAGATCTATCCAGCTCTCTCTTGAAAGCATCCAACGAACTGGCCTCCACTGCCTTCTGAGGCAGAGAATTCCACACCTTCACCACTCTCTGACTGAAAAAGTTCTTCCTCATCTCCGTTCTAAATGGCCTACCCCTTATTCTTAAACTGAGTTGCATCTTTTCTGAACCTGGCATTGAAGTGGCTCAGGAAGACTGAGAAACGAGAAGCAAGGAACTGCAGGTGCTGGTTTACTAAAGAAGAGACAAAGTGCTGGAGAAATGCACCTTGAGTTTCGGGCTTAATATGGGGGTGAGGATGAATTTCTTATGCCAGTAGGTGGTGAATCTGGACTTTGTTGCCACAGACACAGGTGGAGGCCTAGTCATGGGGTCTTTTTAAAGCGGAGGTTGATAGGTTCTTGATTATTAAGGGCGTCAAAGGTTGTGGGGAGAAGGTAAGAGAATGGGGTTAAGAGGGGTAAAATAGATCAAATGGCAGAGCAGACGTATTTATTAGGAATCACATTCTCTGGTGCAGCATTTGGAACTCTACATTTCTACAAATTCAAAGCCTGAATGAACTGTTAGTTTATGAATCGGGAGACCTGAAGCAAAGCGGAGGTACTTATTTGATGAAAATGAAGACATTGTTTAAATAACGACATTTGCACATTTATATATTTATTATAGTGAATGATTTTGATCATCTTTTGCATGCATTATTGCACAGAATTGTCAATGAATTTGCTATTGTTCACGAATTGAATTCTATTATACCTATTCTTTCCTTAGCTTGTTCAAAGTATATTGTTCTCCTGCACAGATTCAATAGAGGATGAAGCGAATAGCTGGCGAGCAAAAGGAGCATTAGAAAAATATATGGAAATTAGGAGCCTTCATTTAGCAAGAGGAACAATTAAAACACATAATTATGAGAGAATGGAACATGCAAAAGTATAGAGAAAAAATCAAATGAAATGAATTTATCTGAGCTTTTTTATTGCAGAAACTCACAACAAAGCTGCTGTAATGAGATTCTTTCTCTGTCTTGAGGTACCCTGGTTTTACATGCCAGCCCTGTATTTTGAATGCACTTTGGTACTCATCTCCGTGATGGAGTATAACACGAATAGCCTTTTTAAAAGATTGTGATTGGCACCCTGTTTTTGATACATGCAATCATGGTGCATGTTAAATTCAGAGGACTTGTCTAATCAAGAATTCAATACAAGAAGAGGTGGTAGCTGGCATATAACCCACTGTAATAAGTGAATATGTTGATTGAAAACAGCTTCTAGATTGAGGAAATGATAGAGGTTGTAATTGGGATGAAAGACGAGCATGATAGTGCTTATGTAGTCGAAATGGATCATATTTCAGTAATAGCAACTCATTTAACAAGGGCGACTTGGATTCTTTTCAACGTTCTTGGTTATTGATTGACGATGTAACAATTTTTAATGTGGCAGATTCTTGTAAAATGGTGGCGCTGAAGCACGTGGTGCATTGAATAACATGTCCCTTTGTCTAAATGGGCAAGCAGCTTCACCTATTTTTGAATGGCAATGCAAATGAGCGCCTTTTAAGTTAAATTACCTTTATTTTGCCAACTTCTATGGGTTTTTTTGCTATGTATTTTCTTAAAGCGTATTTTTATTGTGTGTTGTTTGTCCACCAGAGCTGTAAGAAATCACTTACAGCTTAAATCACATAGAAACTCGTCTTTTCTTTCTGCAATGGTATTTAATTTTATTCTTTCCATTTTATGTGAATTGAGAGCGGCAGTCAATAATTTTGTCTTGAGATAAATATTTTATTTAAGTTAATTAGCCGCAGGCGTTGTTGCAATCAAACACACTATGCTTCTGTAACATCACCCTTTTGTTATACAATTGTAGCTGGGCCATTAAGCATTCACTTTTCTTTATAGTCCCTTCTCCGTCTTTGAATCTTTCCTCTCCCACATCTAGGCACTGTTGGTATTTGCATTCATGAAGGCAGCCTCTGCATTACCTTGTTATGAAGCCTGACTAGTTCTCACCGCCAGTTCTCTTGGTCCCTCCGCTGCCACTGGGCTGTGGACTAGTCTTACTGCATCTAAACATTGGAAAGAACAGCGCCATTAAATTTGAGATTTGTAATAGAAAAAGTCACATGTGGTTAAAGTGCACATTGTCAGATTTTATTAAAGGCCATTTTTATACATTTTGGTTTTACCATGTAGAAATTATAGCAGTGTTTATACATAGTCCCGCCCCATTTCAGGGCACCATAATGTTTGGGACACATGACTTCACAGGCGTTTCTAATTGCTCAGGTGTGTTTAATTGCCTCCTTAATGCAGGTATAAGAGAGCTCTCAGCACCTAGTCTTTCCTCCAGTCTTTCCATCACCTTTGGAAACTTTTATTGCTGTTTATCAACATGAGGACCAAAGTTGTGCCAATGAAAGTCAAAGAAGCCATTATGAGACTGAGAAACAAGAATAAAACTGTTAGAGACATCAGCCAAACATTAGGCTTACCAAAATCAATTGTCTGGAACATCATTAAGAAAAGGAGAGCACTGGTGAGCTTACTAATCGTAAAGGGACTGGCAGGCCAAGGAAGACCTCCACAGATGATGACAGAAGAATTCTCTCTATAATAAAGAAAAATCCCCAAACATCTGTCCGACAGATCAGAAACACACTTCAGGAGTCAGGTGTGGAATTGTCAATGACCACTGTTCGCAGAAGACTTCATGAACAGAAATACAGAGCTACATTGCAAGATGCAAACCACTGGCAAGCCGCAAAAATAAGATTGCCAGGTTACAGTTTGCCAAGAAGTACTTAAAAGAGCAACTGTTCTGGAAAAAGGTCTTGTGGACAGATGAGATGAAGATTAACTTATATCAGAGTGATGGCAAGAGCAAAGTATGGAGGAGAGAAGGAACTGCCCAAGATCCAAAGCAGACCACCTCATCTGTGAAACACGGTGGCAGGGGTGTTATGGTCTGGGCATGTATGGCTGCTGAAGGTACTGGCTCACATATCTTCATTGATGATACAACTGCTGATGGTAGTAACATAATGAATTCTGAAGTGTATAGACACATCCTATCTGGTCAAGTTCAAACAAATGCCTCAAAACTCATTGGCCGGCGGTTCATTCTACAGCAAGACAATGATCCCAAACATATTGCGAAAGCAACAAAGAAATTTTTCAAAACTAAAAAACGGTCAATTCTTGAGTGGCCAAGTCAATCATAGTCATAATCATACTTTATTAGCCAAGTATGTTTTGCAACATACGAGGAATTAGGTTTGCCATACAGTCATACCAATAAAAAGCAACAGAACACACGCAATACATTTTAACATAAATATGCACCACAGTGACTCCTCCACATTCCTCACTGTGATGGAAGGCGAAAAAAAGTTCAATCTTCTTCCCTTCTTTGTTCTCCTGCAGTCGGGGGCCTTGAGCCTTCCGTTGACGGGGTGATCTTGGCTCCCGTTGACGGGGTGTTCTTGGCTCCCATAGCCGGCGTTCGGGCCCTCCTCGTCGGGGTGATCAAGCTCCCACATCGAGGTGGAATCTCAGCTCCCCCGTGTCAGGCGATCGGACCCCGGTCGGGACTAGTTGAACCTTCTGTGACTTTGGAACTTCCCGACATCAGTCTCTACCCAAGACTGCAAGCCCCTCGATGTTGCAATCCGCAGTCCACAGTTGGAGCCTCGATCCCAGGCAACAGATCGCAGGCTCTGATGTTAAGTCCACGGCCCTGCGGTGGGGCTCAAAGTCAGTCTCGAGCAAGGCCACCAGCTCCATGATGTTAGGCCGCAGAGCGACCGGAGATGCGATCCGGGAAACAATCGCAACCCTGGCAAGGTAAGAGATTGAAAAAAGGTTTCCCACGCCCCCCCCACATAAAACAAACCCGAGAACATTAACACAATCTTTTAAAAACACTAAAAATAACAAAAAAGACAGACAGACCGTTGGCAAGGCTGCCATTGCTGACGGCGCCACCCCGTGGATCTGAACCCAATTGAGCAAGCCTTTTATATGCTGAAGAGAAAACTGAAGGGAACTAGCCCCTGAAACATGCATAAACTGAAGATGGCTGCAACACAGGCCTGGCAGAGCACCACCAGAGAAGACACCCAGCACTGGTGATGTCCATGAATCGTAGACTCAAGCAATCATTGCATGCAAGGAATATGCAACAAAGTACTAAACATGTTTACTTTCATTTACATGACATTGCTGTGTCCCAAACATTATGGTGCCCTGAAATGGGGGGACTATGTATAAACACTGCTGTAATTTCTACATGGTGAAACCAAAATGTATAAAAAATGGCCTTTATTAAAATCTGACAATGTGCACTTTAACCATGTGATTTTTTTTCCATTACAAATCTCAAATTGTGGAGTACAGAGGCAAATAAATAAATGATGGTCATTGTCCCAAACATTATGGAGGGCACTGTAGCTCTTCGGGCTAATGGAATCAAGGGATATGGGGAGAAAGTAGGAACGGGGTACTGATTCTTGATGATCAGCCATGATCATATTCAATGGCTCGAATGGCCTACTACACCAATTTTCTATGTTTCTATCCCGAGTCAAAACCAAATTCCTTTCATTCCTGAGATGTTTCTGGTTCCCAAACTCTTCCTTTATACTTCCATAGAATCACCCCACTGCTGACTAGGAGCCCCTTCTAACTGTTAAAAAATCACTGTTACTCGCCTCTCGAGCTTTGACTGGTTTGCTAAGCTATCACAAGATCCATCAGCTCATCTAAAGATTTGATGTGTGCATCCTACCTCACATTACCTTCTGTTTAACTACTTTCATGAGCTGGCATGTCACCTACAAGTGCACTAACTGGAGAATGTTTCTCGTTTGTGCTTTAATTCTGAGGTGGCCTTGGCCTGCCTGTCTCCAGCACAACAAATGCCCCTCCTTGATTTTTTATTGTCTTTCATTTTCACTAAAATTTCTGCATCCTCTCATTCTTCCCCCCCCCCCCCCATTAGCAATTGTGCTTGTTTTTTCCCATTACCCTGAAATGCTCCAGTCTCTCCCCCAAGCCTTTCTATCCCTCTGCTGACTTATTCTAATTCTTAAAACATTGCAATAATTCACCTTTATTATTGTGGCCATATGCAATCTTGATGTTCTGTACTGATACCATAAGGAAAGCTTCAAACAATTTGCCCCTCTTTTTTCTGGTGTCCAAAATGTCTCCAAGATCACATAATTTTACAACTGATTTTTAACGTTACTAATTCTAACCACCAGTTTGGCATAGTATTGGATTATTCAGTGGGCACTCTTTTGTTCAAATTTAACAGCATTGCATTTGCTTGAACATTTACCGAACTTTCACACATTGCTGCCGAGCTGACTATTCAATGTTTATGAATCAGCAGGAGATTGAGATACTGAGCAGGTCTAGGTAGGTTTTCTTCAAAAAGACATCATAAATGCATTTTGCAGATTGCTTTTTTCTCCCCTTCCATTGAAATCCTCTCTAATGCGGAGAGGTGCATAAATCTTTAGTAATTTATGTTAGCTCTGACAATGTATAGTGCAGTGGAAGAGGAATTCAAATGGTGTATTGCTGCCAGCACCTCGGTATTGAATAGATCTTCAATGCTAGTTAGCTACAGGTGGCAGACTAGTTGACGCCAGACTGCTCTTGTCTGATACTGGGTTGATTTCTGGCTTTGAGAATTGGTGCAGCGATTATCTGTTTAATTTTGAGGGTTACAGTGGTTAAAATGTCAGTCAAGAACGGTTCTTAATCACAGCAAATTCTTAAGCAGCACAACCACCCGAAGCAGTGGCCGAGCAACAAGAATGTATATTTGACTATTCACACTAAATTTACTTTGGAGAAAGTATGAGGTTGATAACTTCTGTTAGACTAATGTACAGCAGTTATGGTAAACACATGCTTTTGAAACCTCAGAGGATCATTCTGACACATGGCTGATAAGTTATCACTCGAAAGGTTTGACAGCCTGTGTTTATTCTAAAATGCTTTGGTATACAAGTGATATCTTTTTAAGATTATATGGACATTTTCTTTTATGTAATCAACTGCTACTTAAAAAGCTATTTTTTTCCCAATGTGTAGAACTAATCCTTTCCACAAGGAAAATGCATTTCTTTTGTATTTAAGGGAAACGTTGAATGTGTTTCCAAGCTCTCACAGAGTACTACTTTCCCATGGTACCTTTCAGTTAGTAAGGTCTTGTTGAAAAAGAGGGCCAGTGTGATCATAAGGTCATAAGTGATCGGAGTAGAATTAGGCCATTCGACCCATCAAGTCGACTTGCGTTGCCGCCCATTCCACGTCGGAGTCAGGAGGGGACGTTGCAATCGCTTTCCATTTTGCTGTGTTCCTTACAAGAGTGGCAATCCCGTGAGTGTCACTCGGTGTAGGCGGCCAGAGTATAACCAGGGATCTTCAGATGGGAGCTGTCACTTTTGTGAGTCTCTTGGAGCAGGATTGCAGTGACTTTGTGGGTCTGTAGCAGATGTTCAGTGATGGTGGTCTTCGCCTTGGTGAGGCCTTCCGCATTCAGCTGCAGCAGGGTGATGCCATCCGGTTTGACATCCGTAGGTGCCCGCCTTAAGAAGGACGCACGCATGCTCCAGGTTGGCGCCAAGCTGCAGCGACTGAGGTTGCATTTGGGCTGCAAGCTGTTTTTTCTGCTTCTGCTGTCTCTGTTTGTTGTCGTTCGCCTGACTGGGGTCAGTTCACAGGGCTCACCACGAGGAGGTCGACAACGTGAGCCCCAAAGTCCGCAAGTCGAAGGTGTCACTGTCATCAATGTATACAAGCCACCTTCTACCAGGCTTCACAAAGACTCCATCCCTGCCTTTGGTTGGCCCTGCATGTACGCTGGAGACTTGAATTGCCACAGCACCACCTGGGGCTACCGTTCAGCTAACCCAGATGGCGCTGCACTAGAAGACTGGGCCTCGGCCACTGGCGTTCAACTCCTGTACGACCCAAAACAATCGGACAGCTTCCGCTCTGGCAGGTGGAACACCACTACCAACCCTGACTTGGCTTTTGCAAACCTGAATGGACCATCCCCACACCGTATCACCCTGGATCACTTCCCGAAATCACAGCATCGTCCATCTCTGATTATCCCGGACAACCCCATCGAGCCGGTCCCAACCAAACCTGCGAAGAGGTGGAATTTTCGCAAGGCCAGGTGGGACCAGTTCACTAGTCTGGTGGACCTCTGGATCGATAGCCTTCCCACCCCCACCCCTACCAACCTGGACAATGCCTACTCAGCCCTCTGCAAACTCCTCATCAGGGCAGCAAAGAGTTCCATTCCTCGCGGCTCTCATCGCCGGTACATCCCCACATGGGACGGAGAGTGTGAGGCATGCTATGACACATTCCTGTTCGCTGAACCTGGCGAAGAGGCTGCCTCCAAGGCTGCGGAACTGACAAACTGCCTTGACAAGAAGCGCAGAGAGCGGTGGGAAGAGACAGTCCAAGGAATCGGCTTCACACACTCCAGTAGGGTGGCGTGGAAGACCTTCAATCGTCTCACCGGTCGAAGTACCCGCCCAAAGCATTGCCCTGTCTCGGCCAACTCCATCGCCCACCAGTACCTGGCCAATGGCCACTCCAAAGACACAGACAAGAACCATACTCGTTCTGTCAAACAGGAATCCACTAATCTTTGGAAAGCCCCAGGCGCTGATGGGCACCTGTCAGCACCCTTTTCCTCTGCAGAACTTTCTTCTGTCATCTCAACTGAAATGTGGAAAAGCTCAAGGTCCTGATAACATCCCCCCAGAACTCCTGAAACACTGCGGTCCCAAATGCCTGGCATGGCTCCCTGAGTTTTACTCCTCTTGCCTCATTGGTCAGTCCATTCCGAAGTTCTGGTGGAAAGGCACCGTCATTGCGCTACCAAAACCAAACAAGCCTGCAGACGACCCAAGGAACTATCGGCCCATCTCACTCCTCTGTGTCCCGTACAAGCTCCACGAACGGCTTCTCCTGGCCCGGCTCGATCCAATCGTTGACCCTCAACAACCCGCTGAACAAGCCGGATTTCGGCGTGGACGCTGTACCACCCACCAAATAGTCAAGCTGACCAATGACATCGAAGACAGGTTCGAAAAGGGTGACAAGGTGGGCATCACACTGGTGGACCTCACCGCCGCCGCTTATGATACTGTGTGGCATCAGGGCTTGATCTTGAAGCTCCTCCGAACCATCCCTGACCGTCATCTAGTGCGGATCCTTGCCAACCGCAGTTTTGTACTCAAGACCAGCGACGGACAATCTTGCCGACTGCGACGCCTAAGAAACGGAGTCCCCCAAGGCCGGTACTGGCCCCCATGCTTTTCAATCTCTATATCAGCGATCTGCCACGCACGACCTCGCGCCAGTATGGATACGTAGATGACTTGGCCCTACAGCACTCGAACAAGAGTTGGTCAAATGTTGAGGATGTGCTCTCGGCGGATATGGAACTTGACTACCTTAAGCCCTAGAGACTAAAACTGAGTATGGCAAAACCCCCCACAATGGCCTTTCGCCTGAACAACGTCATTTTCGACTGCACTGCCCTCCGTCCCCCTGGTGGAGGGGTAGACCTCACGGCCCTTGACAACAGCACATTGCACTGGCTACAGCGCCTGGAGGGCGTTACATAATTTCTGCTGCCTCAAACGCAAGAAGAAGACCCATCAAGTCTACTCTGCCATTCAATCATAGCTGATCCACACCGATCAGCCAAAACATTATGACCACTGACAATTGAAGTGCATAACATTGGTTATCTTGTAACAATGGCACCTGTCAAGGGGTGGGATATATTAGGCAGCAAGTGAACAGTCAGTTCTTGAAGTTGATGTGTTAGATGCAGGAGAAATGGGCAGGAGTAAAGACCTGAGCGACTTTGACAAGGGCCAAATTGCTATGGCCAGAGGACTGGGTCAGAGCATCTCTGAAACGGCAAGGCTTGTGGGGTGCTCCTGGTCAGCAATGGTGAGTACCTACCGACCGTGGTCCGAGGAGGGACAAACCACAAACCAGCGACAGGGTGTTGAGCGCCGAAGGCTCATCGATGTGCGAGGGCAACAAAGACTATCCCGTCTGGTCCGAACCGACTGTGGGAAGATGACAAGTGTGATGCTCTAGGCAATGTTCTGCTGGGAAACCCTGGGTCCGGCCATTCATGTGGACGTCAATTTGACACATGTCACCTACCTAAACATCGTTGCAGGCCAGGAACACCCCTACATGGCAATGGTATTCCCTGATGGCAGTGGCCTCTTTCAGCAGGATAATGCGCCCTGCCACACTGCACACATTGTTCGGGAATGGTTTGAGGAACATGATGAAGTGTTCACGATGTTGCCCTGGCCTCCAAATTCTCCAGATCTCAATCCGATTGAGCATCTGTTGGATGTGCTGGATCGACAAGTCCGAACACGGCGGCTCCACCCTGCAACTTAGAGGACTTGAAGGATCTGCTGCTGATATTTTGGTGCCAGATACCACAGGACACCTTCAGGCGTCTTATAGAGTCCATGCCTCGGTGGGTCAGCGCTGTTTTGGTGGCACACAGAGGACCAACAGCATATTAGGCAGGTGGTCATAATGGTTTGGCTGATCGGTGTATCTCTCCCTCCTAACCCCATTCTCCTGCCTTCTCCCCATAACCTCTGACACCTGTACTAATCAAGAATTAGTGATCCACTTGTTATTTGATTTTTTTTCAAATCAAAGTCTGGTTTACCAGGAAAGGTTTGAAGGTAGGATTGTTTCCTGTTTGATATTTATTTTCTTTGCTGAATGAATGGGAACCTGGATGAAAATAAATGTGGTCTGAGACCAGTGTCCCCGGCATCAAGTCCAGTCCAATGTGAAGAGATTACAAGGACAAGGGAATCAAATGAAGGATGTTCCCAAAGCTTCTTTGAAAAGATATAACGTCCTCACGGACTCATTCAAATCTCACGCCCATGGCATTTTAGAATGGAGAAAGGGTCTTCAGGGTGGCATGGTGAAGCTCGAGTCATCGAGGTGAACATCGTCTCAAACATGCCCTTCGGCCCACCGCATCAATGGCTACCACCAGGCTTATCTATGCTAGTCCCAAACTTTAACTTGAAGAAAATTGTGGTCAAACTTTAAATTGAAGAAAATTGTGGTCAAAGTTTAACTTGAAGAAAATTGTGGTCAAACTTTAACTTGAAGAAAATTATTTCACTCAGTCCGCCTTCACCAACCTGATCTCCCGGTGGCTCAGCACTTCAACTACCCCTCCCACTCCCAGTCTGACCTTTCTGTCATGGGCCTCCTCCAGTGTCATAGTGAGGCCCACCGCAAATTGGAGGAACAGCACCTCGTATTTCGCTTGGGCAGCTTATAGACCAGCAGAATGTACATCGACCTCCACCTTTAGATAGCTCCTCTGTCCCTCTCTTCCCCTCCCCCTTCCCAGTTCTCCCCCTGTCTTCCTGTCTCCACCTATATCCTTTCTTTGTCCGTCCCCCCCGACATCAGTCTGAAGAAGGGTCTCAACCCGAAACGTCACCCATTCCTTCACTCCAGAGATGCTGCCTGACCCGCTGAATTACTCCAGCATTTTGTGATATAATCTATGCTAGCCTCATTTGCGTGCATTAATTCCACATCCCTCTATGGTCTGCTTTTGCAAGTCCCCGTTCAGATGCCTCTTAAATGTTGCTACTGTTCCTGCCCACACAACCTCCTGTGTCATCTCATTCCTGACACCAAATGGTCTTTGTGTGAATAATTTACCCCTCAATTCCCGCTGAACCTCCTCCCTCTCAATTTAAATCAATGCCCTCTAGTTTTAGATACTGCTATCATGGGGAAACTAACTACTCTTTTTATGCCTTTCATAATTTTATATACCTCTATCATGTCACCTCTCACCCTTCTTTGAACGAGTGAAAAAAGACCCAGTGTCTCGGAGGAACTGCAGATGCTGGTTTAAACCGAAGACAGACACAAAAAGCTGGTCAGACAGCATCTCTGGAGAAAAGAAAAAGGTGACGTTTTGAGTCGAGACCCTTCTTCAGACTGTAAGTCAATCTATCAAAAGACCCAATCCATCCGATCCTGCTCATAACTCAAGCCCTCCAATCCAGGCAATATCCTTGTGAATCTTTTCTACACACTCGCTAGGTTAATCATATTTTTCCTGTAATGCGGTGACTGGAACTGCACACATTGCCCCAAGAGTGGCTGAATTGACATTTTGTCCAAGATAACATGGCGCTCTAACTCCATTACTCAGTGCCTCAGCTGATGAAGGCAAGCATGCCGTACTCTTTGTCACCGCCCAGTCTACCTGTGTTGCCACTTTCAGGGAAGTTGATAATTGTACCGCCACCAAGCTCTCTCTGTTCAATAACACTCCCGAGGTTCCTACCATTTGCTTTGTTTGTCCCGCCTTGGTTTAACTTACCTAAAGACATCACTTTTCAAATGCCTGATTTGAATTTTGATTTGACAAACATAGTCAATAGAAGGTCGTAATTGATGAGATTAGTGCTCTGTGGTGTTCAAGTGTTCAACCAGAGAGCAGTGCTGAACTACTATCTACCTCTGATGACCTCTGCCCACTTCCCCAGTTTATCTAGATCCTGTTTTAACTTCAGATAACCTTCACTGTCCATTATAGCACTGATTTTGGTGTCATCGAAAACTTGCTAGTCCTGCCACCTACATTCTCAGTCTGAAGAAGGGTCTCGACCCGAAACGTCGCCCATTCCTTCTCTCCTGAGATGTTGCCTGACCTGCTGAGTTACTCCAGCATTTTGTGAATAAATACCTTCGATTTGTACCAACATCTGCAGTTATTTTCTTATACATTCTCATCCAAGATCATGAATATATATAACAAACAATAAAGAACCTGATCTCTGTGGCACACCACTGGGTTCAAGCCACCGATCTGAAAAACAACCTTCCATTCCACCCCGCACCTCTGACAATGAAGTTAATTTGTTATCTCACCCTGGAACCCATGTATTCTAACCTCGATCAGCCTACCATGGGGGACCCTGTCAAAGGCCTTGCTAAACTCTCAGCCCTGCCCTCAGCACTTCCCTTGGTCACTTCTTTTTTTTCAAAAGCAATCAAATACATAAGCTGTGATTTCCCACAAACAAAGCTCTGCTGACTATCCCTGATCAGTCCTTGCCTTTCCAAATGCAAACAAATCCTATCCCTTTCAGTAGCTTTCCTATCACTGATCTAAGGCTCACTGGCCTGCAGTTCCGTGGCTTATCCCTGTTGCCCTACTTAAATAATGTTTACAAACAATGTTAATGGAGAAAAAGAGAATGCAACGGGTAAACTGAAATGAGATGTGGAGCAACTGCCAATTGAAGGGATAAAAATATTCCTCAGCAATTTTTTTAATTAGTTGTGCTATTTAATTTATTTTAATTGTTCGTTGATTTTTCTTAAAATGACAAAACAGCATTCCAATAAGTTAAGCAGTACCTGACAATATGACAAAGAGAAGTTTCTACTTTTGAGTAAATGACCAACGTTCATATATACACAATAATCTAGCAGGTTAGCTAATTGGGCATTGGAGACAGCTCACCTGATCCATGCCAGTTTTTTAGGCATTAAGAGTAATTTGTGTTTAAATAAGTCCTTTGAGCATTGCCAATTCGCTTATCAAGAGAAGATAAATTGATGCTGAGTTAAATAACGATGTTTTGGTGCAGGTGGTCTTCAGGTAGGTTCAGAGAAAGTCTTGAAGCAGGAGAGTGGGATGGGGAGACAGAATGGGTAGGCGGAAATGTCAGCGCCCATCCGGAATGTGGCTAGCAAAGATACACAAATCTCTGCCAAAGCCCCAGCAATGTCCTCCCTAGCTACCCATAACATTCGAGGATATACCTAGTCAGGCCCCTGGCATTTATACACCATTATCCATTGCAAGATCTCCAACACCACCTTCTTTGTAATATGTTTCATCTGACGGGAACACAAGGGGGTGCAGTGGAAGGGCCACAACACCTTCAATACCATCTGCCCACTCATTCAATCGAGCACCTCCTGCCCACATGTAGGAGAGTATTCAAATCACTGAGCAGCATCGGGCAGCTCCGAACCTACTGATTTCGCAGTGAAGAAGATAAAATGTGTAGGAAGAAACTGCAGATGCTGGTTTACACCGAGGATAGACACAAAATGCTGGAGTAACTCAGTGGGTCAGGCAGCATCTCTGGAGAAAAGGAATAGGCGATGTTTCGGGTTGAGGCCCTTCTTCAGACTGCGAATCGGGGAGAGGGAAACTAGAGGTATGAAGAGGTACAAAGAACAAATTAATGAAAGGTACGAGAAAGACAAATCAAAGCCAGCAATGATCAAGGAATGGTGGAGCCCACAATGGTCCATTGTTGGCTATGGAGAAGGTAATAACTAGTGGATGCAAACAATGAAACTAAGCAGGACGGCAGAGACACAAAATGCTGGCGAGAAGAAATGGGTGACATTTCGGGTCGAGATCCTTCTTCAGCCAAGTAGCACGACTAGGGTGGAGGACGGACGGAGAGAGAGGGAATGAAAGGGTTACTCGGTTAGAGAAATCTGGGGTTATCGACTGGGTTGCAAGCTGCCCAAGCAAAATATGAGGTGCTGTTCCTCCAATTTGCGTTTGGCCTCACTCTGACAGTGGAGGTGGCCCAGGACAGAAAGGTCAGTGTGGGAATGGGAGGGGGAGTTAAAGTGTTTTTTCGTAACCAGGAGATCATAGGTGTTCATTAGTAAAGTTGATGTGCGCTAAAAATGCTTCAGGTGCACCTGTGGATATGAATTTTAACTCGGCATCACACAAAAGACGTGAACATCTTAAAAATAGACGGTTCCCAAATCATTTTTGCATTTTGGTCTCAAGTAGTTTGCCCAGTTGAGAAACTGGAAAAAAGATTGCTTTATTTACTTCAATTTCACTAAAGTGCTTTCACCTTAATACAGAAGACATCCCAGAAAATGGCTCTTTGTATTATATTTCACAATTGGCACACGAGTTTGTAGATATTCACAAAAGCTTTTGCAATTGTTGGCAGGTTAAAAATGATCCATCTAATCCAAATTTATATTAAGGGATAGGTGGGAGTGATGGGGAATGGGAAGTGAGCAATTCTAAAGCAGTGTTTCTGTTTTGCTTGCTAGTTTTCTGCAGTGAGTATAAATTGGCTTTCCGAAAATCTCTAAATTCCACCTTGATATGGCCTTGTTAATGTTTTCACTTAGTTGCTTACTGAGGTGGGCAGTTTATCAAGTTAACGCAAAGGGAATGTAACATTCAATTGAAATGCTAGGATTAGATCATGCGAACTTTTGCAAAAAATTACTTTTAAAGATCGGTATTACTCTAAAGTAATATTAGAGAGAGGAGATTGTTAGGGGCTCACTGAATGTGTTTTTAGCCACTCTATTTCTGGTTGCCACAGGGTCTTGTCATGGACCTGGTGCTGTTTTGAAATGGATTAATTTTTTAACATGTGTCTAAAATGTATGTTTCTGGTGTGTTGGAATTCTCATGAGATTATAAATTCAGTCACAGCACAGAATCTATAAGAAAAGATAATGTTACAGGGACCCTTCGTAATTTGTGATTGTAACCAACATGTCATGTTTGTCACAACGTTGTCTGCAATTTGCTGTTGAAATGATGGTGACACCATCATCATTTACTGTTGCCAGTGCACAGAACTGTGCTCGTGCTGTCGATCAGTCTGAAGAAAGAGCCCAACCCAAAATATTGCCTATCCATTTTGTCCAGAGATGCTGCCTGATCTGCTGAGTTACTCCAGTATTTTGTGTCTATCTTTGGTATAAACCAGCATCTGCAGTTCACTTTTATTGCATTATTATCTCCTCCAGCAGCTCGTTCCAGGCACCTACCACCCTTTGTGCAAAACAAGTTGCCCCTTAGGTTCCTATTAAATCTTTCCCCCCTATCCTTAAACCTTTGATCTCTCGTTCACAATTCCCCTACTCTGGGTAAAAGACTGCATTTACTCTATCCATCCCTCTCATGATCGTGTACAGCTCTATAAGATCACTCCTCATCCTCCTGCGCTCCAAGATGTAATGTTCTGGCCTGCTCAACCTCTCCCTGTAGCTCAGGCCCTCGAGTCCTGGCAACATCCTCGTAAATCTTTTCTACACCCTTTCCAGCTTAACAATATCTGTCCAAGAACAGAGTGACCAAAACTCAACACAATAGTCTAAATGCGCCTCACCAATGTCGTATATAGAGGTTGCTGATGTCTTGCTTTCCTGCAGACTGCACCTTTGCAACTACAGTCAATAGACGCTTGCAAACATTTGTAGCTGTAAGTCCCGTGAAAATATTAAGCTTTGTTCAATGAAGTGTAACTGTTTTTAATAACAAACTAAGTGAAAATCAACTCTTAAATAAACTCCCCAGGCCTGAGATCTAAGTATGTTTGTCATTTCCTTTAATCCTAGTGGGATGTGCAATTGTTATACATTTTTCGTTACTGTAACTAAAACGCCAGCTACACAATCCACATTTTTTACTTCCTGCTTTGCTGCCCCTGAGAATTCCTCAAACGGGATTAGCAGATCTAGCTACATGACAACCTCACTGGTTATTTGACTCTTAATATCCTGTACAGAAGGCACCTGATTCAGTGTTACAAGGCAATGGAGGAGCTTCTTGCACCATTTATTCTGAGGCTGGTGGTGAACTCCCATCTCCTTAGCACTGACCGCAAAATGCAGTCATCGTTGTGTATTACAGAGGAATAGTGACTTGACATGAAAGTGCCTCTTTGGCATGGTTTAGAATTGTGTGCATTAAGGTTAACCGCATGTTTGTATGGTATATTCTATATATTGTTTAGAAGTCCATTTCTAGTGCTTTTTAAAAAAAGATTTGGAACTATGTTCATGTATCACACTTCTATACCTCTTGTCTGATGGGAGAGGGGAGAAGAGAATGTGACAGGGGTGAGAGTGATCCTTTCACCAGAATTGCTAGTTTTTCCGAAATAGTGAACAGGTACAAACTACAGTGCGGCAAGGAAATCCACGTGGTCACAGAGGGAATGTGCAAACTCCACACAGACAGCATTGAGGTCAGGATTGTTTCTGGGTTTCTGCCGCTGCAAGGCAGTAGCTCCTGCAGTGTCACTGTACAGTGCCACTGTGTTGTGGAGACTGCTTCATTATCCATACAAGACCGAATAGGACCAAACAATCGTGCCCTTCTTCAGACAGAAGGGTCTCAACCCGAAACGTCACCCATTCCTTCTCTCCAGAGATGCTGCCTGTCCCGCTGAGTTACTCCAGCTTATTGTGTCTATCTTCAGAATATTTATTTGTAAGTATGGCAGCACAGTGGCACAGCTGGTAGAACCACTGCCTTTGCTGTGCCAGATACCCAGGTTTGATCCTGACCTCAGACGCTGCCTGTTTGGAGTCTGTGCTTTAAACCTTGTGACCTTGTAGGTTTCCTCTAGGTGATCCGGTTCTCTCTCCCCCCCCCCCCCCCCCCCAACCACATCCCAAGGGCGTGCGGTTTTGTAGGTGACTTGGCCGCTGGAAGTCGCCACTGATGTGTATGAAGTGGATGTGAAAGTAGGACTAGCCTGACCAGGTGATCAGTGGTCGACGTGGACCTGTTGGGCTGAAGGGCCTGTTTCCGTGCTGCGTCTCTAAAAAAACTAAAATGGCAGGAACTCCCAGAGCATCGCACTCCCTTGCAGGGGAGTCCACGAGAAGTCCATCAGAGAGTACACTCAGACGAAAGGTAGCAAACTGCTGACTGAAATTTTTTGGTCGGACTTAATTCATACCAAATTCTGAAGTTGCTTCTTCTACTCAGAAATGTTAGCAGTAACACAAGCTTAGGTTTCCATAATCTATTTGGAAAACCTTTTTTCTCAGAAAGATAGAGCATTTTCTGATTCTGTTTCAAAATTGTCCCGCATAACCTGGAATCTCTTTTCTATGCTCTTGATTTTTTTAATTTATTGTGCATTATGTTTGAAATGGAACCCAAGTAGATTCTGTTCCGTTGAACGCCCAATGTCACAATCCTGCTTGATACAAACAAATTCCTTTTGCTTTACGCTTGAAGGTTTTCTGAAATGGCATTAGCCGGCTGACAGTAAAATTATAAATATTGGTGTTGTCACACAACTCTATAATCATGAATTAGAATTTTTATTCACAAAGGACTCTGGAGTTTTTTTTTAATTGAAGATGCAGAAATGTGGCAGATTTTTAAAGATTTTAATATGCGAGAGCTCTCAGCTCAAACTATTCTTTCTGGAGTGGGGCAAGATTCTGTTTCTTTCAATTAATTGTGAGTGAGGAATTAGTTTTGGTATCAGGAGTGTCATGCTCTCTCTGCAAAGGTGTGTCTCCAATTCAAAGTGCAGGTATTATGCAACAAAGCAGTGCAATGCATGGAAGCATAAGGAGTGATGCAACTTGCATGCACTGAGTAACACAACACTGACCTGGTGCAACAGAAACGTGGGTTTTACAATATATTGCTGCCAAAATACGTTGGGAGAGTAATCACTTTGATTGCTACCCCTATAAGGGCAGCACAGTGTCGCGGCTGGTAGAGCTGCTGCCTCACAGTGGCAGAGAGCCGGGTTCGACCCTGATCTCGGATGCTGTCTGTGTGAAGTTTATTCTCCTTGTGACTGGGTGCTCCGGTTTCCCTCCCACATCGCAAAGACATGTGGATTTTGCAGGTTAATTGGCCTCTGTAAATTGCCCCTGATGTGTCGGGCGGGAGTGGATAGGACAATAGCTGAACAGTGAACCGGGGATTGATGCTCAGCATTGACCTGGTGGGCCGAAGGGCCTGTTTCAATGCTGTCGCTATAATTTAAACTAAAACTTAAAATCTCCATAGAAAAATGGAACTGCAGATGCTGGTTTACAACAAAAAAAAACTCAAAGTGCTGGAGTAACTCGACGGATCATGCAGCATCCCTAAAGAACATGGATAGGTTTTCTTTCAGGTCGAGGCCCCAAAATCTCCATGGCAGCATTGACTCCTTGTTGGGGTTTTGATCCATACATGGCCGGCAACCTCTGGTATCAAATCAAGTAGCAAATCAATGTTAGACAACACAGGGTGAATGGGGCACAATGTGTGAAAGGTAGAAGGATAGCAATTTTGTCTGAGCTAATGTTGGTGGGTTAGTAAGTGGGAATCTCATCAGAAGAATGGTCACGTGCGGGTGTGACAAATGTGGATGGTAGTTGCAATAGTTGAGCTGCAGTGGTGAGGAGATGGGTGATCTTTGGGGTGACGGTAGCCATTTTTGTAATTCTCTACTCGGGATCAAATGAAAGGGCAAAGCTAGAGGGGTTTAATTTGTGACGGCAGTGGGTATGTGCTGGAGTTACACAAGATTACAGATTTTGTGGTCGGAATCAATTGCAAAACATTTGTACCACTTGATAATACAAAATGGTGGTTGAAGCGGAATGATCACTGGTTGGCACAGACTAGGTGGGCCGAAGGGCCTGTTTCCACGCTTTTTATCAAAAGTCTATCCAGAATAAGATAACAAAAGACCAATTTTAAACCATAAAGCTGGTTGTAATAAACATGCATGTGTGACCTGACCCATTGACTTTTGATTGTGGAAACGTTACAAATGAAGAAGAGAAGGGAAGTGATGGAGGTGACAAAGGTCTGGAATATTAATTTTAAATACATCACTAACTCAATATTATAAAAACATAAATTTGGAGTGATGAGTAGTTTAGTGTGTTCGGAAAGAAGTCGGGTCCTGTTAGACTTGGAGTAGACACGAGCTCATGCTGACCCACAGTCAGTGGCCTAATTTACATTTAATTTACTATCTAATAATGAGTACTCCTCCCTGCTTTTAGTAGTTGGTTTTACAGAGCCCAATGAAACATTGGCTTTGAAGGCTCATCCCTTTCTTTTCCTGACCTGTTTACTGAAGGTGGGTTGTGTTAAAATCAAAATTAGGCCATCAAATTTGTGATTTTAAAATGTTTTATCTCTCAAACGTTCCCAATATACCTCGGGATTAAAATTACCCCAAATAAATCATTATGGCAACCAATGCAGATGTCTTTGAATGCAAAATTATTTTTTCCAAAGACAATTATGATAGGAAAAAGGACAAAGCAAGTCCCTAATCAGGACTGATTACTTGAATGTATTTTGTGAAAAATTTTGATTAGTTGCGAAGCAAGGTTTCTTTTGAAAACTTTAGTCATAATTAATCGCCAGTTAAACTTGTTTGATAACACAAGTTCTTTTGCCTTGCAATAGTTCATCAAGTACCTTTCCCCCGTACTTGGAAAGGAAGTGGAGATTTTAAATTCTATTCTCTAGAAGGATTTAAGTATAATTAATTAATACATTAGACACCTTAGTGAATTTTCTTGGATGAATGGAAAGATTTTTAAATTCCTAGAATGGTAATTTACTAGATTATCACTTACAATAAGTAACTCTGAGTGCCTGTTGTTAACTGAGGACTAATGTTGTAATTGGCTATTTTCCTGTTGCTAAGATTACAGCCGCAATATTGCAAATGGGCTTTCCTCGTCTGTATTCTCATGGTGTCACAAAGCCTCCTCGTTTAGGTTTACGATGCCTTTTACAGCTGGTCTTGTAATGGGCTGAATATCGTTTTTATCCTGACTAATTTTATTTTGACTATTTTCAAAGCAGTTTTTTTTTCACGATTAGGACTTTGAGTTTTATTTGTATTCATCTCCGATTTGGCAAAGTTCCATGTTTGTCGGGTCCGATATTACAGCTGTTATCCATATTGATTACAGGCGCACACGTAGACATTATAATGGTGAGCTGCATGTGTATATTCAAAGACAATTCAATCTGATCGTCTTGTCAATGCACTCAGTTTAAAACCAGTTTCCTAAACGTGGAATAAAATTGAAATAAATCTGGCCTTAAGTTTAACCTGTTCTGAAATCTATTTTGTGCGCATGTGTCAAATATGACCAACATTATACTTCTCACATTGAAAGACATGTAGAAGGTATCTATAGTTCTATAGAGCTTTTACAGCTCAGCATTGTTCTGGCTTGACTGACATGTAATGCAGAGCCTGAGGTTTTAAAATGGCCAAAGTTTGACAAGAGTGAATCATTGTAGTCATAACTGAATAATTTATTTTGTATTGTGAATAAAGTGGTATTGGGTAAATGCCATCAAACTAGTAAAGGCAAAAGAAAAGTTTTTTTCCCTTAAAACCCATGTATTAATATGTCAGTAATAGTAGTGAAAAAATAGACAGGTGGGTTACAAAGCCCTAATCTTTCCGAACATTTATTCAGTTTAGTTTGATTGACAAATGATTAGAGTGAGTTCAGTGCAATTTAAATTGTTGGTCTAAAGCATAGACATAGGTGGTCATTTCTCATGTCATTATAAGGATGAAATCTTCTTCAAACATGTTCAGAATATCTACTGGGAAGTCTTTGCAATAGAAATTTTATTTGCAATTTTCTTCACTCCTCCAGACAAATTTAGCACCCTTATCTGCTTTGGTTCATGGATGGTGTGGTCCTCTTGCAAAGCTGTTGAGGCATTTAGTGTCGTATCTGCCAGGATTTCAGTGATGAGCAGTGAATTGCTTTCAAAGTGGGCATTATGCCAGTTGAGCAGCACAATAGAAAACCAATCTCACACCATTCTACTCTTGATGTCATTATTGTAGCATTTTCGATAACTGCTAGTACAAAAAGATGTGCTGAATTGCTACCAGTTAGTAAAGTTAAATCTAGAGTAGCAGTAAAATTACTGTGAAAGCGGCTTGTCAGAGGTCAGCGCATGGTCTTTTTTATTAGCATGTCTAACCACTTCTCAGTACAGTTCTTCACCTGCACTTTATTTATCATCGTCGTTCCTATGTTGGAAAAATGTTTCAAAGAGAAAAGTTGAAAAGTCTTAGAAGTTCAGGAAAATGTTCTGTAAGTGGTGCATTGCTGAGAGTGTGCAGAATATCTTGTCATTGTGTTGGCCCTATTTGAACAGTGTGCCTGTTGAATTGCATTTCAGAAAATAACGTGGACTAAGTGCAATGTGAAAGCAGTAACGGCCAACATGGATCGATGGGGTGACTGTGCATCCTGTAAATACTTCGCAATGCTCCACTAAAAACGGACAAATTAGTGCATTTAATTTCTCAAGTCTTGGGCCTTTTGCTATGGCTAATCGGTACTTAGTACTTTATAGTTTGTTTTAATGGAAGGTGTCGTTTGTTGTGGGGAGGGAAGGGCATTGTATCCATCCTAACAGGCAGGAGTTGCTGATTTCCAGCCCTCCTGTGGGGGGGGGGGGGAGAGATACCTTAACATAGCGTAAATATTCCGTCTCACTGGACAGGAATATTGCTCAAAAACCTATTTATCCCACAGTATGGAGCAGCATTGACAGTATTCCAACAGAGTCTTCTGGTGCCTTGGTTTAAATAGAGATGCTATTTCTCACGCTCTGCAGAACATTTACCATCCCAAATTCTGTGAAGGAAACCTGCACCCTACCATTTTGGGGTGTTTCTTCTGGCTGTTTGTAAAATACATTTGCGGTACTTATATCGGGAACTTTAAGGTTGGCTGGAAAGATGTGAAGTTGAATTCTTATTTTTCTGTTTCAAAAAAAAAAATTACACAGTTGGCAATCTGACCAGGAGGTGGGACAGTGAGTGTGAACCAATTTATAGTTCTGTGCCTGGCTAGTTTGACCAGTTGGGGGAGGTAATGTTTGTCCACTCATTGCAGTGGGCTGTTTACAATGTCTTCATAGGAAGAGCATATGAATCCGGCCACCAACATCTTTACTGCCATCGAACGTATTAACTTTTATAACCTAGAATATACCTCTAGAGTGGCACAACGGTAGAGTTGCTGCCTTACAGCGCCAGAGACCCGGGTTTGATCCTGACTGTGGTTGCTGTCTGTATGGAGTTTGAACGTTCTCCCCGTAGCCTGCGTGGGTTTTCTCCGGGTGCTCCGGTTTCCTCCCACACTCCAAAAACTTGCAGGTTTGTTGGCTAATTAGCTATTGTAAATTGTCCCTAGTGTGTGTAGGATAGTGTTAGTGCGCGGGGATCGCTGGTCCGCGCGGACTCAGTGGGCCGAAGGGCCTGTTTCCGCACTGTATCTCTAAACTAAACTAAACTTCTGTTGTCCAGTACAGAATATACACTCTCCTAACAGGGGTGCCCATCCGTTCCCCTGAAGCCAAGGATCCTGTGCTATGATTCAGGGACTACCAGAGTTACTACCAGAAAAAAAGCTAGAACAATTCAATGCAAGCATCATGCACAAATAGGCTTCTTGGTTTGAATATCTTACAAGGGAAGACATTGACTGGTGGAGCCATCTGACATTGTGTATGGCTGGCGGCACAGTGCCGCAGCGGGTAGAACCGCTGCCTCACAGCGCTGGAGACCTGACTTGTGCTGTCTCTGTGAAGTTTGACTGCATGGATTTCCTCCGGGTGCTCCAGTTTCCTCCCACATCCCAAAGACGAGTGGGTTTGTAGATGCTGGTACAAATCGAAGGTATCACAAAATGCTGGAGTAACTCAGCGGGTCAGGCAGCATCTCTGGAGAGAAGAAATGGGTGACCCTTCTCAGTCCGCCTTAAACAACTTGATCTCCCGGTGGCTGAGCACTTCAACTCCCCTTCCCACTCCCAGTCTGACCTTTCTGTCATGGGCCTCCTCCAGTGAAGACCCAAACAGTCTTTCCAGGTGAGGCAGAGGTTCACCTGCACCTCCTCCAACCTCATCTATTGTATCCGCTGTTCCAGATGTCAACTTCTCTACATCGGCAAGACCAAACGCAGGCTCGGCGATCATTTCGCTCAACACCTTCGCTCTGTCCGCCTTAACCAACCTGATCTCCCGGTGGCTGAGCACTTCAACTCCTCCTCCCACTCCCAGTCTGACCTTTCTGTCATGGGCCTCCTCCCGTGTCATAGTGAGGCCCACTGCAAATTGGAGGAACAGCACCTCATATTTCGCTTGGGCAGCTTGCGGCCGAGCGGTATGAACATTGAATTCTCTAACTTTAGATAGTTCTTCTGTCCCTCTCTTTCCCCTCCCCCTTCCCAGTTCTCCCACTTTCCTGTCTCCACCTATATCCTTTTTTTGTCTCGCCCGCCCCTGACATCAATCTGAAGAAAGGTTTCGACCCGAAACGTCACCCATTCCTTCTCTCCAGAGATGCTGCCTGACCTGCTGAGTTACTCCAGAATTTTTGTACTACCTTGGATTTGTAGGTTAATTGGTTTCCGTAAATCCCCTTGTATTTAGGGAGAGGGTGCAAAAGTGGGAAAACATAGAACTAGGGTGAATGGGTCGGCGTGGACTTGGTAGACCGAAGAGCCCGTTTCCATCTGTAAATTAAACTAAACTAATTTAGAAACATACCCTTTTTATTGAAATTGTATTAACCGCAGAATTTTCTTGAGCGAAAAATGTAGGATGACTCCAGATGCCAGCTTCTATGTCCCAAGATTGCACACCCCATATCTCTCTCTTGCTGTACCTTGCCAACAGAGCAGGCCACACCATCCAGAGATAATAGACAGTATTTAGGATTTTGTTGCAGTTGACGATACAAGCAAATAATTTTACAAAAATGGCAGTTAAGTTTTCTTTCTATTAGAAATTTGACAGAAAGACATTGGGCGTGCTAAGACTGCAAACAAGCTGGTTCCCTGTAAAACAACATCTTTAAGTGATTCTTAATTCTGTCTTGCCCTCCCAACCATTGTTTAAAAAAATCTCAAAATATTGGTATAATTTGTTGATGCTTTGGGCCTTAATGCTTTATATTAATAATCTAGTTTAAGTGTTATTCATAGCCCTAAGGGAAATTAGATTGTTTTATGTAGTCCAATGGGTGTTGGAGAAGAGGCAGTGAACATTTTATAATTCATGTTGGTAAGTTATACATTTTCAATTAAAGGTCGTTGTTCCTATGGGAAGAATTCTGTCTGCTTTACTTAACATTTTGGTTTTAAACAGTTATTATTTAATTATCATTTTTGTTCAATTATCCCTCAACCATATCTAATATTACATTTACAATCTGTTTACCCTGTTTGGTTTGGAATTACTGCTGGTATGCTGTACTCTGTTGCATAGGCGAGATAACAAAAAAAAAAATTATGTGCATGTTCATAATGCTCAATTTACAGGCTGCTCTCCCCTGCCTCTCCACTACTTAGAGTATTCCAATTCTCCTCCCTTCCTGCTCTTGGAGTGCACATAACTGTTTGAAATCCACTGGTACAATTGTCAAATCAATTATTCATTCTCTGCAATTATGCTAGCACAAAGAACATTTTGCTGGACTGAATGATGATTAAATTAACAGCTATTCCAGCTGCCTGATAACATCTAATAGAATATTCATAAGCCCAAAATGGAATGAATTATCTCCATTAACTTCATCATGCTCACTTAATTACATGCTTGTTATTGTATTTACACCTTGTTAGATACCACTGAAGCTGATACAGTGACTGGCCAGGAATCGGAAGCGTCTGTCATAGGGCAGTGAGAGCGTTTTGTGGGAAATGCTATTTATTTTAAATGCTCCACCTGCTGGGAGCTGGGGTTAGTCAGCGGAGCTGAGATGAATTGGGAGACGGGGTGTAAAAGAAATAATGTGCCTCTGACAGGCTTGGTGGCTTTTAAGTTGTACTCGTTCAGCCACTTCACAAAAAAAGATTTTTTTATTCCATCTTTCAGTGATGACATGATTGCTTTTGGTAATCATTTACTATTCTGGTTTTATTTTTTTCTCACTCCTGAAGTAAATTGTCTGTCGTAATAGGTTCTCGGAATTATCCCCTGCTTTTTTTTTTCATGGATTTCATTTTTTGAACCTGTCTGCCAGTATTTAACCTCAGCTAGATTTTCTGTTTTCTCTTGTAACTTTATTTACTAAACACCTACTTAATAACCGTGTGCTTTTGTATTTAAATTGTTCTTTGTGAAATGTGTCTGTGTTAACCATTGTTGTGTTGAGAAATGTAGGGTGGCCAGCCATACGTGTTTAATTAATGTGACCAAAATAAGCCTGATTTTTTGTACATATTAGATACATTCATGTTCAGTTGATATTGCAAAGATCTTAATTCTTAATAGTCATTCAGTGCATTTATAGCGGTGAATTAACTGAAGTGTGCCGCAGAATAATTAAGGACCTCGTTATTTTACAAGGTTATTAAATTAATTTCTCATTTCTGATAAGGGAGGAGTGAATCATGGTTTAATAATAGAAACAATTGGATGCTGGCCTCTCTGACTCGTGGATAGACACGCCAAAGCTAAGAGCTAATGGGCAGAGGAGTTAAATATAATTGCACTTAGCTTAACTTCCTATTCTCCTGTTTAGTCTGCAAGTGAAAGGAGATAAGAAGCAAAAATTCACTGTAGAATGTTGATTATCTGATGCAACATACACTGTAACTTGTGATGCGGTAGATGCTTTTTTTAAACAAATGTAAAATCCATATAAATCATCCCTAAAATTTTGGATCTTTTGAATACTGTATCTTTTGAAGACTACACTACATTGAACTTTAATTCCAATAAAAACATGTATCTTTTCTGCACCACAGATTAGGCGAGTTACATTATTCTGTGATCTTCGGGGAGCCGTATGATGAAAATTTTAAAAGCTTGCTGTCTTCATATTTGTGAGAATATTTACTGTGTGGAACCACTCGAATGTAACAGTGAAATGGCTCAAGTTCACTATCAACCCGTTCTACTTTGCTGGTGCATAACAAGCTGAATTACTCTTTCTGAGAGCAATACACTCAGAGAGCATCGACTGGAATAAAAATGACCAACAACATTGTCAGGCCATTTAGTTATGTCACTGATTGCAAGGGCAAAGTGAAATGGGGAAGCGAGACTTCAAAAGGGAATTAGTCCACATTTACTATTTCACTTTTCTTCTTAAAAGCACCTTTCCGTTTTTTATCATTTCTTTTCAAAACAGATTTCTCCTCCCTGCTCTCATATTTCTGATTAAAGACAAGGCAACAAAATAGATTGAAGCAGCTCTGACTAGCAGTTGAAGTATTGAGAGCAGGGAACATAAAACAAATGTTACATTAAATCTCATGTAACAGAGGTCAGGCGAGGCTTCTTCATACTGTTTAGTGAGTCTGTAGTAATCTCTTCCAGGGTGAACGGTTAAAGTTATGTCATCATTGAAGATTACAGCAAATACATTGAGCAAAACGGCATTAAACGTATATAAGGGTAAATGTTAACCGTTTGCTGCTGATATTTATTGATGAAGCATAATGAATTGCTTTGCCACGTTTTATTCGATTTGAAATAGTACAGAATGCAGAGTTTGTACGTCCCCCCCCTGTGACCGCGTGTTTTTCTCTGGGAGCTCCGGTTTCTTCCCACATTCCAAGGAAGTGCAGGTTTGTAGGTTAATTGGTTTCTTTAAATTGCTCCTAGTGTGTAGGATGTGAAAAGTGGGATAATATGGTCTGCGTGGACTCTGTGATCCAAAGGACCTGTTTCCACGCTGTATCTCTACGGTAGCGCAGCGGTAGAGTTGCTGCTTTACAGCGAATGCAGCGCCGGAGACTCAGGTTCGATCCTGACTACGGGTGCTGCACTGTAAGGAGTTTGTACGTTCTCCCCGTGACCTGCGTGGGTTTTCTCCGAGATCTTCGGTTTCCTCCCACACTCCAAAGACATACAGGTGTGTAGGTTAATTGGCTGGGTAAATGTAAAAATTGTCCCTAGTGGGTGTAGGATAGTGTTAATGTACGGGGATCGCTGGGCGGCACGGACTTGGAGGGCCGAAAAGGCCTGTTTCCGGCTGTATATATATGATATGATATGATATGATAAATTAAAAATAGAAATTGGGGAAGGTTACTTAACTTTTCAAGACTATCAACTGTTCTTTGAGATCACGAGTCTTCCCTGACTGAACTCCATACACCTGCCTTGACCCTTAATCATTTACTATTTCAGCTCTGCAGTGGACAAAGTTTTCATTAACTTACAAAATTGACAATCAATTTCCAGATACTGAAGGGAGCCCCCAACTTTACCACTCTGTCAAGAAATGGTCCAAAAGTCACAATTCCAATTTTTGGACAGTGCGCTGTCTAGACTCCTCAATCTATGAAAGTAATTTTACATCCACTCCAACAGATCCCCTTATCAGCTTGAAAACTGATCAAAATAACCCTAATCCATCTAAATCTTAGTGAGTACCACGGTAGTTTGAGTGTTCTCAACTTGAAAGATAACTTTTGCAGTCCAATTATCATTCTGGTCAGTGAATACTCAACTTCCTTCAAGTTCAATACATTCTCCATAAAGGTGGGTGTCATGAACTTGATCTAATCAGGGCTTTATTTTAGCAAACTAGCACTTCATACCCTCTGGATTCTAGTTCTTTAGCTAGAAGGGACAGTATCCAATTTGACTTTATGATTGTTTTTTGTACCTGTCCAAAACGTATTACTGAGCTATGCATATGGACCTTTAAGTCTCTCAGATCTCTGTTTTTAGTTTTTTTTAAGTACTCTCACAGTTTTCCTCAGTTCAAAATGGATGATGCCATATGCCATAGTTTTGGCCATTCATTTGATCTTCTTGTCTTTTGCTAATTTCATGTTTTTTTGGGAGGAGTGGGGGGGGGGGATAAACTGATGGTCGAAGCAAAGGCCAGAGTTTAAAACTGATGGTGTGAGACAGAAACAATGAGGAGTGGCGAATTGTGAAGCTAGAGGAAAGGTGTGAGTCCAAGTGGGGCACAGATGAATGGTGACTAGTTGTTGTTCAGGGGGACACCAGTTATGACATGCTGCTTATTATCCCTAGATTCTGTCTCTGCTGCTCAGTCAGTTTCTTAACTAGATCAATAGTTTGTTCTCAGTTCCATGAACTTCAGTGTTATAATAATATGAAGGAGTTTATCAATTGAAAGTTCTTGCATTTAAAACAAAAAATCAATTTGCATTCACCAAAACAAATGTGTCAAAATTGTGAGGCAGTACTTGGAGATCCATGCAGCCTCACTTATTTGATGAAAATTCATGGTGTTCAGTATTCTTAATGACATTCTTTTTTGTTTTGTTTGATCTCACTGGACAGTGGTAGCAAGGCCAGCATTTCTTTCACTTTTCTAAATATCCATATGAACGTGGTGGTATTCCTCTATGCTGATCTTTAGCAATGTTGGCCAAGTATTAGGCCATGTCCCCCTTGGCCCCTCTATTGTGTATTTAGTTTTAAATATCTTTGGCATGACACTTATGGACATTTAGGAAACTAGTGGAGAAACAAAGAACTGCACCAAAGATAGACACAAAATGTTGGAGTAACTCAGCCCGATCCTGGTCTTTTCTCGCTTCTAGCTCCTCGCACCCCCCCCCCCCCCCCGCTTTCTTTCCTAAGGATGGTCCCAACACAAAATGTCCCCTCCTTTTGTTCCAGAGATGCTGCCTCACCCATTGAGTTACGTTAGCACTTTCTGTCTATCTTTAAGAAACGAGTAGTGGATGCTTGGAATGCACTGTCAGAGTGGTGGCGGAAGCAGACACCATAGCTGCATTTATGAGACTTGTATCCATATATTCATGGATGTGGAAGGGTATGGATCAGGTGCAGGTGGAGGAAAATAGTTTCATGTGGCAACTCTGCAGGGTCATTATGGGCCTTAGGGCCTGTTCCTGTGCTGTGCTGTTAAATGTTCTATTAAAATGCCAATTAACAACTTCACAAAAAACTCTTTAATATTTTCAAGTCCAAATGAAATGATTTAAACAATAACTTGCCTTGCCATAGTATAGTCGAGTGGGCTGAGAATCCACTGACATCATTGGGATTTCAGTCTGAGGGGCAGTTCATAAGCCATAGGAGCAGAATTAGGCCATTGAGTTTAAGAAAATAACTGCAGATGCTGGTACAAATCGATTTATTCACAAAATGCTGGAGTAACTCAGCAGGTCAGACCTGCTGAGTTACTCCAGCATTTTGTGAATAGGCCATTGAGTTTACTCCACCGTACAATCATGGCTGGTCTGTCTTTCCCTTTCAACCCCAACCTCCTACCTTCTCCCCGTATCCTGTGACACCCTTACTAATCAAGTACCTGTCAATCTCCGCTTTAAAAAGTTCCAAAGACTTGGCCTTCTTTGCCGTCCATGGCTATATATTTCACAGATTCACCAGCACCAGTTCCTCAGGGGAATGCCACACAGTCCCAGCGAGTGAGCTCCACCGCTGCACACTGAGCGGAGTGCAGCACATCCCCAATGCTGACGACATTGTGCGATCTGACACTCGCTAACCCCATGGCAAATGTTTATGAAGGAACTGCAGATGCTGGATTAAACCAAAGATAGACACAAAATGCTGGAGAGAAGAAACGCAGCATCTTTGTTTTGGAGAGAAATGCAAAATGCAGCATCTCTGGAGAGAAGAAATGGGTGACGTTTCGGGTCTGAAGAAGGGTCTCGATCCGAAACGTCACCCATTCCTTCTCTCCGGAGATGCAGCCTGTCCCGATGAGTTACTCCAGCATTTTGTGTCTAACTCCAGAACCAAGTTCCATTCTAGCCGTAGAACGCCAGCTGTTCCTTTCAGAACTCTTAGCCGCTCACCATGATCCAGGCGTGCGTTAATTAGGAATTGCATGCTCCTCTCTGCTTGTTGAACATTTATCAGTTTTCAAAACTGGCCCTTTCACAGGTTCTGCTCAATCTCCCAATCATTTCCAGCATTTACTCATTTCATTTCAGACCTATAAATCTGCAATATATTGCATTTATTCTAACTTTGCCTGACGTGTTCTGTTGATAGAATTTTCTAATTAGTTGTCCTGTTTGGATCATTTTTGCTACCTATTAGCAATAAGGTTTTTAAAAAATTTGTATAATTATCTTTTCCTTTATTATTATGTGCTGACACTAACTACCGAGTTCTGCAAAAAGCAACAGATTTCATTCCTCTTTTCGGTCTACAGATGTTATAAGCCCATATATCTGAATATTGTGAAAACGCATACCTCCGGATTCAAGGACAGTTTCTTCACAGCTGTTATCAGGCAACTGATCGGTTCTCTCACCAACTAGAGTGCAGTTCTGACCTCCCATCTACCTCATTGCGGTCTTTCAAACTATCTTTAATCGAATTTTATGGAACTTTATCTTGCACTAAATGTTATGCCCTTTACCCTGTGCCTGTAGACTGTGAACGGCTTGATTGTAATCAGGTGTAGTCTTTTCGCTGAACTGGATAGCACAAAACAAAAAAGCTTTTCACTGTATGAAGGAACTGCAGATGCCGGTTTATACCGACGATAGACACAAAAACACTGGAGTAACTCAGTGGGTCAGGTCGCATCGATGGAGAATAGGAATAGGTATCGTTTCAGGTCAGAACCCTTCTTTAGAGAAAGTCAGGGGAGAGGGGAAACTAGAGGTATATATTTTCATAATTAAAACGTATAGTGAACATGGTTTGAATTTTGTCAACAGCTTTTGTTGCTTTTTGTGGGAGTTTCATTTCATTGGAACAAACTCCTTTACTGATATCTTGACTGATAAGCATTATGCAGGCTGACCTTGGGGACGTGTAGCTGCAGTGTACGATTACCCAGCATTGTCAGGGGAATTGGATTTCAGTGGACCTTTTGAAGGTTTGGACTCAGCCATAATTGGAACTGCAGTGTTTCCCTTGGTGATAGACCTGGGGTCAGGATTTCAATGCATTACAGTGCGCATATATTTTCTCCAGTACAGCAATGCTATCACAACACTGAGAAACCTGGAGTTTGGATTATATCGTGCAATGTTGCGTTCAGATATCTGTGGTACCGATCACCTTCCTTGTCACATTCGCTCGAATGGTGTCGCTCCATGTTTTTTTGTCACAGCGTAAAGTGTTTAAGGGCCATTATGGCAGCTTGTATGGCCAGCTAGCATGCAGGGCATTAAACATTTTTGACTGCACTGTCAAACGTATACGTTGGAATAAGACGATAATCCAACACCGCTACCGCTATGGGATTGTCATGCAGAGCAAAAGAGATTGCAGAGTTAACGTGTTTTGAAAACTTTCTTTTAAACTCCACGTAAGCAAGTTGACATACGAGCAAAAAAATTATTTTGTTCTTCAAAGAAAGCATCACAAAATGCAGAAATATAGTGGCACAGGCACAAAACACGAGACATGATTCAAATCAATAGCTATCTTGAAATTGAAAGTATTTTTATGTCAATTTGTAACACTTCTGGCCAGGGAACACTGAAAAAAATGTCATTGCAATTAAGATGCTTTTTTTTTCAACTTTGCCTCAGAAAAACTTTCTCACCACTGATGTGCCAGTGTGATTTTTGTTTTCGTCTGTTCACACCAGCAATTCTTAGGCCTTTCTGAATGACATTCCCAACTAAAAGTGAATTAGGAGGTCATTTGTGCTGATTCTTAAGTTCCCCATCAACTTGGGTTGAGAGAGCCAATAGTCACTTTTGTATAGAACCTTACAAACACGGAGAAAACTTTAATCCTGTTGATTCAAGTTGGATTTGAAGTTGGTTTTCTCAAACTTAGAAGGACAATCTCAAAATGCCTTTGGCAGATTACCACGCAATAGAAACATGAACAAAAAAATCTATGTCAATAAAATTAATTTTCTGTCAAATATTGATATTTTACCTATGATTTGAATACCTTGACAATCAGCATTCGTTGTCATGAGAGTGGATCCAAGAACACTTCCTAATGTCCACCTCTGAAATCTAACGAAGAATCATGGCCTTAAAGCAAATGAAAGATGTGATTTTGCAGTTCCTGTACGAGCTCACTAAATGCAACAAATTAACACATTGGGGCTTGTAAATTAATTAACTTTTAATTACCACCATATCCTCTCCGGCATTATAAAAATGAACTTTTACAAGTGTGCACTCTCATCCTTTCAGAATTTAATTTTGTTGTATATTTAAACGGGTAAAGTAAAATTTGTTTCGCAGGTAAATGTTGTTAAGGTGCAGGTGAATTTCAACCAACTGGCATGACAGGTTTTAAGGGCTGGATGTTCTACTTTCCCAGTGCGTGGTGCGGTCGAATTGAGGGGCACCTCAGAGATTACCTTAGTTCCAGTAACTGGTGATGGACGCGCACCTCAGTTGTTGCTTGCATCTTAATTGAACTCTTGAAATACTAAATTCAGGACCTTTTAAAGTTGCAAATTCACAAAGATGCATAGATCCATGGAAGAGATTTGTAATAATGTTGCATTTTAAAAAAATCTTTCGAAAGTATTTTCCTACGAATTTATCATTTTTGTAGTTATGCGGATAAATATAGCAGCCAACAGACCTTGCAGAAGGGAAGACATGGAAATGCATGTCAAAACACAAATCGCAGAAAGAACTGCTACGGGTCAGGCAGCATCTGTAGAGGGAAATGGAAATGTGACATGGAAAGATGGAAGAAGTGGGAATTAGGCAAAGCCTGTCAAGTGATAGGTGGATGCAAGTGAGGGGAGGGGGATGATTGACTGATAAGTGGTGATAGTAATAAAGACTAGAGATGAAAAAGAGACAAAATGGTGTCAGATAAGGGAAGATGAACTGGAGTGAAATGTAAAGCCAATGAGAGGCATATGGGTTGGGGAAAAAAGGAAATCTCGGACTTAGGGATTGGAGAGGAGTGCATGTTGTGGGAGGAAGGTGCAGGGTCACTGGGGTGGTAGTGGTTGTTGGTGGGTGAGATGGGTGCACATCATGGTGGTGGCGGGGCAGATTGAAAAAGAGGGCTCAATTAGTCAAATGGGTGAGCAAATGATTTGTTTTTGTTGTTTTTGCTATTTGAAGCTTCAATTTAATGTTTAATCCAAAATGTGATAGATCTGACATTGGCACTTTTTAATTGCTGCATTGTAGTGTCAGGCTGGTGTGTGCATGGGTAAATGTTTATAGGTTACATCGGAGAAAATTTGTCCATTTAAACGTTTTAAAGTAAGTGTGTGTGCAAAATCATAAGAGGAGTAGATCAAGTAGACGCACAGAGTCGCTTGCCCAGAGTAGGGGAATCGAGAACCAGAGGACATACGTTTAAGGTGAAGGGGGGGGGGGAGATTTAATAGGAACCTGGGGGGTAACTTTGAGTGGTGGTGGTGAGTGTATGGAGCGAGCTGCCGGAGAAGGTAATTGAGACAGGTAGTATCGTAACCTTTAAGAAACGTTTGGACAGGTGCATGGATAGGATAGGTTTGGAGGCATATGGGCCAAACACAGGCAGGAGGGGCTAGTGTAGATGGGGCATGTTGGGCCAAGGAGCCAGCTTCCACACTGTATGACTCTGACTGAGTTCTGTTTAAAATGTAAGTGCAAGTAAAATTAAATTATAATTATTTTAGCCTTAAATCATTTGCACAGGTGTTGTTTTTTTGCATTGGCCACTCCCAATAGAACAAATGGGGTAATTTTTCAACAGCCAGTGGCTCAGTCCCTGCACGTCAAAAAAAAAATTCTGCCCATTAGGCTGTTAAATATTGCAGAGAAGTTGCCACAGGTGGTGATTAATTTCCCCCATCTCAAAATACTTGCACAATGTGGGAGCTTACCAATAAAGAATGCAGTTTCCTCTGCAACAAAATTCCGACCGAAACGTCACCCATTCTTTTTCTCCAGAGATGCTCCCTGACCTGCTGAGTTATTCCAGCACTTCATGTCTATCTTCTGTTTCGAAGGGCTTGCATGTTGACATTGTTCTGCTCAGAGGCTTTGACAATCCAAACGTTTGTCTCTTCCGTCTCTTTGATTTATTAATTCAATTAAATAAATGGATGGCTCTGCAGTTGATAAACTTTGGAAAGCTATTAGGTGATTGCACAGACTATCGTTACACTATTGAAGGAAGACACTGGATCCCTCATTCACTTCTGCTGTAGCATATTTTACCCTGATTGTGACAGGAAGATTATAGTACAAACAGCATTTTCCAGCGCTGTAGTCGGTGTTCAGCTGAATTTTGGTACAAAAGTTATTAACTGACATCTGTTTACAGCAGATGGGAGAACAATCTTAGAGAATTTAAGCTCCTTTTGAAAATATGCACTAAACGTTTCACATTTTCTTTATCCTGCTAACTCTGGAGGACTATTACTTGACTAGTGATTGAAGTGTTCATTACTTTGTCTGCAGAGATATTTCAGCTTTGCACAAGATAATCAACATTACTGGGATAAAACCAGCTACACCATGAATGCAGAATAACTGGTGCACAATTTGGTGATGATATGCAGGGTGTAATTATAAGGTTCAGTCGCTGGATTTGTCCATGTGATTGAATATACTTTTACATTGACAAGGAGCTAAAAATTCTTTCAATGGCAACCTCGCACTGGAATCACTTCACTGGGACAGTAACCTACTGATGTACTTACATTTTTGTATGATTGTGATACTTGCTGATGGACAAGTGGAAGATTATAGCGTACAGGTCAAATAAAGAGTATTTTGACGTTATTTCTTTAAAAAAAATTGATTGCACAATCACTGTTGTTTCTTGAGACAATATTTCTGTGCCATTGGCCTCGATGGCACCAACTATAGGATGTTGATTAAAAAAGACACAACGTGCTGGAGTAAATGGTAGGAAGGAACTGCAGATGCTGGTTTACACCGAAGATAGACACAAAATGCTGGAGTAACTCAGCGGGACAGGCAGCATCTCTGGAGTGAAGGAATGGGTAACTTTTCGGGTCGACAAGATCAGTCTGAAGAAGGGTCTTGACCAGAAACGTCACCCATTCCTTCTCTCCAGAGATACTGCCTGTCCAGCTGAGTTACTCCAGCATTGTGTGTCTATCGTTGCTGGAGTAACTTGGCAGGTGAGGTGACATTTTGAGTTGGAGCCCTTGTTCACATTTGAAACATCACCAATCCATGTTGTCCAGAGTTGCGATCTTGAAACATCACCTATCCATGTTGTCCAGAGATGCTGTTTGTACGGAGTTTGTATGTTCCCCCGCGACCTGCATGAGTTTTCTCTGGGTGCTCTGCTTTCTTCCCACACTCCAAACATGTACAGGTGTGTAGGCTAATTTTTCCTTTGGTAAAATTTGTAAATGATCCCTAGTCTGTGTAGGATTGTGTTAATGTGCGGGGATTGCTGGTCAGCGTGGACTCAGTAGGACGAACCGCCTGTTTCCGTGCTGTATTACTGAACTAAACTATGGCTGTGTAGACAGACACAACTCCAACACCATCTTTGCCAGCAATATAACATATAACATATAACATATAACAACTACAGCATGGAAACAGGCCTGTCCGGCCCTACCAGTCCACGCCGACCATTCTCCCTGACCTAGTCTCATCTACCTGCACTCAGACCATAACCCTCCAATCCCCTCCTATCCATATACCTATCCAATTTACTCTTAAATAATAAAATCGAGCCAGCCTCCACCACTTCCACCGGAAGCCCATTCCATACAGCCACAACCCTCTGAGTAAAGAAGTTCCCCCTCATGTTACCCCTAAACCTTTGTCCCTCAATTCTGAAGCTATGTCCCCTTGTTGGAATCTTCCCCACTCTCAAAGGGAAAAGCCTACCCACGTCAACTCTGTCCGTCCCTCTCAAAATTTTAAAAACCTCTATCAAGTCCCCCCTCAACCTTCTACGCTCCAAAGAATAAAGACCCAACCTGTTCAACCTCTCTCTGTAGCCTAAGTGCTGAAACCCAGGCAACATTCTAGTAAATCTCCTCTGTACCCTCTCCATTTTGTCGACATCCTTCCTATAATTTGGCGACCAGAACTGCACACCATACTCCAGATTTGGCCTCACCAATGCCCTGTACAATTTCAACATTACATCCCAACTTCTATACTCGATGCTCTGATTTATAAAGGCAAGCATACCAAACGCCTTCTTCACCACCCTATCCACATGAGATTCCACCTTCAGGGAACAATGCACAGTTATTCCCAGATCCCTCTGTTCCACTGCATTCCTCAATTCCCTACCATTTACCCTGTACGTCCTATTTTGATTTGTCCTAGCAAAATGCAGCACCTCACACTTATCAGCATTAAACTCCATCTGCCATCTTTCAGCCCACCCTTCCAAAAGGCCCAAGTCTCTCTGTAGACTTTGAAAATCTACCTCACTATCAACTACTCCACCTATCTTAGTATCATCTGCATATTTACTAATCCAATTTGCCACACCATCATCCAGATCATTAATGTAAATGACAAACAACAGTGGACCCAACACAGATCCTTGGGGCACTCCACTAGACACTGGCCTCCAACCTGACATACAATTGTCAACCGTTACCCTCTGGTATCTCCCATTCAGCCATTGTTGAATCCATCTTGCAACCTCACTATTAATACCCAACGATTTAACCTTCTTAATCAACCTTCCATGTGGAACCTTGTCAAATGCCTTACTGAAGTCCATATAGACAACATCCACAGCCTTGCCCTTATCAATTTCCCTGGTAACCTCTTCAAAAAATTCAAGAAGATTAGTCAAACATGACCTTCCAGGCACAAATCCATGTTGACTGTTTCTAATCAGGCCTTGATTATCCAAATAATTATATATATTGTCCCTAAGTATCTTTTCCATTAATTTTCCCACCACAGACGTCAAACTAATAGGTCTATAATTGCTAGGTTTACTTTTAGAACCTTTTTTAAACAAAGGCACAACATGCGCAATGCGCCAATCTTCCGGCACCATCCCTGTTTCTAATGACGTTTGAAATATTTCCGTCATAGCCCCTGCTATTTCTGCACTAACTTCCCTCAATGTCCTAGGGAATATCCTATCAGGACCTGGAGACTTATCCACTTTTATATTCTTCAAAAGTGTCCGTACCTCCTCTTCTTTAATCCTCCTAATTTCCATCACTACTCTACTTGTTTCGCTTACCTCACATAATTCAATATCCTTCTCCTCGGTAAATACCGAAGAAAAGAAATTGTTTAATATCTCCCCCATTTCTTCCGGCTCAGCACATAGCTGTCCACTCTGACTCTCTAATGGACCAATTTTATCCCTCACTATCCTTTTGCTATTGACATATCTGTAGAACCCCTTGGGGTTTACTTTTACATTACTTGCCAAAGCAGCTTCATATCTTTTTTTCGCTTTTCTAATTTCCTTTTTAAGATTCCTTTTACATTCTTTATATTCCTCAAGAACCTCATTTACTCCCTGCCGCTTATATTTATTGTATATCTCCCTCTTTTTCCGAACCAAGTGTCCAATTTCCCTGGAAAACCATGGCTCTTTCAAATTATTATTCTTTCCTTTCCACCGAACAGGGACATAAAGACTCTGTATTGGTCATTGGTCAGAATATACTGTATGAGGCAGATTGACAATCTAGTTAAATTGTGCCAGAACAAAGGTGACAGTGGCGCAGCAGTAGAGCTGCTGCCTTACAGTGCCAGAGACCCGGGTTCCATCCTGCCCTCAGGTGCAGTCTGTACAAACGTTCACGTTTTCCCTGCGACTGCGTGGGTTGTCTCCAGGTGCTTCGGTTTCCTCCCGCACTCCAAAGATGTACAGGTTTGCAGGTTAATTGACTTCTGTAAATTGTCCCTTGTGTATGTAGGATAGTGCTAGCGTATGGGAGATCAACTTTGCAGTAATTTTTGATTTTATGTTTAATGTTTAAATTGGAATGTAGTCAGGTGCACTGTGCAAATGTTTGATATTAATTGTATAAACCCTGCTTCCTGTGTGGAGTTTTTCGTATTAAGGACACTCAAATATTGTTGATATTATTCAAATGTAAATTTTTTGAATAAGATTTCCTTTCCTCATACTCTTCCACCGCCCATCCCCCCACTCAGACCTCCCATCACCATTATCCTACACTAACATTTCAGCTACAACGGACACCCATTCTGCTGTAAGATCCTGACACCGTGATTGAACAGAGGGGGTCTATATAATAAAATACATCAAAATCGTTCTTATGTCTTGATACTAATGTTTTACATTATGTATTCCCAATTTGATTAACGTGGGCAAGTAGGAAGTGTTGCTCATTGCCAGCAGTAGTATTTCTGTCATCGACTACATATAATAACCTCTTATCTAACTAGGCCTGTGGGAAAAGTCAATATCTCATCAGAAGGGTAATGTCAAAACTGGGGAATTGAATCCACCCAATTTAGTTTTGCTTTCTCACTGACTCCTGGTACTCAACCTTCATGCTGTTACTGAGAACCCATTAATAAGTTTCCCATATTGAAGAGAAAGATTTATAATTCATTCTCAAAGATGGACGCAAAATGCTGGAGTAACTCAGCAGGTCAGGCAGCATCGCTGGAGAAAAGGAAAAGGTGAAATTTCGATTCTGATTAAGGGTCTCGACCCGAAACGTCACCTATTCCTGTTCTCTGGAGATGCTGCCTGGTCAGCTGAGTTACTCCAGCATTTTGTGACCATCTTCAGTGTAAACCAGCATCTGCGGTTACTTCTTACACAATAATTCATTGTCATCAGATTCATTGGGGCAACAAACGCAGTGGTATATGCTGAACCATCCATGTAGGTGTGTATAAAATACTAAAACACAGAGGGCAAAGGATACTCCATTAATGTGGTTGAAATAAATCTGTTGCAATGAATATTTTTACAGAGTTGAAATTGTATTTTTGTAGCTCCAGAAGCTTTAATGGTATAAGAACAACTGTTGAATGCACAGACCTGTCACTTTTTGTTTTACATTGTGGGTGTACTGTAATTGGCATTCCACTGCTCACGCATTTAACATTAAAATATTCGCTCCTCTTATTCTGACAAAAATGCAAGCGTTTAAATGTTTAAGGCTAATCTTACAAGTATGTTCAGAAATTTATTTGAAAGGAAGTTAAACCATTTTAGATTGTGTAACTCTGGCCAAGGAAAGACTACTAGACTTAAGCCAGTCTGTCATTTTTTAAAGAAATGGGAGTCACCCTTATGCTGTATCACTCTTACCATTGTAGCCAAATTATCATCATCATCATAATAATTTCTCTTGAGGCTTGGTCACACTTCATCTAGAATATTTCAGTTTTCTGTTAAACGTGGTTACGGCCATTGCTTTTTTATCACTGTACGCAGTTGTTTATGGTATCATTTCTGTTACCAGTGAGATGAATAATAATTTCCTGCCTTTCCTCCTTACGATTCAAGCATTATTAACGATTCACAATTCACTTCATTACCTCAGTTTCTCATTTCCCAAACAAGAGAGAAATCCTTTCCTACTGCCCAATTGAAGTTCATTTAGTTCAATCCATATCTCGGCTCCATATCTTATTCAGAGGAATAATGTGGATTATGCCACAAGAATCTGGCCAACTGTCTTATGCAGATGTACCGTTTAAATATAGACTCTCATATCTAGTTTACATTTCTTGTACCGCTGCTTCAATTGATTCAAGAAATTAAAATAAAATGTGTTTAAATCGATTGGATTGGCGTTTGTGGTGTTGAGTGCTGAGTAACAAACCATTGTGAGATGGGTTTTCTTTTTTTTAAATTGGATGGATATTGAACAAAGAATGAAAAATCTTCGTTGATTAACATTTCATTTATTTCAATCGCATTAATGGTGTATCATTTGCCCTCTTTGTCTCAGTATTTTATACACACCTACATGGTTCAGTGTATACCATTGCGTTTGTTGATCCAATGAAACTGATAAGAATTAATTGGGGGGGGTTCTCTACAACAGGTGAAACTCTGAAAAATGGCAGAGGTTTTGTTTAAAAAAAAAAATAATTTCTGAATTTCATGTTTCCTTTTCCAGAGTCGATAAAGAATCTGTTTGACGTTGAAAGTTTCTGTAAAGTTTTCAAGAGATTGAAAGGAATCGCAAACGATGTGCTGAATTCCAGCAGCTACTCTGAGGTGGATCTAAGTAAACTCTTCCAGCCTTTCTGCGCGATCAATAAGTGAAGGAGATGTGGCTGCCTCACCTTTTCAAGCTGAATGAACAACAAAAAACAAGAATATTGATGACTTTGGGATTCATGGTGCCACATGTGGGGGGATTCCTCTTTAAATGTGATTTGTACGCATGTAAGTAGACCTGGAATCTGACTCGGGTTATGGAGAAGCAAGTCAGAACAACCAAGATGTTAGGAAAAGACTTAATGGTCATTACAGAAACTTGCTTTAATAGAGAAGCTGATGAAGGATGACAACACATGCATGAACATCAATTAAACTCATGAAGAGATGCAAGCAATCTATTAAAAGGTGGCTCGGAAGATGGTGTAGGCCTGATGACAGCTTTGTTTTGAAAGGGTGTTCTCTGAATGTGATTGGGATCACTGTGCGGTCTCTTTGTAGTGAAGTGGAACAAGGGTATCATTTATTAAGATCCAGTCTATTGAAGCGATTGATGCACATTGGATTGGGAGGCCCACAGGCAAACACATTGAGATCCTAGTAGGCAGCTACCAATGCATGAAGCAAGTACAACCATTATCTGATGGAATTCCTTCCGATTTAATGGTGTTTGTGATTTCTATACATATTTCTTTCATTTTAAAAATATATGTTATTTTTTATGTATGAAAACATTTGACATGAGCAATGTTATCACATTTTGAATAAAATCAACTCAAAGCTATTCCTGAAACATTTGAAACAAGTGATTCATGTTTAAATAAGTGGATATCATCTCTTGTTCTGAAGTATTCTAATAAAGTTTATTAAAAGTGTTTTTATTCATTGATTAATCAGTGCATTTTTCTAGCATTTGTAAGTGACAAACTTATGGATGGTCCCCATTTTTAAGCTACACAACTGTAGTTTTTTTTTTAAAGGATTGTGATATTTTCAATATTTTTCTCTGCTTTCCAACTGAACGATGCAAAAGATGAACTTTACAATGATGGACTCGGGGCATGAATTTGAGCCTGATATTGCGAGGCCCAGAGTGTGACTAACACTGTGGTGTGTGTGCAATAGTCAGTGGCACCTGCCAGAAGCCAACCAGAGGCGCAACCCAAGTCCCTATTCATTCTGACTGACCCCATTGGTGGCAAAGTAGGTGTAATGAAGTCTTGGAGAAGAAGTAATTAATCATCTGCTTAATCTGTTTGCATGTGATGGACACTACTTGTCTCCAGCAAAGCCCTGGAAGATTATTAAGGGGTTGGACACGTTAGAGGCAGGAAACATGTTCCCAATGTTGGGGGAGTCCAGGACAAGGGGCCACAGTTTAAGAATAAGGAGTAGGCCATTTAGAACTTAGATGGGGAAAAACTTTTTCAGTCAGAGAGTTGTGAATCTGTGGAATTCTCTGCCTCAGAAGGCAGTGGAATTCTCTGAATGCATTCAAGAGAGAGCTCGATAGAGCTCTTAAGGATAGAGGAGTCAGGGGGTATGGGGAGAAGGCGGGACGGGGTACTGATTGAGAATGATCAGCCATGATCACATTGAATGGTGGTGCTGGCTTGAAGGGCTGAATGGCCTCCTCCTGCACCTATTGTCTATTGAATCTAAGCTAAGGATGTTGAGGGATATGGTCACCTTGACAGTAGAAACAAGGAACTGCAGATGCTCGTTTACACAAAAGGGCACAAAGTGCTGGAATAACTAACACAAATGTCAAAAATTACAGCAGGATCTTGATCGGAATGGTTGATGGAATTTAGTACAGAGAAATATGAGGTGTTGCATTTTGGGAAATCTAACATGGGCAGGACATACACAGTGAATGGTAGGGGTCTGAGGAGTATTGTAGAGCAAAGGGATCGAGGAATGCAGGTCCACACCTCGTTAAAAGTTGCACTACTGGTGGTTAGAGTGGTCCAAAAGGCTCTTGGCACATCGACCCTCATCAGTCAGAGTACTGTATGTATTGTATATTGCCTGAAGAAGGATCTCGACCCAAAACGTCATCCATTCTTTCTCTCCAGAGATGCTGCCTGTCCCGCTGAGTTGCTCCAGCTTTTTGTATCTATTGTATGTAGAAGTTGGGAGATCATGTTGCAGCTATACTAGACGTTGGCGAGGCTGCATTTGGAATATTGTGTTCAGTTCTGGTCATCCTGTTACAGGAGAGATGTTGTCAAGATGGAAAGGGTGCAGAGAGGATTTACGAGGATGTTGCCAGGACTCGAGGGCCTGGGCTATTGGGAGAAGTCGAGCAGGCTAGGACTCTATTCCTTGGAGGGCAAGAAGATGAGTGGTGATCTTATAGAGGCATACAAAATCATAGGAATAGATCGGGTGGATGCACAGATCATCTTGCCCAGAGTAGGGAAATCAAAAACCAGAGGACATAGGTGTAAGGCGAGGGGGGAAAGGTTTAATATGAACCCAAGGGGTAATTTTTTCACAAAGGGTGGTGGGTGTATGGAACAAGCTGTGGGAGGAGGGAGTTGAGGCTGGGACTGTCCCAACATTTATGAAACATTTGGACAGGTACATGGATAGGACAGGTTTAGAGGGATATGGGCTAAATGCAGGCAGGTGGCACTCGTGTAGATGGGACATGTCTGTCGGTGTGTGGGCAGGATTGGCCGAAAGGGGCTGTTTCCACTCTGTGTGACTGGCAAATCTGTATGTGGCGGTGTCCCGAAACATCATCCATCCATGTTCTCCAGAGATGACGCCTGACCCACTGTGTCCTTTTATCATCACTGATAGTTCCAAATAAAATGTGGACACCGGTTCCAGAATGCAGAGGGTCTAGATGCATGTGGCTGCCAATGTGTCATCTGCAAACTTACAAACTAACCCGCCTATGTTTTAAGTCCAAGACCTTTGTGTACATCACTACAAAATGTTGGACCCCTAAAATGAACTCCCTTTCCCCAGACAGCAGTGGGTAAATAAGGAGGAGCCTGCTGCTCACCCAGAGACTTCATGTTGCATATTTTGTTCCTCTTGCAGGTCCTGCAATGTTGCAGAATATTGTGACCAGCAACCATTGCTGCAGACAGAGGAGGTGGCCAAGTGCAATGCATAAGTGGATACTCGCGACGTTTTGAAATCGAGCTGCAAAGTTTGCATAATAAGTTAGTCCGATTCCAATGAAACACTCCAAAGTTTGCTGCGCCACCTCTCAGCACAACATCTGCGGAGAAATCGCTCACCCAAGAAGGCATCTGTGTGCCTGCTCACTTGATTGGCAGATTTATCTGTTTGCTCATTAGACACCATTCACTGCCACTGCTGTTTCGCTGCAACTTTAGAAAACCAGTCCCAAATTGCTACTAATGAGCTATTTAACACGTTGAATTTGTCAGCAGAAAGGGTTTTCCCCATGATGTTTTCAGGACAAGAGACTGCAGATGCTGGAACGTTGAACAAGAAAACAATCTGCTGGAGGAACTCAACGGGTCAGACAGCATCCTTGGAGGGAAATAAACTGACACTGTTTCGGGTCAGGGTCTTTCCAGGCATCAGTCTAAAGAAGGGTCTCAGCCTGAAAATCGTCTGTCCATTTCCTTCCACAGATAGTCATAGAGTGGATACAGTGTGAAAACACGGCCTTTGGCCCAACTTGTCCACAATGTCCCAGCTACGCTAGTCCCACTTGCCTGCGCTTGGTCCATATCCCTCCAAACCTGTCCTATCCATGACCTGTCTAACTGTTTCTTAAATGATGGGATAGTCCCAGCCTCAACTACCTCCTCTAGCAGCTTGTTCCATACCCCCACCATCCTTTGACTAAAAAAGTTACCCGTCGGATTCCTATTCAATCTTTTCCCCTTCACCTTGAACCTCTGTCCTCTGGTCCTTGATTTCCCTACTCTGGGCAAGAGACTGTGCATCTACCCGATCTATTCCTCTCATGATTTTGTATACCTCCATAAGATGACCCCTCATTCTCCTGAGCTCCATGGAATAGAGACCTTGCCTACTCAACCTCTCCTTATAGCTCACACCCTCTAGTCCTGGCAACATCCTTGTAAATCTTTTCTGAACCCTTTCAAACTTGACTATCCAATAACATGGTGCCCAGAACTGAACACTATATTCTAGATGCGGTCTCACCAACATTTTATACAACTGCAGCATGACTTTTTTTTAGAGATATAGCGTGGAAACAGGCCCTTCGGCCCACCGAGTCCGCGCCGCCCAGCGATCCCCGCACATTAACACTATGCTACACACACTAGGGACAATTTTTTAAAACATTTACCCAGTCAATTAACCTACATACTTGTACGTCTTTGGAGTGTGGGAGGAAACCGAAGATCTCGGAGAAAACCCACGCAGGTCACAGGGAGAGCATACAAACTCCGTACAACGGCGCCCATAGTCAGGATCGAACCTGAGTCTCCGGATCGAACCTGAGTCTTACAGCATTCGCTGTAAGGCAGCAACTCTACCGCTGCGCCACCTCCCAACTTCTATGCTCTGACTGATGAAGGCCAAAGTGCCAAATGTCTTTTTGACCACCTTATCTACCTGCCACTCGACCTTCAAGGAACCATGCATCTGTACTCCTAGATCCCTCTGCTCTACAACACTACCCAGAGGCCCACCATTTACTGTGTCGGTCCTGCCCTTGTTCAACATCCCAAAATGCAACACCTCACACTTCTCTGTAGTAAATTTTATCAACCATTCCTCCGCCCACCTGGCCAATCGATCCAGATCCTGCTGCAATCTTTCACAACCATCTTCACTATCTGCAAAACCACTAACTTTTGTTTCATCAGACAAAATTTGGTAATCTTACCCTGGATGTTCCCATTCAAATCATTGATGTAGATGACGAACAGTAACGGGCCCATCACCGAACCCTGAGGCACACCACTAGTCACAGACCTCCAGTCCGAGAAGCAACCTTCCACCATCATCACCCTCTGCTTCCTTCCATGGAGCCAATTTGCTATCCATTCAGCTATCTCTCCTTGGATCCCATGCGATCTAACCTTTCAGAGCAGCCTACCATGCGGAACCTTGTCGAATGCCTTACTGAAATCCATGTACACAACATCTACAGCTCTGCCCTCATCGACCTTTTTGGTCACATCTTCAAAAAACTCACTCAGATTTGTGAGACACGACCTCCCACGTACAAAACCACGCTGACTGTCCCTAATCAGCCCTTGCCCATCCAAATGCCTGTATAACCTATCCCTCAGAATACTCTCTAGTAATTTTCCAACTACAGATGTTAAGCTCACCGGCCTATAGATTCCAGCATTTCCCCTGCAGCCCTTCTTGTAAAGAGGCACAACATTCCTCACCCTCCAGCATTCCGGCACATCTCCTGTATTTGACAACTCGTAAATTTCAACTAGGGCTCCCGCAATTTCCTCTCTAGTTTCCCCGCAATGTCCTCGGATATATCTGATCAGGCCCTGGAGATTTGTCTACCTTCATACACGACAGTACCTTCAGTACTTCTTCAACGATAACACTGACTGCTCTCAAGACACTTCCATTGACTGCCCCAAGTTCCTCCGTCCTAATGTCGTCCTCCTCGGTAAATACAGAGGAGAAATACTCATTGAGTACCTTGCTCATCTCCTATGGCTCCACACAGAGACGACCGCTTTGATTCCTGAGAGGTCCCACTCTCTCTCTCTCTCTAGTTACCCTTTTCCCCCTTATATATTTATAAAATAGTTTGGTATTGTCCTTAATGCTACCCGCCAGAGCCATCTCCTGGCCCCATTTTGCCCTTCTGATCTCCTTTTTCAGTTTATTCCTTAGTTCCCGTAACTCCTCCAGGGATTCACCTGTCCCATGCATCCTTCTCGTTTGTGGACAACGCCTCAATTTCCCTCGTCAGCCAAGCTTCCTTACGTTTGCCTGCTTTGTACATATCCTGAGCTTTCGTCAGCACACTTTTAATAACATCCCACTTGGCCGATGTTCCTTTCCCCTCAAATAACCTGCTCCAGTCAACTTGAGCGAGACCTCTCATACCCTCAAAGTTGGCCTTACCCCTGTCCCCAGTTGAGCATTTTAACAACTGGACCCTCTCCGTCACTATCCGTAACTATCTTAAACCTAATTGAACTGTAGTCACTGGTGCCAAAAGGCTTCTCCTCAAACACTTCATTAACTTGCCCTTCCCAATTTCCCAACACTGGATCCAGCCTTGCCCTCTCACATGTGGTGGCCTCCACATACTGCTTAAGAAAACTCTCCTGAACACTTGTGGAATTGCACCCTATTTAAACCCTTTACACTATCATTTTCCCAGTCTATATTGGGAAAGTTAAAATCCCCTATTACAACAACCTTATTTGACCTGCAGCTGTCTGCATTCTCCTGGCACATTTGTTCTTCTAATTCCCGTTGACTATTCGGGGGTCTGTAGTACACCCCCAACAAGGTGATCATCCCTTTCTTGTTCCTCAGCTCCACCCATATAACCTCACTAGACAAACCATCCGTAATGTCACCTCCGGTCACTGCCGTGACATCCCCCTTAACCAACAATGTAACCCCTCCTCCTCTTTTTCCCTCACTCCTGAAGCTCCTGTACCCCAGAACATGGCGCAGCGGTAGAGTTGCTGCCTTACAGCGAATGCAGCGCCGGAGACTCAGGTTCGATCCTGACTACGGGCGCCGTCTGTATGGAGTCTGTACGTTCTCCCCGTGACCTGCGTGGGTTTTCTCCGAGATCTTCGGTTTCCTCCCACACTCCAAAGACGTACAGGTATGTAGGTTAATTGACTGGGTAAATGTAAAAATTGTCCCTAGTGTGTGTAGGATAGTGTTAATGTGCGGGGATCGCTGGGCGGCGCGGACTCAGTGGGCCGAAGGGCCTGTTTCCGCGCTGTATCTCTAAAAATAATCAAACATTGAGCTGCCAGTCCTGCCCCTCCCTTGACCAAGTTTCAGTCATGGCTACAACGTCCCAGTCGCTCATACCGATCCATGCCCTAAGCTCATCTGCCTTACTCGTCAGGCCCGCTGCATTAAAATACAGCAACGGTACGGATACAGAACAGAAACAGGCCCTTAAGCACTCCGAGTCCACACCGACCAACAATCAACCCGTACAGTAGCACGATCTTACACACTAGGGACAATTGACAATTTTTAACAAAAGCCAATTAACCTACAAACCTGCATGTCTTTGGAATGTGGGAGACAATCGGAGCACCCGGAGAAAACCCACGCGGTCACGGGGAGCATGTACAAACCCCATGCAGGCAGCACCCATAGTCAGGAGTCAGGATCGAACCCGGATCTCTGGTGCTGTAAGGCAGCAACTCTACCGCTGCACCACTGTGCTGCCTCAGACCTTTAAGCATCTCTGAAGAACATTGATAGATGATGCTTTGGGTTGGGGCCCTGACCCGAAATATTGCCTGTCCGTGTTCTTCAGAGATGCTTCCTGATCCGCTGTGTTACTCCAGCCCTTTGTGTCAAGATGAAGAGTTGTTGTTCAGGCATTTCCTGATGTCCTGTAACGTTTAGTGCATTTAATTTCCCCCCACCCCTTCCTCCCACCACAGAATCCACTCCTCAAAGTGCAAAGTTCAACTGGTCACCAGGGTTTCAATTCCACCAGAATTCTCTGCCATAAACCATTGATGAAAGACAGCTCAAAAACATATTGAAAGGGAATTAAATTGTTGCTGAGAAAATAGAGAAATTAAAACATTTTGGAACTGAGCATGAGAATGAAATTCAACTCAGAACATGGCGAAGTGGAGACCAGTACTAAATGGTTACATCATTGTGTGGCTTCTGTCTGTAGAATTGTGGGGATAGCCTTTACAAAAAGAAAATCAGATGTTCGAGTCGTATTAGTCATTGTAATTCTGCTGGTATCTGTCTGGATGTATGTGACTCATGAGATAACATGCAAAGGTACCAATTTCACAAATGCATGTTACCAGCAGGGAGCATCGCCCACATTTACAAAATCACTCCAAATATATTTGAAATTTGCATTGCAGCTGAATTAACACACAATGAACATTTGCTTGAAAGTGAGTAGTTAAAGTCAGCGATATTGCAGCAGAAATAGGCTGCATCTACTGTAAACTTCCTGCTTTTATTAAATAGTTGATTGATTTTTAAGCCTAAACAGGGGCGTAGATTTGAAGTCCATTTAGTTCTAATGAATTATTGACTGCAACATGTTGCCTATCAACAGCTTGTTAAAGTTATGATTTTTATTGACAGCATCAAACATAAACTAAATTAGAATTGATAATTAAAATCTATCTCAAAGGTTGGATGTTGCCATTGTTTAGAAATGTTTTCGTGGTTGCAGAATAAATTCTGGGTTGTAATTAAGAGCTTGTCTTGAATGGCACATGGCATATAATGTGCATAGAACAGCTTGTCTTGTTGACCAAACATTGATTTTCCTGTAGACATTGAAATATATTGGCAGCAACAAGCTTCCTACTTGTCAACTAATTAGAGATTTGTTGCAGATCAACTCTGAATGCCGTAATATAGCTTTGCAAGGATTCGACCGTCAGTGGTACAATGTCAGAAGAATATAACCAATATGTTAATTCATCTTTAATTTCTTAAGCATTTTGTACAATAAGAATGAATAAAACTTTTATCCCTTAATCATGAATTTCTTTTAACCAGTCAGTTGTGCTCCGAAGTTCAAGATTCAAAAAGAAGACATTTATGCTCTTAAAAACGTTTTGCTGTTAAATAATTGTCATCATTAGTCTTGCTAGATCAGTTGTATAAAACAACTCAGCACTTTAGTAAGTAGACACAGCAACTCTTACTCCCAAACTTAGGAGAAATCTTGATTGACCACAGTTATTAGTGTAAGGTTCATTTTCATCCATTGTAAAGATGAATTTTCAACATGTGCACATACGTTTTTGAATTTCCACACAAGTTGAAAAAGGTTTTAAAAATTGGTGCTTTGTATTTGCTATTGGGGAACCAAACAAAGAAAGTTCCGCGTGTAACAAAAAAGGAACTGCAGATGCTGGTTTATACCGGAGATAGACAAAATGTTGGAGTAATTCAGTGGGTCAGGCAGCCACTCTGGAGAAAATGGATAGGTAACGTTTTGGATCGGGACCGTTCTTCAAACAGCAAGGTTTCACGTGAATGTGGTTAAGGTCAATATAAAGTTTCAAAGTGAAAGAATAAAACTGGTTTTATATATTCCAGTCTTGAAAATTAAAGCTAAATGTGAGAGTCACTAATTGTAATATGAGCGACCTGGCACCCAATTTATGTACAGCAAGTTTGCACAAGCAGCAGTCAGATAGACAGATAATATGTTGTGGAGTGAAATTGGTTGAGGGGATAAATGTTGGAAAAGACATTGAGGTCTTTTCATTCTTCAGTTTTTCACCTATCAATCTATTGACCTTTCATTATTTAATTGGTACTGTAAAACCTTTCAAATCCACGGCAGAATGCACTGAATGAAATAGTATCCGTAAAATACTTCAGAGCTTAGACTTTGCATCAAGTCTGCAGTGAGACACGAGAAAAAAGTTGCAAATACAATCATTTCTGAATACAGTACAGAAAAAAATAGTAATTGCTTGGTATTTGGAGACACAAGGAACTGTCGATGCTGGTTTGCCAAAAAACACACAAAGTGCTGGAGTAACTCAGTGGGTCAGGCAGCATCTCTGGAGAACATGGATAGGCCTATGTTTTGGATTGGGACCTTTCAGCAACCGAATTAATCTTGAAACGTCGCCTATCCATGCTCTCCAGAGAAGCTGCCTGACTTGTTGAGTTACTACAGCATTTTGTTGCTTTGGTATGTTCTAAATCTCAAGTATTTTGTTTGAAGTTGCTGGTACTTCCAGGTATCAGAATCTAGAGGATGCAATACACATCTAGACCATCCCAAAGAGAGGGACATTGTTATGATCCACAAGCATTTGTGAAGACATCAACAATCCAATCTAATGTTTACCTCCACAATTTTTTAACAAGCAAGTATATATCTTAGCTTTTCTCACACCTGAAGCTGATGATCAAAATAATTAGCATCATCAGACTTCCTCTTTATGATTCGTTGAATGAGATATTGTTTGTTCAACAGTATAATGGGAAAATTCCCAAAAACATCTCGTCTGCTTCATCGGAAAGACTCAAAGTGCTGGGGTGACCCAGCGGGTCAAGCAGCAACCTTCCCTCTTCAGACAAACCTGCTACATCGACAAGTTTGCAACGCAGAGCAGTACAAATAGCATTTCCAAATTTGCAGAGGAAAAAACGTCTTTATATTGATCTGAATAAATGCACAAATGAGTTCCAGTGCATGAAGTCGAGCAGTGATTCTGGTTGTTGAAGATTCACGTCTGTGACTCAGAGTTGGATGTGAGCAGCAATCTGTAAAGCAACGGTTACTACTGCACTTGTCAAGTGAGGCACCGCTCTCTGAACCTGGTTACAGTCAAACACGATTTAAAGTCAGCTCGTTCTTAGAGGCTTTTGAAATAAGATGCTGTTGCAGGTTATGCAAGGTTATATTTAAAGCCTGTACTTAGTAGGCATAGAGAATATAATTTTATTCCAGGTCGTATCTTATTCAGAGAGGTATGGATATAGCCTTGAGTTAAAATTATGGTTAGAATATGTTTTTGTATTTTTGCACATGCGGAGGAGATCCTTCAATTCATGAAATCCCACCGCTGTTGAATCACAGAATTATGGAGTATGTATACCGGGCCTCCGCCCTGTCCATGCCAATCAAGTTCACATACTGGGCTAGTCCCATTTGCCTGCATTTAGCCCATAGCTCTCCAAACCTTTCTGATCCATATATCTGTCAAAATATCTTTTAATAAGCCAGAATTGTATCTGTTTACATCAGCTCATTCCAGAAATGGTCTACCTTCTGAATGAAAAACCTGCCCAAGATCTCTCTTAAATCTCTGCCCTCTTGCCTTAAGCCTATGCCCTCTAGTTTCACCTTGGGGGAAAAAGACCATGAGCGATCACATTATCTGTGGCCCGCATGATTTTGTACACATTGATAAGGCCACCGCTCAGCCTCCTGCGGTCCAATGGAAAAGGTCCCAATCTGACCAGCCCCACCCTACAACTCAAACCCACAAGCCTGGGCAACATTCTGGTCATAGTGTGATACGGTGTGGAAACAGGCCCTTCGGACCAACTTGTCCACACCGGCCAACGTGTCCCAGCTACACTAGTCCCACCTGCCCGCATTTGGTCCATATGCCTCGAAACCTGTCCTAACCATGTACCCGTCTAACTGTTTCATAAATGTTGGGGATAGTCCCTGCCTCAACTACCTCCTCTGGCAGCTTGTTCCTTACACCCACCACCCTTTGTGTGAAAAGGTTGCCCCTTAGATTCCTATTAAATCTTTTCCCCTTCACCATAAACCTATGTCCTCTGGTCCTCGATTCACCTACTCTGGGTAAGAGACTCTGTGCATCTACCCGAGCTACTACTCTCATGATTTTATACATCTGTTCTGTGAATCTGTTCTGCACCCTTTCCAACTTAATGACATCCTTCCAATAGCTAACTGACCAGAACTGCACGCAGTACTCCAAGTGTGGGCTCACCAACAACCTGTGCAGCTGCATCATGATGTCCCAACTTTAGCACTCAATATTCTTCCCAATGAAAGCAAGAGTTCCAAACAGCTTCTTCACCACATTGTCCACCTGACACGTGATTTTCAGGCAAACATGAGCCTGAACTCCCAGATCTCCCTGTCCAGCAACATTTTCCAGGGCTCTACCATTTACTGTTCTGCACTAGTTTGACATACCAAATCGCAGCACCTAACACTTGTCAAGAGTTAAATTTCATTGAAACATAGAAACATAGAAAATAGGTGCAGGAGGAGGCCATTCGGCCCTTCGAGCCAGCACCGCCATTCATTGTGATCATGGCTGATCATCCACAATCAATAACCCATGACTGCCTTCTCCCCATATCCCTAGATTCCATTAGCCCCTAGAGCTCTATCTAACTCTCTCTTAAATCCATCCAGTGATTTGGCCTCCACTGCCCTCTGTGGCAGAGAATTCCACAAATTCACAACACTCTGGGTGAAAAAGTTCCTTCTCACCTCAGTTTTAAATGGGCTCCCCTTTATTCTAAGACTGTGGCCCTTGGTTCTGGACTCACCCAACATTGGGAACATTTTTCCTACATCTAGCTTGTCCAGTCCTTTTATAATTTTATATGTTTCTATAAGATTCCCTCTCATCCTTCTAAACTCCAGTGATTACAAGCCTAGTCTTTTCAATCTTTCCTCATATGACAGTCCTGCCACCCCAAGGATCAATCTCGTAAACCTACGCTGCACTACCTCAATTACAAGGATGTCCGTCCTCAAATTAGGAGACCAAAACTGTACACAATACTCCAGATGTGGTCTTACCAGAGCCCTGTACAACTGCAGAAGAACCTCTTTATTCCTATACTGAAATCCTCTCGTTATGAAGGCCAACATGCCATTAGCTTTCTTCACTGCCTGCTGTACCTGCACGCCAACTTTCAGTGACTGGTGTACAAGGACACCCAGGTCTCGTTGCACTTCCCCTTTACCTAACCTGACACCATTGAGATAATAATCTGCCCCCTTGTTTTTGCCGCCAAAATGGATAACCTCACATTTATCTATATTATACTGCATCTGCCACGCATCTGCCCACTCACTCAACCTGTCCAGGTCACCCTGCAACCTCCTAACATCCTCTTCGCAGTTCACGCTGCCACCCAGCTTTGTGTGATCCGCAAACTTGCTAGTGTTACTTCTAATTCCTTCATCCAAATCATTAATATATATGGTAAACATTTGCGGCCCCAACACCGAGCCTTGCGGCACTCCACTCGCCACTGCCTGCCATTCTGAAAAGGACCCGTTTACTACTACTCTTTGCTTCCTGTCTGCCAACCAATTCTCTATCCATGTCAATACCCTACCCCCAATACCATGTGCTCTAATTTTGCTCACCACTCTCCCGTGCGCGACCTTATCAAAGGCTTTCTGAAAGTCTAGATACACTACATCCACTGGCTCCCCTTCATCCATTTTACTTGTCACATCCTCAAAAAATTCCAGAAGATTAGTCAAGCATGATTTCCCTTTCATAAATCCATGCTGACTTGGACTTATCCTTTTACTGCTATCCAAATGCACCGTTATTACCTCTTTAATAATTGACTCCAGCAACTTCCCCACCACCGATGTCAGGCTAACTAGTCTATACTTCCCCGTTTTCTCTCTCGCTCCTTTCATGAAAAGTGGGATAACATTAGCTATCCTCCAATCCACAGGAACTGATCCTGAATCTATTGAAAATTGGAAAATGATCACCAATGTGTCCACTATGTCTCGAGCTACCTCCCTGAGGACCCTGGGATGCAGACCATCAGGCCCAGGGGATTTATTAACCTTCAGTCCCATCAGTCTACCCAATACTATTTCTCGCCTAATGCAAATTTATTTCAGTTCCTCTACCTCCCTTGATCCTCTGTCCTCTAGTACATCTGGGAGATTGTTTGTGTCTTCCTTAGTGAAGACAGATCCGAAGTACTTGTTGAACTCTTCTGCCATTTCCTTGTTACCCATAATAATTTCACCCGTGTCTGCCTTCAAGGGACCCACATTTGACTTTGCTACTCTTTTTCTCTTAACATATCTAAAGAAGCTTTTACTGTCCTTCTTTATATTCTTGGCCAGCTTCCCCTCGTACTTCATCTTTTCAGCCCGTATTGCCCGTTTTGATACCTTCTGTAGTCCCATGAAAGTTTCCCAATCCTCTGGCTTCCCGCTACTCTTTGCTGTGTTATACATCGTTTCTTTTCGTTTTATTCCATTCCTAACTTCCCTTGTCGGCCACGGTTGCCTCCTACTCCCCTTCATTTGCCTTTCTTTTGCCCACCTTCCCAACTGATCTATATCCTGTATCTCACTGATCCAAACTCTCACCTTGTTTCTCCTCCTTTTAGTCGCCATTGGTTTCTTTCAAATTGCGTTCTGTCTTATGAGGGCATCTGGATGGTTGTGGTAATAGAAGCAGCGATCATTTACTCCATAGAGCAGAGATATACAAAGCCAGCAGATGCTGGGATCTGAAGCAGTTCATAAAGCAGTTCTAGAAATACTCTTTAAATCCTAACACATCAAAATTTAATTTCATTCCCTCAACTTTTAAATTTATTGGTGGAATTGCCAAACGTACAATTTCTTCCACTCTTTAAACTGCCCACAAACCTCTTGTGTCCCCATTTAGTTTATTCTTCTGACTGGCCTATCTTCCTGTTTTTCACTCCAGTGGGCTTTAGGAGTCTAATCACTCAAGTATTCTACCCAAAGTGTCTTTCCTACTACTTTAAGAACCTGCTCCTCTTCTCTGGCATCAACAGTTAATCACCCCCGATTTTTCCTCTTGACCCCCCGAATGTTCGATGCATTGTAGGTGTTAGATGGATTCATAAATGATCAGAGACTTCACCTTTGGTTTATTACAAATGGGCAGATAATGATGCATACCAATTTTCATGGGAAGTACTCTGTGCATCTGTCTCAAAGGATAGCTGAGATTTGGAGCAAACAACAACTTGTACTTAAGTAGCACTTAACATGCAGATAATGTCTCAGAGTGCTTTATAAAATGGAACTAGTAAAATACAATGGTTACCAATGTGTTGGAAGAATAAATATGAGCTTCAGCCTGGGGACAGGAATAGGATAAGAAGGATCGAGTCTTGAACTCCACCCAAACGAGATGAATGCGGTGATGAAAAGCAGAAAGAAAACACCAAAGGTGAAAAGGGGTGAACCAAAAAAGTAATTTCTAAATAAGAATAAAACTTTGCAGCAGTTTTCTTGACTCGGGTGCACTGTAGCAGTGGGACGGGACTTCAAACACCTCCTCTGACTGTCCTGTCCTCGATCCACTTGTGGTCCAAAACCTACAAGGCAGAATTCAGTGGAAGTTAGCTACAAGGCTAAGTCAGTGAATTGTAATTTAGTTTCGTTTACAGTTTAGAGATGCAGCGCAGAAACAGGCCCTTCAGCCCACCGGATCCGCGCTGACCGACGATCCCCGCGCATTAACACTATCCGACACCCACTGGGGACAATTTTTACATTTATCAGGCCAATTAACCTAATTAACCTACAAACCCGTACGTCTTTGGAGCGTGGGAGGAAACCGAAGATCTTGCAGATCACAGGGAGAACGGACGTACAAACTCTGTACAGACAGCACCCGTAGTCAGGATTGAACCCGGGTCTCTGGCACTGCATTCGCTGTAAGGCAGCAACACTACCGCTGCGCCACCGTGACCGCCCATTGTCATCTAAAATCTCAACAGTCTTACATGGTAATAGATCAGGATTCACTTTACAGAATGACATATTTACTTGACGTAATATTGCGTTCCATGCTAAGCTAATTGGTTTTCTGAAAACAGCCAAAGCATGAGAGAAAATACACAAGGATTAGCTCCATTTAAAAAGAAAAACCCATTTTTAGTTTAGTTTGGAGATACATTGCGGAAACGGGCCCTTTGGCCCACCCAGTGCGTGCCGACCAGCGATGATCCCTGAGCACTAACACTATCCTACACACTGCGGACAATTTATAATTCTTACCGTAGCCAAATCAACCTACAAACCCGTACGTCTTTGGAGTGCGAGAGGAAACCGGAGCACTGGAGAAAACCCACAGTTACAGGGAGAATGTGCAAACTCTGTACAGACAGCACCCATAGCCAGGATTGAACCCGGGACTCTGGTGCTGTTTTATACTTTAGAGATACAGTGTGGAAACAGGCCCACCGAGTCCGCACTGACCATCGGTCACCCCATGCACTTACACTATCCTACACACAAGGGACAATTTACAATTTTACCGAAGGATGTGACCCAAAGTGCTGGAGTAACACAATGGGTCAGGCAGCATCCTAGTTTAGTTTACTTTAGTTTTGAGATACAGCGTGGAAACAGGTCCCTCGGCCCATCGAGTCCATGCCGACCAGCAATAACCCCGCACACTAGACACTAGACACAATTTACAATTTTTAGCAAAGCCAACCAACCCACAAACCTGCACATCCTTGGAGTGTGGGAGGAAACCGGAGAACCCAGAGAAAACCCACGTGGTCACAGGGAGAACATACAAACTCCATACAGACGGCACCTGTAGTCAAGATCAAACCCATATCCCTGGCACTGTAAGTCAGCAACTCTACCGCCATCCACTGTGCCTCCCTTTTTTAAAAAATAAATGTATTATTCATTATGATTAATGTAAAAAAAAGAAAGGAAACCTGAGGGGCAACTCATTCACTCAGAGGGTGGTGGGTATATGGAACAAGCTGCCAGAGGAGGTAGTTGAGGCAGGACTATCATAACCTTTAAGGGACATTTTGACACGAACATGGATAGGATGGTTTTAGAGGGATATGGGCCAAACATAAACGGGTGGGACTATTGTAGATGGGGCATGGACAAGTTGGCATCAGTAACCCAGGAAGTTATTATTAATTCTTCATCAGCTGCAAAAGACCACTCAGAATGTCTGAGAACCACAGCTTTTGTGTCGAATTTTGTCTTACCAAAATTATCTTTGCAATTTTCGATTTTCTCAAATGCTTTAGAAATCAGGGGGAAAAAAACATTTTTAACATAATCGTCTTTTGGACCACATTGAATTGAGTCATGATCTCAAACAACCTTCCAATCCTTAATGATCCATTATGAATGTCAAAGCTGGTATTGACTGCAAGTAGATTTATATAAGTTGGCAATTAACTTAGACATGAGAAAAAAAATCTACCGGACGACACAATAACTGGGTTTTTTGTCAGGTCTTTTAATGAACTTATTTATGTGAATATGGATAACCGTAGCAATATTCGAATTTAGATAGATTAGTGCAAACAAAATTAATTGGCAATAAAGTTGTGGCTGAAAGGCACAAAGTCATAATGGTAATTCTTTATATGAACTTAAGATGGCAGGAACGAGAAATGTTCATGACAAATTTCCATGTGAACATAAGCGTTGCTATACCTTTTTCCAGTGAAACAGTCTCCTGAGCAGACAGCTGAATAACTTGTAGGAGGTTGTTTTTGAACCTGCTTCAGAAACATATTTTTGTAAAACTCCAGGATTGATTGAAATTCCTTTGTTTAAATGTGATGATTAAGTACTTTTGCTCATCTTCCTGGACATCCTTCATTCTTGTATGATTTGTTTACCGTGTAAAATTTCTGAAGTAAGTTGAGTATATGACAATATCATGGTTGGTTCCTTCTACCCATTCAATTTACAAGGACAAGGATGGTCCCTTTACAACTGAGAAAAACAGAAAATATTCCTGTCATCTTTTAGAACAAAATGCTGGCTGAGATAAATCTGAGCTCCGTAAACTTCCAGTTGGGGACTCTTACTCTCAAATTTCCAAATGGAGAATAATGGAAATTTTGCAGGATGTATCTAAGGAATTGGGGCGAATATAATCACAAAGGGTTAAGAATGCTTCTTTCTCTTTGATGATAAACCTTCAGAAAAGTATATCTCAGAATTAGTTTAATGCTGATCAGTGCTGTAAAGCCTCATCTAGATGCAATGGCATCGAAAGGGTTAATGGAGCAGGTTCATTACACTCCCTAGTGCCAAGTAAACCTGACCAAAGTCTTCCAGGTTTGAAAAGTTTATCTCAACCAGTGCAAAAACAGAAGAACACTTTCATAGCATTTGTTCACACTTTTATTGAAGGCACATGAAGACCTGATGCTGACTTGTCTGGTCATATCTTACGGTTCGTGCATTTTTGTGATTCTTTTCCTATGTTGAAGATGTTTTACGCTCATTTCTTGATGTGAATTGGAAGCAGGTCTGATATACCTCCTCAACACATGTCGATCCAAAACACCTCGGCCACATGCTGTGCTGATCAGCAATTGCTTAGGTGCTGGAGCAGTTTGAATAGTGCTAAAGTATAGGCTGATTAGGAATGGCTTTCATATTACAATTAGTTTTTACTATCTTAAAGGAAAAATCTAAGTTTAAACTGGTAACACTTGTCAGCATATCTCAAAAGTTAGGAAAAATAGATTTAAAATAACTGACGTAGAGAACAAAACCTTACTTTTGTCAAGTAAAAGTGGTTGCCCTATCTTGAGGAATGGTGATAAGTAGAGGGTCACATAGCAATATTCATGAGAGGGATAGATCGGGTAGATGCACAGAATCTCGTGCCCAGAGTAGGGGAATCGAGGACCAGAGGAGATAGGTTCAAGGTGAAGGGGAAAAGATTTAATAGGAATCTGAGGGGTAACGTTTTCACACAAAGGGTGGTGGGTGTATGGAACAAGCTGGCAGAGGAGGTAGTTGAGGTGGGACTATCCCGACATTTAAGAAACAGTTAGACAGGTACAAGGATAGGACAAGATTGAAGGGATATGAACCAAGCGCAGGCAAGTGGGACTAGTGTAGCTGGGACATGTTGGCCGGTGTGGGAAAGTTGGGCCGAAGGGCCTGTTTCCACACTGTATCACTCTATGACTCTACGACACAGCAATATGTCTTTATGATAATGTTTTAGGCAGATTATCTTGATTCCCACACCACCATACTCATGAAGGAGGACAGCCTCGTTTCGGACGCGTCCTTTAATATTTATAAATATTAAATGTATAAATATAGAAACATTATAATCTTTAATAAATCATTTATTGGACGGTTTAATGATGAAGTGACAAAGCACTTGGATTATATTGAAATAAGTAAAATGAGTAATTCAAGGACCGGACTCATTACCTTGTCGTTTCGATCATCTTAATTCACAAATGGCATAATGACAGAATAGGCTACAACTTCAGTCACTTTTTTTTTAGATGTTTAGCTACTATCCTCTGGATGAAAGAGTTTGTAAACTGAGGTACTAAATGGGTGGGTGGCTAAAGGGAATTTGCACTGGGGATTGGGCAGGGAACATTTACTACGGATCGAGAAGGGTAAAGATGCAGAGCAGACCAGGAAATGGTGTCAGTGGGAGTGGACTTGTTGAGATGGACTGAACAATGGAAGAGCATAGGACATGGTGGGGACCGGGCAAGGTGAAGGTACAGTGGGAATTGAGCAAGGTGAAGGCACAGTAGGGACCGGGCAAGGTGAAGGTTTTGCCCGGACTGGACTGCATGTAGGTTCACTAGAAACTGGCAGGGTTAAGGTGCAGTGTGGACTGTACAGACCGATACACTAAATGGGTAACTGGCTACCAAGTAACAATTTCATCATTGATGAACGTAATTGAGAATATTTTTACTTGAGTCAGCCTCCTCAATCAAGTTGGAAGAGGCATGTTGTACTTTCAAACATAGATTTTCAATATATGGATTTCAGTAAGATATTCGACAAGGTTCCGCATGGTAGGCTGCTATTAAAGGTTAGATCACATGGGATCCAAGGAGAGATAGCTGAATGGATAGCAAATTGGCTTTATGGAAGGAAGCAGAGGGTGATGGTAGAAGGTTGCTTCTCGGACCAGGGAACATAGGTTCAAGGTGAAGGGGAAAAGATTTAATAGGTATCTGAGGGGTAACGTTTTCACACAAAGGGTGGTGGGGTTATGGAACAAGCTGCCAGAGGAGGTCGTTGAGGCTGGGACCATCCCAACATTTAAGAAACAGTTAGACAGGTACATGGATAGGACAAGTTTGGAGGGATATGGACTGTGCAGGCAGGTGGGACGAGTGTAGCTGGGACATTGTTGGCCGGTGTGGGCAAGTTGGGCCGAAGGGCCTGTGTACACACAGTATCACTCTATGACTCTATGACTCTATAGAGGCAGCTTCTACATATAACTTACATGCACATTACTCGAGGAAGTCTAACCAGGGCAGGGCCTACACAGTGAATGGCAGGGCTCTGCGGAGAGTTGTAGAGCAGAGGAAACTAGGAACACAGGTGCATAGTTCTTTGAAAGTGGCATCACAGGTAGATAGGGTGGTCAAGAAGGCTTTCAGCATTTGGGCCTTCATTTGTTAGAGTATCTATATACTAAAACTCTCGTTTGTTTGTTTGTTTGTTTGTTCCAGAACTACAGCCAAAACGGTACACCTATAGCGCTACAATTTTGGTCCACCTTATTCACCGTCGTCCCTTTGGTGCTAATGAAAGAAGTTTCATTGAAATCGGTGTTATATTTTTTAAGTTATTCGCTTTTTAATGTTTAAATCTATCTCCTAGGGAGGGGGGGAAGGAGAGAGGATAAGGGAGGTTGAGGGGGATGGAGTGAGGGGGTGGGGGAGGGAGGGAGGAGGGAGGAGGGAGGAGGGAGGGGGGGAGTGGGGGAGGGTGGGGGGAGGGAGAGGATGAGGGGGAGGGAGAGGGTGCTGCACCAATGCAGGTTTGGGCCCAACGGGTCCACTTGGTCCAATAAAGTATAGAATTTGGGAAGTTATGTTACAGTTGTCCAGGACATTGCTCAGGCCAAATTTGGTGTGTTATTTTCAGTTTTGGTTGCCCTGATATAGGAAAAATTTTGTTAAGCTGGAAAGGGTGCAGAGAAGATTTACAAGGATGTTGCTAGGACTCGAGGACCTGAGCTATAGGAAGCGGTTGAGCGTAGGAGAATGAGGCATGATCTTATAAAAGTGCATAAAGTCATGGGAGGTTTAGACAGGGTAAATGCGCAGTCTTTTCCCCAGAGTAGGGGAATCAAGAACTAGAGGAGGTAGATTTAAGATGAGAGGGGAAAGATTTAATATTAACCTGAGGGGCAACCTTTTTACATAAAGGGTGGTAGGTATATGGAACGACCTGCCAGAAGAGGTAAGTACTATCACAACTTTAAAAAAATCCCATTTAGACAGATACATGGGTAGGATAGGTTTAGAAGGATATGGGCCGAACATAGGCAGGTGGGACTATTGTAGATGGGGCATATTGGTTGGCGTGTGGAAGTTGGGCCAGAGGGCTCAATATCCACACTCGATGACTCTGGGACTAATGTTATGCCACATGCATAAAGAATCACAATATTGAAACAATTAGGTACGATGTTCCTACCTATGACCAACTCTAGTTAAATTAAATGCTGACTTCAAACCACTAAAGATTCAATCACAGCCATTGGTTAATCTGTGCAATTGCAGCCACAATGCAAACATTTCAGATTTTAACAATATTGAGATTTTGTTAAAGACAGCACTTAAAGCCCCACCTGGCAGCACATGCAAACAGTCTAATCAGAGCACACAAGCAATTCTTCATTAACTCTTTCCAAGTGGGGCCAGCACATGAGAAGCGCTTCTTGGTATTCTGGGCAATCATTCATTGTACTTGAAGATAGACACAAAATGCTGGAGTAACTCAGCGGGACAGGCAGCAACTCTGGATAGAAGGAATGGGTGACGTTTCAGATTGAGATCCTTCTTCAGACTGAGTCAGGGGAGAGTTACGGAGATATGGAAGGCCATTCCAACAGGCCTGTAGCACAAGCAGCTTTATTGTTAACCCCATGCCCAGACCTGTGCCAAATAAATTAGACTAGTGGCATCACAGTATGTAAGAGCAATATTGAAAAGAAACCCTGATATTTAATGCAATCCTGAAGAAGTAGCTGTCAGATTTCTTCTTCACCATTTGTACGTTCCCCCCCCTCCCACAATGGGAAAAAATAAGGTATTCTACAACTTTGTGTGCAATATCCTCGCCTTCACTACTCTGATATCTTAGTTCAACTTCACCGTGACAGTGTCAGAAACACTTCTGTGGTCTCCCTGATGTAACATTGAGGAATTGAAGCTTTAACTCCGAAGACCAGGGCAGATGAGCATGCAGGATGCCAAAAATGCATCTCTGCCGCAAACGTTCCTACACAACAGATGTGGTCCTTGAAACTAATGTAGGTGCAAGTTGCCTTGGGTTGGATTTAATGTTTGCGCGCCTTTTTATTTGCCTTGTATAGGGAAAAAAAGCATTGAAGGGGGAAAAGAACAAGGAACTGCAGATGCTGGAATCTTGAGTCAAGCATTGAACGCTGGGGTTTCTCAGCGGGTCAGGCAGCGTCTGTGGAGGAAATGGACAGGCGACACTTCAGGTCAGACAGACCCTTCTTCAGAAGGAGGAAATAAACCGCTCATGCTCAATACCTGAAATAAACCCAACAAATATTGCAAAAAGTGTCGCAGCCTCCGCAAAGTGATAAGATGTGCTCCCCCCCCCCCCCCCCCATGTAATTCTGTTTCCTCGTCTTGTTAATAAAGACGGCAAAGCCTTATTTTTCCTTTTCTGTTCGTTTACTTATTTATCTATTTATTTCTTTTTCTATGTTTTAGTAAACCCTGTAAAGCGTCTGAGTGTTTAGAAAAGCGCTATACAAATGTAATGCATTATTATTATTATTATTATTATTATTATTATTATTATTATTATTATTAAAGCGCTGGAGTAACTCAGCGGGGCAAGCAGCATCTCTGGAGAACATGGATAGGCTACGTTTTGCGTCGGGCCCCTTCTTCAGATCCATGTTCTCCAGGGATGCTGCCTGACCTCCAGCACTTTGCATCCTTTTTCTGTGAACCAGCATCTGCAGTTCCTTGTGTCTACACCCTCTTCCTGGGATTTCCCATTGTTATTAAATTCACATAAAAAGGTTAATAAATTATTCACAGCATGAGTGGAAGCAAACTTTTAGTAATGCGTGTGCGCGTAATCCACATTCATACATTAGTATTCGCAGATTCTGTTGGAATTTCGTAAATAATATCTAGCCGTCCGTCCATTTTCAGGTTTGCTGCCGTAGAACATCGCTTTTGGTCATTTATCCCACTTCATCTGGGATAAATAGCTTCACATCACAGCAGCCGTTTGAAAACACGTTGATTGGAATTGACCAGATTAGCTCATCTCTCTCATTCAAATTTCAAGTCTGAATTCCTGCACCAATAAAGCATTATAAGTTGCGGGAGGCTGTTTTCAAACCTGGTTGAATACCAGTGGTTTTGCATTAATTTACTACTAAGCTAATAAGTAGGTTTCGTTTTGTTATGCTAAGCTTTATTGCTTTCTTTTATCGGAATAGTGTTTTCACCAAAGCGCAGACAAGGCGTTCTTTGATGAGGGAATTAGTGTTCTATTATTCCCCTATTATTCATAGCACACTAGAATATGTAAGTACCTGAGGGTGTAAAAGGAGAACAGAGTCCGTTGCAAAGTGTTCGGCTTGTTTCTTTGTACAGCCGAGTATGAGATGATAAACCGCTTAATGCGCTGCACTAATTGGATGAGAGCAAAGAGATGGGAATTAGCGAGCCCAAAGAAGACCGTGCTACCAGTTTGCAATGCAGCTTTCTTACGCCTTTCTTTCACAACTTCAGCAACTCCAAAGACGACAGAACCTTAGCCATCCCCCCCTCCCTCCTCAATCCCATCTCACCCAACCCCCCACTCCTAAAGGACTTTGGTTCTTGTGTAGGCTTTTAAAAAAGACTTGGATTAAAGGGGACTCGCATTCCATTTGGTTGGCGTTTGATAAGTTACTACCAGAAAATTAACCTGCGACTTAAAAGGTATTTTATTGTGTCTTATCTGTAGGAAAAAGGGCAAAATAAGAGGATAGTTAAATGCGTTTCAACTGGATGTACAATATTAATCCATGTGTTCATGTATAAAAAGTTTATTCCCTCATATTAATATTTCGGTTTAAGAGATTTGGTTTAAAACAAACTATATCGCATCCGAGTCACATATTCGCCAGCGCATAAATCAACACAGTTTTCCAGGGGCGCACACATATACAACGGTGCTTTCTTCCTCTGGACACGCAGGGAAATGTACACTCATTTATATCCACTGCCTTTCACGCTCCTTGAAATACCTCCAAATCTGAAAGCTGTTTTTTGGGAACAGATGGCGGGAAGCTTGTCAGTGAAGCGTATGGGGCGGGGGGTTGGATTGGTGTGATGGTGCTGAAAACTAGCTCCCGTGCGATGCCGCCTTGAATACTTACTGGATGCTGAAGGCAGCACAGAAACGCCGGGGAGGTTTGCTTAAGGGTGGGAGGTCACAGTCATCTTGTTTTGTATCAAGAATTCCCAGATATTAGGGCCAAATTGGGTTGCTATTCACTAATAACGTTCACAATGAGATTAAATCGTTCTGGAAAATCTCGTAAAACCCTCTAAATACGCTTCACTGCTTCTTTCAAACGAACCCATTCAACACTTGGGGAGGTTTGGATGAGGAGAAATTGGTTTCTTTGCTAATGCCTTTTTTTTTCCAAACACACTCAGAGTTTTTCATGCGTGACATGTCAAATGTTTAATATAGACTTGATGGGAGTCATCGGTGTTAACGTGTGATATTTATGGTGAATATTTAGCAAAGAATGGTTGCTTTACCAGCTGCGAAACTTGAAAGAATAGTCTTAGATCTCCGTGTTTGCACCATGACTGTGAGGTGGGATTAATTGTAAAGCGAAGCCAGCGAGAGGGAGATGCTTTCATTCGACTCGGAGAACTTTAATCCGGCAGGTAATTTCACGCAATTTCATTTACTACCACGGAGTGGATCAAATCGGAGAGGAATAGATGACTTTTAGCGTCCATTAACGAAATAATGACAGGAATGTAGGGGTCTTATCTAAAAAAATCCATCTCAGCCGAAGTAGACATTTTCTTGCGTTAACCGTTACCTGATTAAGATGGTTATTAAGATGGTTATTAATGATTTGATTGCAATTTCACTAGAATAGGGCATCCACTCTCCAGAATGTATGCATCTATGATGTTTGGAATCGGAGACCAGCAAATGGTTTTTGTGAGTGTGCTCTCGATCTAGCTCACAACTGAACAACGTTTTATACTTAGAAAAAAATAAAAGTATGCCCATCCCTCTTCGACCGACCATTTCTCGTTTATTTTGTTTGATGTGATGTTTATATCCAGAGAGGGGTCATTCACAAAATACTGGGGCAGCATGCAACACTTACACCCAATGTTATTAAAGGGGAAAAAAACACGCGAATAGGTTGAACTAATGCTGGGAACTGGGCGGATACTTTCGTTAGTTTACTTTGAACAAGAAGGAAGTGGAACTATTACTGGGTTAACATGGAGCACAGAACCAGCTCAACGTTGTATTCCGAGGGTTCAGTCTGTTTTTATTTAAACATAAATTGCAAATTCGTTTATTTTACTTTGGACCTGTATACTCTTGCATTCGGGTGGATTCTGTATACGTGTATACTCTTGCATCTCACCCGCTTTCGGGTGGTTTTATGTTTATGTTAACAATCAACATTTTGGTATATTGTCTGGACAGTGATGGTATTTGTAAGGTGATTTGGTTCCGCGTGTCATATTCTGCAAGGTCTGTACTGCAGGAAATGTGCAAATCGGACCCGAGCTGCCATCCGAGGCAGCTCATAGTGAACAGAACTCTCGACACAGCTCACCTTAAAACAGGATGGGATAATTGGACAAGGCATGGATTGCAAAACAACTCTGACGATCGCCACCAATTACGCTTAATGGAGAAATTGCTAACTAACAACGTGCAGTGGTGTGCGATTTGAGAAGCAGATTGAAGCAGCCTCCAAATACTAACGGCTGCTTATGGGATAGAAACTGCAGAGGGAATGGGTGGCTTTTGTTGGAACTGGAAAGAAATTTGGAGCGAATAACCAAACGTCCCCTCGAATGTTCAAACGGACGAACACAAATACGTTGTTTTCACTCCAAACAAAGTCCATACGGTTATTGGAATGTCAACTCATGCTTGTGTCAGCTTGTAAAACATGTTTAATTCTTACCAGCATTCAGCCATCGTGAGTTGATAACACAGAGTTAGAAGACTGCGCTGAAAGGTTTATGTAATCTTGTTTCTGTTCATAATGATCTACCATGCTCATCAACAGGCCAAACTGGATTCAGAGTCAAAAAGGTATCGTGATGCTGTTGTTCCCCTTGTGTTATTGTACTTTTAAACGTCTAAATTAACAAGACATTTTAATTATGTTGTAAAATTTTGTACAGTAGTATTTAAATTTACTTCGTAAATTGACCAGCACATGCGCATAGACAGCTCCGGTTTGTGAATGAACGAAGCCTGAACCTGAAATTGAACTGTAGTTGTCTGTGAGAATCTATGTGTACCTGTAAAAAGGCGGGCGCGTTGTAAACCATGGCAAAGATGCAGTGACCCATAATGTCACTACATCTGCAAATAAAACCGGGATACGGTAAAGTTAGGTTTCCAGTTCTGATGTTGAGTATGTGACACATAACTGGTTAATAGTGAATTTATCGGTTGATAGGAATCTTTTTTGTTAAAAAAAAACACTCGAGTGTTTAGAATAAGCGTTTTCGCCAATTAGCTTGTTAGGCATAACATTTTATTTCAAAGCGTTTCCGCTCTTCTAGCCGATAGCAAGAAATTACAACAATACACTTAATGTAGCCACTTGTTTTTTTTATAAGGTTTTCGAAACCTCTATAGTTAATAAGTTAAATAAAATGTTTGTCCATAAATAATTATTCTACGAAACTAATGCATCCACAACACTGTAATAAGATCTGCTTGGTAATTCTAGAGAATAAACTTTCACAACACACTGAGTGCAATTTTTCGTTTAAAAAAAAATGTACAATTATTTTCCTTGGAAATTCTGAAGAGCGACCATTATGTACAGAAATCAATCACAGTTTAGTGACATAAGCAGTCCACTCGGATTGGCAGTATTTTGTCCCTTTGGTTTAGTAACGAACCTCACTCAGGTTGGCTACACTGGCGTATAATAGTTTCTTTAAAAAAAATCTCAGGCGTTACCGAAGCGTTTCTGCACATGTCCGCCGCCGCCCAAAGTCAAACTTGTCTCAATCGGGAACAGCATCCCTTACAACGCCCCCGACAAGACAAGAAACAGGAAAGCTATCAATTGTCAAATCTACATGCGCGTGTGCTGAATATATGTCTTTCTCTTTGCAAAATGGGCCCGATTAGATCCACCCCTGCAGTTTGAAAGCAAGTGTGAGTGTTTGGATCAGCTATACCCCTAAATAGACTCCACAACCTCTCTTCCAGAGGATGGATACACGAATGGTAGGAACGTCACAAATCTATATCACGAGAAGAATGTGAAAGTGTGTTGATTTTAAATGTGGCCTGTTGATGCGAAGAGAGAGAGAGATACTGACTCTAGGAACATGCACAGTCTGGTAACTCAATCCAACGCGGAATAAATGGTCCAATTTGTGAATTTGGTCTTGGGTCAACAAACAAGCTGTGTGGAACTCCGCGGTTGGGTGGGTGGGTGGGTGTTCAGCACACTTCCTTGCCGGTGGAAGGCGCGGGGAGGATGTTGAGCTGTGTGAGTTGGGCGGCATGCTCCTTGGCCTTGAGTCTGAGTGCTGCGATACTGGACGCTCGTCTGTCCGCTGCCGCCACCGCGGGGTCGGACAGGGCGCCGGCTTGTACTCCCCCATCCACACCCGCAGCCGCCTGTCTCAGCAGAGCGGGACCAGAGGAGCTTGTCAGCGGGCCTACTGTCGAGAAGAGCCTGCAACAGACAAGGGTTTTCGACATTACAAAACGGGAAAGCGTTTTAAATCAAATATGCAGGAAGGAACTGCGGATGCTTGTTGATTATAGAAACTGGACACAAAGTGCTGGAGTAACTCAGCGGGGCAGGCAGCATCTCTGGAGAAAAAGGATGGGTGACGTTTCGGGTTGGAAGCCTTCTTCCGTTTTTATAGGGGGGGGGGGGTGTGTGGTGGGATCTGCTAATTTAGTAATTGGTGGGTTACTGCTGAATATGGTAGCTGTATCAATCGGGAGGGGGAGGAAGGTGTACACTACACAACGAGTCAAGTAGCACAGGACTCAGCTAGCCAGACCTGCCTTGTACATGTCCGACTGTACACTCCATTACAGTCTACGAGCAAGTACACTTGTTTTGAAACGTGAAAATAATTTGCCTGAGATTTGATTCTAACACCTGAATCTCCCAATAAGTTTTGCGTATCGATCGCTTTGCTGCTGTTAACTTTGCAAATACCTTGGTGAATCACAAGTAAGTAACAAGGGCCACTGCAGCCGAGAGACAGCTTTACTCCAGGAGTAAGAGTTCATAAAAATGTCACAAAGCCAAATGTTACATTCGCATCACCGTTGTTTAAAAAAGAAAAACTGTTCCTGGAATATTGCAACTGTGAGCTGCCGCTTAATTTACGTCACGCCTCACTACAACCCCGGTAATATAGCTGCCAGAGTCGGCGGGTCAATTATACCGTCCGGCACAGCGTGCAAGACGCACGCCTCCCAGCCATCTCTCAACGCAGGTCCTGAAACGTTCTACCTCTTCGTATTAGTAATCTGTCACAATTCTAGACCACACACTACAGTTTCTTAATTGAGCACCTTTGCAAGTCATGTAACAACCGTGACCCCAAATACATACATCATCTAGGGAACAATACAAGACAAAATTGCACTGTGCTCTGCCCACACAAACACACTGACATTGATTTCTGGTGTCTGGGAGTGTTAAATCATCCACTTCGTGTTCGCTCCTCCCGACAGTATGCCACCCAGATTCATCCTTCCCCCTCCCCCCTACTCGAGAAATGGCACTCGTGAAACTTTCAGCAGGCACGACTAAGTTTTCACTTTAACTGATAGGCTTGGTATTTTATACTTCATATTCCATATTCGGATAAACCACATTATTAAATAGTCTTTTTTTAAAAAAGAATCAAGATAAGGGATAATTTGCATAATTGGATGTATAATTCCCACTCCCTTCCCTTCCCGATTCTTACACACTTTGCGCTCGCTATGACTTCGCTCAATGAGTGCAATGCATTGATCTGAAGAAGGATCCCGACTCGAAAAGTCGTCCATTCCCTCCCCCAGATGCTGCCTGGTCCAGCAGTTTGTGTTTTGCTCAAGTTTCCAGCAACTACGGTCTCTTGTGGCTCCATTGATCCGAATGCCTAAAAAGCTTGAAATTCACCCATTGTTGCAACTGATGTGGGTGAAAGTGTGAGACAGAAATGTGAACGTGTGACCATCTATCCATGGTGTGACCGGTTGCCTGGCCGCACTTCCCCAACCATCATCTCCAGATTGGTAAAGCTCTTGGCTCGCCTTGCTCCGCGCCATAGTTTATGAGTTATCAAAAACACCTGGTTGGGAGGTTGTGGAGAGGATGTTTCCACTAGTGGGAGAGTCTAGGACCAGGGGCCATAACCCCGGAATAAAAGGACGTACCTTTAGAAAGGAAATGAAGAGGAATCACTTTCGTGAGAGAGTGGCGAATTCATAGCCACAGACAATGGACATTGTCAGGCCAGGTCAATGGATATTTTTAAGGTGGCGATTGACAGATTCTTGATTGGTAATGGTGTCAGAGGTTATGGGGCGAAGGCAGGAGAATGGGGTTGAGAGGGATAGATCAGCCATGATTAAAAGGCGCAGTAGACTTGATGGGCCGAACGGCTTAATTCTGCTCCTATAAACTTATGAACTAATGAATGAATGAGAGGTGCGCTCCCCATACAGCTGGCCAAGAGGTGACACCAACCTAATAGAATCTTAAAACGACTGCTTGGCCAACCCTTTTTATCAGGGAGCGGAAGAAAAAGGGGCAAACTCTCGTGGAGGTTGCTTCCATTTAGTATATGTAGCGAGGCAAGTCTGTACCGGGCGCGGTGAATAGTTATCGAGATGAGCCAGTATTCGTGGTAATGGACTCGTTTTGACGATGAGTTATGGGGAGCTTCACGTCCACATATAATAGACTGGGATTGACTTCGCTGGGCTGATGGGACTGCACAGCTCCGATCCAAGACGACGGCCAGGCAAGAATGACTTTCCGCTCAGACACCTAAATCTTGCCCCTTGCCCCTAAAGGCTTTGTGTTTATTTAGCTTACTTTAGTTTGGAGATCCACGTGGATACAGGCCCTCCGGCCCGAGTGCACGCCGACCAGCGACCATCCCGTACACTAGTTTTATCCTACACACGAAGGACAATTTACAGATGTCTTTGGGATGTGGTGACCGGAGCACCCGGGGAAACCCACGTGGTCACAGGGAGAACGTGCAAACTCCACACTGACTACACACGGAGTCAAGATCTAACCCAGGTCTCTGGCGCTGTAACCCCCGCGCCACTGTGCTTCCTAGACAATTGAGAAGAGGGAACAAGTGTAGAATATATATATAAACACGATGATGGGTTCTGCACATGACAGGTCCTTAACTGATCAGAGGAAGTGTGGTGGGACTGCCGCGAGGTTAGCTGTACACGGGAGTAAAATGTTTTGGAAGAATCGTGCCCTGCAATGTCAAACCGAGCATATACCTTAAATGAAAAGTAGTAGGAGCCCCCAATCAGTGGCCCTATGCTTTGCTACAGAATCAATTTCCCATCCATGCTAAAATACGTTCCGCACGAGCTGCAAAAGATTAGAGCATTTTCAATACAGCACAGATGTCGGGCAGCCACGATTATAAATGTTGACAAGTTGAACAGGCTCGGTTGGATGGAGCGAGGTATTTCCTTCGCCACTACCCCCCCCCCCCCCCCCCCCCCACACACACACACACACACACACAACCCTGCTCCACCCCGTTTCTGTAGTGGTCTGTACCGTTCACAATCTCTTTGTCACACCGAAGACAGACACAAAATGCTGGAGTAATTCAGCGGCTCCGGCAGCACCTCCTCCTTTTCTCCACAGATGCTGCCTGACCCGCTGAGTTATTCCAGCACTTTATAATGTCTTCCGTGTAAACCAGTATCTGCAGTTCTTTCCTGCACTTCTCTTTGTCACACCTCGATAGTTCATCGATACAAGACAGCCTTCAGGTTCAATCTCTACAATGGGATAAGGAATAAATATTTTCAGATTTTATTTTTCATTTACCAAACGCAGTCCAAGTTAATAACTCATTCCGAATCTGTACACGTGTTTGTGCCAAAGCAGGAACAAATCCCATTAAATAATCAGCCACGCTGCATAATACCATTTACAGTAGAAACTATAGTAGTATACACTAACCTACATCTCGGATGAAAGAAATGGGGAGATTTTGCACCTTTTAGTGATGGCGACTGTTGTGTTCCGCTTCCATTCTTAATGTAACCTGGCGCATTAATTTCAGAATAACATTGGAATAAAACCGAGTTTGTATGACAAAAAAGGGAAATGGACGAAATGAACCGTGTTCAGCTCCCCCTGTAACCCAGGAGTTGGATCACTCCCTAAGTCCGGTGCTCCTCGCTATATCCCGAACCCGATCCCGGCTTCTTTCACTGAACAGCGCAAGTTACCGAGAGCTCTGAAAATATTTAATCACCGCAACCAGAAGATGCGTTTCGCCAAAATATACCAACACGTGGAATGTTGCAAACGTTGTTTGTGTGGTTTGTCACAAAATATTACCACCCTCGGCGATGATATGCTTGGTCTTGTGAACTTATGGTCCCTGGGCGTTTGTTTTAAGTTTGTTCTTCTTGTTCTGACCTCTGCTGCCATTTACAATTGCGTGCGAGCGATTTGCAAGAATGTTCGCCTATTGCAAAAAAAAGTCCCATTTCCTGCGAAAGTGTTTTTTTTAATTAAGCACAGTGATTCTATTTCGCTGACTTATAATACTGCAGGTGTGTCACTGTTGCTATTTTTGTTTAAAATACCTATGCACCAGCTCTGACTCATGTGGAGACTGGCTTTTCGCGTTTGGTAAAGGTGTAGATTGCAGCTTTACTTCCCCTGGCGATGGGGAATGCCCCTGAATCGCTGCGCCTGAGCGTTTGGGAATTAAGTTACTGCTTGTTGCCCGCGGAGAGGCGAACGGGGAGGGTCCCCGCTCCGAGCTCTTACCTGCCGAAGTGCGGGGTGATGAAAGGATGCCTGAACATCGCCGCTCCCAGGAAGGTGCCGAGACCCAACGGGGCTCCGCCGGGGGAGAGGGTCGCCGAGCCAGGTGGGGGTGGAAGGCCGGGGAAGGCGGCGGCGGCGGCGGCTGCAGCGGCTGCGGCTGACCAGGCGGACTCCAGGCTCGGGTGGTGTCCGAAGGGACTGGTGTCAAGGTAAGGTCCCAACGGGTGGCCGGTTCCCAGGGGACTGGGGAACTGCAGGCCTCCGGGATGGTTCTGGGCTCCGGCTTTCTCTCGCTTTCGCCACTTGGCTCTGCGGTTCTGAAACCAAACCTGGAAAGAAAGGAGAAACTCTTCGATGTAGAAAAATATCCCGAAAATGCTACCATTAAATTATTACAGTAAAAAAAAAGGTGTGAAAAACTCACATTGCAATGACTATTTATTAGCGGCGTTAACAAGAATAAGACGTATGGTGACAGGAGGGATAGTGTTATAGAATTATTGGAAACATATCACTGAACAGTTACAAATCACATCGCCCGAAAATACACATCGCCCGAATCAGGCATCAAATCAAAATACTTGTGTGGGGAAAAAAAACTGCAGATGCTGGTTAAAATCAATGTCGACCCGAAACGTCACCCATTCCTTCTATCCCGAGATGTTGCATGACCCGCTGAGTTACTCCAGCATTGTGCGTCTACCAAAATACTTGTGTATTGTATCCGCCCTCCCCCAAAAATTCAGCACACGGCAAGACGAAAATACACCAAAACGCGACCAAATAATAGATTATAGTGATGTGATTATACGAACATCCCTCTGAAATCGCGAGGGGTATATCAGTAACACATTATATATAATGTATATTATACGTATTACTGTTTAAAAAAAAAAATATATATAAAAAAATATATATATATCATGTATATATATATATATATATCTATCATGTGTGTGTGTGTGCGTGTATGTGTGTTGACACGCTGATCTTTTTTCCTCGTTTATTATATTGTTTACAGAGTACTATGTTTACATATTCAGTTGTGTTGCTGCAAGTATGGATATATTTTCTGTCTGGGGCACATGACAATAAAAGAATCTTGACTTGATAGTAATACGGGACCTGACGTTCCTTGATTGCAACCTGTAAAATGTCTGCACTCCTCGCTAAATTGTCCTTAATTAATTTTGATAAATCGACCTTAAAACGACGCACAGGAAAGATGAAGAATGGTGTTGTAATGAATTTATACGAGAAGATTTCGCAAGATTTATTGAGTTCAAACCGGCTTTTGAAAATGAAGTTTGGAGGGGGGTGGGCGGGGAGGAAACATTATTTAACTTTCCCACGACTGCCTGAGCGGAAAATAATCATTCCTGGCTGCCTGTCACGTTGGGTATTTGACAATAGACCAACGTGTCAACAAAACGAGAGAGAATGTCATCATTAGCAACTAGCTCGTTGTGTAGTAAATGAGCCATATGGAATTTATTAGGTCTTATCAGCGCTCGGTTGTAACTGTAAAGTGATTTCCCCGGCCTTTACCTCGTAACATATGTTTTATGTCCCTCGCGTTCGCAATAAGGCGCCGGTTCTAATGTTTATCGTCGCTTTGGTTATGGGACTCGGAGAGAAAATGCACTGTGGTATGAGGCCTATCAACTTTAACAGCACTTCACCGGCGCTCCCATACTCCTGTTCACTAAAAGCCAAGGGATTCAAATCCTCCGTTTTAATGCCCTCGGTTGCCGAGGCACGAAGGTATGCCCATTATTCGCATTCGCATCTGTAGAAAGTGGGAGAGCAGGACATTGCGTCTGGCACGGTCTGAAATCACCACCTCCATCGATGCACGCTGACATCAAATGTAATTTTATAAGGCAGCGAGCGGCTAAATAAATAAATGGAATTCCGAGAGAAGAATTGGGCTAATTAGACACAGACAGACTGATTGCGACTTACTTGCACCCGAGCTTCCGTCAAATCGAGCCGCATCGCCAGTTCCTCCCTGCACAAAACGTAGAAATAAGTTTAAATACACCTTAGACACTGCGATGTCTCGCTGCGCCTTTTGAGGCAACCAACACACACTAAACGTGCGGAAAGGAGAGCTGGCACAACCTAGCAACCATTTACAGGGGCTCTCCAATCCTTCCTGTTGACTTGGGACACACAAAAAAAGCGGCCGCAAAAGAGTGTGCAAACAAGGAACAAATCAAGCGGATCATACCCGACAATATCAAAATGTAGGATTCATCCCAGTCGCCAGTTTGATTCAGGAGAATGCCCAATGCAATGTGGAAAAAAAGTTATAAACCCGTCACCTTCGCTGAGTGCAAAATTATTGAAAGTGATTAAGACTTAATTAACACAAGATAAACCTTATTTTAATCTTTCCCTTCATCAACATAGCCAATAACAATTTGTTTATCGCTCAAGTCGTACAATTACACCTGCACAGTAGCTTGAAGTGGCTACAAGCCAAAACAATTCGATCAGCATCCGTAGACTCTCTCATACGGATGGGGTGTCACCAAAATTTGGCAGGTCTCTACAACGTCCACGGTGAAATGCAACAACAAAAAAAAAAGACATCACACGAGTTTTACCCATTCCAAGTTGGAGCCTGTCGTGTGAATTATGTCTTGAAATTTCAAGGGTGAAATGAAACCTAAGAAACACTATCAAACTGAGCGAGCACCATTGCCAAACTAAGCCTCGAATAAAGGGGACGGGAAAGTTATCGCCTTCCTACAGCGTGTTGATTCGCTCTGCCAATTAATTGTTTTTAGGAATCTGTTCATCAGTGGGTTTGAATCGATCGGAAACAAATACAGACAGGGGAGTGTGTCTGCTAGCATTTCAGACTCTTGTTTGTGTGAGTTATGTGTGAGGTTTTGATGTGGGTGTGCAGATACCTGGTGAAGACGTCAGGGTAGTGCGTTTTCTGAAAAGCCCGCTCAAGTTCCTCCAGCTGATAGCTGGTGAATGTAGTCCTATACCGCCGCTGCTTTCTCTTTAGCATTCCTTCCTCAGAGTCACTGCCGGCCGACAAACACAAGCTGTCCTCGCAGTCCTTCACGTCCACGTCTGTCTGAGCTTCCTCCACTAACTTCGGGGACAAGTCACCTTCCACCGCGTCCTCTTTCGTGGCGCCCTCGGCCCCTTCCGCCGACTCCAACCCCGGGGAGGCGGGCAGGTTGGGCGCCTTGTCCCCTTGAGCTTTGGCCAAACTGAAGTTCTCCTTGTAGGACTTGCTGCGACTGATGCTGACTTGTGGAGCCTGGCTAATCTTCAGGTCGGTGTTTCGGAATGGTTCCGAGGCCCGCTCTCTCTCCAGTTTCTCGTTGCCTATCTCGTTAAATCCTCGGGAGTCCAGGATTTTCCCTCCGTGGCCGTACAGCCTTCGGAATTTCGGAGGGAAATGGAGCTCGGCTTCAAACGACATGTTTTCCTTGGGCGAGCCTGGATGTGTATAACAAGCACATGGATTCACACACTTGGTTAAATCACGGACATTCCTCACACCAAGTTAATTATCAATTGGTCACGTTTTACGCCCTTTCCCGAAATTCCCATTACTCTATTCGCGTCTCGGTTACGACGTGTTGAAACACACGACCAGCGCTCGATTTACCCGGGACTCGAAGTCACAATTGAGAGTGAAAAATGTTGGCAAAGGTTTGGTTAGCATTTGGCAAGCTCGCCGCTTCATGAAGATTGAGATTCTGGGAGATATCAACTAGTTAACGTGCTGCAATGAATGCAAATTGCCCCCACAGTGTGCTGTAATTAATAAGAAAGGCGAGATCAGCAGAGAAGGCCAGAATCTGGGCTTCACCGCGCATCCACCGAAACGGTTTATTAAAAATAATTCAGCGTCTTATCCCGTGAGCAAGATTTTTTGTAAGATTCTTCTTTAAATAAATGGCTAATTTTAGGGGAGTGCCGTTTTTTTTTGGTTTTGGGAAGTTTGGTCCACGAAGACCCTCCATAATACGAAGCATAAAAGAAAATACTCCGTAAACCCTGCAGAGTCGATTAACAGTGATGTAGACCGAGAGCGGTCATAATCAGAACACTCCCCAGCTAAACAACGAGTTGCAAGGGCCATTAGTGCCCACAGATTTCACACCATGCATTCTCAATTTCAACTAATATGGCACATTCATAGATGCCCTGATTTAATTGCGGTTGTAGAATGGGAATTGGAAATACCCATGCTCTCCCCTTTGTAAGAGAAACACTGACCCATCTTGCTGAAGTCGTCTCCTGACCGCCCTTCTCGCGACTCACTAAATAAGAACAATGTCATTTATATTTTAAATCAAACTGGATTGTAGAAATCCAGAATAAACCCCTAAATGTTTTCCTCAATCCCAACCCATTGATGTCTAAAATGACATCAGACGAAATATCGGCGATAAGGAATAAGGATATTAAAGTTTAGGGGTTGAGATTCGTTTAACAGCGAGCGGCGAAATTCGATATCCTTAGAATATTTTGTGAAATAACCAATCGCAAGCACTCGACTATTTTCAAATGCATTAATAACTTTACACACATGTCCGCGGATTTACATAAATGCGAAATAAACTATTGTACCTAATTCAGTAATTCAATCTTCAACATTCCTTGTAATAGATATCCCTAGACGGAGCCGGTGTTTGGACTATGGGAAACGACACAGTATTTTAAGGTTTTGGTTTACTGGACGCGCCCGGCAACTTTTAGTGCAAATACGCAAAAAAAAAGTCTGGAGTTGGCGGGTCAACGCTTTCATCTCTGGGGCAGAAATATGCAGTTTTAAAGGTAGAAACTGCAGACTGTATCTATGGTCCTGTCATGGATTGAAGGCTTCCACCCCTCCCCCCCCCCCCCCCCCCCGCTGAACTAAACCACCCTTACCTCCACTCGCCGGGTCCGGGTCCGGGTCATTTCTGGCTGTGAGAAGCGGCAATGCTTGCGCACCGATACAGCGAATCTTGCAGGGGCTTCTCCTGCCCAGTATACTGTCGATGCAGTAAGAAGAAAGCAAAGTTGGAGATTTACTTTTGCACTCGGGTCTCTCGCAGATCTCCTCCTTGTACTGAGTTGTCATGGTTCGAGCCTGGCTCCGGGCTTGCCGCGGGCTGCGGTTCTCCCACTTGTACAGTGATCGCTCTTGATCTGATGGAGCTACTAATGACATTTGTATTGGGCTGTAATTGCCTTCCTCTCCATTCTCCAATGCACGTGCTAAATCCCCTGCGATTGGCTCGCCGAGGTCTGCGGAGACTTTTTTTTTAACTTTCCTCCAACTCGAAGTTTGGGCGAAGGAGAAAACCGGATCTGGAGCTGAGCAGGAATGAACCTTGTCGCAGCGTCCGATTGCCCCTCGGATCAGCGGCGCAGAGTTCTGACAGGGAGTGGACAGGGAGCAGATTGATATTCGCCGACCACAGGGGCGGAGGGGGGTCTAGATTTCACTGGCCAGCCTCGCCAGACCAAGTGAATCATCTACCTTTTCAGTGCCGGTTCCAAACCGCTCTCAGGATCACCAGTAACACACAGAGTGCTGGAGTATCGCTGAATCTTGTAAGTCAGGGTACGTTTCACGTGTACTCTGCTTTCCGTGTCTGCTATTTATAAATGGCAACTCGAGCCGGCGCGCTAACCTCATAACGTTTACCAAAAAAGAAATACTGCGTGAAATTCAATCTATTGACTTTGTAAAGTATTGTTTCCCGAATCCAATGACCCGTCACAACTTCAATCCAGCCCCTCGTAACTAACGTTAGCTACTGTAGACGAAAGCGCCACGATTAAGTAAATGTAACTTTGTGGTGTTTCCACTGTTCCACTGTTCCCCGTTTGTTGTCAGAAGGCGAGGAACATAAAACTCCCCCGGGATGTATGGAACTGTTTTGGAAACAATTTCAGCCCACATCCTTCCAATGTCTGCATACTCCATAACAGAACTTCGTAACCACCTCCTCTTCACCCATCAAATTAAAGGATAGATTAACTTGTAATGTGATATATTAAACGTTCGCATTCGTAGCTGAATGTGTTTTCTAATAATACCGACGGCCGTGATTTTTTTTAGATACGGATCTCGTCAATGAAGATACATGTCTACAGACTACAATGTAGTTCGGTCACATAGTTCATCCCATGTCGAGGATATTCCAACCATTTCATCAACTGACTGGGTAACACCCTTATAAAGAAACAATTTGTTCAAGTAGACCAATGTAAATTGCTCAAACATAACACTGTTAGGCGTGAGAATTAACTCGATTAGCCTGTACTTATTCCCTGAAAAAAAAAACCGTGCAAATGGCGTAGTGCAGACATTTCTCGGGGATGAATTTGTCCCTGATAACACTTCACGACCAAAAAAAAGGCGCACTGCGTGACATCCTGGGGGGGGGGGGGGGGGGGGGGAAGCCTGGAACGTTTTTTTGTTGTTGTTACTCTAGCTCAGATCTCAATGTAATTACTTAGCGGAAACAACTAGCTCATCCCCATATCAACACTGCAATGTCAAACAGCACGCGTTCACTACACAAACTACATATGGGGTCCCTTTAAAGAGATGAGCACATAAAAATATGTTCAACTTTTGGAAAGTAACATTTTAGGAGATGAAATATCCGGATTTTTAAAAAAAACCTAGAATTCCTAATCAATAGTTTAGCTAGGTGCTATTTAAGATCGACACACGGTACAAGAGAGGTACACTCATTAATCACCCAGAGAGTGGAGTTTGACTGCGAAGTTCGCTCTGTGCCCTCCACACATGTCCAAATGAAAAACGGTAGCAAAATCCCGTTAATATTTAACTCCTGTGTAGAATACATTCACTTTAACATGTACACATTTCCAACGCCGTACCGGCTATATGCCGAAAAGGAAAATTACATTATCAAGGGAAGCATCGGGAAACCGTAAGCGATATATATTTAATATAAAAGACACCGAGACTCATACTTTTAATTCACGAGGGCAAACAGATGGCTGGCTTATTTCGCGAAAATATAGCGATTAGAAATGAAAAAATAAATAATTGCTTTAGACGACAGGATTGCTGAATTCCTGTTGCGATTTATAATATGTGTATGTTGTTAGTTCGGATTCTGAGCAAGAACAGCGACCCGGTCATAATAAACACAAGATGGGTTGGGTCTGTTCGTTCTGTCTGTCCTGGGAGGGTATCTGTAAACTAAACTCAAGCAGGAGGTCTGTTAGGGTGAAGATGGACACAAAAAGCCGGGGTAACGCAGCGGGACAGGTAGCATCTTAGGGTTTGCGGCACAAGGCCTGGGTTCACCTGACTGCCGGGTGCCGGCAGCTCGGCAATGAGCCCAGTCTAAAACACAATACGGCTTTTTATTCGTTTATTAACAGGGATGAGTGTGTGGATGTGCATGCGCGTCTGTCTGCCCGGGAAAGGATTGGGAACACGATGCTCGGATTGCTCCTCTCTCAGAACGAATTAAATTGACGCAATGACATCGTCTGGGCGATTAAAAGTGCCAGCTATGTTAATGCAAAGTGCAATATTAACACTCATAATTAACTCGTCGCTTCTAATCGAATTTGTCCGTCGTGCCCAACATAAACACAGACAGATACAGGCTAATGACGTTGGAACCAATGGATGCTGATCCTTTGAATTTATGCCATTTTGAAAATATTTTGTTTAGCAAAATAAAAAACAAATTCCTTCAAGGATACGCGCCAGGAGCATATGTTGGGGCTGACAAACATTGCCGTGAAACATTTGGCCACCACTGTTCGGCGGTCAGATCTGCAGTACGAAACAAACGCCGACTTCCCTATTTACTAACATGGGACTGGATCAACCCCCATTCACCACATCACCAATAATAAAATCACACCGACACACGTCTCCAAATATTATTATTTGCTCGGACTAAGAGGAACGGCCGAATGCCAACCGCAGTACAATATATATATGTGTGTGATATATGTGTGTATTATGTTATATTATGTACAATATAATGAATTGTTTAATATATATATATAATACCATGTACTATATATTTTTAAATATTTTATATTCGTGTTGATATATATATATGTATGCGTGTATATACACACACACACACAAACACACACACATATATAAATATATATATATATATATATTAAAAAAAAAATATATATATATACATACATGTATATATATATATATATATATATATATACATGCATATATATGTATACATATATATATAAATATATGTATCGTATCTGTGAAGAAATTGCACAAAAAAGGAAGATGCACATATCTTAACAACAGTGTCAGTGGAACTGATTCTCAACTTTTTTCCATTTGCCAATAATCCAGCCCTCGATGTGTTAAGGAAAGATTATCACCTGCAGGGAACCACAAAAAACCCACAGATCTCTGCAATTTATGCCGCGACAATTATTGAGAATATCCGTACAGACCAACTTCCAGCCCAAATCGAAGGTATTTATTCACAAAATGCTGGAGTAACTCAGCAGGTCAGGTAGCATCTCGGGGGAGAAGGAATGGGCGACGTTTCGGGTCGAGACCCTTCTTCAGACCCTTCCAGCCCAATACCTATGGCATTGCAACAGTTTGGACCAAAATGTCACCGAACTTCACCAGGAGTCTGAAGAGGGGTCTCGACCCGAAACGTCACCCATTCCTTCTCTCCCGAGATGCTGCCTGACTCGCTGAGTTAGTCCAGCATTTTGTGTCTACCTTCGATTTAAACCAGCATCTGCAGTTTTTTTTCCTACCGAACTTCACCAGTCCGATTTCGCTTTAGCGCCACTTGTTTTTAACTAATTGACGCCGCATCAACCGATGCTTTTAAAAGCAGGGCTCAGGAAAAGAAACCGCGGAGATAGATCATTCTACAAGGTTATTTTGCCGACTATTTCCATAAATCGCACAAATGCAGAGGTTCCAATCAGTGTGCATCACGTGAATATTTATTTGTAAATCGTTTTGCTTTTTACAAACTATTACATCTGAAACATAAGTAGGTGCAAGTTGCATCGGCAAGGCGCGCATCATGAGCTGATGTTACATTAAGTAGCGCCCTCTGTACATGGACAGTGTGACAGGTGGGAAGGCGATGGATTGCTGTTGATCCCTCTGCTTTGTGCTTCCTCTAGGAAATATTTCTCCCACTGCCTATTCACCGGTCTCCCTAAAACCTCTATCGTTGTCCATTGATTAAACAGCATGAAAGCTGAACGCCGATCATGAATTACATCAATATTTATTGCACTTTATCATTTAACACAGGATACTCTCTGGAGCTTAAGGACCAAGTTTTAGTGCTTTGATTGCCATGACTTCAATTGCCTTTACATTTCATTGATTTCTGATGGGCGCCTTTAAATGTTGACACAGTTAACATTTATTCTTCTGATCGGTTTCATGCGTTGAAAATACAGTCCTGAGTTTATGGGCAGGATTTTTTAAAACCTTCAAGTAAACACTTCATATTGCGTACACAATAATCCCTGGGACTGTTACCGTGAGCGACGCCTTCCTGTAATTCTGCTCTTCAATCCACAGAACTTGGCTCATCAATTACCGATGGGGATAACTCCATCGAGAAACTCTCCAACGATGATAGAATCTGTGGAATTCTCTGCCTCAGAAGGCAGTGGAGGCCAATTCTCTGAATGCATTTAAGAGAGAGCTAGATAGAGCTCTTAAGGATAGCGGAGTCAGGGGGTATGGGGAGAAGGTAGGAACGGGGTACTGATTGAGAATGATCAGCCGTGATCACATTGAATGGCGGTGCTGGCTCGAAGGGCCGAATGGCCTCCTCCTGCACCTATTGTTTATTGTCTATTGTCTATTGATAGAACACAGAACAGCACAGAACAGGAATAGACCCTTGGGCCGGCAATGTCCATGTTGAACACGATGCTAAGTTAAACTCATCTCTGTCTGCACATGATCCATTTCCCTCTGGTCACTGCACATCCATGTGCTAATCTAAAAGATTCTTAAGTGCCCCTATGTATCTGCCTCAACCACCACCCCTAACACCGTATCCCAGCCACCCACCCACCATTGAGTAAAAAAACCTGCTTTACTCACCTCCTTTAAATGTTGTCCCTCTCACCTTAAAGTTATGCCCCTTAGTCTTTCACATTTTCACCCCAGGGGGAAAAAAGGGTCTGACTGTCTACCCTATCTATGCCTCTCATAATTTTATACACTTTTATCAGGTTTCCCCTCAATCTCTGACGTACCAGAGAAGATAATTCAATTCTGTCCAACCTCTCCTTGTAGCTAATACCCTCTAATCCATGCATAATTTTGGCAAACTTGTTAAAGTTGCAAGACTGAAGGTCCGTGTGTGGAATTTGCACGCGTTCTCTGTGACCGCGTGGGTTTTCTCCGGGTCCTCCGGTTTCCTCCCACATTTCAAAGACGTGCGGGTTAGAAGATTAATTGGCCTTCTGTAAATTACCCCTTGTGTGCAGAGAGTGGATGGGAAAGTGGGATAGCCTAGAACTAGTGTGAATGGGACAGCATGGATCAAAGGGCCTGTTTCCATGCTGTATCTTCGAGTGGTTGCATTAGTGTATCGTTTACCACATCGGATTATTTAATTCCTGGAAGGACAATCGAAAGCTTGCGTTTCATCCAAAATTTGTTTTAGACCAAAACACGTTGGGTGGCACGGTGGCATAGCAGTAGAGTTGCTGCCTTGCAACACTTGCAGTGCCAGAGACCAGGGTTCGGTCCCGACTATGGGTGCTGTCTAGATGGAGTTTGTACGTTCTCCCTGTGACATCTTCGACATCCGGTTTCCTCCCACACTCCAAAGACGCACTGTAATGTAGGTAAATTGGCTTGGTAAATGTAAAAATTGTCCCTAGTGCATGTAGGATAGTGTTAATATGCAGGGATCGCTGGTTGGCGTGGACCTGGTGGGCTGAAGGGCCTGTTTCCGGGATGTTTCTCTAAAATAAACTAAAGTCTGGAGAAACATAGCGGGCGAGGCAGCATCTGGGGAGGGAAATGGACAGACGATGTTCAAGTTTGGGACCCTTCTTGAGACACAAGTTTTGGTCCAGTTCTGAGCCGGTGCAGAAAGGTGTAGTTGAAGCAAAACTACCTTTAAACTTTGAACAGATTGTGAGATGGGCACTGTGGGGAAACTTCATGGCTGAGGACTGTAGGGATCGGCTCACTTATAACATGCAAACAGGAGTTAAAGTAACACAACTAGCCATTCGTAATTGATGTATCTGAATACATTGATCTGCTTAAAACAAAAGGAGGATGTTTTTCAACATTGCATCATCCATGCCAACAATCACTGCTCTTTCCCACAAGCTAGTGAGTTGGATTGCTGTGCTTTCTGTGTTTTATGTTGGTGTACTATGTTTCCTGAAGAGTCAAAAGCCAAGAGTGTTTTATTGTCATATGTTCCAAACAGAACAATTAAATTCTTACTTGTTGCAGTGCAACAGTAAATATAATACCCTGTAAACAATATAATAAATGAAAGTTCAGTATATATATGTGTATATATATATATATATATATATATATATATATATATATATATATATATATATATATATGTATTTATATGCTGAGCTTTCATTTATATACACATACACACACATATATATATATATACATACACACACACACACGTGTACACACACACATAAATATGTGTATATGTATGTATGTATGTATATACTATTACTGTACATACATATGTGTGTGTATGTGTGTGTGTATGTATGTCTGTATATCTGTGTATATATACACACATACATACACACACACACATATATATACTGTATTACTGTACATACATATGTGTGTGTATGTGTGCGTGTATGTATGTCTGTATATCTGTGTATATATACACACATACATACACACACACACATATATATACTGTATTACTGTACATACATATGTGTGTGTATGTGTGCGTGTATGTATGTCTGTATATCTGTGTATATATACACACATACATACACACACACATATATATATATGTATATATATATGTGTGTGTGTGTATGTGTGTTTGATAGCTTGATGGCTGTGGGGATGAATAAGCTCTTTAGCATTTGTACATAAAATGCTTTGGAAATTTGTTGTCAGCTTTTAATTAATTTATTCACTGGAAGTACTAACTGCTGGTCCCAGTTTGCAGGACACCTCCATGGCATCGCCTGCAGGTGGTCTGGTAGAGGCACAATCTTTTTCCTCCCGTGCCAAGATGCAGCAGAAAGGCAACAATGGACCATTCCCTTGATCATCATTACTTTTTTGCATATCTTTCAATCATTTGTTCTATGTTTCTCTATATCACCGTCGATATCTATTGTTTCCCTTCCCCCTGACTCTCAGACTGAAGAAGGGTCTCGAACTGAAATGCCATTTATTCCTTTTCTGGCTCGCTAAGTTACTCCAGCATTTTGGGTCTATCTTTGGTTTAAACCAGCATCTGCAGTTCCTTCCTACACAAAGTAAATCAAACGCTTTGAGAGAGTTGGAATCAGAAGATTACCAATGAGATGTCTCCCTCTGGTGGCGGGAACACTGATGGACAATTTGTCCGGCGCTTCCTGCTGCATGCTCCGGTGCAATTCCATCTATCATTGTCTTCATTTCATTGGCAGACTGAACCAAACCAAGAATGAACGCAGAGTGGACCGTTGTTGTGTCTTGGTCCATGCTCATGTTTATGTTCACAAGTCATTGGAGCAGAATTGGGCCATTCAGCTACTCTGCCATTCAATCATGGTATGAATGAATGAATCACGCTTTATTATCCCATGTGACAGGTCATAGTGAAATTGTTTGTTTGTGTATCTTACACAAAGTATGTAAAGCGTCGCCACGTATAGGGCACCGACAGGGTTAAAAAGTGTTCAATGTAGTCCCAATCGTCCCTCTTCATCTCGGAGCCCCCCCCTTGCTGGGCCTTGAAATTGTTACTTTGGGTCCTGAAACCTGATCCACATTACAATACAACATAATAGTCGGTTCCAAACATAATGGCAGCTTGAAGTATGATCACCGTGTACATAGTGTGTAGTTGAAATTCAAGAGTGAAATTCCACCACTGATAATCAGCCATGGCTCAGCTATTGTGACTCTTATGATATCAGTCAATTTCAGCATCTCTCAGTTCACTGCCTGCCATTGTAACAGAAAGCATGATTTACATAGCTAGGTGTAATTGAAAATTTCTGGCAGACCTCTTTGAGACTCTTTCAGTATTAACATAGCTTACAGTGATTGAATCAAAATGAAATTGAACTGAGCAGAGTAGTCATATTATCTTCTGATAGTAAGTGTGTTTTCATACTTCATAAAGAAATATGACTGGATGAATCTGTTTTATATTCTCAGTCGTGCTTGTTTCATCTGAAGTGTATGTGGGAAAGTCTTGCTCATTTGTGTTCTGTTATTTTCCTTTGCAGTCTTGTACTGAGAACACACTCTGCTAACCGATAAGGAAACAGCAACCTTGTTTAAAGCATGGCTTTCACGCCGCAGTATGGAACTTAACAGGAATATTGCTGATTATTTCTCCTTTTTTGTCTTGGAGACATAGTTTGAAATGTGTGGTTTATTTCTGTTGGAAGTAGCACGGTCGCCCTCTTCTGGGCATTTTGAAGACTGGTAGGAATGAATATCTTTGAGTAATTGCTTTGCTTCAAAAGCATCACAGAACATAGTGTATAGAATAGTACAGTACAGGGCAGGCCCTCTGGCCCACAATGTCCACTGTGAACATGATGCCAAGTAAGGGTATACCCTCTCTAGGGTATTGAAATCAGAGTCTTTGAATATTTTTAAGGCAAGAGATACTTGATAAGCAAGAGGGTGACTGCGAAGTGGTAAACTCAACTTTACCACAGAACATTTCCTATTTTAATGGAATTGCAGGACAATTAAATTTAGTTATATTAACGCCACTTTTAAAAGTACAACAAATATCAGAGATGGATAGAATAGGTTTAGAAGGATATGGGTCAAATGCAGGCAGGTGGGACAAGTGTAGATGTGGCACATTTGTTAGCATGGGAAAGTTGGGTCGAATGGCCTGCTTCCATGTTGTACGACCCTATGATTCGAAATGCTTTGAAATATATGCACTAATATTGACAAGAATAATTGAATGACCTTTCCATTATAAAGGATGAGGTTTCCGAGTATTTAACAGAAGGTTGAAATCTCTGAAAGGTAGAAGACAGGAGAATCGGGCCGTAGCCTAGTTTCTTCTTCTTCTGTCGTATGTCTTTTAGACCTGCAGCTTCATTGAGGCGAGCCAGGCCAACGTGTCATCGTCCAGGTCAATCAGACCTCGTTCACCATTCGGTGGCCGGTATTTGGGGCAACTGGTGACTATGTGGGGAAGACAAAGACAGCCTCTATGCGGCCTCCCCCACGAATAGCTTACAGGCTCATAAGCCCTTAAAGCGAAACTAATGTCTTTGTCACGTCTGCAGACCACAAATCGCCATGCCCCCCCAGGCCAGGCGGCACCGTCAAATGCCGCCAACTGTCGAGGTTTAGAGCTACTGCAGCTCAACGTTGAAGGTCTTACCACAGCCAAGCTCAACGTCATCGAACAGTAACCTAGCTAATGGAATAACCATTCAGATGCCTGATAACAGAGGGGAAGAAGCTGTTCATGAGCCTGGTGGTGCACACTTTCAAGCTTTGGTGTCTTCTGCCCAACAGGAGCGAGGAGGGAAAGACTGAAAATAGGAGGGTGAGAGATGATATAAACAGGATTATTATTTATAATGATTGACTAGATCAAACTATATTTTAATTGAGAAGCTTTCAGAGATTTATTAGATAAATTGCAGGGTTTTGTTTCCGGTAATGTAAAACTCATGAGAAAAAAAACACAATGAAATACCCGACCTGCACGAAAAATCAGTTTCAGTGGATACTTATTGCATTAATTGGCTGGTTTCAGTGTGTTTTTAAAAAAAAACAATCCTATACAAAGAACATGGGTGATGATTACTAGGGCATGGGGGAAAATATGGAGGTGTTTTGGAATCAAGACCATCTAAAACATTAAAGTATTATCTTGGAAAATTTGTCTCCTCCACTGCGGTAAGCAGTATATTACAAATGCAAGCTCATAAATCAGAGAGATTTATTGCAAATTGTGATTGAAAAAATGTTTGCAGCAGTAATCTTGCCTCATCTTATCAATGAGTAGAGAAAGCCACGATGTGGGACTACCCTGCATTTCTATTAAACCTTTGTGAAAGCTTGCCTGCACAGTCAGTATCTTATTTGAAATAAGTGAATGCATTTCTATAGCTGGGGCTTTAAAGCTTTCTGTGATCTGCCAACAGAAATTGGAAATTCCGCAATTTTGACTGATATTCTTTCACGTTATTCTTACTCTTGAAGGTAAGAGAAAATGCAGATGTGAGAAAAATAGCTTGAAATGTTTAATGCTGATTTAACGTCGTATTTAACTGCTTTTTGTGAAAAGAGTGAGATTAATGGTTCAATTGTACTTTATTGTCACGTGTAGCTAAGGAGAGTGAAAGTCAACTTTTGCATTCAGATCAGTGCCAATCCTACCATGCATTAGGCACAATCATACTAAATGTAAGAGAGCAAGATAATAGACCACACTGAGTCAGTACTCAAGAGTCATCACAATCTTGTATCCTTTAAGTCCAAATTTAAAAAAACGTTAGTCTTACCTTGGCCATAAAGGCCAGTTGTCCTGGCAGCGGCACTGGGTCGGTGTTGCAGGGGTCGGCCTGGCCAGACGATGTGGTGTCCTCCACCGCTGCTCCACTGCTCCGTTGCTCTGCTGCTGCAGGCCGTCCCTGCAGGCCACTGCAGGCCATGCTGTTCCGCTTGCTTTGGCCACTTGGAGAGATGGCAGATCTAATTGAGTCCCAGGCTGCCCCAGGGCCTCCAGCGGCCCACTCCGCCAACTCGACCCACTCCGATACCTCCACGACATCGGGCCGTCAACGCACCGTCCCTCACCTCCGACGGCCATCGCTCGGCCTCCGTGCTCTAGGGTACCTCCTGCAGCCCACCCAGCGCAACACCAAGGGCACGGGAGGTAAGACCCCAGCCCGCTCACCAGCATCCATCTTTCCTTCCTGTCGCCACCGCTGCTTACAGTTTTATTATATTAACATTAAAGTGATAAAACTACACTGGAGTGGTGTGGCTGTTGTACTGTTAGCATCTCTCGTAGCACCTGTGTGTGTACCTCAGCTGAAGTCGATAAAAAGGTTGTTTCACGGAACAAAGAATTCCAACCATCTTTTACCAATAAATGCGGGACAAATCAGTCATAGTTAATGTGTGTGGGGGGGTGGGGGGGGGGGGGGTGGTGCAGTGGTAGAGTTGCTGTCTTACAGCGCCAGAAACCCTGGTTGGATCCTGACTACAGGTGCTGTCTGTGTGGAGTTTGCATATTCTCTCTGTGACCGCGTGGGTTTTCCCTGGGTGCTCCGTTTTCCTCACACACTCCAAAGACGTGCAGGTTTGTAGTTTAATTGGCTGTTTGTAGGTTAATTGGCATTTTTTTAGATTCAGAGATACAGCACGGAAACAGGCACTTCGGCCCACCGGGTCCGCGCCGCCCAGCGATCCCCACACATTAACACTATCCTACACACACTAGGGACAACAATTTTTACATTTGCCCAGCCAATTAACCTACATACCTATAGGTATTTGGAGTGTGGGAGGAAACCGACGATCTCGGAGAAAACCCACGCAGATCACGGGGAGAACGTACAAACTCCGAACAGACGGCGCCCGTAGTCAGGATCGAACCTGAGTCTCCGGCGCTGCATTCGCTGTAAGGCAGGAACTCTACCGCTGCGCCACCGTGCTGCCCCGTCCCGAGTGTGCTGAATAGAACTAGTGTACGGGGTGATCGATAGTCGGCGTGGACTTGGTGGGTCGAAGGGCCTGTTTCCACATAGTATCACCAAGCTAAGCTAAGCTACTGATAACAATTCAAAACATTTCAATCTAGAGAATGCGTTCATTTGTTATTCTTTAAAAGGAAAGTGGTCCATGGCATTGATTCCTCAGCTGGGTGCTCAGTTTAGAGATACAGCATGGAAACCAGCGATCCCCACACACTTACACTATCCTACACACACTAGGGACAACTTACAATTATGCCAAACCAATTGAACTACATACCTGTAGGTCTTTGGAGTGTGGGAGGAAACCGAAGATCTCTGAGAAAACCCACGTGGTCACGGGGAGAACGTACAAACTCCGAACAGACGGCACCCATAGTTGGGATCGAACCCGGGTCTCTGGCGCTGAAAGCGCTGTAAGGCAGCAACTCTATCGCTGCGCCACCATACCACCCTGATCTCTTGCAATTTAAAGGTGACACAGACCGGATAGTATAATTTAACAGGTAAGAACTGAATATACTAGCAATGTAGACTTTCTTCACCCAGTTACTGAAAACTGGGATAGCCCAAAGAATTAATGTTAGAACTTTGGGAATAGTCCCAAAAGCTGCTTAAGAGCAAAAGGCAATCAAAATGCTATTAAAATGGACAGCTGGTTCAATTAGTTGCTGGAAGATAATTAACCCAATGTTATTGGTTTGCCAATGTTATTTAACCAACGCATAATCTAGCTGAGCTGTGCGACTGAGTAATCCTTGTCAAGAACTTGTCCTGGACGAATTAAAATAGTGCAAAGTGTGGGCTTCAGAAGCTTCAGGCAACTTGAATCCATTGACTTCTGCATTTAATTCTGAGCATGTCAGGGTATAACTAGGAACTCAGAAGAGAAGTGAAGTAGCAATTGAAACGTGTTAGATGTTGACACGTAATCGATTAGTTGGATGCGGCACAGCGGCACACCTTACAGTGGCAGAAACCTGGGTTCAATCCTGACCATGGGTGCTGTCTGTACAGACAGACTGCACCCTGTGACTGCGTGGGTTTTCTCCGGGTGCTCTGGTTTCCTCCCACACTGCAAAGACGTACAGGTTTGCAGTTAATTTGGCTTTGGTAAAAATTGTAAATTGTCCCTAGTGTGTAGGATAGTGTTAATGTATTGGGATCGCTGGTGGGCACGGACTCGCTGGGCCGAAGGGTCTGTTTCTGAGCTGTATCTCTTAAGTCTAAAGACCAAAGGCGGTTTGCAACCACAGGGTGCATGGCAGATCACTGTACAGCTGCCATAATATTGCTGTCTTCCTTCATTGCCTTCACAGCTCCGAGTAGCCTGAGATAAACCCACCAAAACTCTCCAATTTCAGGTCACCTCTAACAAACACCCCCTCCTTCCTCCCTGCCCTTTCTCCTCCGTGCCACTTCCTTCTCCCCTGGTCCCCTGTGCTCCACCTGGAATCACACCTATTTCTCCCACCCCCCTCCCCCTTTTGTTCATGCCAAACAGCTGTTTAAATGCATACAGTAATTCTGCATCATAGGCCTGTCCAGTGATACGAACACCAGCCAAATGTTGGAAGATTATTAGTTTGGTGAAGGGCACACAATGGTTTGCCCAACACGTGCTGGTCTTCTCGTACATGGAGCTGTCCACACTTAATGTTGCACATTCGAAGGCCAATAAAGAACTGATGAAGCTTGGTGAATCTGGCCCAAATGTCCCTCGGGTAAGGGGACAGTCTAAAGCCCTCTCACTATTGTACACTGAGCAGCTGGAACCCGTGTTAAAATACCTTGGACTGTTTACTCAAGGAAAATGGCAAGGGCAGCACGGTGGAGCAGCGGTAGAGTTGCTGCCTTACAGCGCCAGAGACCTGGGTTCGATCCTGACTATGGGTGCTGTCCATAGGAAGTTTGTACATTCTCCCTGTGCCCACGTGGGTTTCTTCTGGGTGTTTAGATTTTAGTTTAGAGATACAGCATGGAAACAGGCCCTTCGGCCCACTGAGTCCATGCCGACCGGCGATCCCCGGGTGCACTATCCTACACAGTAGGGACAATTTACAATTTTTTACCAAAGCCAATTAACCTTCAAACCTGTACATCTTTGAAGTGTGGACGGAAACTGGAGCACCCGGAGCAAACTCGCGTGGTCTCAGGGAGAACGTACAAACTCCGTACAGACAGCACCCGTTGTCAGGATCGAACCTGGATCTCTGGCGCTGTAAGGCAGCAACTCTACCGCTGCGCCACCGTGCTGCTTTGGTGCTCCAGTTACCTCTCACATTCCAAAGGCGTATAGGTTTGTAAGTTAATTGGCTTCTGTAAATTGTCCCTAGAGTGTAGGATAGAACTCGTGTACGGGTGATCGTAAGGTCGGCGCAGACTCAGCGGGCCGAAGGGCCTGTTCCCACGTTGTATTTCTAAAGTAAACTAAATAAAGTAAACTAAACTAAAGAAAACATATAATGCTTTGATATCATGCTGAGGTAATGCAAATGTTGCAAGAATGATATGATTGTGCCGTTAGCCGCAACATTTGGATGCAACGAATTATATATTTGCAAATTTTATGAATACTGTATTTTAATGGAAATTAAATTTCTATCTGAGACCTGAGCTTCATTGTTTTTCCTTCCCTTTGTCCAGTCATGGACCATTGATTGTGGTGGGAAGGGCCTCTGCTGCCAACTCTTCATGTAAAGATGGAGACTTAGTGCCAGTACAGACTACCACAGATACAGCTGCAATGGGGAGAAGACTTCCTTTCATTTCATACCTCTCTGTGTGTCAAGATCTGGAAAGTCATTCAGTGTTTTTGACATTATAGTCATACAGCATGGCTCAACATGTCCATGCCAACCAAAATGCCCTATCTAAACTAGTCTCATTTGATCGCATTTGGCCCATATCAGTCTAAAACTTTTCTATCCATGTACCAGTCCAAATGTCTTTTAAATATTATAAGAAAATAACTGCAGTTGCTGGTACAAATCGAAGGTATTTATTCACAAAATGCAGGAGTAACTCAGCAGGTAAGGCAGCATCTCGGGGCCTATCATTCACTGTCGTGGTCTGAGTTTCCATAATGTGGAACTAATCTATTGTGGGACGGTGGCTTAGCAGTAGAGTTGCTGACTTACAGCGCCAGAGACCTGGGTTCGATCCTGACTACGGGTGCTGTCTGTACGGAGTTTGTACGTTCTTTCCGTCACCTGCGTGGGTTTTCTCTGAGATCTTCGGTGTCCTCCCACACTCCAAAGACACACTGGTTTGTAGGCTAATTGGCTTGGTATAAAGGTAAATTGTCCCCAGTGTGTGCAGGATAGTGTTAGTGTGCGGGGATTGTTATTGTTAGTGTGTGCTAGTTGGTACGGACTCGGTAGGCCGAAGGGCCTGTTTCCACAGTATATCTCTAAACTAAACTTAAACTAAACTAAACTAAACTAAACCTCACATCCATCTGAATTAAACTCCATTTGCCATTCCTTGGCGCACTTGCCCATCTGATCCCAAACACTGAGAGGAAAAGCATCCCTGACATTTTCGTTCTGCCCCAGTTGCTCCTTAACAGGCTGCTGTGGAGAGTATGAAAGCATGGAAGGAAAGAATTTGTTGCCTATCTGATGATCTAATTAAGCACATTACTGATAAACCATGAAGAATTTAAAGTATTAGTGATTAGACAGTAATCAGGAAGGTTAACATTTTAATTTTCACAGGAGTTGCAGGCATCCAATATCGTAAAATAATGGTAATAATTTGTCAAGCCTAATAGATCATTTTCCATCTGATTACTTTCCATAGAAGCATATTATATTGCAATCCAATGATTTACCATTCTACAAGAAAAGAGTAGTTTTGTTGTGAACAAAGACAATTAAAAAAAATATTGCTCTCCTTTTATTATAAAATGTTTAAGAATGATAAAATGGTTGTGAATGTATTAATTCAGTATCAGTGTGCTTCACTGGACTGATTGTATGCCTCATTGTCACCATACCCTCAGCTAACAATGAACCATTCTGCATTTCCTTGATCAATGTCTACTTTGATGTCTTTTTCACACCATACCCTTTCATATCTCTAGTCTCTCTCCCCTGACTCTCAATCTGAAGGAGGGTCTCAACTCGAAACATCATCATTCCTTCTCTCCAGAGATGCTGCCTGACCCGATGAGTTACTCCAGCATTTTATGTTTATCTTGTCTATTGAAGGATCAGAGAGAAAATTTCCAGGTTTGCTTCCCATTATTAACTTTGTTTATTTTGTTTCCTTGCCTCTCCAATGTATTCTTGGAGTTTTGGAAGAGGTAGGGTGGGTTTAAGAGATGGACAAAGCAGTCATATTCAGAGAGTTGTAAATCTGTGGAATTCTGCCTCAGAAGGCGGTGGAAGCCAATTCTCTGAGTGCTTTCAAGAGAGAGCTACATCGAGCTCTTAAGGATAGCGGAGTCAGGGGGTATGGGGAGAAGGCAGGAACAGGGTACTGATTGGGAATGATCAGCCATGATCACATTGAATGATGGTGCTGGCTCGAAGGGCCGCATGGCCTACTCCTGCACCTATTGTCTATAGCACTAGAGGTGCATGTGGGACAGCCTGGATGGGCTGAGCTTTTCTGCTGCTCTCATTCATTTGCTCAAAGGATTCATATTTTTCTTCTGGCAATGAGGGTGTACAGAAAAGGTTTGGAAATGACTTGATCCAATATAAAGAGGAATAAGGAAAAACGTTTGAGGACCAAGTCCAGCAAGCATTAGCACACTGGCAGATGAAAGTATTAAACCCTGCTTAAAAAAAAGTAATTTTTGTGCGCACAGTGGCGCTGCAGTGGAGTTGCTGCCTCACAGCGCCAGAGACCCGGGTTCAATCACGACTACGGTTGCTGTTTGTACAGAGTTTGTACGTTCTCCCCGTGACCGTGTGGGTTTTCCCCAGGTGCTCCAATGTCCTCCAACATTCCAAAGATTCCGAGGTTTAGACAATGATGTTGGCTAGTCCAGAAAATGTTAACTGGATGAGAGATGAGAATAAATATTGTAAATGGTGGGAAATAATATAGGACTAGTGTGAATGGGTGATCGATGGTCAGCATGAGCTTGCTGGGCTGAAGGGCCTGTTTCTACGCTGTATCTCTAAACTAAATGAAACTCAATTAAACTAAACAAAATGAAACTCAATTAAACTAAACTAAGCACTCAAAGTGCTGGAGTAACTCAGCGGATCAGGCAGTATCCCTGGAGAACATAGACAGGTGGTGTTTCAGATCAGGACCCTTCTGTCCAGACGATGTCTGACACGTTGAGTTACTCCAGCGCTTTGCAACCTTTTTTTTGTAAACCATCAACTGCAGTTCCTTGTTTCTACCTGTAAACTAAATACTCAGTAAGTCGGGCTGCATCTGTGGGAAGAGAAACAATGTTAATATTTTGGGTTATAGACATCTTCATCAGAACTGGGAAAGAGACAAAAGAAGCTAGTTACGTTGAATGCAGGGGATGGCTCTGAAGTAAAATTGGGTGAGCGTGGGGGACAGGCTGTAAACAAGGTTATCTGGTCAATGTGTAAATAGCAAATAAGCTCATCCCTAAACATCTGGACTTTGTCCCAGGGCTTCCATCTGTGCTCTAGGGATGTGCCATGGAGCCGAATGAAGACGGACCCAGGGTGCCATTCCTGGGCAAAGACCAGGGTGGCTGCGACAGGCCTGGCTCGCCGAAGCGAAGAAGGACCCGGCGGGCTGCTGCCTGCAGGGGGGAAGCTCGGAAGCTGCCGAGCTCGACCTCGAAGACCAGGAAGTCGAGGAGGAGGGAGCTGCTGGCGATGACGGACACGTGGAGTGGGCTAGTAGGAGAGGGAGCGGGGTATCGTCTCCAGCGCCTGCAAGGTCGGCAGCAGGAGGCGCACCCTGGACACAGAGGCGGTCGGGCAAGGAGAGGGACATCGGTTTGCGGAGCGAGCCGGTCAAGGGCCACGGAGGACTTACCTGGGCTTATCTGGATCAGGGGCGCTCCAGTACATTCAGCATGTGGGCCGGACTTTGGACTTTTGTTATTAATTTTGTTAAATGGTGCTGAAATATGGCCACTTGTGCATGTGTGAGTTATGCAACAAGAATTTCACTGTGTGGTGCGCACGTGACAATAAAGATCCATCGAACCATTTAACCATTGACCTCCGGACCAGCAGGCCCCAGTCAGTTAGAACGCTCTCCACTCGAATGCTCAACACTGGTGCTCCTCAGGGTTGTGTGCTCAGCTCCCTGCTCTCCTCCCGGTACACCATGACTGTGTGGCAAAGTGCAGGGACAGCTCGTGTTCAAGTTCGCCAACGATGCCAGCAGTTGTGGCACCTCCAGACATTTTGTTGTCATTTCTTGAATTGACGGCATGAATATTGGTCTTCAGCTGTTGAGTGAAAAGTAGATCTTTGATGCACTTTTTTGAATCAGATGGAGGAGGTAGATGACTGAAAGTGATGAATAATTGGACTGCTTGGAAGACTAGAAGTGTACATTTCCAGCACCATTTCACCCTGACATTATGATATAACTTCTAGACCAGGTAGTTAAAGGTTTCAAAGGTTTCAAAGGTCTTTTATTGTCACATGTACCAATTAAGGTACAGTGATATGTGAACTACCATACATCCATATGAAAATAACAAGCAACAAAACAAGCAACTACATAAAAGTCAACATAAACACCCACCATAGTGGATTCCCCACATGCCTCACTGTGATGGAAGGAAAGAAAGTCCAATGTTCTTCCTCTTTATTTAGTTAGAATGGAGAAGACATTTTGATGTGTTAATCCAAGTGATAAGCAGCCTTAGATATTTATTTTTGATGCTTTAACACACGTCCATAGCCTTAGTAAATCACAACTCAGGGAAATTTCACGTGCTATTTGTGTACAACGACACGGTGACACAGCGATAGAATTGCTGCCTTACAGCGCTTGCAGTGCTGGAGACCTGGGTTCGATCCCAACTACGGGTGCTGTCTGTACGGAGATCGTACGTTCTCCCTGTGACTGTGTTGGTTTTCTCTGAGATCTTCGGTTTCCCCCCACACTCCAAAAACGTACAGATATGTTGGTTAATTGGCTTGGCGTGTGTGTAAATTGTTCTTAGTGTGTGTAGGATAGTGTAAATTTGCGGGGATCGCTGGCCGGCACAGACCGTGGGCTGAAGGGGCTGTTTCTGCGCTGTATCTCTAAACTAAACTAAACTCAATAAGACTTACATTGATAAGACTAGCAATTGTGAAATATTGGGGCAGGAATAATTAGGATAAGAAGTATTTTACAAACAGCAGGAGCTTACAATCTTGATGAATGTGCTCTGTGGTTTTTAGATAGAAAACAGTACATCATAAATGCATAATTACATTAAGGTCAAATGATAATTTACTATCTCATTCAATCAGTCTTCATCAGTATGTAAAAATTCCAAACTATCGGTTAGATGTCATAGCTCTCAACTCCCCCGCCAATTAATATTTGATGGGAGAGGTTACCACCAAAGGTATAACTTACTGTTGATAAAATACAAGTTCTCTTTGAATCTTTTAAAGATATGGTTTACAGATCTATTTATAGCCTGAATTAGAGTATGGAAACAGATTCCTTGCCACCGTGCCACTGTGCTGCTAAAAATGAAATGGCTCATGCTCTTGTAAAGCAGATTCCTTATAATAGACCTATTGTCATTCACGACCTGGTCTGCCTATCTGAAGAAAACATGGGCAGCTCGGTGGCGCAGTGGTAGATTTGCTGCCTTACAACATCAAAGACCTGGTTTGATTCTGACTGCGGGTGCTGTCTGTACGGAATTTGTGCGTTTTCCCCGTGACCGCGTGGGTTTTCTCCGGGTGCTCCGGTTTCCTCCCACACTCCATGGACGTACAAGTTTGTAGGTTTATTGGCTTCTGTAAATTGTGAATTGTCTCTAATGTGTAGGATAGTGCAGGGTGATCGCTGGTAGGTCAAAGGGCCTGTTTCTGCGCCGTTTCCTTAATGTAGTCTAAGCAGTATTCTCCTTTCCTGACAACTAAGTGTCTTTAGCTGGTCAGGCATCATCTCTAGAGGAATAGAGTCTGAAGAATGGTTCCAACCCAAAAGGTCACCCGTCCTTTTTCTCTAGAGGTGCTGTCGGACCCGTTGAGTTACTCCAGCATTTTGTGCCGATCTTCGGTGTAAACAAGCATCTGCATTTCCTTGCTACATGACAAAGTGTCGTTGGTGGTTTCATGTCAAAAAGATGCATTTGCACCGTCATTATGGAATATCTCGGGGACATGACTGCGGTGCGATCTCATGGTGTTTCTGCATCGCAATTGATATTGTGACTAACGGAGCGGTGGTGAACACCAGTGACCATTCCCCTCGTGGCCTTTCCCACGAATGCCAGAGTCCGTGACCAGTGACTGATTGTGAACGGAACGCTGAATCTGCCTTCATTTAGTGTGATTAGATTTAATGAGGCAACATAGTCATTATTACAGTCTTTTATTTTTGCGTTGATTCATATAAAAAGTCATGATTTTGCAAACATCGGATCAGTGACTGTGTAGTCTGCCTCAGTTCTCGTCTTCACGTTGCTGCAACTTATCAAGCGCAGTAAGTAGTGAAAAGGTTATGTGTAGCTCACAAATAACTGCCCTAAAACATTTCAGACACTCCCCGAGTAACACAATTTGCACTTCATCAATCCTTTGGCTTCACAATTCATAACTCTCTAATCCTTTGGTCTCATACCTAGCGTGTGTTCATCTCTGGTCTTTGTTCCAACCATCTGCCAATCACCCCCCCTCCCCTGTGTTCACCTATGTTCTGCCATGCTTTGGCTTGCTGCTCATCTCTTCTAGCTTTCTTTCCCCTCTATCCTGCAATCGTTCTGAAGAAGGGTCCTGACTCAAAATGTCACCTATCCATGTTCTCCAGGGATGCTACCTGACCCGCTGAGTTACTCCAACATTTTGTGTTTATCATTAATAGGTTCTTGATTAGTAAGGGCGTCAAAGGTTACGGGGAGAAGGCAGGAGAATGGGGTTGAGAGTGAAAAATAGATCGGCCGTGATCGAATGGTGGAGAAGACTCGATGGGCCAAATGGCCTAATTCTGCTCCTATCTCATGAATTTATGAACAAATGATTGGGTCACTGGGATTAACCAGTTGATCGTTATCAAGCAACTTGTCGTGCCACTAAAATAATATGCATTGGGGAAGACGATTCTGGATTAGAGGAAGTGTAGAGTATGTTTAGAGTTTAAAGATACAGCATGGAAACAGGCCTTGTCCATGCCGACCACTCATTCACACTGGTTCTATGTTTTCTCACTTTCCCATCCACTTCCTACACACAGATCACCTACCCGAGTGTAGTTTATAGGAGGTAATTAATCTAATGACCAGCACATCTTTGGGATGTGGGAGGAATCTAGAAGCTAACGTGGTCAGAGGGGGCATATGCAAACTCCACACAGACAGCAGCATGGTCATGTTTATTACATGCATAGAATAAATGTAAGGCACAGAAGTATGCCATCTGGCCTCTTTAGCTGGATCCATCCTTCAGCATCATAGTGCTTCAAATACATATATTTAGATTCTGCTTCCATGATTTTATAATTAAAAAATGCTTTTAATCAACTGATAGAGCACTTTTGGCCCATGCTGAACATGATGCCAAGCTAAACTAATCTCCTCTGCCTGCACATGATCCATATCCCTCCATTCCCTGCATATCCACATACCTTTCCAGAAGCCTATTAGATGTGACTATTGTATCTGCCTCCATCACCTCCCCCAGCATTGTGGGCTGAGGGGCCTGTTTCTGGCAGCCCGTTCCAGGCACCCACCATTTTCTGTGTAAAAACAACTTTCCCTGCATAGCTCCTTTAAAATTTGCCCCTCTCGCCTTAAAGCTGCCTTTGACATTTGCACCCTGGGAGAAATGTTCTGACTGTCTACCCTATCTATGCCTCCCAATGGCAATTTTACAGAGGACAATTAACCTACAAACCCGCAGGTCGTTTAGATGTGGGAGGAAATGGAGCACCTGGAAGAAACCCAAGCGGTCATGGGGAGAATGTGCAAACTTCACACAGACAGCACCTGAGGTCAGGATTGAAGCCGATTGTCTGGTACTGTGAGAAAGCAGCTCTACCAGCTGCGCCAATGTGCCCTCTATGAATTCAAAAATTATCTGTGCAGGAAAACTAGACTAATTGCCTGTTGGAACCACTAGGAAGAGTAGAATCTGTTGAACACCAAATTTGCATTTCACCTGCTTATGTTCCACCATTTGAATTGTTGGTGTAATATTACACAAGGATGAAGCCTTCCCATGGTGCTGCGTGCCGGACGCCATCCCGAGGTGCCGTGGCCGTGGCCGTGATGCCTGCCCGAAGACTCGTCAGTCAGTGGGATCGGGAACCAGGGCTCGGCAGACAGCGTAACCGGAAGAGAGCTGAAGAAGTCGGCCACGAGGAGCAAGAACCGGGAGGAGGGTGAACAGGGGTAATGCCTCCAGCGCCTTCAGTTAGGCTGCAGGGTGCGCCTCCAGGCCACAAAGCCGCCTGGGCGAGGAGTGGAGAGGGACGTCGGTTCTTGGGAACGGCTCCAATACATCGAGGGCGTGGGCCGACCGGGGTTTGGAATTTGAATAATGGCGGCGCCTGCATGTGTAAATATGCAAAATGAATTCACTGTGCAGTGGCATATGTGACAAATAAAGCACTCTTGTTGAGCCATAAAATGGTGTGCAGCCTGACTATTCAGTGGGTGATGATGCAAGAGGAGTTGGACAAGAACCCTTTCAATCCAAATCCATGTAAAATGCATTTGTATTAATTTCTGACTGGCACTTGGTATTATTTTTTCAGCATTGACTGGGGGATTTGTGGATCATGAATACAAGTCCAATTAATAGCTGCAATTGCTGAATTGGGTGGCCCCCACATGTTCTGAAAGCAATGTGTATACGCTGTGTTAACTGGCCTGAGAAAGCCCTTCTCATCCTTTAACCAGACTTGGCTCGGTGGCACAGCACTTCGCTCTGCTGCCTCACCATTCCAAAGACCAGGGTTTGATCCTGATATTGGATGCTGTCTTTGTGGAGTTTGCATGTTCACCCTGTGCGTTTTCTCCGGGTGCTTTGCTCTCCTGCCTCATCCCAAAGATGTGCCGTGAGCTATTTGGCAACTGCAGTGGAGATCAGTGGCAGTAGAACCAAAGAGGGGGCTGATGGGCAAATGAGAGGGAATAGGTTTCCAGGACCGAGGGAAATAGCAGAGAAGAAATTGGACTGAGGGGATTGCTCTTCTTAGTAGCTGGATCTGATGGGCTAATTGGCCTCATGTGTTGTAATAAGTAATGCAGCAAAAAGACAAGGAACAAGGATTTTCACTGAACATTTTGGAAAATGCAAACATGGGCACTGAATGAATGAATGAATGAATGAATGAATGAATGAATGAATGAATGAATGAATGAAGATACTCTACAATCACATGTGACCTGTCACAGTGAAATTCTTTGTTTTGCATTCCATACAAAAGTATGCAAAGAGTATGCAAAGTATAGGGCAACGTCAAAGTTATAAAGTGTCCAATGTGGTCCCAGCGATCCAACCTTTGCTCTTGAAGGCCCCCTCACGTCGGGTCCCTCTTCGTTCTTGGTGGTCCTCCATGCCAGATCCCTCTTTGTTCTCAATGGCCCCCTTGTGCCGGATCCTTCTTCGTTCTCGACAGCCCCCCACGCTGGGTCCCTCCATTCTCGGCAGCACCCCACGCTGGGTCCCTCCGTTCTCGGCAGCCCCCCAGGCCGGGTCCCTCTCTGTTCTCTTGGCGGCGTATCCCCGACCGACCTCCGGCATCCATCACGGGTCATTCCGACCTCCGACACCCAGATGCTCCCAGAGCATCTCAAATTCCTAAACACAGAATTAGGGTAACACAGATTTGAAGCCATAAGGAATAACAGAGATACTGTTTGGGCACTCGAACGAAAGGTGCAGTTAGGTTGCATGGATTGTGTTAGAGACGAATAGAACATCTCCCCACGATTTTCTTTTAAAATAAATATTTTGCAAGTTTCAACTATTCAGAAACTCTAAATTACCTAACATTGGTATATTCTGTGAGTAACTTGGGGCCCTTGTGGAGTTCAAATTATTCTTTTTTTCCACCTAATGGTTGATGGAATTAGGTCACTGAAAAATGAGGTTGGAGACATTTCTTCTGTCTCATTTATCAAGGTTTCACTATTCCTTAAAATGATTTGTGTCAGGCAGAATAACTTCTCCAAAGTCAGAGGGAGTGCATTTGAAATACAGCTGGAGTAAAGTGGGTTGCTTTGTTTCATTAAGCAATGGGGATTAATTAACTTATTCTTCTGAAAATGACTTTTAAAGAGATGGTGGGAATACACGAACTGTGTGACCCAGTGCAACAAGGCAGATACGTTTGTAGAGCAGCTTAAAATAGTTTCACGAAGGGAAGGAATGTGACAAAGTTTGCAATTATTTGTTAAAACATTTCTACAATGAGGTGATATGAAAGTGAAGGGGAAAAAAGATAAAGATTTGAATTCATCCAATGGAATATTAGGAAATGGCACCCTAATAAGCCTGCTATTTTCAAATATTTCCTTGCAACATGGAAATGTTGCACCTCCAGTTTAAATTCCATTTGGAATATTTTGGAGGACCAAGAACCAAGGAGGCCATTCAGCCCATTATGCCCCTGCTTGCTCCCTGTCTGTAAGTTCTGGGGAATGGAAAGGAATCAAAAAACCAGGCGACTTCCCGCCCACCCAACCAACCAACCAACCAAACATGCCCTCCAAGACAGCAGGGTCTGGCTCGTTCCACCGGCTGCCGCAAGGAATGAAACCGCACTGTCAATGGGGCACCTGCCATTAGTGTCAAAGAATGGCTCAGTTTCTGACTGTTTTTTTTGTGGATTGGACGAATTCCCGCGGGTTTAAGCAATTTAAGTGGATTGTAACCCGCTGCGTGACTTGGTAGCACTGATTTAATGTAACAATGTGTTTCCTGCCCAGGCTCTGCAGAGATCCCCACTTGTGCTTTAGAAACTACCTTCTGACCTTTACACAAGGAGTCACAATGCTCCACCGTCTGACTTAAAGCGATTTGGGAATGACGACCAGTCGCCAACTCGAAACATTAACTCTGTTTCTCTTTCTGACCCACTGAGCTTTTCCCTGTGGCATTTCTGTTAAATTTTACACCGTTAGCCCACACCTGTACATTTAAACCTGGGATTTTAAGGCCTCGCTGATTATTACTACATTTTGTTGTGATTTCTGGGAGCCCCTAATGGAGGTTGCGAGGCGACCCGCCTCCTGGCCCGGGTGGCCGCCATTGGTGGAGCGGGAGCACGTGGCCTCTGGCTGGGTGAGGTCACCTTGTCCCCTATTTGGGAGTGAGATAGTTGGCAACCCTATATCCTGCACACGCGGGACAATTTTTACAATTTTACTGAAGCCGATTAAGCTACAAACTTGTACGATTTTGGAGCATGGGAGAAAACCTACGTGGTCACCTGGAGAAAACCTATGTGGTCACAGGGAGGACATACAAACTCCATACAGGCAGCACCCGTAGATAGGATCGAACCGGTCTCTGGGTAAGGCAGCAACTCTATCTCTGTGCCACTCTGCTGCTGTTTCCCGTGACAACTGTTTGGCAGGTCATAAACACAACCTGAGATGTTAAGATCATAAGAAGTAGGTGCAGAAACAGGCCTCACTGCCTCTCAAGTCTCCTCTACGAGTGGATAAAATCAAGACTAATTCTCGGCCCCTACCCAGTTCCCATATCCCTCAATTTCCATTGTGGCCAAGTATCCATTGATTCCAACTTGAATTTATTCCATGTCTGAGCACCACAGACTTGCATCATTGAAACTTCCAACATTTTATAAGTCTCAGTTCTCTTTTGCAGTGGATGGACCGAGTTCTAGATTCACCAGCCTTAGCAAAGATAAAACCCGTCTGTCAGCCCCTCTCAATGTCTTGAGAATCCCAGTGTGATCACCTCTCCTGTTCTGTTTACATAAAATGTCAACTTTTATTCATTCGGAATCTGCCCATTTCCCGGTTCATTTCAGAGTGTGAAACGCATTGTGTTCTTATGTGGTACCACTCTGGGGGCTTGTGTGAAGTAATATAGTTCTGAATAGTTAATGTTTAACAAGGCTGTCAGTTAGATCAAAGTCAAACCTAAGCAGTTGGAAATAATAAAACAAATTGCAAGAGGAAGTCAACAGGCCAGACAGCATCCGCGGAGGGAAATGGACATGAGGTTGTGGGTCAGGACCCTTCTTCAGATTGATGGAGCACAATGGAACAATGGCGATTTACTGTCACATGTGTACTGCACAGTGAAATTCTTTCTGCATAGATCACACGTGCACGAGTCACCATATTTTGGTGGAATATGCAAAAAGTCCAAAGTCCGGACCATGCGCTCAATGTACTGGAAGAACTCCAGATCTAGGTAAGCCCCAGACTGCTGCAGGGCCTCCTCCCGCGAACCGATGTCCCTCTCCTGACCTGACCTGACCACCCTTGTGTCCCGGGGGCACCTCCTGCAGCTGACCATGAAGGCGCTGGAGGCAATGCCCCGCTCCCTTTCCTACTGGTCCACTCCTTGTGATCAGCGGCTTCCTCCTCCTTGGCCCTCCGGACTTCGGGGCCGAGCTCAGCTTCCCCATGAAGGCCGCGCCATGCCGGGTCTTTCTTCGTGGTGGCGTCAGACCCGCCACTGTGCATGGCCACGGGGGGCTCGGCAGCTCCCCCTGCAGGCCGTGGCCCACCCGGTCCTCCTGCATCTGGCCACCAAGTCCCCTGGTTGGAGCCTTCTGCTGCTGTGCGGCATATCCCTGGAGCCTTCTGCCCTGGAGGAGATGGAGGGGGTGAACGCTGGGAAGGGGAGGTGAGGGGAAGGGTTGGGACAAGAACTAGCTGGCAATGGGCGCATTCAGGTGATGATGCATGATCGGCAGATGGGTGGAGGTAGTAACCAAGGTTGGAGGTGGTGAAGCCAAAAGAGTGCAGACGTTGAATCTGATAGAAGATGGGGAGCAAAATAAAGGGAGGGATAGTGGGTGAAAGGCAATGGGAGAAGTGGGAAGAGGGAAATAAGGAAATGTGCGGCTCAGAGAAGGAAGGGGTGTGAAATAAGCGTAAGGAGGAGGGGAGTCGATGGAGGTGGGAAGTCTTGCATCCTTGTTTCCTGCTCGTTAACTGCATTCCTTCCCCCCCCCCACCTCCCCCATCCAAGTTATCCTATTTGTTCCGCTGTTCACATCCTTGTATCTCTCTTGTTAGCTCCTCTTCCCCTGTCATCAATGGGCCCTTATAGACTCCACCCTTCCTGAGGTCATCTGTTGCCGGCCCTGATCTGCACTAAACGTTATTCACCTTTATCATGTATCTGTACACTGTGGATGGCTCGATTGTAATCATGTATTGACTTTCCGCTGACGGGTTAGCTGTACGGTGGCGCAGCGGTAGATTTGCTGTCTTACAGCGCCAGACACTCGGGTACGATCCTGACTCTGGTTGCTGTCTGTGCGGAGTTTATACGTTCTCCCCGTGACCTGCGTGGGTTTTCTCCAGGAGCTCCAGTTTCCTCCCACACTCCAAAGATATACAGGTTTGTAGGATAATTGGCTTGATAAAATTGTAAATAGTCCCTAGTGTGTGTAGGATAGTGTTAGTGAGCAGGGATCGCTGGTCGGCGCGGATTCGGTGGGCCAAAGGGCCTGCTTCCACGCTGTAACTTTAAACTAAACTAACAGCTTTTCACTGTACCTCGGTCAATCACTGCAAAAGCTTCTTTTCAAATCTTTTTATTAAATTTCAAAAAATAATAAGCATAACAGTGATATTGATACATAGGGATCAGGATTACATTAACAACAAATGTAGCCTTAATATAAATCCAGTTTCAAAATACATATAGGGTATAGACCTCCCAGTCTCTATGTAATTTTAGATAAAAGGTTAAAAGAGAACTTATATATATATTTAAAAAAAACAAAAGCTTCTATTCAATCTGCTCCTCTGCTTTCTCTTCAAACTTGACCATGGATATGCTTCCCTCTGTCCTATGGCATGCAATATATGTCGGTATCTCTGCTCTCTGTCACCACCACATTCCCTGAGTTGTCATTCTGACTAACTCTGGCCTGGCTGTTTCTTGAATGACCAGATACATTTGGAAACTTGCAGCTTTAAATGCCAGCTGCATCATCGCTTTTGGGAAATTTTCAATGAATAAGATCAGAGAAAGTTCATTTTCTAAGAGCAGAATTAGGCCATTAGGCTGTTCAAGTCCACTCTGCCATTCAATCGTGGCTGATCTATCTTTCCCTCTTAATCCCATTCTCCTGCCTTCGCCCCTGTACTAATCAAAATCTGACACTGACACCTGTACTAATCAAAATCTGTCAATCTCTGCCTTAAAGATATCCATTGACGGCCTCCACAGCTTTCTGTGGCAATGAATTCCACAGATTCACCGCCCTGTGACTAAAGAAATTCCTCCTCATCTCCTTTCCAAAGTTTTGTCCTTTTATTCTGAAGCTATGGCCTCCGGTCTTAAACTCTCCCACTAGTGGAAACATCCTCTCCACTTTCACTATTCGGTAAGTTTCAATGAGGTCCCCCACTCATCCTTTCGAAACCCCAGCGAGTACAGGGCCAGTGCAGTCATACGTTAACCCAACCATTCCTGGGATCATTCTCGTAAACCTCCTCTGGACCCTCTCCAAAGCCAACACATCGTTCCTCAGATATGCGGCCCAAAACCGCAGCCTAACCAGTGCCTTATAGAGCCTCAGCATTACATCCCTGTTTTTATATTCTAGTCCTTTCAAAATTAATGCTAGAAAGAAAGCCTCTGGATTTGACAATGATTCTTTTGTACAGATGGATATCAAACCACATCATGAGCCTACACAATAAACTTGGTATAACATTTTTTTCTGGTTTAGTGTGCTGGAAATCAAATTCTCTCCCAGCTTTCAAGTTGAACTGTCAATCCTCGCATTTATGCTTCATGCCAGTGGAATTACATTGGTAAGGAAGTGGTGACATAATGATATTATAATCTGGCTCAGCTTCAATGTTTGAAGCATCTTACCTTTTTGCTTTTTCCACTGCCATATGGAAGAATCGATGTGACGCTGTGAACTGGTTCCTTTAACAGTCCCTGACTGCTGTTCCATGTTTATGTGTGAAAACAAAAATGGGATCTGGCTGCCAACTTTTTAATTAATGGATCGTGTGTGCCAAATGCCAAGTGTCTCCCTTATATTAAGAGACAGACAGATTTGAGACGTGTTGACAGCCAGAAAAAGAAACAGCGGATAAGATTAGACAAAACCTGGGAGTAGATGATCAACTTGCTTCCCTGGCTCAAAGATGGCCGAATGGCTTGGCTGCCATGATGGAAGTTTCCCAATGTTTATTTCAAGAGAAATCAGCAACAAAGAAACTGCCGGGGCTTGATCTTGACTACGGCTGCTGTCTGTACGGAGTTTGTAGGCTCGGTCCGCATTAACCAAACTGATCTCCCGGTGGCCGAGCACTTCAACTCCCCCTCCCATTCCCAGTCTGACCTTTCTGTCGTGGGCCTCCTCCAGTGCCATAGTGAGGCCCACCGGAAATTGGAGGAACAGCACCTCATATTTCGCCTGGGCAGTTTGCAGCCCAGTGGTATGAACATTGACTTCTCCAACTTTAGATGGTTCTTCTGTCCCTCTCTTCCCCTCCTCCTTCCCAGATCTCCCTCTATCTTCCTGTCTCCACCTATATCCTTCCTTTGTCCCGCCCCCCTGACATCAGTCTGAAGAAGGGTCTCGACCCGATACGTCACCCATTCCTTCTCTCCCGAGATGCTGCCTGACCTGCTGAGTTACTCCAGTATTTTGTGAATAAATACCTTCGATTTGTACCAGCATCTGCAGTTATCTTCTTATACTGTTTGTAGGTTCTTCCTGTGACCGCGTGGGTTTTCTCCAAGTGCTCAGGTTTCTTCCCACACTTCAAAAATGTGCAAGTTTATAGGAAGATTGGCTTCTGTAGGATTGTCTCCAGTGTGTAGGATAGTGTTAGTGCACAGGGTAATCATTGGTCGAAGCAAACTCGGTGGGCCTGTTTCCGCACTGTATCTCTAAAGTCTAAAGTCTAAAAGTGAAAAAGAATAAACAAAGCTCGAGTGGTTTATGTATCTCCTTTAATTTTCTGTTCCTCTTTCAGTTCATGAGGGGGTTCTGGTGGAACACATGGACAATGCCTCGTGGCCAGATGCTTTTGTGTGTCAGTTCCTTCCCTATTGGACCCCAGGCCCTGCAGATGGTGTACAATCCTACCCTGAATGTGACCATTGGGATTATGCGTCAAGCTGAACAAATCTCTTTATGTAGTGCTCTTGCAGTTATTCATGAAGAAGGGGAGATAGCGACCATGCCACTCGTTCACCTGCTCACCCGCCCATGCTCTCTCTCAATATCCTTGCTTCATTTACACCTCTCTTCCTCACCCTTCTCCAAATCTTTCCCACCTGATATTAAATCGTGATAAAGCTGAAACCGTCTAGAGGGCGGCACAGTAGCACAGCTGGGAGAGCTGCTGCCTCACAGCGCCAGAGACCCAAGTTCGATCCTGATCTCGGGCGCTGTTTGTGTGGAGTTTGCACGTTCTTCCTGTGGCCACATAGGTTTCCTCTGGGTTCCCCTCACATCTCAAAAACCTACGGGTGTAGGTTGACTGGCCTCTGGCTCTGTACGGCCTCTAGACAAGATCTGGGTGTCCTAGTGCATCAGTCACTGAAAGGAAGCATGCAGGTACAGCAGGCAGTGAAGAAAGCCAATGGAATGTTGGCCTTCATAACAAGAGGAGTTGAGTATAGGAGCAGAGGTCCTTCTGCAGTTGTACAGGGCCCTAGTGAAACTGCACCTGGAGTACTGTGTGCAGTTTTGGTCTCCAAATTTGAGGAAGGATATTCTTGCTATTGAGGGCGTGCAGCGTAGCTTTACTAGGTTAATTCCCGGAATGGCGGGACTGTCATATGTTGAAAGACTAGAGTGACTAGGCTTGTATACACTGGAATTTAGAAGGATGGGAGGGGATCTTATCGAAACGTATAAGATTATTAAGGGGTTGGACATGTTAGAGGCAGGAAACATGTTCCCAATGTTGGGGGAGTCTAGAACAAGGGGCCACAGTTTAAGAATAAGGGGTAGGCCATTTAGAACAGAGATGAGGAAAAACTTTTTCAGTCAGAGAGTTGTGAATCTGTGGAATTTTCTGCCTCAGAAGGCAGTGGAGGCCAATTCACTGACTGCATTCAAGAGAGAGCTAGATAGAGCTCTTAAGGATAGCGGAGTCAGGGGGTATGGGGAGAAGGCAGGAACGGGGTACTGATTGAGAATGATCAGCCATGATCACATTGAATGGCGGTGCTGGCTCGAAGGGCCGAATGGCCTACTCCTGCACTATTGTCTATTGTCTATTGTGAATTGCCCATAATGCGTATGGAGTGGATGCGAAAGAGGGATAACATAGTACTAATGTAAACGTGCGATTAATGGTCATTGTGGACTCAGTGGGCTAAAGGGCCGGTTTCCATGCTGTATTTTTCAATCAATCAATCAGAATTCTGGAACAGAATAGAGGTGGCACAGTGGCATAGTGGTAGAGTTGGTGCCTTACAGCGCCAGAGACCTGGGTTTGACCCTGACGATGGGCGCTGTCATGTAGGGAGTTTGTACGTTCTTACTGTGACCGCGTAGGTTTTCTCCGGGTGCTCAGGTTTTTTCTGCCACAGAAGGCAGTGGAGGCCAATTCACTGAATGGGTTCAAGAGAGAGTTAGATTTAGTTCTTAGGGCTAAGGGAATCAAGAGATATGGGGAAAAAGCAGGAACGGGGTATGATTTTGGATAATCATATTGAATGGTGGTGCTGGCTCGAAGGGCCGAATGGCCTGCTCCTGCACCTATTTTCTATGTTTCCATGTCTATGTTTCCTCACACATCTCAAAGACGTACTGGTTTGTACATTAATTGGCTTCCGTAAAATTGTAAATTGTCTCTAGTGTGTCAGATAGTGCTAGTGTATATAGTGGTTGTATTTAGATAGTAAATTTTCTCTCATGTGTAGGAAAGTGCTAGTGTACGCGGTGATCATCGGCTGGCACGCTCAGTGGGCCGAAGGGACTGTTTCCGCGCTGTATCTCGAAAGTCAAAATTATGGTCTAAAGTCTTTGACTGTGCCTATCCCTTTTAATTTAGATTTGAAAGCGGAATTTGAGTCTTTATTGAGCTGGCGCTCTGCCTAAAGAGCTTTGCAGATCATTCCCCTGAGCAGCTGCACGGTTCTGGAGCAGCTCACGTGCTCTTGCCCCGGGGCAGTTAGCGATGGCAGCGAGACAAATACTTCCCAGCAACAGCAAAGCAAACTTTAGCTCCGTCCACCTGAAACGACTGGTGTGCAGTGATGGGGCACACATCGCTGCCCTTATCAATATCACTGAACGAGGAGGATGATGTTGATCGCTGCAGACAAACTAATTACAGTGACTGACAAATTAAGCTCACTATTAAGACAGCTCGGCAGATGGGTACAGTGAGGGACTGAAGTCTTGATGGCTTGTAACCTTAGTAGAAGTCCGTGGAAGAGCTTGGTTGCCAAAGGTAGAAAACAGGTGTTAAATATTTGTGGTGCTAATAAGATGTGGCTGCTTGAGAGTCCTGATTTAGCGTGCAATTTTCAAAGTAAATTGGTGATTATCAAGGTTGATCGTGCTCTCAGGTGCTCACTAGAACCCTGCAGGTCCAGCACCCAAGTGTTGATTAGTTTAGTTATTTTTAGTTTAACGATACAGCGTGGAAACAGGCCCTTCGGCCCACCGAGTCTGTGCCTACCAGCGGTCCCAGCACACCAGCACTATCCTGCACGTTGGGGACAATTTATAATTTACGATTCTTACCAAAGCCGATTGACCTACAAACCTGTGCATCTTTGGTGTGTGGGAGATTATAAAGGCACGAGGCAGGTGGGGTTGCCAGGTATTGGATCAAGGGGTGTACAGATCAGCTGGGAACTGGGTCAGGTGCAGGCAGGGTCACTAGGACCAGGGTTGCTGTGGGCACCAATTACAGTGTCTGGCAATAGGCAGGGTCGCTGGGTTCAGGGTCATATGTGGTTGCCTGGTGCAGGGTCGGGGAGCTGCCGGGTGCAAGGTCAGAGGCCAGGTGGGGTCACCGGGTACAGGGTCAGACATCAGGCGAGGGGAGGGACGTCGGGTTGCCGGTCGATCCACACATCCAAGGAAGGCGATGGCTGGAGGCCCAACAGCAGCCTTGGCGCTTGCCTGGAACGGACACCACTCATAACAACTCGAGCGTGGACTGGACTTGAAAACGATGCCAAAACATGGCACCTCTTACATGCAGGCTCAGTGGACTACTTCTGTGCACTTTGCTAATCGGGGATGTGCTTAGATATGGCAATACTCTACTGGGCTGTTTGTATGAAAATAATTTCACTGTGCCCTTGCACTTCGCACAAGTGACAATAAAAGCACCAGTGAACGATTGAGTGTGCCAGCTATCAGGCATTGTGCAGTTTGCACCTCCCCGGCATTGTCTTGTGGTGGCAAGGATGTCCTCACCTTGAATATTTATTAAGTTTCATAGACCACTGTCTGCCTCGTGAGGGTGATGTCCATGGGTGACTGCAAAAAGTGTTGAGACTGCAAAAAGTGGTGAACATTCCCAGTCCATCATGGGTTTTGAGCTTCCAACCATCGAAGGGATCTACAGGAGTCACTGCCAAAACAAAAGCAGCCAGCATCATCAGAGACCCACATCTCCAAGGCCACGCTCTCATTTCACTTCTGCCATCGGGAAGAAGATACAGGAGCCTGAAAACTGTAAACGACCAAATACAGGAACAGCCCCAACCTACGGCCATCAGGCTACTTGGGGGTGTAGGAAAATAACTGCAGATGCTGGTACAAATCGAAGGTATCACAAAATGCTGGAGTAACTCAGCAGGTCAGGCAGCATCTTGGAGAGAAGGAATGGGTGACGTTTCGGGTCGAGACCCTTCTTCAGACTTCAACTATGTATATATAGTTCTTGAGTGTCTGTGTGTGTGTGTGTAGGAAAATAACTGCAGATGCTGGAACAAATTGAAGGTATCACAAAATGCTGGAGTAACAGTGGGTCAGGCAGCATCTCAGGAGAGAAGGAATGGGTGACGTTTCAGGTCGAGACCAGTCTGAAGAAGGGTCTCGACCCGAAACGTCACCCATTCCTTCTCTCCAGAGATATATATCAGGCAGCATCTCTGGAGAGCATGTCCGAAGAAGCATGTCTGAGCATGTCGTAGCATGTCGACCCGAAGCGTCACCCATTCGATCTCTCCAGGGATGCTGCCTGTCCATATAAATATATACATATGGGTTTTTCCGTAAATAAGAGTACCAACCTGTGACATGGGCGGCCAAATATGAAGTTATTAAATTATAATGAAATACCACAACATTAAAAATGGGCCTATCTACGATCCTTTTCCACTAATTTGTGATCAAAATGGACCAAACTTTGACCAAAATTTAATACTTTCAAAATTTGAAAAAAAATAGAAAAAAAATTATCATTTATTTTTAATTTTTAATATACATAAATGAGAAAGAATATAGTAACTTTTCATTTAATTTGATGTTAATTCACTCGAAATTTGCCTGGAACCAAAAGCATCTGTCTACTTTCGATCACAAATATGTTCCTGGAACTGGAGAGCTTGAATTATGAGGAGAGACTGGATGGGCTGGGACATTTTCCAGAAAGTGTTGGAGGCTGAGAGGTGACCTTAGAGAGATTTCCAAAATCATGAGGAGCATAGATAAGTTGATAGGGGTGTCTAAAACTAGAGGAGGTAGGTTCAAGGTGAGAAGAGAAAGATTTGATGGGGATCCCAGAGACAACGTCTTCACACAGACGATGGTGGCCATGTGAAACGCATTGCCACAGAAAGGTGGGCCCAATTACAATAAGTAAAAGACGTTTGGACAGGTGTATGGATGGGCATGGTTTAGTTTTGTGCCAAACACAGACTAATGGGACTAGCTCAAGTAAGCAAGTTGGTCAAAATAAACAAGTTGCATTTTGTGTTGTATAACTCAGTGTCTCCTGACTCTCAGTCTGAGAAAGGGTCTTGACCTGAAACGTCACCCATTCCTTTTCTCTAGAGATGCTGCCTGACCCGCTGAGTTACTCCAGCATTTTGTGTCTATCATCGGTGTAAACCAGTGTCTGCAGTTCCTTCCTAAACATTTTGTCTGCTCCACAGCAAAATCTCCTCATGGTATGTCTGCTTTGAAGATGTTCTCCTCCTCTCTCTGACGGGAGTCCTGCAACACCCTCTCTCACTGCTCCCCCTCTGTGTCATCTCTGATTTGTTCTGTGCCTTTTCATACCTCTCGTCTCCCTCTCCCCTGACTCTCAGTTGGAAGAAGGGTCTCGTCCGGGAACGTCACCTATTCCTTCTCTCCAGAGATGCTGCCTGACCTGCTGTTACTCCAGCATGTTGTGTCTCTCTGTAACTCTGTGATTCTCCATGCCTAAATTTCCAAGCATTGTCCCTTGTGAAAGAAACTCTCAGCTGAGAAACACATTAACCCATCCTTTGCCTTTCAATTTACAGTTGAGAAATGTCTAAGAAGCGCCATCGGAATGACACATCTCGATCACCAGTACCACTCAAGATCTTTTTTGGTGTCGAATTTTTAATTCAGACTCTTTGTTAATTTTTTTCCAATGTGCCTGCATCAAGTAATTGTTGAAACCTAGCAACAGGAACTAAATTATCAGGAGGCAGTAATAAATTCAAATAGCTGCAACAGATTCTATTGTACATTGATAGAAACCAAGTTTCATCGTTCTTTTGTAAAATATGTTCAGTGCCTTTGATGAAAAATACACCAACATTTATCAAACAGTTTTCATCTAAAAACTGAAGAAGGGTCCTGACCTGGAACCATGTTCTCCAGATATGCTTTAGACTTTAGTCTTTAATTTAGACTTTGGAGATACAGCATGGAAACGTTCACCCCGTACACCGGCACTATCCTACACACTAGGGAAAATTTACACTATGCAGAAGCCATTTAACCTACAAACCTGCACATCTTTGGAGTGTGTGAGGAAACCGGAGCACCTGGAGAAAGCCCAAGGGGTCACGGGGAGAACGTACAAACTCAGTACAGACAGCACTCGGGGTCATGATCGGACCAGGGTTTACGGTGCTGGACTCTACCGCTGCTCCACTGTACTGCCACTATGTTGTCTGACCCGTTGAGTTACTCTGGAATTATGTGTCTTTTTCTCATCTATAATTCCGATTTATTGTTTCTTTATTTCTTGTTTACATTGAGGCTGAATATGGGGTTTTGAATCTACCTGAAAATTCTGACATTTAATCCAAATCCCTTTAAACAAATTTATTTTGGCTGCAAGATAGCTCTCACGAAATTATAGTATATAATAATGCAGAAAAATAATTTGCTGATATTTTTCATTTTAGATGTCAAAGCAATAAAATGAAAATGTAACCTTTAATTAAGTACATAATTTCACAGATTTGAGGCAGTAAAATTGTAATTTATTAGCTTCCTTTGGTAAATTATGAGTATGTAAAAAAACACGAGGCATCTTCCAGTGACACTACTAATCTATGGTAATTAACAGTCATTAAATGGATGTGTTAGGAAGATTAATAGAAGTGTGAACTAGATAATTACACCCATTGTTCCGTCTTGTGTTTCATTAAGGAGCGTGGCAAAGGATTTAAATTACTCTGCTTTTAATATCAGAAGTATATTAACAGAATCAAATGAATTATTAATGCCACAAGGACAAGGTTTGTCAAAATTTTTATTTAATGATATTTGATTAGAATGGAATGCATATCTTTGCCAGCATGACGCAAAGTTATATAAATTATATGCATAGATTCGGTAAACAGAATGGTTTGTTTGTGACTTTACTGCGTGGCCTTCTGCTAATTCTGACCTCGTTAAAGACATGGGTCTGTTTTATTCGTTTGCGGTAAAATGTTTCTGCTCGTGCTTAAATGAACTGCATCTTCCGAATCCCAGTGACTGCTACCACTAACATCCATATTCACTCTGCACTGTGGATGTGGGGCCATTGAGCTCCCCAACCCTTGCATTGGTGAGTGACTTCCACTCGAGTCATAGAGTCACAGAGCCATACTGCATGGAAACAGGCCCTTCAGCCCAACTTGCCCATGCCGACCAACATGCCCCATCTACACTAGTACCGCCTATCCGCATTTGTCCCATATTCCTCTAAACCTAAGTGGACACAAAAAGCTGGAGTAACTCAGTGGGACAGGCAGCATCTCTGGAGAGAAGGAATGGGTTGAGATCCTTCTTCAGACTAAACCTCTTCCCTCTGAACCTATCTATCCACCTGTTCAAATGCTTTAAAATTTAGAGATACAGCACGGAAACAGGCCCTTCGGCCCACCGAGTCAGCACCGACCAGCGATCCTCGCACACTAACACTATCCTACACACACCAGGGACAATTTACATTTATACCAAGCCAATTAGCTTACAAAGCTGTTCGTCTCTGGAGTGAGGGAGGACACCAAAGATGTCGGAGAAAATCCACGTTGGTCAAGGGGAGAATGTACAGATTCTGTATAGACAAGCAGTCAGGAGTCAGGATCAAACCGGGTCTCTGGTGCCCTAAGGCAGCAACTCCACCACTGCGTCACCATTCTGTTCATGTGTAATCAAATCTCTGGTCTTATTTTCCTCCTCTCCTGCACTACCCTCAACCCCCCACACCCACAGCTTGGCAGCCCTCTTGATCTAAAACCTCCTCCTCTCGTACAACATCCCGCCTACCCTGAGCATCATCCCGCCTACCCTGAGCATCATCCCGCCTTCCCTGAGCATCATCCAGCCCATTTGCCTTTTCTTCCTCCTTTTTCTCCAGATACAATGAAAGTAATGGGTAGAATTGTGGGTCTGTGATCTGGCCTGAACATTCTGCCGAGGAGCCTGATGACCAGACCAGCGGGCTCTCAATGGCATACAACTGACGAGCTCAGGCTCCAGCCAACCATTGGAAGGTCTGGCTTGAAACTAGCCTTACGTTACGAGCTGGAGATTCCTAGCATTCAATCACTCAGTTTGCCCGCACTTGTGTAGCAATGGGACTTCCTTGCTGCTTGCTGGCAGTGTCCTGATCAAGAATTGGCGATCAGAAGGCAAAGAGGAACAGACAGAAAATAACACTCTCCAGCTTAGTGGAGTTATTTTTTTAACCCTGTCACATTAGTGCTGGGTTACTGTTCTATCACATAAACAGGGTGGATTTCACAGAGCTGGGTTCTCCCGGCAATGTTGCAGAACGCCTTGTGAAGTGAAGAACGAAGCAAGGCAAGAGGCAGATAAATAGCACAAAGGTAGAGGGAGGAAGGTGACTGAATGAGATTGATGCAAATACAGTTGAGAAGCCACATGCCCAGTGCAAAGCCATTGTAGGGTCATGAAACCCTAGGGGAGCACAGTGGTGCAGCGGTCGAGTTGCTGCCTTACAACGCCAGAGACCAGGGTTCGATCCTGATTGTGTGTTGTCAGTATGGAGTTTGTACGTTCTCCCTGTGAAGCGTGGGTTGGTTTGTAGGTTAATTGGGTTTGGTTAAAAAATTGTCTCTAATGTGTCGGATAGTGTTAGTGTATGAGGTGATTGCTGGTTGGTGCTTACTTGATGGGCCAAAGGGCCTGTTTCAACGCTGTATCTTTAAAGTCTAAAGTTTAAAGTCTAAATAAAACATTTTTGGGTTTGCACCTCATTGATTAACTGCAAACCACATTCGCCACCCTGGTGTGTTAGAGCTGACAGTGGTAAGGAACATGGAAAACTAAACGAACCTAAACTAAACTCAACTAAAAGTTCCCATATTTAAAAATTAAGCTACATTTATCAACAGGTTTTTTCCCAACAATATACCCAACTCCTCCATTTTGATTTTGTGAACAATCAACTTCTAATTTGATAAACTAATAACTAAAAAGTATAAAAATCAATAATAAAAGTATAAATTTGAAAATCTAGTTTTTGACTTTTTAGAGATGCCGGTGCATTATACTGGCACCTACCATCACAAAATCCAACACTAAATATAGATAAATACAATGGTCGACATGGACATGGTGTGCTGAAGATCTGTTTCTTTGCTGTAAATCTCTCTATAGACACAAAATGCTGGAGTAACTCAGTGGGACAGGTAGCATATGTGGAGAGAAGGAATGGGTGACGTTTTAGATCGAGACCCTTCTTCAGACTTGACCTGAAACGTCACCTATTCCTTCCCTCCAGAGATGCTGCCTGCCCCGTTTGAGTTACTCCAGCATTTTGTGTCTATCTTTGGTGTAAATCAGCATCTGCAGTTCCTTCCTACACTATGACTAAGTTCCACCAGAAAACAGAATGAAACATTTCCTCTGGGATATTCAGAGCATTCTCAAGAACTCTCCTTAAAAACCTCTGGTTAGATGTTTCATCACCTGGTACAAAGCTTGGCTTTGCATTCATTTGTATCTGAGAATTGCATCAGATGTCTTGTGGTGTTGGTACTTCACATCAAGTACCCTTCATCAGACAGTCCCACTGTTATCTACACCCCTCCTCCTCTCTGCAGCCTAAAGCACAGACAATATTGGCATTTAAGAGGCTTTTAGATAGACACATGGATATGCAGGGAATGGAGGGGTATGGATCACCTGCAAGCATAGGAGACTAGTTCATCTTGGCATCATGTTCCACACAGACATTGTGGGCCAAAGGGCCTGTTCCTGTCATGTACTTTCCAATATGTTCTCTGAACATTGTATCACATTTTCATGAAGGGTCTTTGACCTGATATGCCAACTCTGTTTCTCTGCCAACTAATGCTGCTTGTCCTGCTCAGTGCTTTTTAGCAATTTTTGCTCATATTTTAGAGTTCTAGCGTTTGCAAGTTTTTGCTCCGATTACTGTTCTTGCAATTCCCGGAAGGCACATCTCTGTGCCTGACAGAATTTCAACTGGAGAGTGGACAACATCATCCATGGTTGAAAGATTGGATTAATTTGCACTGCTACCAGAGAGCTCCTCCATCTTGCTTGTGCAGCTATGTGCCAATAAGAACCAGTGGTCTCTGACTGCTGTGTGTTTAGAAAAATCCAGCAGCCGAGAAGCTGTGTAGAAAATGAACTGCTGGTTTATACCAAAGATAGACACAAAATGCTGGAGTAACTCAACGGGTCAGGTAGCATCTCTGGAGAAAATGGGTGACGTTTCTGGCTGGGACCCTTCTTCATACTGTTTAAAGAAGGTTTCCAACCTGAAAAGTCACCCATCCCTTTTCCCAGAGATGCTGCCTGATCTGCTGAGTTACTCCAGCACTTTGTGTCTAGAATCTGACTGGATGCCTCAGCCAGCACAGAAAAATCACCCTCCTTTGTTAAAGCCTATAAGACTTACAGATAAGAAAAAAACATGCATCATGACATTTTATTTGGTGATACTAGTTGCAGAAAACATATTGATGAGAAAATTACTCTTTTACAAATACTTCTTTGGAATATTTAATATCTATCCAAACTAGTGCAACATTGGGATCTGTTCTCAGTTAAATATCATACCTAAATATCTTTTAAAAGTTGTGCAAGTGTAAAGATTTTGAGTCATAAGGTCATGCAGCGTGGAAACAGGCCCTTTGGCCCAACTTGCCCACATCAACAAACATGTCTCTTCCACACTAGTACCAGCTGCCTGCATTTGGCCCATATCCCTCCAAACCTGTCCTATCCATGCACCTGTCTAATTGTTTCTTAAACATTGCAATAGTCCCTGCATCAACTACCTCCTCTGGCAGATCATTCCATACACCCATCACCCTTTGTGTGAAAAAGTTACCCCTCAGATTCCGATTAAATCATTCCCCCTTCACCTTAAACCTATGTCCTCTGATTCTCTATTCCCCTACTCTGGGCAAGAGACTCTACTGTCTACCCGATCTATTCCTCTCATGATTTTATACACCTCTATAAGATCAAAATGTACTTGAATATTCTTTTCTTGGTACATTTTGTAAGGCCCTGTGTCGGCCACATGAAAGAGCAAGGAATTCTCCAAGTATCTAGGCCACCATTCTTCGGTCAATCAATGCCACTTAATGGAAATTGTGGGCTCACTAAATATAATTTTCCCTCCACTCAAATCAGTGGGTGGGACAAAACAATAGGTAGTGCGACTTTATCTTTAAATATGTGGTAATTATTTTACATACTGTTCTGTGCCTCGTCTTGCTATTAGTAAATAGATATAAAATTATGAGAGGCATAGATAGGGTGGACAGTCAGAACCTTTCTCCCAGGGTGAAAATGTCAAAGACTAGGGAACATAGTTTTAATGTAGACACAAGAAACTGCAGATGTTGGTTTAGCAAAAAAGACCTAAAGTGCTGGAATAACTCAGCGGATCAGGCAGCATCTCTGGTGAATATGGATAGGTGACGTTTTGATTCGAGACCCTTCTTCAGACTGACTATAGTGGGGGTGGGGGGAGAGAGGGGCATAGTTTAAATGACATGTGTGTGGCAAATATTTTCACACTGAGAGAGGTGGGTGCCTGGACCTTGCAGCCTGGGATGGTGATAGAGCCTGATACAATACTGGCGTTTAAGAGGCTTTTGGATAGGCGTGTGGGTGTGCAGGGAATGGGATGATATATGGCTGCTGTGCAGGCAAAGGAGATCAATTTAACTTGGCATCATGTTTGGCATAGTCATTGTGGGTCGAAGGGCCTGTTGCATTGTTCTATGCTCCAAATGGTTCACCACATATATTCTTGGCTGCCTACTTTACCAAACCTGGGAGAATATCCTCCTGTAAATGCCATTTTTAATTGAATGTTCCCAACATTCTATCTGTCCCGTCAGACATTTAGCGTCACCTGAATAAGTATAGGTACGAGTAAAGGGCTAAGCGTTGCATTGAATTAAACATATAGTTTACAACCACAGGCCTTATTTCATTCCAAGAAATTGATGTTGGGCTGCTTGGTAAATTACTATTATGACACATATCGGAACATATCGAACTGGAAGGAAGGGGATCTGACTGCCGATTATGGAAAACCGATATCATAATCATAATCATAATCATACTTTATTAGCCAAGTATGTTTTGCAACATACAAGGAATTTCATTTGCCATACAGTCATACAAATAAAAAGCAACAGAACACACAAAATACACTTTAACATGATCATCCACCACAGTGACTCCTCCACATTCCTCACTGTGATGGAAGGTGCAAAAAAGTTCAAACTCTCCCTTCTTTGACCTCCAGCGGTCGGGGGCCTCTAACCTTCCGTTGACGGGACGATCTTAATCCCGTAGCCGGCGGCGGGCCTTCCTAATCGGGGCGATCAAGCTCCTGTACCGGGGGGGAATCTCAGCTCCCCCGTGCCGGGCGATCGGTCCACAGGTCTGGGCTTGTCGAACGTTGTGCGGCTTTTGGAGCTTCCCGACCTCGGTCTCAACCCGAGACTGCGAGCTCCTTGATGGTTAAAGTCAGCAGGCATCAAGCCCAGGCAAGGGATTGCATGTTCTACTGGTAAGTCCATGCCCCGCGGTGAGGCTCAAAGTCAGTCCCGAGCAAGGCCTCTAGCTCCATGGTGTTAGACTGCAGAGCGCCCGGAGATAAGATCCGGAAAACAATCTTATATCTCCAGCAAGGTAAGAGATTGGAAAAAAGTTTCCGGCCACACCCCCACCCACCTCCCACATAAAATAGACCAGAGAACATTAACACAGACTTTTAAAACTCGCCAAAAATAACAACAAAAGATGAAAAGGACAGACAGGCTGTAGACGAGGCTGCCGTTGAAGCGCCACCCGGTGGTATGACCTGATTGCTCAGGAGTCTTATTATAGCATGTGTACAAGTGCACCAAGTGGGCAGGAATTTTATTATTTGGAACAGTCAAACTAAGGAATGCTTTCATGTCCTGTCTTCCACCAGCATCATAACAAAATGAGAATCACAAATAAATCAAGTTTAATAACAAAAATATAAAATTGATTAAGGTTTTCAGCTAGTCATATTAAATTCTATAACAAAAATTGCCACTTTGGTTTTAGTGTTAGTTTAGTTTTAGAGATACAGAATTAAATCAGGTCCTTTGGCTCACAGAGTCTGTGTTGACCAGTGATCGCCCATGTGCTACTTCTACCCGACACTCTAGGGCCAATTAACCTACAAACCTGCACGTCTTTGGAGTGTGGGAGGAAACTGAAGCACGTGGGGAAAAGCCACGCGGTCAAGGGGAGAACGTACAAACTCCGTACAGACAGCACCCGGTAGGCGGGATCGAACCTGGGTCTCTACCGCTGCCCAAATGTGCCACCCCACTTCCTCACCTTTGCTGATAGGATGGATAAATTGAAAACATTTCACTTGACTGTGTTTTTCAATTGCAGTTAAGATTTCAGCATAGTAATTAAAATTGAGGGGTGAAAGAGATTTTCAGTAACAAATAATTATCCTTAATCATGGAACTCACATATAAGTAAAAGAAGCCCACGCTGTTAAATGGTCTCATGTTCACAGTTTCACAATGTAGCTTTTCCCATGGTTAGACAACCCAGGAATTCAATACCTGTCTTCAATTTTGAATGCCAGTCTCCAATTTCATCTGCTCTGGTGATGCTTTTGAATGCAGTGAAGAAAACATTATTATCATAAAACAAGTGCAAATCAAACAAGCGTAATCATAGATTCACAGAGTAACAGGCCCTTTGCCCAACTTGCCCATCCCAACCAAAATGCCTATTTACATCGATCTCATTTGCCTATGTTTGCCTAAATTTGGCCCTTATCACTCAATATCACAGCGGAAGTGGCGGCGCCTAACGGCTGCGGCTCGCTAGCAGTCTGTTCGTCTTTTTTCCTTTTTTTTTGTTGTGTGTCGGTGTTGGAATGGTTTTTTTTTTTTTTTGGTTGTGTATGTGTGGGGGGTGGTGGTGTGGGTGGGGGGGTGGTGGTGTGGGTGGGGGGATGGGGGAAACCTTTCTCTTTTAGGTCTCTTCCTCACGGCGCGGAGTGCGGCTCGGCCGCGGGGCCTTCCATCGCCCGGTGCTGCTCGGCCGCGGGACCTAACATCGCCCGGTGCGGCTCGGCCGCTGGACTTAACAGTGCCCGGTGCGGCTTGGCCGCGGAGCCTTCCATCGCCCGGTGCGGCTTGGCCGCGGAACCTAACATCGCCCGGTGCGGCTCGGCTGCGGGACTTTTCATCACTGGTGCGGCTCGGCCGCGGGACTTAACATCGCCCGGTGGGTGGGGGGATGGAGGAAATCTTTCTCTTTTAGGTCTCTTCCTCACGGCGCGGGGTGCGGCTCGGCCGCGGGGCCTTCCATCGCCCGGCGCGGCTCGGCCGCGGGGCCTTCCATCGCCCGGCGGTGCTTGGCCGCGGGACTTAGCTGCGCACGGCTCGGCCGCGGGGCCTTCCATCGCCCGGCTCGGCCGCGAGACGTTTCAGCGCCCGGTGCGACTCGGCCGCGGGGACTTCCATCCCCTTGCGGGGACTGTGCGGGTCGGTCAGGGACGAGCTGTCTGTCCGTGGGCGTGGGGAAGAGAGTGGAAGTTTTGTTGCCTCCACCACAGTGAGGGGGTGTTTGGAGTCACTGTAATGGATGTTTGTGTTGGGGTCATGTGTCTTGTGTTCTTTTTCTTTTTTGTGTGACTGCTATGTAGTTTCGTTCGGTACCTTGGTACCGAATGACAAATAAAGCTCTGTTGACTGTTGTTGATATCTTTTCCATCTACCTACCGAAAACGTGGTTTAATAATTGTAAATGTACCTACCTCTCCCACCTCATCTGGCAACTCGTTACTTCTTCCTATCACCCTCTGTGTGAAAAACATGCCCTTCCGTTCCATTTTAAATCTTTCTCCTCTTGCCATAAAACTCTATTTCTGGACCCTCCGGCCATGGGAAAAAGAGACTGCGACTATCTACTCTCGTTATGCCCCTCAGAATTTTATAAATTTCTGTAAGGCCATCCCTCAGCCTCCTTCACTCTGGGAAAAAAGATATCTCAGCCTATCCAGGCTCTCCTTTTAACTCAAGCCCTCAAGTACAGGCAGATTACTGTGAATCTTTTTCTGCACACTCTTTAAGTTAGTTTAGTTTAGTTTAGAGATACAGTGTGGGAACAGACCCTCTGGCCCACTGAGTCCATGTTGACCAACAATCACTCTGTACACCTATTCTATCCTGCACTCTAGGGACAATTTACAGAAACCAATTAACTGTACAAACTCCGTACAGATAGCACCTGAGGTCAGGATTGAACCCGGGACCCTGGCGCTGTAAGGCAGCAACTACCGCTGCGCTATGGTGCTACTCTATAGCTTAATTTCCCCCAGATTTAGAACTGTGCTTGTTAAATAGGGTCTCGATGTAGGTTTTTCGGGAAAGAAAACTGTAGGTTTAAAATTCAGATTTGCCACAAAGTGAACCGCGCGCGCACTGATACAGAGAAAAATCGTAATTCATACCTAAAGATGGTGAATCTGAATGGAGTTCAAAAGAATCTCAATGGTTCAATGGTTCCTTTCCCATTATGTTAGTTAGGTACAGTAAAACATTTTTTAAACATACATATCAGTAAGATTATTGCCATATATAATACATAATACAATATATAATACATAGAAATTATGAATTTCTGAATGTCTGAAGAAGGGTCTCGACCCGAAACGTCACCCATTCCTTCTCTCCCGAGATGCTGACTGACCTGCTGAGTTACTCCAACATTTTGTGAATAAATCGGTTTGTACCAGCATCTGCAGTTATTTTCTTATACTACTTGTTGCTCCACTGCGATTTCTCCTCAAGGCATGTCCACTTTGAAGAAGTTCTCCTCCTCTCTTCGACGAGAGTTTAGCAACATGCTCTCTCGCTGCTCCCCCTCTGTGATTTCTCCTGAGTCTGAAGAAGGGTCTCGACCCGAAACGTCACCCATTCCTTCTCTCCCGAGATGCTGCCTGACCTGCTGAGTTACTCCAGCATTTTGTGAATAAATCGATTTGTACCAGCATCTGCAGTTATTTTCTTATACATAGAAACAGTCTGCTGAGTCTGTATGCTGGAGTCACCAGGTTTAGGTGCCATTTCACAGTCTCAACTGCAGCTGGGCACAAAGGCCTGTTGCAGCTGCCGCCTCCATCGTTCGGCCATCTTCAACATTTGTGCCTCAGGGGCTCCGCTCGCAGCCGACCTCAAAGGCACGGATGCTAAGACCCCCAGTTCCTTCTCACCGGTCCTTGGTCCAGCATTTCCAACCAAAACGAATAAGAGAGAAATGTCACATGCAAAGGTGATCGAGTCAATGCAATGCTGCTGAGCAACTCTGAACTGCATAAACCAAAAAGCATAAGACATGCAGATTGCTGCTGCATGTGGAAAATGAGGCATCCCCTCCTGCACTAATGTAGTCACCAAGGGCAGATAATTGAACGTAAACCAACTCAAGGTTCAGTGCACAAATGGGAAGACTATATGATAGCAACATGCTTTGTTAATCCACCTGTAATCCTTTTCCCTGCTTGCCCTACACCCACATCAACCAGACGAGAGAAGAAATGAAACAATGTACAACTTTATTTTGAATTTGGTGTAAACAGTAAAGGTTTGTAATTGATGTACAGATGGATAGTTTCGAGTCAAGGTTCAATAATACCTTGGTATTCAGTGAAATGTAGTAATTGCTTTCTTCACAATTTTCTGAGAAACCATGGAATAAAACCCTGGATGATTTTTTTTTTAACGTGATCATTTTCACTTAAATGAGAAGGTGCTCACAAAGTATGTCAATCAAAGTCTGACAAAGAAGTAAAACCTTCAAATGTTTAATGGTTTGTTTATTATCACATGTACCAAGGTAGAGTGAATTTTTTTTCAAATCCAGAACCAAGCAGTTCAAAGGTTTATCCAACACCAAAATCTACAAGATCCTGAAAAATGATTGCCAGGCAAACATTTTGGTTGTCATACTGTATATTTTAATGAGAAAGTTGGTTATAATCTATCTATTTATCTATCTATATCTATATCTATATCTATATCTATATCTATATCTATATCTATATCTATATCTATATCTATATCTATATATCTATCTATTTTACTAAAACTCTGTGTCCATGTGTATGTGTGTATGTGTACAGCATAACCTTTGTTGCTCGCACAGCCAAAACGGTACACCATAGCGTTACAATTTTTGCACCACCATACTCACCATTATCCTGGCCATATATTAAAACCACTCTCATTCAAATTGAAGCTATATTTTTAAAGCTAGAGAGCATTTTAAAGTTTAAAATGTTCCTTTCTAACCCATTTCCTGAAGGTCTTCAGCGTGTGACGTCACAATGGCACCCGTGCGCCTGCGAGATGAGCTCGCGCTCCCCCCCCAGCCGGTGTTCAGCGTGTGACATCACAATGCAATGCGACCCACACGTCTCCATCAGATCAGCTCGCTCTCGCCCCCCCCGGACCTTTAACTAATGCGCTCCCCCCCCCCGGACCTTTAACTAATGCGCTCCCCCCCCCGGACCTTTAACTGATGCGCCCCCCCCCCCTGGACCTTTAACTAAGGGAAGATTGGGGTTGGGGGAGAGTGGGGGTGGGGAGGAGGGAAGAGTGGGATGCGGGTAGGGAGAGTGGGGGTAGGGGAGGGGAGGGAGGTGGGGGCGAGTGGGAAATAGGGGTGTGGAGGGGGAAATGGGGGTGGAGGCAGGGCCGGGGGGAGTGGGGGTAGGTGAAGGGGAAAGTGCCACACCCAAGACATGGAAGGATGAACCTTGATGGTGACAATCCAGAATTGCTGAGTGAACTGCAGTACAATAGACCTGAACAACAGTGATTTGTTGAAGCCTCTGCTGAATGCTGAGCAAAGAGCGGTGTATGACCAAGTGTGCAGCTGCTTGGAAAGGAATGTTCCTTCAATGTTTTTCATTGATACACCAGCAGGAATGGGCAAAACAATTCTCACCAATTTGATCCTCTCCAAAGTTCGAGGTCAAGTTGGTGTTGCTTTTGCTGTAGCATCCTCTGGTATAGCAGCTACATTGATGCCTGGTGGAAGAACTGCACATTCTCGATTCAAGATACCCATCGAAGTGGCCGATAATACCATGTGCAACATTGAGAAGAACTCCAACATGGTTCATTTGATCAGGAGTGTGAGACTGATTGTTCGGGATGGGTGCCCGATGATTAGGAGTGAGAGCTTTGAAGTGGTGGACAGATCTCTTCAACATCTATGCAAAAAGAACGATGAGCCTTTTGGCGGCATTCTTACCTTTTGTTGTGGCGATTTTCGCCAACTCCTTCCTGTTGTGAAAAGGGGAAATGATGCTGATGTTGAAAATTCCTGCATCAAGAAATCCTATTAACGTTCAAATTGTTATATTTTGTTATTCACATTTTAAACTTGAATAAATCCCTTTTCCACTTGCTGTGCCCGTCAGCCGCCCATGCGCAGTAATACCTCCATGTTCCATGTCACCATGGAAACCTGACTGGCGGGAATGGCGGCGCCGCCAGAGAGCCCCTAAGTATGGAGGGAGGATAAGGGGGGATGGAGTGGGTGACTGGGGTGTGGGAGGGGAAGGGGGGGAGTGGGTGGGGAAGAAGAGGGGTTGAGGGGATGGAGTGAGGGAGGGGAGGGGAGGGTGCTAGACCAATGCATTAAAAAAAACATTTTAAAGAAAAATAGTGATTTTCATTGTGATTTTCTTTTTAAAGGCATCTATTTTAAAGAAAAAAGTGCGATTTTTCCCAACATCACAATGGCAGCCCAATGAGTTATGGGCCCAACGGGTCCACTTGGTCTAGTTATATCCTAAATGTATATTGAAAAACTTCTACTTCTCTTGATAGCTTAAAAAGCAATGCAGACAAAATCTATATACTAAAACTCTTATTTGTTTGTTTGTTTGTTTGTTTGTTCCTGAACTACAGCCAAAACGGTACATGATAGCGCAAGAATTGTGGCCCACCTTACTCACCGTCGTCCCTTTGGTGCTAATGCAAGAAGTTTCATTGAAATCGGTGTTATATTTTTTAAGTTATTCATATTTTAAAGTTTAAATCTATCTCCTAGAGAGGGAGGGAGGGAGGGAGGCGGGAGGATAAGGGGGGGTTGAGGGGGATGGAAGGGGAAGGGGGGAGAGGGGAAGAGAGGGGGTGGAGAGAGGGTGGAGAGAGAGGGGAGGGGAGGAAGGTGGAGAGAGGGGGGAGGAGAGGTGAGGAGGGAGGGGGGTGGGGGAAGGGGAGGGGGGGAGGAGAGGGTGCTGCACCAATGCAGGAGAGGTTTGGGCCCAACGGGTCCACTTGGTATCGTACTATTTAAAATAATGAAGTACTTTTGTGCATTCATATGCAGGTATGTCAAGATTTATACTGAATATACATATTCCATGTATATGTATATACATATCCCAAAGACGTACGGGTATGTAGGTTAATTTGACTGGGTAAATGTTAAAAAAAAATGTCCCTAGTGTGTGTAGGATAGTGTTAATGTGTGGGGATCGCTGGGCGGCGCGGACTTGGTGGGCCGAAAAGGCCTGTTTCCGCGCTGTATATATATGATATGATATGATAAACCTATGCTGTCTAGTTTCATATGCCTCTGCTCTGGGAAGAGGTTTGCTTTATCTCCCCTACCTACCCCTTTTAATTTTGTACAATTCCATCAGGTTCCCCCTCAGCCTCCACTGCACCAAGGAAAACAAACCCAGCTTATCCAGAGAAAATAAAAAGAACTGCAGATGCTGGTTTACAAAAACAAGTCACAAAGTGCAGGAGTAACTCTGGATGGGTTAGTTTTTAGACCCAAAACCTCACCTATGTTTGTCCTCCAGTGATGCTGCCTGACCCGCTGAGTTACTCCTGCACTTTGTGTCCTGCTTACCCTGTCTCTTCTCACTATTGAAATGCCCCTCTGAACTGAAACGCTCCACCCACCACCACGTCTTGATCAATCCCCTCTGCCCCATGTCCCGCAAAATCACGTCAATATTGTATAGTATTGTTTATTATTGTCACATGTATATTGAAAAGCTTTATCAGCATGCTGGTATACCGTACTGGTATTGGAAAAGCAACACAGCAGGGAGATTCAAGCAAGAAATATGTGCATATAATATGCCACGCTTAGAATCCTTGGTATTTTTGTTGCGTGTGTAAAATAGGAGAGGCATCGATCTGCTTCTTGACAGTGAGATTCTGCCATTGCATATCTTCAATGATTCTCCCCAGGGATAAAAATCCCACTAGAAAACGTACATTTGTTTTGCTGTCTCCATCTATCTACATAAGATCCATATACTCATTGTGACGAATTGATGTATCAACTTACTCACTATCTATTCCTGCATTGAAATTTTCCTGTTCATGGCTGCTCTCAAATCGAAGTTTCCAGTTGAGGTAGATGCAAGGAACTGCAGAGGATGGTTTACAAAAAGGACATAAAGTGATGGAGTAACTGAGTAGGTCAGGTAGCATCTCTAGAGGACATGGATTGGAGACGTTTCAGGTTTAGTCCCTTCTGGCACCTGCCCATAATCTCCAGAGACGCTGCCTAACCCAATGAGTTACTCCAGCACTTTGTGTCTTATATATTTTACCAGCTTAGGTATATTTCTTGCCATTTTTACCAACATTATCAGAGTTTAAATTTAAATTCTCCTTAAATGGCCAATAGGACATAACTAATTTTAGTTTCCCGTTTCTTTAAAGAATGATCTGTGCATGATGGCTGTGCCAGTCCTGCGACTATTTTAAAAGCATCTATTTATAAATAGATCCATTGTCACTGGCTCCTTTACTTGCAGTTTCCAGAAATCTGATTTACGTCTGAGGTAATGTTCCATCTTCCTCGATAATGGTGGTTTCTGGGAATGATGTAAAATCTCTGCTATTTTTGATCTCCCGCTATCAGCCCGCCATTAGCATTTAATATGCCATCATTACTTCCTTCCATTTGTTGTTTATTGTCCATAAATTTGAATATATATTTTCAGCAAAGTATTAAAGCATGTTTCTTTATAACCTAGCTTTAATAGTATTTTAACCCAGCATTACTTATCTTTGTAATTGATCATATTTTACTGCCTGATGCATATTTTTATACTTTAGCAGTTCATAGCTCACATTTACTCTTTACACACACAGTTATACAATCACAAGCTTTGATCGCTGTTTATTTAGCTGAAATAGGTGTTGATTGTAGCACAGTCAATATTTAAAAAAACAATATTGATCAGGCCCAACTTAAGTTGTGATAATTGTAGATTCTGCTGCATGAGGCCACTGCAGCCACCTTCTGGTTTGTGCTCTCAATGATAAGAGCAGCCCTACCCACCCACTCACTCACTAACACATTAACTCTCTCCCTCTCCCACATACGTACTTTACCTCTCTGTTCCATTATGACTGCTCTTGCTGAAAGAAAGAGGGGTGATGGCTGAGAAGCGATAACAACTGGCCCTCAACAGCAGCCATAAGCCAACACCATTTAAACTGATATGACTTTTTTGAATAAGCAGAAGAGGCATTTATGTAGTTAAGCTGCTTCTTCTTCTGGGAAGCATATCTACTACTGACATTTGCAAATTATTCTCATCAATAAAAGTCACATTTTCAATTTTGCCCACGATTCAGTGCCAATATTTCCACATTCATTCTGCGTTTCAAGAAGGGATTTAAAAATAAAATCCCATTTTCCCTCAACCATTATTGTTTTCCAATTAAAAATTAGATTATCAATTGTCACAGTGTCATGGTTTTGTTCATTCCTCTTTTAATGTTGGCTGCAATAGAATGTTAACGCTATTTCAATTAAAATGCCACTGGTTCTTTGATTCTTGCTATTTTCACCTCATTTAATTCAGATGTACGTAATCGAGAGTAGTTTCTGTCCATATTGACACTCAAAAAGCTGGATACGATGGTATAATAAAATAAGGACGGAAAGTTAAAGGAGGTTCAGTGGCCTAGAATTCTTATCAAGTACCATGATCTGCATTACAATTTCCATGAAAAAAAATCATTTCATAAAGCCTGCAAATTTCCTTCAATCTTATCATGTGGTTGGTACCTCCAAATAAGAATTCAGTAGAATTTGGGACAACTGGACAATCTTTAAACTGTAGGAAGGAACTGCAGATGCTGGTTTACACTGAAGATAGACACAAAATGCTGGACTAGCTCAGTGGGACAGGCAGCATCTCTGGAGAGAAGGAATGGGTGACGTTTCTGGTCAAGACCTTCCTTCAGACCCTTCTGAAGAAGGGTCTTGACTAGAAACATCGCCCACTCCTTCTCTCCAGGGACGCTGAATGTCCCACTGAGTTACTCCAGCATTTTGTGGCTATCTTAGACAAACCTTAAGGCAGATGTGTGAATTCAAATCAATCCACAGGGCACAATCTGTTTATCATATGTTCCTATTTTGTTAGGAAAGGTAGCTCACTTCATGGGATAAAGAAAAGGAGGGTAATTTTTTTGAGTTTGTGCTATTGTTTTAAAACCTCAAATGTCAGACGTTGATTCGTGTGCTGCAATGATAGGAGAGAATCACCACTGCCAGTGTAAACTTGGAAACGTAGCTGTTGTCTGAAGAAGGATCCCGACACAATACGTCACCTTTCCATGTTCTCCAGAGATGCTGCCTGACCCGCTGAGTTACGCCAGCACTTTGTGTTATTTAAGTTTGTGTTGCCTTTGGAGAAGCCAATGAGCACGGGATGAGACAAGGTTTAAAAGTCTCGAGCAATGACATTTGTGGCCTGAGGACATACAAAATTCATCAAAGAAATTTTGAAAGGAATGTTTTGATTTATGATGCAATATGTTTTTTCCTCTGAGAATTTATTGATTTTTTTAATGTTCTCTTATTATATTATTTATTAAGTACTGTGTTTACAAACCTGTTGTGCTGCTGCAAGTAAGAATTTCATTGTTCTGTTTTGGTACCTATGACAATAAAACATACTTGACTGTTCTCAAAAGACCGCCTTTGCCATATCTATTTCACGTCGAAGGTTAAAAGCAATTGTCATTTTGTTCCTTTTCTCCAGAGACACTGCCTGACCTGCTGAGTTACTCCAGCATTTTGTGCCTATGCTGGAGTAATTCAGCAGGTCAGGCAGCATCTCTGAAGAACATGGATAGGAGGTGTTTTTGGGTCGGCAGCCTTTTCAGACTGATTGTAGGGTGGGGGAAGAAAGCTGGAAGAGAGGAGGGGTAGGACAAAGCCTGGCAGGTAATAGGTTCATACAGGTGAGGGAGGGGTGTGATAGGCACTGGGGAGAGTTGGGGAAAGGAGAGAGGCAGTTGTAAGACGTGGCAAATGTACAGTAGGATAGTGGAACGTGGCAACTTCAACAGCCTGACCGCGGGAGAAGACGGCAGGGGAAGAGAAAAGACATTCTGGCCTTCCATCACAGTGAGGAGGTGACTGGAGGAGACTCACTGTGATGGATGTTTCTTTTTTGTTGTTTTTTTTGTTTTGTGTTGGATGTGATTGTGTGTGAAATTGCTTATTTGTATTGCTCTATTGCTGGACTGTGGGTGAACTTTCATTTCACTGCACATCTTGTATGCGTATGTGACAAATAAACTTGACTTGACTTGAAGGGAATCGCTTGTCGGAATGGACCCTGTGGGCTGAAGGGCCTGTTTCCGTGCTGCACAGTAGCTCTGAACTGAACCATGAAGATAACAATAGCTCACAAAGGTAATTCACTCTTTCAATGGTCAGTATATACAATGGTTCTGGGCAGTATATACAATGGTTTTGCAGGAACAATTTCTGCTGCCTCATCTTTTCCTGTGCCCAAGGGTAATTGGAAGGAGCAATTACTTTATTGGAGTGGAATCAGATCAGGGAGATCTGGAGAATCCTCATATCAAGGGTAATAATTCCACTTTCAACTCACATGGTGTAGGCATCAGATTTATTAAATTAAATGTTCAACAGAAGATCTGAAACAAATATAGGACCAGCAATGACAAACCATAGATAGACACAAAAAGCTGGAGTAACTCTGCGGGACAAGCAGCATTTCTGGAGAGAAGGAATGGGTGACGTTTTGGGCCGAGACCCTTCTTCAGTCTGAAGAATGCTGCCTGTCCCGCAGAGTTGCTCTAGCTTTTTGTGTCTATCTTTGGTTTAAACCAGCATCTGTAGTTCCTTCATACACAAGTGACAAACCTTAGTTCTTCTTTAATACTTGCAAGTGTCTAGTTCCTTTGCAACTGTGGGCTCCAAGAGATTTTGATCTTTTTAGTATACTAACAAGACTAGTGTTACATATGTCTAAGAAGGAACTGAAGATGCTGGTTTAAATCGAAGATAGATACAAAAAGCTGGAGTAACTCAGCAGGACAGGCAGCACATATGTAATACATGTAAGATATTTGTTGTCAGTTTTTACTGATTCTACTAACGCAATCTCCATATTCCAAAATATATTTGTTTAATTGCTAGTTTTGGTTGGTATCTTGAACACATAAAGGATATTAGGTTCCCCTCCATTTTCACAAACCATCTATATTGTGGGTCAATTTTGTATAAAATGGGACTAAATTATCAGGACATCTGAGGTAATGTAATTTATTTTATATATTTTTTCTTTGAAATATGAAAGTTAATCTTGTATGCAATATTTAATAATTGAAAATTTGTATTATATTAGTTTAAGATTTTAATAAAGATGGAGGTAGTAATTTTAAAGAAATCCCTCTGAATGCCTGTTAGAAGTTATGATACAGAATATGACTGCTCAGCATTTTGATGTTAATTTATTTATGTCTTACACCATTCCTAATACTCCAATTTAATTCCATAGCAAGGATTGAAAGGTTTTAGCGAGAAATAGCCATTGAAATAGTCATAGAATTCCCTGATCTGAATCTCACCTCTAGGGTCCACATGATAACTGCAAATATCCTACTATACATAGGAACAATCATACTTAAGTACAAGAATGTAAGAATACATTGGGAGACTGTAGATGCTAGTTCCATTCTAATTACAGTTATCAGTCTGAAGAAGGGTCTCGACCCGAAATGTCACCTATCCATGTTCTCCTGGGATGTTGCCTGACCCGTTGAGTTGCTCCAGAACTTTGTGTCTTTCTTTTCACGTTTACCTTCTGTTGTCTTTCAGGATGTTTTCACAGCATTATTCTGAGACAAAGTTCCACTTTTCCAATTTTGGAGAGTCTCTCAACTTATTTTGTTGTGAAGTGAGATTATTATAGTGACTACAGAGGGCCATAAAAGGAAGTTAGAAATAAAATAGGATAACCAAAGAGAAAGCAGGAAAAGAGAATGGCAGTGCACATTGACAGAAATCCAGAAGTCTTTTACATGCATTTGAAAAGCTAGTGAACTGAACATGGAGCAACAGAGCACAAGAACAGGCCATTCTAATGCAAACAATGTCTGTGCCGAACGTGATGCCAGGTTCAACTAATCTCCTCTGTCTGCACATGATCCATATCACTTCATTCCCTGCAAATCCATGTACTTATCGAACAACCTTTTAAATGCCAGTATTGTTTCTGCCTCCACCAACCCGTGGCAGCACGATACAAGCATTCACCACTCTGCATAAAAAAACTTGTCCCACACATCTGCTTTTAAACTTTAAGCTTTGGCCCCCTCATCTTAACGCTATGCCCTCTAATTTGATATTTCCACACTGGGATAAAGTTTCTGACTATCTATCCGATCTATGCATCCCATAATTTAATCTGCTTTAATATACTTTGGTCAGGCCTCGTTCTGGAGAAAACATTGTAAGTTTGTTCAACCTCTCCTTATATCTAATACCTTCTAATCCAGGCAGCATTCTGGTAAACCCTTTCCGCACCCTCTCCAAAGCCTCCACATCCCACCTGTAATGGGGTGATGAGAACTGCGTACACAATTCCAAAGACAGCCTAACAAATGTCCGATAAAGCTGCATCATGACTCAATGCCCTGACCTATGAAGGCAAACATAACATTTATGCCTTCTTTACCAATCATTCTTCGAGAGTGGGTGGTAAGAGGAGGAGTGGAGATGAAGAAGCTATTATGTGCATGGAAATGGAAGAGATAGCTTCTGCTATCCCTACCTGTACGTAGCCACACAAGCTAACGGAGATTGCGATAGGAAATTGGCTTACTGTCAGAAAGCATAAAAGTGTGATAAGTGATTGGATTCAGAGTGCAGTAAGGCATCCCTCACTGTTTGTAGCCAGGACCAGTGCTTTTCATGATATACAGGAATAATTTATACAAAGGTCTGCAGAGTAAAATTTCCAATTTTGCAGATGACACAAAGATTGGACGTGTAGGCGGAGGCTGGCCTGGAAAATCTTAGAGAGCAATAAGAATAGGTCTAGAAACAAGAAGCTGCAGTTGCTGGTTTACCAAGGAAAGACACAAAATGCTGGCGTAACTCAGCGGGTCAGGCAGAATCTCTGGAGAACATGGACACGTGATGCTTCATGTCGGGACCCCACTTCAGTCTAAAGAAAGGCCCCCGACTTGAAATGCCACCTATCCATGTTCCCCAGGGATGCTGCCTGATCCGCTGAGTTACTCCAGCATTTTGCGTCTTTCCAAAGAAAATAGATCACCTGGCCTCTTTGTTTTGAAAAGAAAACGCTGTTGATTTTGAGCACCAGCAGCATCCCCCCGCTTCATTCACTAAAACATTCCACCCGCAGTGTTGTAAATGAGTCTGCCTCTGTGGGTCTTGTTTCGGTCTCAAACAGAATACCTACCCAGATAGGACAAAGCCAGCAACAATGATGTAGCTGACGTATGTGCATTGAGAATGCTTGTATTGAAGCAGCTTTCATTGAAGACACATGGAATCTGAAGAAACTGTTTCTTGAGCAGAACAAAGGAATTAGAATGCTACAGCAGGTAGCTTCATATTTCTTCACACTGCCGTATAAAAAATGTGACCGATAGAGGTGAACTTTGCCACAGGTTCACCCATCAGACCAGCCTGTGATGCTATTGGGAAACACTATCTCATCTATTTAACATAACGATCGCACAAATTACCTCTCAGTTTCTGGGAGCTAAGTGCACGTATGTGTAATAATTTTGATGAGGGGCACTGAGGCATAAACACTAATATTCTAATAGTTTAGAATGATCAAGATTAATTAATTTATGAATATCAAAGGCTTTTATGCAACTAGAGCCCTTTTTATAATAATCAAATCTCACATTTTTGTGAAATCTGGGATGTTCATTATCAAACTGTTTATTTTTAATCATTGCTAATTTTATACAACCATGCTAATCAATGTTGATTACAGATAATTCAAAGGCTTAATTGTTATCTGACCTTGCCTACATTTTATGTAAATATGTTTTAAAGTCTATCCTTTTCCTAATGTGGCAAACATATTGCAAGGCCAAGATTCATACTGCTTTAGTATTATTTATATTAAAATAAATTGAAAATTATTTGCAACCAAATCATTTTACTGAATTGAAATCCAGGGGCTTGGTTAAAAATTCTTCTAATTGGTATAGTGGCTGTAAAATTAACTGGTATTTTAGGAACATAGATCAAATTGGTTGCGAATGACAAAAAACACGGATTATTTATTCCCGTATTCGTGCCTAATGGTCCTTTGGGTTTGCAACTGTTGTGTGAATGCAACTTCAGTTAAACAGTTTGCTGTTTTGTTTTGCAAATAAATGCCATGGAAGATTTCCATACATATAATATAGTAATTCATATATCATTCATATATCATTCACAGGACAAGACATACCATTGCACTTGCTGGGAAAAAAATCACGTTACACCACTATGGCGTGAATTATTTTTCTACATGCATCCCAGGAACAATAAATCCGAGAGGTTTTTGTACAGGTTCCAGTCTCTCATCGTGCAGTGTTTTGAAGGAACTGCAGTTGCTGGTTTAAACCGAAGATAGACATAAAAAGCAGGAGCAACAATGGGTCACACAGCATCTCTGGAGAAAAGGAATAGGTTACAGAGTCTGAAGAAAGTCTCGACCCGAAAAGTCACCCATTTCTTTTCTCCAGAGATGCTGCCTGACCCGCTGAGTTACTCCAGGTTTTTGTGTCTATCATCGTGCAGTGGCAAGATGGTCTCATGCAGTGGGTTTACCTTATTGATCCCCTGTGGTAATTTAATTTATGGTTTAGTGATACAGCATAGTAACAGGCCCTATGGCCCGCTGAGTCCACACTGACCATAAATCACCTGATCACACTAGTTCTGTGTTATCCCACTTTCACATCCACTCTCTACATTCTAGGGGCAATTTTACAGAAGCCAATTCATCTACAAACTCGCAAGTGTTTGGGATGTGGGAGGATACCAGAGCACCCCGGGGGGATACCCATGCGGTCACAGGGAGAACATGCCAACTGAACACAGACAACACCAGAGTCAGGATTCAATCCGGGTCTCTGGCACTGTGAGGCAGCAGCTCTACCAGCTGTGCCACTGTACCGCCCTTACCGGGATTGTTTCAGCATATCTTCCTGGAACTTGCAACAGCTGGGAAGCCTCTTTCACTGACCTAATCATCTTCCAGCAGCAGTAGGCGTTGATCACAGTGTGCTTCCTGGGTACAGACCATAGACAGAGTCCCATGTGAACCAGCTTCATGGGATGAAGCTCAACAAACATCACTGCATTTTTCACCCAAACTTCTTAGTAGGGCGGAACAGTGGCTCAGCTGGTAGAGTTGCTGCCTCATAGCATCAGAGATCTGGGTTTGATCCTGACCTCGGGTGCTGTGCATGTGGAGTTTGCATGTTCTCCCTTCTATAACCGTGTGGGTTTCCTCCCACATACCAAATGATGTGCGGGTTTGTAGGTTAATTGGCGTCTGAAAAATTGCCCTGATTGTGTAGGGAGTTGATGAGAAAGCGGGATAACGAAGAATGGGTAATCGATGGTCAGCATGGACTCGCTGGGCGGAAAGGCCTGTTTCTATGCTGTACCTCTAAACTAAACTAGATGCCCAATTCAGGAGGGGATGGAAAGCAGCCTCATTATATAGACATTAAGTGTTGGGTCCAGCCTGAGGGGGGATCCCAACCTGAAATGTCACCCATCCTTTTTCCCCCAGAGATGCTGCTTGACCAGCTGAGTTACTCCAGCATTTTGTGTCTATCCTCGATGTAAACCAGCATCTGCAGTTCCTTCCTACACTTTAAAGTTTGTCTAGTTGTCCCAAATTCTGCTGAATTCTTTTTTGGAGATACCAACCACATGATAAGTTGTGCAGGGGACCCAGAAGGAAATTTGCAGGCTTTATGAAGTAATTTCTTTGCCCATGGAAATTGTAATGGTACTTGATAAACATTCTGGGCCACTTTCCGCCTTTATTTTATTATACCGTTGTATTCAGCTCCAGTACTTCTAAACCAGGAACTTCCTACCCAACAGTCTAAGCCACGCTCCTGTCGAACTTAGTACTGGTGACGTGAAATTACTATTGCAGATGGAGGAGGAAAATAGGATGGAGGGGCTGAGGGAAGGATGGCTGGAGAGTTGGACAAAGAGAATGGAGTGAAGGAGGGAGAATGGAGGGGATGAGTGAAGATGGAGGAAGGCAGAGGAATAGTAGCAAATGGCAGCAACAACAAGAAATGTGTTCTTTCATTTCAAAATACATTTTGGCAACACTTGCACTGAGGAAGATTTATTACTTTTAATATTGTTGCTGCTAATGCCAACAGAATAAGCAGGCGGCCTTCATTAGCATACCTAAGATTGCTTAATAATCGTACCATAGAAAGCTGATTAGGGTGGAGGATTTGAATTTTGCTTTGGTTCAGTTGTTTCCTATTGTCAGGTTGTTTTTAAATAAGATTTTTTTTTTTTAATAAAGGAAGGAAGAGTAGAGGTTTGTATATGATAGGAGCAAAGGTGCTTTATTGGTAGAATATATACAGTAATAAACTCAGTATGCTTGGATGAAGTCTTAGCTTGTATGGGCTGAATACTTCCAGATCTGTCAGTCTGGTTTTAATAGAACTGCCAGCAGCTCACAGAGGGTAGTTTTAAATGCACCCTCTGAGTTGTACTCCATATCTGTCTCTAACATAGCAGTAGATAGACACAAAATGCTGGAGGAACTCAACGGAACAGGCAGCTTCCCTGGAGAGAAGGAATGGGTGACGTTTCGAGTCTCTCGAAACATCACCCATTCCCTTTCTCCAGAGATGCTGCCTGTCCCGCAGAGTTACTCCAGCATTTTGTGTCTATCTTCGATTTAAACCAGCATCTGTAGTTCTTTCATACATCAAACAAATCTGAGATCTCCAATGACTCTTACAAGCTTCTACAGATCCTCCATAGAAAGCATACTGTCAGGCTGCATCATAGCTTGGTTTGGGAACAGCTCTGCCCAAGATAGCAAGAAATTACAAAGAGTTGTACATGTAACCCAGTCCATCACACAGTCCAGATTTCCCACTGTTGACTCCATCTATACTTTACGCTGCCTTGGAAAAGAGCCAACGTTATCAAAGACTTGTCCCATCCCAGTCATTCATTCTTCTCCCTGCTCCCGTCCGGCAGAAAGTACAGAAGCTTGAAAGCATGCTCCACCAGACTCAGGAACAGCTTCTTCTCTTCTGTTATCAGGAGGAAGCTGTTATCTGAATGGTCATTCCCTAAGCTACGGTACTGTCCGATTCACCTCTATCCCATTGAGGACATTGGATTTTGTCTATGGAACTGGTGCACTACAATGCTGAGAATTATATTCTGCACTCTGTATCTTTGCCTTTGTTCTACCTATTGTGCTTTAGTTTAGCCTTTAGTATAGAGAGGTACAGTGGGGAAACAGGCTCTTTGGCCCACCGAGTCCGCACCGACCAGCGATCCCCGCACATTAACACTACCCTATGCACACTAGAGACAATTTTTACATTTACACCAAACCAATTAACCTACAAACCAGTACGTCTTTGGAGTGTGGGAGGAAACCGAAGATCTCGGAGGAAACCCACGCCGGGCACGGGGAGAACGTACAAACTCCGTACAGACAGCACCCATAATCAACATCATACATCAAACAAAAGTGGGTCTCTGCTGCTGCAAGGCTATAGCTCTACTGCTACACAACCATGCTGCCCACTAAATTCAGTTTGGCTTGAATGTATTTATGTATAGTGTATCTGATCTGTTTGGACAGCATGCAAGACAACGCTTTATACTGCACCTCAGTACATGCGACATCAATAAAAATAAACATAAACCTAAACCAAAACCCAAACTTAGACCTGTGGACTCAATTACCCTGCAAAAAGGTTGATCTGTCACTCTAAAATATAACCTGCCCCACATACCAGTGGTGTTTAACTTATTCACTTTATTGTTCATCGTATTTTTCAAAATTAATTGAATTAAATGTCACCGCTGTATACCTATTTGGTGTCCTACCAATTTGTTCTCTCAAATATCGATAACTTCCATGTTTAGTTTGGTTTAGAGATACTGCACGGAAACAGGCCCTTCGGCTCACTGAGTCCGTGTTGACCTCACACTAACACTTCCTACAAACACCAGGGACAATTTTTACATTTTTACCAAACCCAATTAGCCTATAAACCTGTACGTCTTTGGAATGTTGGAGGAAGCCGGATCTCCTGGAAAAATCCCATGCAGGTCACGAGGATAACGTATAAACTCCGTACAGATAGCACCTGCAGTCATGATCGAACCCAGGTCTCTGGCAATGTAAGGTAGCAACTCTACCGCTGCGCCACCTGTAAGAACTATTTTTCAATTCATTTTTGGGATCTGGGCATGACTGGCAAGGCTGATATTTATTGCCCAGAACTTCTTGCCATTGAGAAAGTGACGCTGAGCTATCTTCTTGAAATTAGATTAATAAGTAATCTTCAGGTATTCTTAAAATTATAGTCATCCTGCCATGTTAAGTGTCCTTTTTCACCTGGATAATGAACTATTCAGTTTGAAGCGTTATTACATAATTGACCTGGATGAATATATGAGTGATTACCCAGATGGAGTAACGATCACTATTACAGACAACTGGTTTGCTGACCAACAGAGAAAAAATTGAAAGAACGCCTCAGATAAAAAACAATCTCTACTAATTCCGTAACGGGTTTACTTTTAATCATAAAACCGACAGGCTCTCACTTGACTTTAGAAAATGTATTTTTCGACAGTAACTGTTTCTAACAGCAACGATTTCCCTTCTGCTGAACGCAAGGAAAATGGATTGCATCTAATTGTCTTTCCCTAAAACATCATTGCAATTAGTGTTAGTGCTCAATCAGGTCACCTTCACAAAAATGGTCAAAAGACAACATCACCGCTCTTGACGTCACCAGATCAAATACACTGATGCCACGCTGCTGCACATAATAATTACAGAGAGTTGTCCGATGGCGTTGACACCAACAAACCTACTGCCTTGGAAACCAAGAAGGAGAAGAGCAACAGCTTTTACCCAGAGTAGTGGAAGCAGTAGGTTAGTTTAGTTTAGTTTAGAGATACAACGCGGAAACAGGCCCTTCGGCCCATCTAGTCCGGGCCGACCAGCGATCCCGATCACTGCATATTAACACCATCCTACTTACACGAGGGACAATTCATTACATTTACCAAGCCAATTTACATACATACCTGTATGTCTTTGGAGTGTGGGAGGAAATTCAAAATTTCGGAGAACGTACAAACTCTGTACAGACAGAACCCGTAGTCGGGATCGAACCCGGGTCTTCAGCGCTGCAAGTGCTATAAGGCTGCAACTCTACCACTGCGCCACTATGCCACGCAGAGGACATAGGAGTAAGATGAGGAGGAAAAGATTTAATAGGAACCTGAGGGGCATTTTGTTTCATTCAGAGGGTGGTGGGTATATGGAATGAGCTGCCACAGGAAGTAGTTGAGGCAGATACAACAACAACATCTAAAAGAAGACACAGAGTGCTGGAGTACCTCAGCGGGTCAGGCAGCACCTCAGAAGAACATGGATAGGCATTGTTTCGGGTCGGGACACTTCTTCAGTCCAGCATCTGCAGTTCCTTGTTTCAACATTTAAATGACAGTTGGACAGGTACAATCAAGTCAGTTATCCACGTGACTGATCCACACCTACTTTGTGTTGTTGTTGCTGTTTAGTTGACATAACATGTGTACCTATAAGAACCTGGAAGAACTATTTTTCAATTCATTTTTGGGATCTGGGCATGACTGGCAAGGCTGATATTTATTGCCCAGCACTTCTTGCCATTGAGAAAGTGACACTGAGCTGTCTTCTTGAAACACTAGTCCTCCTGATGAAGGTACTCCTGCTGGATTCCAGGATTCAGACCCAGTGACAATGAGGGATCAGTGATATATTTCCAAGTCAACATGCCGTGTAACTAGAAAGGAAACCTACAGATTGTAGTGCTCCCTTGCACCTCGATACATAGAATGATTCAGCACAGAAACTGGTCCTTTAGCCTAACGTCCATGCCGACCAAGTGCCCCATCTAAGTTAGACCCATTTGCCCTCATTTGGCCCACGTCCCTCTAAAACGTTCATATCCATGCTCCATGATATTGAAGGTGGAATATTGAAGTGCTTAACCTTGAGATACATGGAGGAGGATGGTCTGGTACATCAGGAGAGAAGAGAAGGTCAGTTTCTATGTTTAGTTTAGTTTAGAGATAGAGTACTGAGGTCAGTCCTCTGAATCCATGTCAACCATCTGCATCTTTAAACTAAACCTATTCTATATTTTGATTTATTCACAAAATGCTGGAGTAACTCAGCAGGTCGGGCAGCATCTCGGGAGAGAAGGAATGGGTGACGTTTCGGGTCGAGACCCTTCTTCAGTCTGGACCCTTCTTCAGTCTTCAGTCTGAAGAAGGGTCTCAACCCGAAACGTCACCCATTCCTTCTCTCCCGAGATGCTGCCCGACCTGCTGAATTACTCCAACATTTTGTGAATAAATCGATTTGTACCAGCATCTGCAGTTATTTTCTTATACTATTCTATATTTTTCCCACTTTTGATCCACTCCCTACACTCTAGGGGCAATTTACAAATTTAACCTACAAACCCACACGTCTTTGGGATGTGGGAGGAAACTGGAGCACCCGGAGGAAACCCACATGGTCACAGAGAGAATGTTCTAACTCCACACAGACAGCAACTGATGTCAGGATCGAACTCGGGTCTCTGGCGCAGTGAGGCAACAGGTCACTGTGCCGCCCCAACAAAATCCATGTTCTGTTTCAGCTTCTGTGTTCTGTTACAGCCGATATGCGAATGAGTCTGGGTGTACATTGTTGATTGCAGTGACCTGGGTAGGATGACATGACTGAAGGCTTTCAGGGTTTAAGCAGATCGCAGGTGAATAATCCTCGCTCTAGTCCCTAAGCCTCCATGTGCCACTTGCAGCCCTAGTAATGAAGTGCGGTTAGTGGCACTATCACCGAGGAACCCATTCAACACAATAGTCCCCAGCAGACTGGTTGAGAAGCTGCTGGAACTGGGGCTTAGCACCCCTCTAATAATAATAATAATAATAATATTCATTTATTGTCATTGCAACGAGTACAACGAAATTAAAAAAATAGCCAATCCTGACGGTGCGTACAAACATATATGCAATAAATGCAAAAACAAATAAATACATAAATACAATTAAATACAATTATATTAAGTACAAGATTTTTTAACGGTGTTGCCTAGTGCAAAGGTAGTGTTCAGTTCTCGTATGGCCCTGGGGTAAAAACTGTTCTTAAGTCTGTTTGTTCGGGATTTGATCGACCTGAAACGTCGACCAGAGGGCAGATGAACAAACAGACGGTGGCCGGGGTGGGATGGATCTTTTATTATTTTGCCTGCTCTACTGAGGCAGCGTAGGCTGAACAGGTGCTCCAGGGAGGGCAGTGAGCAGCCGATGATCTTCTGGGCCGTCGTGATGACCCTCTGAAGGGCCTTCCTGTCCTTTTCTGAGCAGCTGGCATACCATGTGGTTATACAGTATGCCAGCACACTCTCGATGGAGCAGCGATAGAAGGACAACATGAGCTTCTCCTGCAGGTTGGTTTTCCTGAGGATCCTCAGGAAGTGGAGTCTCTGCTGTGCCTTCTTTACTGTGGTGATGGTGTTGGTAGACCAGGTAAGATCCTCTGCGATGTGCGTACCCAGGAACCTGAAAGCTGGTACCCTTTCCACACAGACCCCATTGATGTAGAGTGGGTCGTAATCTCCACTGGTTTTTCTAAAGTCAATTATAAGTTCCTTTGTTTTGGAGGAGTTCAGGACCAGATTGTTCACTGAACACCATGCTGCCAGCCTTTGGATTTCATCCCTATAGGCTGTCTCATCTCCTTGAGATGAGTCCAACCACAGTCGTGTCATCCGCGAACTTGATGATGGTGTTGGTGGGATGGGTGGGGGCGCAGTCGTGAGTGTAGAGGGAGTAAAGGATGGGGCTCAACACACAGCCCTGTGGTGAGCCGGTGCTCAATGTAATGGTGGAGGAGAGGTGAGGGCCTATTTTGACGGTCTGGGGGCGGTTGGTCAGGAAGTCCTTGATCCATTGGCAGATGGTTTGGGAAAATCCAAGGTCGGAAAGTTTGGTGACCAGTCTGCTCGGGATGACCGTGTTAAAGGCAGAGCTGAAGTCGAGGAAGAGCATCCTCACATAGCTCCCCTGGTGTTCAAGGTGGGTCAGTGCAGTGTGAAGAGCAGTGTCGATGGCATCCCCTGTAGACCTATTTGCTCTGTAGGCAAACTGGTGTGGGTCGAAGGTGGGTGGGAGGCTGGCTTTGATGTGCTGCAGGACCAGTCTCTCGAAGCACTTTGTGATGACCGGTGTGAGTGCTACCGGACGGTAGTCGTTAAGACCGCTGATGACAGACTTTTTCGGCAGTGGGATGATTATGGCGGACTTCAGGCAGGGAGGGATGGTGGATTTTAAAAGGGACAGGTTGAAGATTTTTGTGAAGACCTCAGATAATTGGTCTGCACATTCCCTGTGTGCCTGGGTCCTGGACTTTCTCACTGCCAGGCCCCAAGTGGTCAGGATGGGGGAACACACATCTAGCTCCCTCACCCTGAACATAGGATCCCCCCAGGGCTGCGTCCTTAGCCCCCTACTGTACTCCCTGTACACACATGACTGTGGGGCCAGGTTCAGCTCAAACTCCATCATCAAGTTTGCTGATGACACTGTGGTGGTGGGCCGGATCTCCAACAACGATGAGAAGGCCTACCGGGAGGAGGTGGCTGATCTGGCACTCTGGTGTCAGGACAATAGCCTCCTCTTGAATGTCACTAAAACAAAGGAGCTGATTGTGGACTTCAGAAGGGCTAAACATCCAAGGACGTACACGCCACTGGAGATAAATGGGTCTATTGTGGATAGGGTGAGCAGTTTCAAATACTTGGGAGTCCGCATCGCAGAGGATCTGACGTGGGCAACGCACATTGCCGCACTGGTGGGTAAGGCTAAGCAGCGCCTTTACCACCTTAGACAACTGAGGAAATTCAGAGTGTCGCTGAGGATCCTTCATTGCTTCTACTCTGGGGCTGTAGAGAGCATCCTGTCCGGCAACATTACAGTCTGGTTTGGGAACAGCTCTGCCCAGGACAGGATGGCCCTGCAGAGAGTAGTGCGTTCGGCAGAACGCACCATGGGAACTACACTCGTCCCCCTGCAGGACCTATACATCAGGAGGTGCAGATCCAGAGCAAGCAAGATCATGAGGGACCCCTGCCACCCCAGTAACGGACTGTTCCAGATGCTACGATCAGGCAAACGCCTCCGCTGTCACGCTGTGAAAACGGAGAGGATGAGACGGAGCTTCTTCCCACAGGCCATCAGGACTGTCAACTTTGATAACCCCAGAGACTAAATTTTTGTCGACACTTTTTGTGCTATGTTTAGTAACTTATTAACTTTATTTATATGCTGTAACTGTAATTCTTTTTGTGCACAACCCGCAGGCATTGCCACTTTCATTTCACTGCACATCGAGTATGTGTATGTGACAAATAAATTTGACTTGACTTGATTGTGTACAACCAGCGGATAAATGTTGCAACTAGCATTGCCAGGTAGCTTTAGCAGACTCTCTAGACCTTGGGAGATGTTTGAACAGGAAGCCTCTGTTCTGAGACTTCTCTGCAATGTTGGCAAAGTCTCTCTTCAAATCATGAACAGAGTAAGAATGTGGCATGCTACGCTCCTTGATCTGAGTCTGTTCCATGACAATCATTCTTCTATATTCTGTTATATGTAGAATATGTCTGAAGAAGGGTCTTGACCCGAAACGACACCTATACCTTCTCTCTGGAGATGCTGCCTGACCAGGTGAGTTACTCCAGCATTTTATGTCCATCTTCATTTTAAACCAGCATCTGCAGTTCCTTCCTACACCATGATAATCATTGATAACCCTTCCAGTTTAGGTCATTACTGGATGGGTCACTTACATAGAATGAGTTTCCTGACAAATGTATTGTCATCTGTGTTTGTCTGAAAATGTAAGGTATGCTAGTATGGATAGTGGCCAGAAGTTTGATTAGTAGCGGTCAGGGATTATGGTGAGAAGGCAGGAGATGGGGTTGAGAGGGAAACATTGATCATCCATGATTGAATGGTGGAGTAGACTTGATGGGCCAAATGGCCTAATTCTGCTCCTATAACTTATGAACTTATGAAGTGCCTGCTCCAATTTTGTGAATGGAACATTTTGATCTGGCTAACACAATTTACTCCAGGTAAAATCAATTATGCATCACATAGCATTGAATAACATAATGCTACCCGATCCATCTGCCAGGTATTATTTTTAAAAATATTTTTTCAACGTAGGTGTTTTCACTGTATCAGAAAGAAAAGTGGGATTAATGTTTTCACTAATATTTCTATTTAAGGCGACTGAGTTGGAAATTAATTGTGTACACAACTTTCCCACTTTAATTCATTGCTGCACACAAATTCACTTCAGTTTAGTTCAGAGATAGTGTGGAAACAGGCCCTTCGGCTTACTGATTCCACGCCAACCAACGATCACATACTAGCACACTAGTTGAATGCTACACACTAGAGACAATTTACAGAAGCCAATTAACTGACAAACCTGCACGGCTTTGGAATGTGAGAGGAAACTGGAGCACCCGGGGAAAACCCACGCGGTCACAGGGAGAGCGTACAAACTTCGTACAGACAGCACCCGTAGTCAGGATCAAACCCAGGTCGCTGGCGCTGGCGCTGGAAGGCAGTAACTCTACCACTGCGCTACCGTGCCGCCCACAGTTTGGTGATTCAGGAAAGAAGGAAGAAAAATTCTTCACCAGTACAACAACACACCTTTGATTCTCGACTGTGGTATAAACATTAAGTGTATTCAAGACAAAGACTGATTAGATTTTTGGATGCAAAGGGAAAATTAGGGTTGATACAAATGTTACTGAGGTAGATAAGACACAAAAAGCTGGAGTAACTCAGCGGGACAGGCAGCATCTCTGGAGAGAGGGAATGGGTGATGTTTCGGGTCGAGACCCTTCTTCAGTTGTGTTTATCTTTGGTTTAAGCCAGCATCTGCAGTTCCTTCTTACACGTTACTGAGGTAGATGATCAGCCTTGATCTTATTGTATGATAGAGCAGATGCCAGAAGGCAAACGGCCTACTTCTTCTCTTTTTTTGTTTATGTTGTTAGGTCAAGGACATGATTTCCTTTTGACAAATTCATTTGCCCCAAGGCGGTAGCTGTGTGAGCTGATCTTTTTCCAGCGCTTCGTTGATCTAAAACCGCCTGCTGAGCTGCTTTATGTGTACATTGGCATTGCCTGCACACAGCAGAAGTATCTTGTTTAGAGATTGGAACATGGATTTTTCAAAATGTCTAGTTTGGAAGATTAGTTTATTGTCATATGTGCCGAGGTACAGTGAAAAGCTTTTGTTGCGTGCTAACCAGTCAGCAGAAAGATTATTCCTGTAGTATTAAATTCCGAAATATTAAATTCCTGCCTGGGAAAGCAACAACTAAATACGGGTCCACCACCGGTTTTCAGGCACCCTTGGTTCCAGAGCCTCGCCGTATTATCCACCTTGTTTGGCCACCAGAGGTTCAGCCTTGGGGGGCTGGGATATCGTCCCGCAAGGTCAGCCTCGGAAGTCGGACATAGGAACGGATCTGCTTGCTCTGGCTGGGCCGGAGCTCCAGAGGCTGATTCGCTGGGGGCAAATTCGACCCCCTGGTTTGCTATGGGAAGTCAGCTATGGGAACAGATCTGCCGGCACTGGCTGGGCTGGAGTTCCAGAACCCCGGTCACAGGGAGCAAATTTGACCTGACGATCGGCCGCAGAAGTCCCGATGGGATCAAGATCGGCCTCCTCATCCGGTCTAGGCGCCACATGTTCCGGGGGGGGGGGGAGGACTTCCGGGGGGGGGTGGGAGGGCTTTCAAGTGCACTCTCATAATTTTGTCCGGATTAAAGGAGGTGCCGGACCACCAATTGCCGGAAAATCGATGGTGGGCCCGTATTACAACAATATGACAGTGAGCTGTTTCTCAAATAGCTGCAATGAGGTTCATGACGTTTAGTGGTACCCCTAAGGAAACTGTATCTTTATGTGTGGGATTGGCAAAACTCAGGCTGAATTTTAGAGATAAGTGGAACAGCCAAAAAAATATTTAACCACCCTGGAGATGTGTCATTGGTCTTTTTTTTGATATGTTAAAGGGTGCTTGATCAAGTCAAGTCAAATTTATTTGTCACATACACATACTCGATGTGCAGTGAAATGAAAGTGCCAATGCCTGCGGGTTGTGCACAAAAAGAATTACAGTTACAGCATATAAATAAAGTTAATAAGTTACTAAACATAGCACAAAAAGTGTCGACAAAAATTTAGTGTCTGGGGTTATAAAAGTTGACAGTCCTTAAACACTCCTTAAAGAAAAGACCATCACGCAAAACAACCTCCCTTCCATTGACTCCATTTACAATTCACGCTGCCTCTGCAAGGCCGCCAGCATTATCAAAGACAGGTTGAACCCCGGCCACTCCCTCCTCTCCCCTCTTCCATCGGGCAAAAGGTGAAGGTCAAAGTGTGAAAATGCACACCTCTAGATTCAGGGATAGTTTCTTCCCAGCTGTTATCAGGCAACTGAACAATCCAACCAACAACTAAAGAGCAGGCCTTAACTACTATCCACCTCTTTGGAGACCCGTGGACTATCTTTGATCAGACTTTACTAGCTTTATCTTGCACTAAACTCCATTCATATTCCCTTTATCCTGTATCTGTACACTGTGGATGGCTCGATTGTAATTATGTATTGTCTTTCCATTGACTGGTTAGCACGCAACAAAAGCTTTTCACTGTGCCTTGGTACATGTGACAATAAACTAAACTCAACTATTGAACTCGTAGGTCACGGTTCTCAGGCTCCAATACCTTCCCCCCAATGACAGCAGTGAGAAGAGAGGGTTGCCAGGATAAATATCATGAGGTTGCGAAAGAAGTTACATCCCAGCTAGTTGTTTTTGCCACTTTTTCCCTTGGGCAAGAGTAGAAATGCTTCTGATTATTTGAGTTTTCTTTATAAGTGTGCACTTCATTTTATATTATTTATTCATGGAGATTATCACACACAAGAGAGGATGCACTTACGTAGATTGGGTTCATTTATTAATTGCCATTTATTACGGTTATGTACTGTAAGCCTGAGCAGTCTGACAGGATTTTTAAGGATAGGTATGCTTTTGAAGTAGTTTACGTGAGAATGGGGCAGCAATAATAATGGAAATGGCTGAAATGGTTGGCTGCACTCTGAAGGCTCCTTGAAGCCATTCCTGAGAACTTGTCTGAGTAATTACCATCCTTTAACCCAATGCACGTTCTTGTGCCTACAAGGCAGCTGGATTCTATTTGGTAGTTTAGAGACAGACCATTCGGCCCACTGAGTACACGCATCCATCGATTACCCCTACACTAGTTCTATGTTATCCCAGTTTCGCATCCTGCACACTAGGGCAATTTACAGAAACCAGTTAACCTAAAAACCTGCATGTCTTTGGGATGTGTGAGGAAACTGGAACACCTGGAGAAAACCCACATGGTCACAGGGAGAACGTACAAACTGTGCAAAGCACCCGTAGTCAGGATCGAACCCGGGTCTCTGGCGCAGTGAGGCAGCAACTCTACCGCTGCATCACTGTGCTGCCCTTATGGAAACAGGTCCTTCTTTGAAGTTACACAGGGCATGACATCTTGCCAAGGTGCAGGATTTCTGTTTTGAATGAAATGCAGATCTGCTAATACACGTATCCGGGCAACAAAAAAGTACCATAATATGCTTTATTGTACACCCACCACTGCAACTCTACCGCTGTGCCACCATGCCACCCTTAGCAACTTCTACAGATGCACGTTAGAAAACATACAATTGGGTTGCATCACAGCTTGGTTTGGGAACAGCTCTTTTCAAGATTGCAAAGAATTGCAGGAATGTATGTAGCCTAGTCCATCATTCAGACCAGACTCCCCACCAGCGACTCAATTTACACTTCACGATGCCTTGGGAAAGCAGCCAACATATTCAAAGACCTTTCTGACACTGATCATTCCATCTTCTCATCTCTCTCGTCAGGCAGTAGATACAAAAGCTTGAAAGCACGTATCACCAGACTCAGAAGAAGTTTATTGGCCAAGTATGTGCATATACAGTGATAACTTTTAGTGTGTATATGTTTTAACATCTTATCTTGATTAGAATATGAGGTCATTTAACTTGCAAGCCTAGTATTTGGTGAACAATTTAATATTTTTGTTAATGAATAACTTTTAATTAAAAAAAAATTCTGATGAGACTTTAAAAAAGTGGCTTCCAAAAAATATCATCATTATTTGTATCATAGAATATATTGACGATGGTTCAAAGGTCATAGTGCTTAATAATTCAATTGCAGATTACAACTAAGGGATTGCAATATATACAACATTTTGATTCATTGCTTATTGTTCTTTTTTGTTGCTCCTTCAGGCGTTTATAATGGTGGTGAAGACTTCAAATTGGCTTCATTCAAATTCCTTCCCTTAAGTCAATCACAAAAGTCGGGTCTACCAGGACAGCAAAATAAAAAACCTATTATAGGTTACGATTAAAAGACGAGATTGATGGTAAATGTATTTTGTTTAGTAACATCACCACAATATCCCCTGCCTCTGATTTTTTTCCCATTGAATTCAATAGAGTGTCTTTGGGGAGAGTACAAATACAGGTCTGATTACAGAAACTGTTTTAACACTGTCAAATGGCACTGCATTTTGAGGTAATTTTTGCCACTTCCCCACAATCCTTTCTTCAATACTATTACTATAACGCTCCTTGACATTTCAATTTTAATCCTTTTACATTAATTTAATCAATGTAGTGGATGTTCCACTAAAAATCCCATAGGCAATGGAAGTCACACATGCAATACCATTGCTGCTAAATTATGTTCTAGATGATTGTGCAGTCTGACGATGTGTTGTCACAAATCACTGACAATGCCTGCAGAATTCGAAATATTTTTTACTTTAATGAGTAAAATCTCTAACTCGTTGAAAAATTAGCATTTTAGGTTATAAGTAATAGGAACAGAATTAAGCCATTCGGCCCATCAAGTCTACTCTGCTATTGAATCATGGCTGATCTATATCTCCCTCCTAACCCCATTATCCTGCCTTCTCCCCATAATCCCTGATACCAGTACTAATCAAGAATCTATCTATCTCTGCTTTAAATATATCCATTGAAAGTTTAAGTGAAACTACAGTGGTGAAACTAGCAACGACAATGATTTTTGAACTGCTATACCTGATTGTCCCTACCTTCATTGGAATTCATCTAGTAGTGGGTGTCAGCTTGTGGATGGGACATGGAAGGACATGAAGTAACTCAGCGGGTCAGGCAGCACCTCTGCAAAACATGGCTAAGTTATGTTTCGGGTCGGGAAACCTTCTTTTGTAATGGAAGGGTCATGAGTTGGTTGAGACGTGGACTTTAGACTAGACTTTAGAGATACAATAGACAATAGACAATAGACAATAGGTGCAGGAGGAGGCCATTCGGCCCTTCAAGCCAGCACCACCATTCAATGTGATCATGGCTGATCATTCTCAATCAGTACCCCGTTCCTGCCTTCTCCCCATACCCCCTGACTCCACTATCCTTAAGAACTCTATCCAGCTCTCTCTTGAATGCATTCAGAGAATTGGCCTCCACTGCCTTCTGAGGCAGAGAATTACACAGATTCACAACTCTCTGACTGAAAAAGTTTTTCCTCATCTCAGTTCTAAATGGCCTCCCCCTTATTCTTAAACTGTGGCCCCTTGTTCTGGACTCCCCCAACATTGGGAACATGTTTCCTGCCTCTAACGTGTCCAACCCCTTAATAATCGTATACGTTTCTCATCCTTCTAAATACAGCATGGAAACAGGTCCTTCAGCCCATCGAGTCTGTGCCGACCAGCGATCACCCCATACACTAACACTATTCTACACATTAGGGACAATTTCCAATTTTACTGAAGTAAATTAATCTACAAACCTGTTCATCTTTGGAGTGTGGGAAGAAACCGGAAGACCTGGAGAAAACTCACTCTGTCACAGGGAGAACGTACAAATTCCGAACAGACAGTACCCATAGTCAGGATCGAACCTGGGTCTCTGGCGATGTAAGCAGCAACTCTACCGCTGCGCCATTGTGTCACCCCAATGGATGGAGGTCACCATACATCATTAACTCAGTGAACACATTATATTGTTTCCTGCTTTGAGGGTACCCTGTAAGGTATTCTGTAAGAAAGGCCTACACTATACCTAAAACATTTAGGAAGTTGCCAGAATATGCAATGCTGTTTACAGTGCGATTTTTTGTGGAGAATTTTCCATCAATATACCTAACAGTATATTGTATTTTCTAGTATTTTCCTATACTACCTAACATAGGGGACAGTTTAACTTGTTATATGATGACTGAACTTTAAGTCTAAACAAATAAATGTTTTAATTAACTTACTTACGTTATCTTTAGCCCGAGGGCAGTGAATCTGTGGAATTCTTTGCCACAGACGGCTGTGGAGGCCAAGACATTGGGTACGTTTAAAGCAGAGATTGATAGGTTCTGATTAGTAAGGGCATTAAAGGTTACGGGGAGCAGGCAGGAGAATGGGGTTGAGGGTGAAAAATAGACCAGCCGTAGTCGGATGGTGGAGCAGACTCGATGGGCCGAATGGCCTAATTCTGCTCCTATGTCTTTTGGTCTTAAGTGATACGAGCAGAATTAGGCCAGCAAGTCTACTCTGCCATTCAATCATGGTTGATCCATCTCCCTCCTAACCCCATTCTCTTGCCTTCTCTCCATAACCTCTGACTCCCTATTAGCTAAGCACGATGAATAAACATATAGTAGGTGTCATGTTAGAGGTGCCGTTATGTTTTACTATCACAAATAAAGGATTAGCTCTTTATCATATCAATGTGCTACAGAATGCCATCTGATGCAGTTTAATATCCAGCTGCTCGTTGACACAAATGATATACCTTCAACTAGTGCTCAACTCCCCCCACAACTCCCAGCTGACTGATCACCATAAGGAGTGGTGTTAGGTCAAACACCTGTGGTTGACTAAAGAACGATTGCTCCCTGTGGAATAACGTGTAGCCTCACCATAACTTGCTTAATAGTACACATCGACTTCTTGCCCGGTTTTCTGTTTGATTACCAATAATGCAGAGCTCAGGAGCACTGGGTCAGGAGAGTGGTAATGGTGCACTAATGGTCTATCACTGCCAATACCCTGAATCATTATACATTAAAGTGGAATCTATGCAGGAATTGGCTAACACAAACTGAGAAACTGCATCTCCATAAATCTTAAGCAGGAATGTTATGTTTATGATGTATATAGGAACTGCAGATACTGGTTTAAACCAAAGATAGACACAAAGAGCTGGAGTAACTCAACGGGTCAGGCAGCATCTCTGGAGAAAAGGAATAGGTGACTTTTCGGGTCGAGATCCGAAGAAGGGTTTCAACCCGAAACATCACCTGTACCTTTTCTCCTGAGACGCTGCCTGACCCGCTGCGTTACTCCAGCTTTTTGTGTCTATGTTATGATCATAGCTTGCCTCTGAAACTGCAGATGAACATTTTTTTGGGGGTCAAAGGAAGCTTCGACTTGATCGGTGGGAGTGACGTTAGCATTGCTTGTGATGACAAATGGTGTGCATACAGACCTGCAGAAGGACCAAGCACACTGGCTCCAGATTTTCTGTTGTAGCCAGTCACCCCGAATTCCTACCTGTCGCCCCGGTCGAGATGTGGAGGCACAAACCTAATGCACCCTTGACTTCAGGGACATAGTCCAGATGGTGAGATAGCTTTGGCCATCATAGTCACGAGGACTAGCACAAGACTTATATATGTTAAACTGTAAAATATGTAAACAATGTTTAAATACAGGTCCTCCATGGATTTTCCAACATCCTTGGTTCCAAAGTCTTTCTGGATTATCCATTTTGCTGGACCAACAGAAGCCACGGCCTCTGAGAGGAGTCCAATGGTACCGGAATATTCCACCTAGATGCTGAGATACCAGCCCGCAAGTTGGCCTTGGATATCAGCTATGGGAATGGATCTGCTGGCTCCGGCCAGGCCGGAGTTCCAGGGCCCCAGCCGCAGGGGTAAATTCAACCCGCCGATCACCTGCCCCACCTGGCCCAGGCAAAACATTTTCGGGGGAACTTCCGGAGTGGATATCAAGTGCACTCTCGTAATTTTGTCCTGATTAAAGGAGATGCCGGTTCACTAGTTGCCGGGGAATCGATGGTGGACCTGTTTATCTTTAATTTCAGCAGCTTCTCAAAATCTATTAAAATATTAGTCTGAATAGTCAGTCTGAAACTTTTTCACAGGGTGGAAATGTCCAACACTAGAGGGCATAGCTATAAGATGATCGAGAGAAAGTTTAATGGTGAAGTGCAAGGTTTTTTACAGATAGTAGTGGGGACCTGGAACCTATTGCCTGGGGTGACGGTGGAGGCAGAGACTACAGCGGCATTTCAGAGGCTTTTAGGTAGGCACGTGGAAGTACAAGTAATACAGGGATATGGATCATGTACCGACAGATGAAATCAGTTTATTTTGGCATCATGTCCGGCACAAACATTGTGGGCCCATTCCTGTGCTACACTGTTCTATCTTCTATGTTCTTGTATTTGGGAAAACTGATTTTCAAATAGGAGGTAAAACCACATTGCAATATTTAATTATTTCACTTTAATTTTAATGTATAAAAATTAAAAGCTTGCCTTCCCTCTGCCACAAACAGAGGATTGTCACTGAAATAAATTGACCCCCCCCCATCAGAGGGGTAGTTTCTCCATGGTCTGCCTTCTCCCACACATTTCCTTTTGGTAATGTCTGCCATGACAATGAAGATTAGGCTCCATGTCTGGAGCACTAAACATATGGGTGGATATGTGGGTGAAGAGGGACCCTGCCTGTGGGGCAGGTCAGTCATGTCAGCGTGGTTAGGATGTGTCTTCCAGTTTCTAACATTGAGAGATTTGTTTGTGTATAGTTGGGAGGTCATGTTACATTGTGTAAGATGTTGGTGAGACCGCATTTCGAGTATTGTGTTCAGTTCTGGGCACCTTGTTGTAGGAAAGATGTTGTCAAGCTGAAAAGGGTGCAGAGAAGACTTACAAAGGATATTGCCAGGACTAGAGGGTGTGAGCTACAGGGAGAGTTTGAGTAGGTTGGGATTCTATTCCCTGGAGCGCAGGAGGATGAAGGGTAAACTTATTGAAGTGTATAAAATCGTGAGAGGAATAGATTGGGTAGTTGCACAGTTTGTTGCCCAGAGTAGGTGAATCGAGGACCAGAGGACATAGGTTTAAGGTGAAGGGGAAAAGATTTAATAGGAATCTGAGGGGTATTTTTTTCATACAAAGGGTGGTGGGTGTATGGAACAAGCTGCCAGAGGAGGTAGTTGAGGCTGGGACTATCCCAACATTTTTGAAGCAGTTGGACAGGTACATGGATAGGACAGGTTTAGAGGGATATGGACCAAACGCAAGCAGGTGTGACCAGTGTAGCTGGGACATGTTGGCCAGTGTGGACAAGTTGGGCCGAATGGCCTGTTTCCACACTGCATCATTCTATGACTCTATTTGCACAGCCAGCTCAGTCAGCTGGTTCCTGGGCAGTTCATCTGGCCTTTCCCTACCATACCCTCTTGCCATATGATGGTATATACACTTACATGAGCCTCTTGTCATGCCAGTCCTACTTAGCTACTTAGGATTGGGATCTATTTTGAAGCACAAATGGATAACTGCAGATTGCAAAGACATAAGGTTTCTACGTGCTACATGTAGCATAGTTATCTTGGGTTTTAGTTTATTATTATCATATGTACCAAGGTACAATGAAAAGCTTTGTTTTGCAAGCTATCCAAACTGATCAGATACAGTATGTCATACGTAGATACAATCAAGTCATACTCAAGTACAATAGGTAGAGTAAAGAGGAAGATACTGAGTGCAGAATATAGTTCTATATATTGTAGCACATCAGTTCCATAGACAAAGTACAATGTCCACATGGGGTAGAGGTGAATTGGACAATAACCAGGCTTATGGAAGGACTGTTCAGAATCCTGATAACAGAGGGGAAAAAGCTGTTCCTGAGTCTGCTGGGTGCATGCTATCAAGTTTCTGTTTATTCTGCCCGACAGAAGCAGGGAGAGGAAGGAGTGGCTGGAGTGGGACGTCTTTAATTATGTTGACTGCTTTTCTGAGGCAGCATGAAGTGTTGATGGAGTCCGTGGTGGGAACTATGGTCTGTTTGATGGACTGGGCTACATCTAAAACTCTCTGCAATTTCTTACAGTCTTGAGCAGAGCTGTTCCCAAACCAAGTTGTGATGCAACCTGACAGCACGGTTTCAATGGTGCATCTGTAGAAATTTGTATGAATCGTTGGAGACATGCTGAATTTCCTCAGTCTCCTCAGGACGTTGAGGTATTGGTGTGCCTTCTTGGCAGTTGCATCATCTGATTGGTCAATGGCAGATTGTTGGTAATATTAATGCCACAGTAGCAAATATTAAGCTGCCGCATTGGCGCAGAGATAGAGTTGCTGCTTTACATCGCCAGAGAATGGGGTTTGATCCTGACTGTGGATGTTGTCTGTATGGGGTTTGTATTTTCTCCCTGTGACCACGTGGGATTTCTCCGGGTACTCCAGTTTCCTCCCACATTCCAAAGACGTACAGGTTTGTAGGTTAATTGGCTTTGGTAAATTTGTAAATTGTCCCTAGCATGAAGGATAGTGCTCGTGTATGGGGTCATTGCTGGTCAGTGTGGATTCAGTGGGCTGAAGGGCCTGTTTCTGCATTGTATCTCTAAAGGCTAAAGTCTAAACTAAAGTCCAAGGAACTTGAAGCTCTAATATTGCCGGGAAATTCTGGGCCAACATTTATTCCTGGTTACTCTCGTTTCTTCCAGGGCGTTTCTCTCAAACCTCAAACACAATCCTTTTATGACTGTCTTAATGGTGGCCTCCCAAGTTTGGCTTCGGCTTGGAACATGGGTGACTTGCTCATCTGATTCACACAGAGAGCTCTCAGAGGTTTGGTCCATAAATCTGGCACCACACTTTGTGCTTTGCCATTATCTTTCTCAGAATTGCACACTTAGCAGTTGCTTTTGACCAGAGCGTGCTATTTATACCAGCTAAGTGGTCATTAAACGGGTTTGCTGTCATCTTTGAAAGTCCGTTCCAACTGGATCCTCAGTTATGTATTTATTCAAAGTGCATCACAAGGTAATAGATCACAAGAAATTGCACAAAGTAGAGATAGTATTGCTATGAGGGTCTTTGAAAGATGCTGAAAATAGTTTTTTTAACGTTAAATGTTAACATCATGGGATAATGAGTATCGATGAAGATTAGATTGTATCTGGATGTCATACCATCTTACTCATTGTCCATTATATATATGTAGCTTGGGCCGGTCTATTAAAGTAAAATGGGCAGAAAGTAATACCATTAGAGGGAAAATGATTCTTGAAAGGACCAACCTAAATCTTTGCACAAAAATAACATACTGCAATCACAATCATATTTTCAGAATAAAGATTAAAAAGCCCCTTCCTACAACGTTCTGCTTTTTCAGCCTAAGCCAAATATATTGCAAAAGATGTGGGCAAGTATTGGTTGAAGATCCTGAACATGCAGTGTTGTTTCCGGAAAGAACCTGTTGTGCTTATTTCCGTACAATCTGAATCAATCTCTGTTCAGACTACTGTCTAAAAAAATATGTAAATGAATTTTACTGTTTCATTTCATTAGAGGCAGACATTCAGTCTGAAGAAAGGTCTTGACCCGAAACGTCACCCATTCCTTCTCTCCCGAGATGCTGCCTGACCTGCTGAGTTACTCCAGCATTTTGTGTCTACCTTCGATTTATACCAACATCTGCATTTTTTTTCCTACACATGGAGCTACACAGCATGGGAACAGGCTCTTCAACCCAACTTTCCCTGGAACGTCAGAAGTTGAGAGGACACTTGATAGAAGTATATAAAATTATGAGAGGCATTGATTGAGTAGACTGTCAAGGGGGTATGGGGAGAAGGCAGGAACGGGGTACTGATTGAGAATGATCAGCCATGATCACATTGAATGGCGGTGTTGGCTCGAAGGGCTAAATGGCCTCCTCCTGCACCTATTGTCCATTGTCTATTGTCTATTGTCTATTGTCTATTGTCTATTGTCAGAACCGTTTTCTCAGGGTGGAAATGTCCAACACTGGAGGGCACAGCAATAAGGTGAGAGGGAGAAAGTTTAATGGAGATGTGCTGGGCAAAGTTTACACACACACACAGAGGTGTGGGCCTGGAATGCCTTGCCAGGGGCGATGGTGGAGGCAGATGTGACAATGGCGGTTAAGAGGGATTAGAGGGATATGGACCATGTACAGGCAGATGAGATTAGCTTCGTTTGACATCATGTGTAAGAAGGAACTGCAGATGCTGGTTTAAACCGAAGATAGGCACAAAAAGCTGGAGTGACTCAGCGGGCCAGGCAACATCTCTGGAAAGAAGGAATGGGTGATGTTTCAGGTCTGAAGAAGCGTCTCGACCCAAAACGTCACCCATTCCTTCTCTCCAGAGATGCTGCCTGTCCCGCTGAGTTACTCCAGCTTTTTGTGTTTATCTTTAGTTTGACATCATGTTCAGTTCAATTTACCTTGGCATGTTTGGCACAATCATGGTGGGCCGAAGGGCCCATTCCTGTGCTATACTGGTCTCTGTTCTGTTTTTCATCCATGAAGACCAAATTGCATATCCAAGCTCATCCCACTTGCCTGTGCTTGGCCTTTATTCCTCCAAACCTTTCCTATCCACGTGCTCGTCCAAATATCTTTAAGTATCTTAAATGTCATAATTGTACCCTCCTCTACCACTTCCTCTGGCAGTTCGTTCCATGTATGCACTATCCTCTGTGTTGGAAAAGCTTTTAAATATTTCCCCTCTTATCTTAAACCTATCATCTCTCATTTTAAAATTCCCTACCCTCGGAAAATAAACCCAGCTATTCACCTGGTCTATGCCCCTCAATTTTATAAAGCTTCTATAAGGTTGCTACTCAGCCTCCTATGCTCCATGGTCAACAAAACCCAACCTCTTTTTATAGTTCTCTTTGTAATTCAAACCCTCGAGACCCATAACATTCTTTTAAATCTCTTTTTGCATTCTTACCAATTTCATGACATCCTTCTTATAGCAGGGTGACCAGATCTGTAAATAGTACTCCAAATGTGGCCTTAACAATATATTGTACAGATGTAATATTACACCCGTACTCAATACCTTGATGAAGGCAAGCGACCAAATGCCTTCTAAGCAAACCCTGTCTTCCTGCGTCGCCATCTTCATGGATCTATTTACTTCCACTGCTAAGTCTCTGTTCTGCAGCACCTTCCAAGGTCCTACCCTTTAATATCTAAGCCTTGCCCTAGTCTGTCATGCCAAAATGCGATATCTTTCATTTACCTGAATTGAACTCCACCTACATTCTGGGCGCTGTCATCGTTAAGCATGAGTACCTTCTTGGAGCCTTCCCTTTTAGTTATCTGTTAAACAGACTATCCTATTTTGCTGAATGCCATTCAATACACTAGAGATTTCTTAAATATGAAGATAGCACCCTTCAGTGGTCCCTTGAACCAATTAAATGGATATCTTTATTTTCCATACATTGGTGAGATTGACATCAAGTTGATTTATCCCTTTGGGATCCCATGTGTTCATGGACTTCACATTGGCAATTTTTTAGTTTTTAATTTTGCTTAGAGATACTGCACAGAAATAGGCCCATTGGCCCACCGTTCATAGTGACCATTGATCACCTAACCAATAGGGGAGGCACAGTAGCGTAGCGGTAGAGTTGCTGCCTTGCAACGCCACAGACTCGGGTTCAATCCTGTCTACTGGTGCTGTTTGTATGGAGTATGTATGTTCTCCCTGTGACCACGTGGGTTTTCTCCGGGTGCTCCGGTTTCCTCCCACATTCCAAAGACGTGCAGGTTTGTAGGTTGATTGAAGCACTTTGGAACATCCACAGGTTGTGAAATTGCCTACAATGTAGGTTCTGAATTCTGTAAATTGTCCCTAGTGTTAGGGATCAAACTAGTGTATGAAGATCGCAGACTCAGTGGGCCGAAGGGCATGTATCCATGTTGTGTCTCTAAAGTAAACTAAACTCATTCTCACAAAATGTTATCCCATTTTTGCATCCACTCTCTACACATTAGAAGCAAATTACAGAGACCAATTTAGCCCAAGTGGTCACAAGAAGAATTTGCAAATGGCAAACAGACATCAGGATCGAACCCTGGTCTCTGGCGTTGTGTGAACTCTGGCGTTGTGTGAACTCTGGCGATGTGTGGCAACAACTGCACCCACTGTACCGCAACAGGTTCTCGGTGGAAACATGTTCTTCAAAGTTTGGTAAGAGAGGTTGTCCCATTCTCAGAAGGCCATCCTTCTCTGAATGAGGATTGTTTCTGGATAATGTGATAAGTAAGTCCCCACAAATTGACTGCCTTTTCACTGCACTTACTGTATCCAAGGTATTTCTCCAGAGCTGTCTAGGCATTGAACATGTTACTGGAGCAAAACGATGGCAATATGCTCTTGTTATAGGGAACTGTCTTTGGAAGTTTAGTTGATTGTCGATCAGTAGGCTCTGCTAGATTTGCCTCTGCATGCATTATTAGAAGCATGAATTTATCATTGACCAATTTTACTCTGGAAGGCATGTAAAAGGAATCTTATACTGGGCGTAGATAGGGGAATATTTGACATTGCTTTGCTGAGTGAAACAAAATATTTTTCTGCTTTAGTGTCAAATGACCTCCAAGCTGATCCACAAGTGTATAATTTGAGGTGCTGTGCAGGGTTGCAATCTACTTGCACTTGGAGCAGCACCAATGAGAATATTACAAGAACTCTCCCACAGCAGTGATTAATACAGAATCATTGAGCAGCACAGAGGTTAAGGACATAAAAATGCAAATGAAGCCTTAAATTGTGTTTCAATTCCTACAGGTCCACATTGGAATGCTTTGCAGGAGACCGAGAAGAGTTCAAATCAAATTTAAGGTCAAACTAGCAACTTCCTCGTGTCCATAGTAAGCTGCAAGAATCTACATTGTAGGCAATTTCACAACTTGTGGAAGTTCCAATGTGCTTCACGGCTAAAGAATTAACCAAGAAGAGTCAATATTTCAATCTCAGAACCATGTTATCTGTTTCATGCACACTTGGAACAACTAAAACAAGTTCTGCCAAAGGGTTTTTGACCTGGAACATGAGTCCTTTTCATTTCCACAGATGGTGCGTGACCTGATGAGGGTTTACAATGTTGTTTTTCTTTCAAAAAATGAGTTTGGGAGTTTGGCCCAGCCAATATTTATCCATTGAGGAAAAATAAGCATCACAAACAGATTGCCTGATTATTTCATGGTCGTATATGGAGCCTTAGTTGTTCCAAGGAAGAACTCTGTTCACAATGGGAAACAGGGGAACCGTTTAACACTTTATCTGAAAAACCCAGTACCCAAAATGACACTGCTCCACCACAATGAAGTGTCTGCCTCGATTCTGTGTTTCAGTGCCTGACTGGATTTAAAACAGTAACCTTCTGTCTTGAAGGTAAGGATGAACTGAGACTGACATGCCACTTCAATGGAGACTGGAGCGGCTAGGCTTGTATACACTGGAATTTAGAAGCATGAAGCATTTAGAAGTATATCGAAACATATAAGATTATTAAGGGGTTGGACACGTTAGAGGCAGTAAACATGTTCCCAATGTTGAGGGAGTCCAGAACCAGGGGCCACAGTTTAAGAATAAGGGGTAGGCCATTTAGAACGGAGATGAGGAAAAACTTTTTCAGTCAGAGAGTTGTAAATCTGTGGAATTCTCTAACTCAGAAGGCAGTGGAGGCCAATTCTCTGAATGCATTCGAGAGAGCTAGATCGAGCTCTTAAGGATAGCGCAGTCAGGGGGTATGGGGAGAAGGCAGGAACGGGGTACTGATTGAGAATGTTCAGCCATGATCACATTGAATGGTGGTGCTGGCTCGAAGGGCCGAATGGCCTACTCTTGCACCTATTGTCTATTGTCTATTCAGACAAAGGGAACTGCAGATGCTGGTTTACAGATAAACACAAAGTGCTGGAGTAACTCAAGCTGTCAGGCAGCATCTCTGGAGGACATGGACAGGTGACGTTTCAGGTCAGGACCCTCTTCAGACATGAATAAGTGATGTTTCGGGTCGGGACTGAAACGTCACCTACCCATGTCACTTCAATATTCTGTTTGCTTCCAGAATATATTGTTGCATTAATTCTTATGCAGGGAAATGCAGGAATATCTCTAGTTTGATTCAGAAATGGTGTTACAGAGAAAGCACCTGATTATAGCAGTAATGCTAGTCTAACATCAGGAGGAGCTGTGTGATTGTGCTATTAAACTATGAAAATACCTGCATTAATAATTCCGTCTTTCAAATGCATTTTGCTCATCCCCTTCCTCTGTACTCCATGAATTTGCCAAGACCTGTCATCTTTTATTATTTTCATTTCTTAATGTAATCTAGCTAAGTAGATTTTTTTTTTGTATTTTGGTTTTATTCTTGTCATTTTCCATTCTCCACAGCCTGCATTTTACTTTGAGCTGAGAAATATTGTTAATGTTGGATTCTTTTTGGCTTCAGCTGGGTGAGTTTTATCAGATGTCCTTTGAATACAGCACTGGACCAGTTCACTCATCAGAAATCCAAGGCTCTGCTCTGCTGTGAAGGACCGTAAGCTTTGTTGAGAAGACAGCATTTCCATGAAGCAAAAAAAGGCTAACCTTGAAGACGGAAGGGGTTACATGAACGCACTGGAAGCTGTTTACACAGACTGAATGCACGAGGCCGCTGATGCCAGAATCTGGAGCAAAAACAAAATGCTTGAGGAATTCAATGGGTCAGGCAGCATCTGTGGAGGCAAAGTGCAAGTTGCCATTTCAGGTTGAGGCAAGGCATCAGTTTAGTTTAGTTTAGTTTATTGTCACGTGTACAGAGGTACAGTGAAAAGCTTTTTGTTGCGTGCTAACCAGTCAGTGGAAAGAATGTAAATGATTACAATTTTGCCAAATTGAATTTTGGTCCAAGATCCATCAATGATGGAAATTGTTATCAGGACATCGCCATTGTAAGATTAACTTGACACTTTGTGTCTTTCTTTGTAAACCAGCATCTGTGGTTCCTTGTTTCTACAGCACCTTTGCTACTTTGACTGTATACAATTTCATAGTGGTGATGTGTCTTTCTCTAAATGGTGGCTTCAATAATGGCAGGGGTTCCCCTGACACCATGGCCGCCCAATAAAACACAGGTAGAAACAATTTGTGATATTCTGTGGTTGCAAATGGTAACAGATATCAGTTTTAGTATTAATTAGTATTTAATGTTAGTTTAGAGATACTGCATGGAAACAAGCCCTTCAGCCAGAGTCTGTGCTGACCAGCAATCACCCCATACTCTATCCTACACACTAGGGCCAATTTACAAAAGCCCGTTGGTCCAGTTGCCTGATATCAGTTGGGAAGAAACTGATCCTGAATCTGGAAGTATGTGTTTTCAAACATCTGCACTTCTTGCTTGATGGGAGAGAGGAGAAGATAGAGTAACCGGGGTGAGAATGGTCCTTGGTTATGCTGGTGACCTTGCTGAGGCAGCGTGAAGTGTAGATGGAGTCAGTGGAAGGGAGGTTGGTTTGCATGATGGTCTGGGCTGTATCTCTGAATTTCTTGCGGTCTTGGATGGAGCTGTTCCCAAGCCATGCCATGATGCACCCCAATAAAATGCTCTAGTTGGGGAGATTTATTGGTATCTTGATGAGTATCCATCCTTCAACAAACACCGAAAGACACATGCCAATGAGCTTCAATCAGAAACAAGTGACCAGAAATTTTAATAGTTTATTTTTCTACTGTTGCTACTCGGGCTGCTCAAGTTTTATTTCAGGGTTCTAGCATGCAGCTATTTGGCTGTGATGTCTCATAACAGAATTTTAGACTGTGCCGCCCAACGATCCCCGTACACTGGCACTATCCTACACACTAGGAACAATTTACCACTTTACTGAAGCCAATTAACCTACAAACCTGTACATCTTTGGAATGTGGGAGCAAACAAGAGCACCCAGAGAAAACCCACATGGTCATGGGGAGAACATAAAACTCCATGCAGACAGCACCCGTAGTCAGGATCAAACCCAGGTCTCTGGCGCTGTAAGGCAGCACCTCTATCACTGTGCCACCACTGCCCTCAATGGAAGATTCATTATTTTGTGAGATCTTGTTGTGTACTCATTTGGTGCCTCACGTAAAAAAAACCAACAAGGATAAGCAAAAATGTAAGGGTCGATTTATGATGAGAGCTCAGGGAGAACAAGGATGTGAAAGTTGATGTAAGCCTTTCTTCTGGATGCTTGCTGTTGCGCTTGAAGAGAGAATTTGAAGACAAGCAGATGGATGCTCAGTGAGGGCAGGGCAAATTCTACTGTCCACTGGCCGTCGACCATTTGAAACAGCTGCTCTATCTGCTGAAGCGGTTTAGTCCTTTGCCCTTGCCAGTTGACACGTTTTACTGGTGAGACAGACTGTTTCCTGAAGCACCAAGCACTCTCTTCTGAGAAACAAGTTAAAACAGCTTCCATCGTTACTCTTCAATCTTCAGCTTGGAACAGACATCGCGACCTCCTCAATTCACTGTCGCACCGAACGCCACAGCCCCACCCGGCTCGGACATGCCCCGCAAAGAGTTCGGGAGTTGAGTTGTGGCTGCCATGTGGTTATAGGGTAAGCATATTGCACTTTCAGTTTTGTTTCGTTTTTTAGTTTAGTGATACAGTGCAGAAACAGGCCCTTTGGTCTAATGAGCCCGCACCGACCAGCGCACCCTGCACATTGACACTATCCTACACTCACTAGGGACAATTTACATTTATACCAAGCCAATTCATCTACAAAGCTGTACGGAGTGTGGGAGGAAACCGAAGATCTTGGAGAAAAGTCATGCGGTCACGGGGAGAACGTACAAACTCCGTACAGACAGCACCCGTGGTCGGGATCGAAGCCGGCTCTCTGGCGTTGTAAGCGCTGTAAGGCAGCAACTCTACCGCTGCGCCACCGTGCCACATAGATCTTTTCGTTTCCTTCCTTTAAGTTTGACCTTCAGTCTATTTCTGGAATTCATTTCATTGTATCTTTTCAAACGCTGAGCGGCAGCATTTCCTTTGCAGGGGGATGTTTTCTAGATGCCGTATCAGGAGAAGTGAAGCATAAACTGTTCTTTTCTCTGCTGAGACAATTGCCTTACACTGCCAAGGAAATGACAGGTACTTCATAACTCATCAAATCTCCATTTATTCACCAGTTTATATAATTTCATTCAAGGACTACTCATGTAAATACCGTGATGTATTTAATTTGGGGGGTGGCACAGGGGTGCAGCTGCTGGAGCTGCTGCCGCACAGTGCCAGAGACCCGGCTTCGGTGCTGTTTGTATGATGCTGTTTGTGTGGAGTTTGCACAATCTCCCTGTGTGAGTTTCCTTTGGGTGCTCCAGTTTCCTCCCACGTCACAAAGGTTTGTAGGTTACCTGGCTTCTGTCAATTGCACCTCATGTGTAAGGAATAGATGAGAATATGGAATAACATAGAACTAATGTAGACGGGTCGGCATCAACTCAGTGGGCTGAACGGCCTGTTTCGTTGCTGTATCTCTAAACTAAACTGGTCCTATAATGTGTAGGAAAGAACTGCAGATGCTGGTTTAAATTGATCACAAAATGCTGGAGTAACTCAGCAGGAAGACCATAATGGTCAGTGATGAATGCTTCAAGGTTGGAGTTATAACCTGATCAACTTTAATAATTGAATGCAGTTAATAAATTACTTATTATTTACTTTTTTGATCACCATTTCACACTAGTGATGTGTTATTTTAATGATATTGATCATTATTTTTTGATTATTATCAAAATTATGATTATTATTTTAATGATTATGATATTATACTTGACCAATAAACGTATTCATTCATTAATTCATTCATTCATTCATTAATTCATTCATCCCTACAAGCTCTGGGCAATGTACAGAGACTAATTTACCAACAAACCCTAACATGTTTGGGATATTGAAGGAAACAGGAGAATCGAGAGGAAACCCAGGTGATCACAGGGAGAATGTGCAAACTCCACACGGACAGCACCCGATGTCAGAATCGAACCCGGGTCTCTGCTGTTGTGAGGCAGCAGCACTACCAGCTGCGCTACTGGACAGCCCTTTTGTTGAAACAGTATACTCCTTTATTTGATTAGCTGTAAATATCTGGGTACTTACTGAGCTACATGGATACAGACTCACTGATGCCCCAAGATTTTCTCATGGGAGATTTATTTTCAAAGTACATGAGAACATCATCTACTGTCTCCCCCTCTTCTGAACAAGCACCCAAACATGAATGGTACTCCAACATGACAAATGAGCTAAAAGGAAATCAGCAAATCATTGCTAGATCCTGTTTATGTTTAATTGGAAAGTAATGAAATTTTGGCCTGATAAATAAGGCTAAATTGTTAGAATAATGAAGTGGCAGATTTCTACTGAAGTGTGTTTACTGATTGATTGGTTGAGGCAATGTATTCCAGTCAAACCATGCCATTAGGTTATGTGGTCAGTAATGCTGATGTCAATTCAAGTATACCAACTGGAATATGGCATTGATAATCAGTCTGAGATTTTGATAGTCATCGGCTTATTTGATATTAACAGGACTGAAGAATTCCCTGTGAGAAATCACATGCACTTTGGTATTGGTATTGGTTTAGTATTGTTATGTGTACTGAGATACAGTGAAAATCTTTATTTGTGTGCTATCCACACAAATCATACGATATATGAGTGCAATCAAGCCATTCATGGGGACAATAGGTGTCGCAGCTGGAAAAATACTAGAGTGTGGGATATCATGTTACAGTTTTACATAATGTCACAGAAAAAGTGCAGATTGAAACAATGAGGTTGGTTAGAAGATTGGGACTACACCCTACTTTATGGGAGGACTGCTCAGTAATCTGATAACTGCGGGGAAGAACATGCTCCTTAAACTGGTGGTATGTGTTTTCAAGCTTTTGTATCTTCTGCCTGACAGGAGAGGAGAGAAGAGGGAACGACTGGGGTGAAAATAGTCCTTGATTATGTTGGCCATTTTCCCGAGGCAGTGTGAAGTATAGCCATGGCCAATAATGGCCACTCGATGGCCATTACTTTAACAGAAAGCACTTAATGGCTGATTATTATTTTGTGTCAAATGCCATTAGTCCATACTGAAAAGAATAAAGTATTCCACTGAGGCATGGCTGGATTAAAACAACCTGTAAAAATAAAAGTCAAAACATCACAGACATTAAATTCGAGAAACTCAATGAGAGAACCAGTACTTCAACGGATGTTGGTTAAAATTACGTCAGTGGTTTTAAATTATGTTTGATATAGAATATTCACAAATGTCAAAGACACATAGGTTGCAAAGGTGTTGAGCAGTGACTAATGACTTTTGATTAGCCTTTCGGTCCACCAAGTCCAGGCCGACCATCGATCACCTGTTCACACTAGTTTCATGTTATTCCACGTTTGCATCTACTCCCTACACAAGGGGCAATTTACAGAGGACAATTAACCTGCCAATCCACACATCTTTGGGATGTGGGAGGAAATCGGAGCACCAGGAGAAAACCCACACGATCACAGAGAAAACGTGCAAACTCCACACTGACAGCACCCAAAGTCTGGATCAAACCTGGTTCTCTGAAACTATAAGGCCACAGCTCTACCAGCTACACCAAATATTGAGAATTCAAGGCATCTGAGAGGATATGGTGGAAAATAAAATTAAAGGGACATCAAGTTTGAGGATAGTAAGTGGAAACAGGCAATCAACACAACCAGGGATAGTGTTATAGGAATATATTGACCAGTATAGATGGCAGTAAAGGAATTGAAGGTAAATGAATAAGAAGCTGGAAATACTCAAAGTCAGGCAATGGCGTAGCGAGAATAATAATGACACAGATATTGTCAGCAAGTTTAATGAGAAATCTCAAAGGGAGAAAGGAAATTCTTGCATTGAGGAGAGCAGAATTTCAATGTGGGATATTAAACACTGAAACAAAAGTCACACATAGTAGACTGCTGGCACTCTGAACTAAACACAACCCCGCCAAGTCTATGTAGTTTGGAGCTTATCTGGAAGTTGTAGTATTTACAACCTGGAAAACATGGACTTTCAGGTTGGGTCCCGACTGTAGTGGGGGGGGGGGGGGGGGGGGGGGGGTGAGGAAGAAAAAGCTGGAAAAGAGGTGAGGGCCAGGCAGTGCCTGGCAAATGATAGGTGGATACAGATGAGGGGGGGGGGGGGGGTTAATAGGCAGATAGTTGGGCAAAGGTGAGAAATGAAAAGCCAAAAAGTCTGAGATAAGGACAGAAGCAGAGCAAATTGTGAAGCCAGAGGAAGGAAGTGGACTGGGGAAAGGGGGTAGGGGAGAAGTGGGTGTGCATCCAAGTGTGGCAGAGGAGACAGAAGAGGGGGAAATGGGAAGAGAAGGGGATGGGAGTTGGTGATTCTAGGTTGTTTACAGCTTGCACATTGCACTTGTTTTCTAATGTTGGGGCTATTTATATATATATATAGATTTATATATATATATATTTATATATATATAAATACGATAAATATATATATGTGTGCGTGTGTGTATATATATATATATATATATGTGTGTGTGCGTGTGCGTGTGCGTGTGTGTGTGTGTGTATATATACATATATATATACATATATATATATATATACTGTTGGGTGCAAACCTCTCCTGCGGGCCCGGCAAGTATATTTATACATATACTGAACTTTACAGAGTACTATGTTTACATATCGGTTGTGCTGCTGCAATTAATTTCATTGTTCCTTTTTCAGGGCATATGCCAATAAAACACTCTTAAGTCTTGACCTGCTGAGTTACTCCAGCACTTTGTGTCTTTTCTTGTAAGCCAGCATCTACAGTTTCCTATGTCTGATGAAATAATAGGCCAGACAATGGACCTGAAAATGAATTCCAATTGACGGTTCTGATTGCTTCGTGTGTTTGGGCTGTCTCAACCATCCGTTGCAGTGGAATAGTCTGAAGTTATTAATGGCTTCCTGAATGTAAATATAGGCAATAACTGTGCATGTTTAAATAGTGTGCGCCTACCACGCTGTTCTTCAGAAAATAACTTGTTTTTGATCCAGTAAGAAGTCAATTTTCCTGCAATTAAGGATTTGTTATTCTGTGCTGTTCTTACCAGTTGTGTTTGGAGATGTTAAAAAGAGCACATTTTAGCGCTCAGAATAAAGCTACTGTAAATACAGTGAGTTGATCCATAAATTATATCATGTTGAGTTGCAAACAGTTCATCAAAAGAGAATGGAGAAGTCTATTCATCTCATTAGCCGTAGTAGAGTATGTTGGTGACCAGAGGCTGCAATTACCGTGTCATTATTAGAATGAAGCATGACAGTATTTTATTGTCATCAGGTATTTATTTAAACACATTAATTACATAGCAAAGCAATCTCAAATCATTTGTCACACACTAATTTCTGGAAATGCTGTCCAGCAGTGATTCATACCAGTGCGCTAAGCATTATTGTAGAACCTGGAGGTACTTTTCTTTCTTTTCAACTGTTACACGATGGATGTAAGCCTGAACCTGCTATGATTGTGGGCAAATAGGTGGTCCCTGAATATGCTTGGGGGCATTGAGGTGCCTGATTTAACACATGCCTGTTGTTTCAAAGGTAAGAGGATACAAAAATATATAATCTGTCTGCTTTTCACAATGATTTCATGACGGCACGGTGGCGCAGCGGTAGAGATCCAGGTTCGATCCTGACCATGGGTGCTGTCTGAACGGAATTTGTAAGTTCTCCCTGTGACCGCATGGATTTTCCCCCGGGTGCTCCGGTTTCCTCCCACACTCCAAAGATGTACAGGTTTGTAGCTTAATTTGGTTTGATAAAAATATTCCCTGAGTACTGTTTCATGTGTCTCACAAAAAGACAGGCATAGCCTGGGCTCATGTGTGTTCTTACTGCTACACCTGTGATTTGGAGGAAGTGTGTGAAGTTAAAGGATAGAATTTGAGCACATCCTCCCCCACATGGTTGATGGGCTGCTCATTGCAGACATGGTTTAGTTTACATTAGTTTAGTTTATTATTGTCACCTGTACTGAGGTACATTGAAAAGGGTTTGTTTGCGTGCTTTTCAGTCAGAGAAAAGACTATACATGAAAACACCTTCTCCCACCCTGCTTCCTATAAGGGGCGGCACGGTGGCGCAGTGGTAGGGCTGCTGCCTTACAGCAACAGAGACCCAGGTTTGATCCTGACTACGGGAGCTGTCTGTGCAGTTTATGCATTCTCCCCGTGACCATGTGGGTTTTCTCCGGGTGCTTCGGTTTCCTGCCACATTCCACAGAAGAACAGGTTTGTAGGTTATTTGGCTTCATAAAAATTGTAAATTGTCCCTGGTGTGCTTGATAGTGCTGGTGTACGGGGATCGCTGGTCAGCGCGGACTCATGGGCCGAAGGGCCTGTTTCCGTATTGTATCTCTAAATCTAAAAATTCTAAAACAATCAATCCATCCACAGTGCACAGATAAAAGATGCAGGATAGAAAAGTCAGTGCAAGGTATAACATTGGAGTCCGATAAAGTTTGATTACTCCCATTGATAGGGGAGGAGGTGGAAAGGTTTCTTAAGAATCCTCTTACGGGTGCCACAGTGGCACAGCAGTAAACCTGCTGCCTTACAGCGCCAGAGTCATGGGTTCAATACTGACTGTGTGTGCTGCCTGTGCAAAGTTCGCACATTCTTCTTGTGATCGTGTGGGTTTTCTCCAGGTGCTTCAGTTTCCTCCCACATTCCAAAGACATGCAGGTCTGTAGGTTAATTGGCTTCTGTAAAATGTCCCTAGACAGTAGGATAGAACTAGTGTACGGGGATCGCTGGTGGGCCGAAGGGCCTGCTGCCACACTGTATCACTGAACAAAAAGACTATTGATGTTTCACGTACATGGATGCACATTGTAATAGATGGATGATTTGACCAAGCATATCTTACACAAGGCTGGGCCTTGGCATCTCTCTACTTTGCACGCTTCCTGCAGTGTGAAACCTGGATTCAATGAGATGAATAGTGCAAATGGCAGCACAACAGTGCCATTGTAATCTGCAATTGAAATTCAGCTTGAATTGGCACCCATAGCTTTCAAAAGCACAGCGTAGGTACTGCCTATTTTTAAGGCAGAAAAGAGAAAACTCTTTACAATTTTTGTGAACCTATTGTTTTGTTCATCGGCGAGTGCACTTAGATCAATATTTAATTTATCTTACAGCTCCAAAACCTGAGCAAATCAAATGAGGAAAATTGTGATTTAACAATTGGTGAAAGGACGTGGAATTTCAAATCCATCGATCTTCCGATCATCTTCAGACAGAATCATGTCGGTCCGCGCAGTCTGCCCAGCTGCTGTTTGGCTTTAGACCAAACCATTCAATTTGTGACTAGCAGAGCCCAGTAACGGAATTATTTTCTTTGTGTTCAACACTAAGTCAGCAATTTCATTCAACGTTTCTAGGTCGCTTGGCAGTTTATAGTTTCTTAGCCTCGGAGGCTGCAGTTAATGACTTGCACTGGTACTGGAAGGCAGTGAGGCAAAGTGGGTAGACTCCAACGACAGGCCCTTTCGCAGGCTCATTGTAATGAAGATACATCAACCTGTGAATGCTGTGCTGGCAAGCTTTGCTACCTGAGGAGTTTTCCTTCTACGGAAACAATGTTTTATTTGTTAAAGTTAAAAGGGCAAAATTTTAGTTTAGTTTAGAGATACAGCTTGGAAACACTGACCACCAAGTGCGGCATGGTGGCACAGCGGTATGGATGCTGCCTTACAGTGCCAGAGACCCGTGTTCGATCCTGGCTAAGGGTGTTTGTCTGTACGGAGTTGCTACGTTCTCCCTGTGACCTGCGAGTGCTTTCTCCGAAATCTTCGGTTCCCTCCCACACTCTGAAGACGTATGTAGATTAATTAGCTTGGTACAAAAAGAATTAATTGTCCCTAGTGTAGGATAGTGTTAATGTGTGGGGATCACTGGTCAGTGCGGACTCAGAGGGCCGAAGGGTCTGTTTCTGCACTGTGTCTTTAAACTAAACTAGACTATCACCCTGTGCACTAGCACTATGCACTAGGGCCAATTTTACAATTTTACCAAGCCAATTATTCTACAAACCTTACATCTTTGGAGTGTGCGAGTAATCCGGAGAAAACCCACATAGGTTACAGGGAGAACGTACAAACACCATATAGACAACACGAGATGCAACACTTGTCCCTTTACCTCCCCCCTCAACTCCATCCAAGGACCCAAACAGTCTTTCCAGGTGAGACAAAGGTTCACCTGCACCTCCTCCAACCTCATCTATTGCATCCGCTGCTCTAGATGTCAACTTATTTACATTGGCGAAACCAAGCGCAGGCTCGGCGATCGCTTCGCTGAACACCTGCGCTCGGTCCGCATTAACCAAACTGATCTCCCGGTGGCCGAGCACTTCAACTCCCCCTCCCATTCCCAGTCTGACCTTTCTGTCATGGGCCTCCTCCAGTGCCATAGTGAGGCCCACCGGAAATTGGAGGAACAGCACCTCATATTTCGCCTGGGCAGTTTGCAGCCCAGCGGTATGAACATCGACTTCTCCAACTTTAGATAGTTCCTCTGTCCCTCCCTTCCCCTCCTCCTTCCCAGATCTCCCTCTATCTTCCTGTCTCCACCTATATCCTTCCTTTGTCCCGCCCCCCTGACATCAGTCTGAAGAAGGGTCTCGATCCGAAACGTCACCCATTCCTTCTCTCCCAAGATGCTGCCTGACCTGCTGAGTTACTCCAGCATTTTGTGAATAAAACCATATAGACAACACCCATAGTCAGGATCGAGCCCATGTCTCTGGCTCTGTAAGGCAGCAACTCTCCTACTGCGCCACCTCGCCACCCATCTTACAATATGTCCCGCCCTTAACAATATTTCACACAGAGTTGTACAAGTTTGTAATGACTTCTTGAAAGTTTATTTTCTCAGCAGTTATATTATTTATGGTGCGTGCATAACAAAATTGCGCCTGCACTTCAAAAAAGGTCTCATTTACTTTTAAGTTTCAATATTCCGTCTGATTGATATTGAAGTGATAATGTTACGTATATAGAATAGAGAACAGTATAACACGGGAACAGGCCTGTCGGCCTGCAATGTTTGTGCCGATCATGATGCCAAGTCCCGCACTGTGTCACTAAAGTAAAGTTTAAAATTACAGATAACATTTCAGGTCCAAGACCTGTTAATAGGAGTTATCGTCATCTTATATGATTAAGGGTGTTGCTGCTCGACTATTTTTCAGTGTTTACTATGCTGTCACAGACAGAACACCAGGTTGTGCTTTGTCCTTCAGTCTCTAACCATTCAGGCAAATAAGTTTATGTTCATAAGTTCTAGGAGCAGAATTAGGATTCAAATCTGCTCCATCATTCAATCATTACTGGTCTATCTTTCCTACACAACCCCATTCTCCTGCCTTTTCGCCATAACCCTTGACACCCGTACTAATCAAGAATTGGTCAATCTCCGCCTTAAAAATACCCATTGACTTGGCCTCCACAGCCTTCTGTGGCAATGAAATTCACAGATTCACCCCCCTCTGACTAACAAAATTCCTCCTCATCTCCTGTCTAAAGGTACATCCTTTTATCCTGAGGCTATGGCCTCTGGTCCTAGAATCTCCCACAAGTGGAAACATCCTTTCCGTATTGAATCTATCCAGGCCTTTCACTATTCGGTAAGTTTCAATTAGCCCCCCCACCTCCCCCCCCCTCTTTCTTCTAAACTGGAGTGAACACAGGCCCAGTGCCTTCAAACACGTATCATATGTTAACCAAATAATTCCTGGGATCATTCTCGTAAACCTCCTCTGGACCCTCTCTAACGCCAGCACATCCTTCCTCAGATACGGGGTCCAAAACTGTTCACAATGTTGAGTAAACATTAATGTTGTGTGTTCTGGGTAGTTCAGCTGGGGCAGTGTCAGGAAATGCTGATCAGGTTTGTTAATTGTCATTTGCGGGTCAACATATATCAATGAAGCGCAAAGAGGAAAAAAAATGCATATTGAATATAACAGTAATGGAAAGTACAACAGAATAAACCCAACTCAAGTTAATGTGTAGCGACAGAACCCTGAGCTTCTAAAAAGGAAGTTGAAAAGGCTATTTCAATTAGAACAGAATATGGTACGACAGGCTGATTAATTATTTGCAGGAATGTGTAAACGTGTCAAAAGCATATGCACTTCAATTTACGCACATAATGTGTTAGTTCAACACATTCGTTACTAAAGACCTACTTTGGAATTGTTTCCACTTTATTCATTCTGCATTCATGAAAGACACCAGATTTTGTTTTGCTTGTCGCACAGAATCTCCTGGGACAAACCACTGTCAAAACAACATTACGCATAATGAAGGAATGAAAAGATCAAGTTTATTGCACATAACGAATAAAATTGGTTAAAAATAAAGCAAGTCAATCATAATTGGATTCAAGGAACTGCAGATGTTGGTTTACAAAAACAGACACAAAGTGCTGGAGTAACTCAGCAGGTCAGGCAGCATCCCTGGAGAACATGGATAGGCGCCGTTTCGGGTCGAGATCCTTCTGCAGACTGATAGTAGTAGGGGGAAGAAAGCTGGAAGAGAGGTGGAGGTGGGACGAGGCTGGTAAATGATAGGTGGATACAGATGCGGGGGGGTTTGATTGGCAGAACTCACCCCGCTGAATTACTCCAACACTTTGTGTCTTTTCTTTAAACCAGCATCTGCAGTTCCTTGTATCTACTTGAGGGTATCATTCGGGTTAACAACAATTCCATACTCTATTCAGACTTCATGATTATTACAAGCTAATTTGTTCTACTGTGTATTTAATTTAGAAGACATCACTCAAGAAAGTTTCTAAAAATGTATCACATTTAAAATAAATCCTAGCCTTCTGTTTGTGCAGGAATCAGGAACGAGTCTCACCCCGGTCACTCCCTCTTCTCCCCTCTCCCTTCAGGCTAGAGGTACAGAAGTGTGAAAATGCACACCTCCAGATTCAGGGACAGTTTTGTCCCAGCTGTAATCAGGCAACTGAACCACCCTATCACCAACTACAGAGCAGTCCTAACCTCCCATCTACAGTATCTCTTTGGAGACCATTGAACTATCTTTAATCGTTCTTTACCAGCCTTTAGCTTGCACTACATGTTATACACTTCATCCTGCATCTGTACTGGGGGCGGCTTGATTGTAATCATGTAGTCTTTTCACTGTACTTAACTGTGGTACAAACTTTCACTGCGACAATAATAAACGAAACGAAACTAAACGTAAGGATCTCAGATCAGGTCAGCGAAGCATGTCAGAAGAATGTCTGATGAGGGTATGCCAAAGGGATCACTTCACGGGGAGTTGACTGAGGACAAACGATCATGTGGTGAACTGAAAAAGAGATTAAAAGACTCCCTTAGAACAGCCTGTAGGAAGGATGTCATTATGCTGGAAAGAACGCAGAGAAAATTTACAAGCTTGACAAGCTTGCTGCACAGGAGGCTGAGGGATGATATTATAGATGTATTAAAAAATCATGAGGGGAATAGATAGGGTGAATGCAGAGTGTCTTTTACCTAAGATAGGGGAATCAAGAAGCAGAGGGCTTAGGTTTAGGCGAGAGGGGCAAGATTTATATGGACCTGTGGGGCAACTTTTTCACTCAGAGGGTGGTGGGTATATGGAATGAGCTGCCAGAGGAGGTAGTTGAGGCAGGTACTATAACAACCTTTAAGATAAATACTTGGACAAGTACATGGATTGGAGATGTTTAGAGGGATATGGGCCAAACATGGGCAACAGCGATAATCTTAGATGGGGCACCTTGGTCGGCATTGACAAATTGGGCCAAAGGACCTGTTTCTGTGCTGTTTGCTTTGATGACTCCATAACTCCATCCCTGAAGAAGTACAATATTGACATGCATCATTGGGAACAATAAGCATTGGATTATCCAAAGGTCAGGAGGAGAAGACAGGAAAATGAATGGGATGAGAGGGCAAAATAGATCAGCCATGATCGAATAGCAGAGCAGAATCGATGGGCCGAAGGACCTGATGCTGCTCCTATGTCTTATGATCTTATGATCATTTTTGGTGTACTTGCATAAAACATGATGCTCATTCATATGAAGAAGCTTGAATGGAAGAAGCAAATAAGATACGAGGATCTCGAAAATCCCTACACCCCAGTCACCTGTGCGGAAATTACTTTGAAGCCAGCCACCTCCATATAACTGGGAAAACTAGATGTCAGGATCTTACTGGAGAATGTGAAGAACAACAACAATCTGGTGCAACTTCTAATTCCAGATGAATGGCAGTACAATATATTTAATAGGAAAATAAAACTGCAGAAGCTGGTTTAAATCAAAGGTAGACACAAAATGCTGGAGTAACTCAGCGAGTCAGGCTGCATCTCGGGAAGGAAGGAATGGGTGACGTTTCGGGTCGAGACCCTTTGTCCAAAGAAGGGTCTCGACCCGAAACGTCACCCATTCCTTCTCTCCCGAGATGCTACCTGACCCGCTGAGTTACTCCAGCACTGAGTGTCTACAATATATTTAATAATGAACTGATGCAGCCTTGGGTAATGCAAGAAATGCTACCAGTGCTCATCATTTTGATTATATTTTATGAGGCAAAGGAGTGAAGTGTTCTTTCTAACTCAAGTCGATAGATTGGCCCCTGGTACAGGACTCCTTCCAAGTTCATTCATGTTCTATTTAAACAAATCTCTTTGACTTTGGCTGGTGGATTACCCAACTGAATTTACAGTTCTTGCTATTCAATTTCATATTTTGATTGCTCATTGAATGCACTTTGCCTTGGTTTATCAGCTCACCAAGGACAAAACTCTATCAATCCCGATATTTCGGTCCCAAATCCACTTAATCCACTCTAAAGGCAGACAGATGCTGGTTTATTCCAAAGGAAATACAGATGCTGGTTTATACTAAAGGTAGACACAAAATGCTGGAGTAACCCAGTGGGTTACTCTGGAGAACAGGAATAGGTGATGTTTTGGGTCGAGACCCTTCTTCAGAATCCAGACATCTGAAGAATGGTTCTGATCCAAAACGTCACTTATTCCTTTTCCCCAGAGATGCTGCCTGACCTGCTGAGTTACTCCAGCATTTTGTGTCTATCTTCAGTATAAACCAGCATCTGCATTTCCTTCCTACACATTCCACTCTAAGTTCTGTGAGTGGATATTCTTTAGAGATACAGTGTGGAAACAGGCCCTTCGACTAACTGAGTCCATGCCGACCAAACATCACCCATTCACATTAATGCTATCCTACATACTAGGGACAATTTAATGGAGCCAATTAACCTGCAAACCCGCACATCTGTGGAATGTGGGAAGAAAACGGAGCAACCTGAGAAAACAGGGAGAATGCACAAACTCCGTGCAGACAGCAACTGTAGTCAGGATCTGTTCCATCCTCTCAGTGATGGAAACAGCAGAGGAAGACTGCAATAAGGACATTGCCCCGAGGAATTCCTGCAGCGGTGTTCTGGGGCTGAGGTGATTAGCGTTACATTAATCAGGAATGCCGCCACCATTTGCTGAATTGCAGAGCAGTGCTGACACCTTATTTCCCCACTCAGGACCCTCCAAGGGCCCTGGGGGCAGAATGCTATTCTCACCATTCCTGGTATTTTTACACATTACATAATAACCAATAACCGAGCTGACAAACATTTGTGGAATTCGGTGAGTCAATGAACTTCAATCCAAGCTTCTTTTAGTTTAGTTTAGTTTAGAGATGGAGTGTGCTTTAGAAAGGACATGAGGAGAAATATCTTCAACCAGAGGGTGGTGAATCATTGGAATTCACTGCCACAGATGCCAGTGGAGGCCAGGTACTTGGGTATTTTTAAAACGGAGATTGACAGATTGTTGATTGGTAAGGGTGTCAATGGTTATGGAAAGAAAGTAGCAGAATGGGGTTGAGAGGGAACAATAGATTAGTGATGATTGAATGGCACAGTCAAGTCAAGTCAAGTCAAGTCAATTTTATTTGTTTCGCACATTTAAAAACAACCCACGTTGACCAAAGTGCTGTACATCTGATTAGGTTCCAATGGAAAAAAAATGAAACATACAGTAGCACGCAAACAGTTCACAGCGCCTCCTCAATGAGCCTCAAACGTTAGGGAGTAGAAATAGGTTTTGAGCCTGGACTTAAAGGAGTCGATGGAGGGGGCAGTTCTGATGGGGAGAGGGATGCTGTTCCACAGTCTAGGAGCTGCAACCGCAAAAGCGCGGTCACCCCTGAGCTTAAGTCTAGACCGCGGGATAGTGAGTAGCCCCAAGTCGGCCGACCTGAGGGACCTGGAGTTAGAGAGGGGGGTTAGAAGAATTTTGATGTAGGGGGGGGGGGGAGTGTCCATTTAGGGCTTTATACGTGAATAGGAGGAGCTTGAAGTTGATTCTGTACCGTACAGGGAGCCAGTGGAGAGAGGCCAGAATCGGGGTGATGTGGTCCCTTTTACGGGTACCCGTCAGGAGTCTCGCTGCGGCGTTTTGGACCAGTTGCAGGCGGGACAGGGAAGATTGGCTGATCCCAGTGTATAGGGAGTTGCAGTAGTCTAGGCGGGAGGAAATGAAAGCGTGAATTATTTTTTCTGTGTCGTCGAATTGGAGGAAAGGTTTGATTTTAGCTATGGTTCGAAGTTGGAAGAAGCTGGCTTTTACCACAGTGTTGACTTGCTTATCAAATTTTAATGCAGAGTCAAATATCATGCCGAGGTTTTTGACATGCGGTTCGACTAGGCAGGATAGACTTCCAAGACTGCCTGTTATCAATTTGATGGACTCGGGGGGGCCGAATAGGATGACCTCAGACTTGCTCTCATTTAATTGGAAGAAGTTCTGTGCCATCCAACATTTTATGTCCTCAAGGCAGTGTGAGAGGCTGTTTAAATTTGACTGGTTGTTGGGTTTCAGGGGGAGGTAAAGCTGAGTGTCATCGGCATAGCAGTGGAAAGAAATGTCGTGCCTTTGAATGATTTGGCCAAGGGGGAGCATGTATAGAGAGAAGAGAATGGGGCCTAGGATGGAGCCTTGTGGAACTCCGCAGGAGAGGCTAGCTGGAGCAGAGGAATAACTGCCTATGTTGATGGCGAAACTCCTATCTTTGAGGTACGAAGCGAACCAGCTCAGGGCAGTGCCATCAATGCCAACCGCGTACCGGAGACGGTCAATAAGGATGGTGTGGTCCACTGTATCGAACGCTGCGCTGAGGTCGAGAAGGAGCAGGATTGCACAGTCGCCGGTGTCGATGGCGAGAAGCAGGTCGTTGTGTACCTTCAACAAGGCAGACTCTGTGCTGTGGTGGGCTCTGAAACCTGACTGGAAACTTTCCAGGATGGTGTTTTGGTGCAGGTAGGGCACTAATTGGTTTAGAATTGCCTTTTCAAGGACTTTTGACAGGAATGGCAGTTTGGAAATGGGTCTGTAGTTGCTAGGCAAGGTGGGGTCTAGGTTAGGTTTTTTCAGTAGGGGCTGGACCACCGCGTGCTTGAAACTGGTTGGAACAGTGCCAGTGGCCAGAGAACTGTTGATAATAGAGAGGATGCTGGGACCGGCTATTGCAATGACATCCTTCAGAAGGGCAGTGGGGGCAGGATCAAGGGGGCAGGTGGACCCGATGGGCTGGATGTTCTAATTCTGCTCCTATGACTTATGAACTCATGAACGTGGCAACAGGCCCTTCAGCCCACCAAGTCCGCACTGACCATTGATCACCCATACACTTGTTCTATGTTATTCCAGTTTCACATACTACACATTTAGGGTAATTTAGAGAAACCAATTAACCTACAAACCTGCATGCCTTTGGAATGCGGGGGGAATCCGGAGCACCCGGAGAAAACCAACACGGTCACAGGGGAATGTACAAACTCCATACAGACAGCGCCCGTAGTCAGGTTCGAACTTGGGTCTCTGGCGCTGAAAAGCAACAACTCCACCGCTGGGCCGCTGGAAGAAGACCTAGAATCAAAAAAGGAATGGAAATTTGAATCAACAAGAATCGAAATACATTAAAAAAAATCAAACAATGCCATAATTGTTAATGGGCATTCTTTAAGTGGAAAACTTTTTGTGGGTAAAATGAAATCCCGAGTGGTGAGAGTCGATTTCAACTGCTTGCATTTGTTCAGCGAAGAAGCCCTTTGCTACAACCAAATGTTATCAGCTGCTGACTACATTATTAAACATCAACAGCTGCAGTCAGATGATAGGCCTGATTGCCTTGCAAAATGCTCCTCTAGCAACCTCGTGGCTCAGTTTATCATACCAGCATATTAACCGAACACATGGGACAACTTAATAAGTTTAATATTTTATGGGTTCCAGTAGATCCAATTTATTTCTCCACAGAGTACTGAAACCATTTCGAAAGAAAGCATACATTTATGGCGAATACAGGTTTTTCTTAAATAAATTAGTGCCCACTTCATCAGTATTTAAGGTTTCTGCACAACACTCCAGGCGCTAAATAAATCCCCACTCTCAGTTTTTATGCAACTGGTCTCATAACTATGGGTATTACTTTTGTAATTTATGCAGTCAGCTAAGTGTAAATTTGAATGCAGCCTTTTACATTCTGTGGATTAACATCTAATTGTGTGGCAATTTGGAAATGAGTTACCTTCCAGCATCAAAAACATTCAGTTTTAAGAGTAACTGGTGCAAACTAAGTAATGAAACAGTAAATCAATTATTAATTGACAGTTGCACCATGGACCTTTTTTTACATGACTACATGTCTTAGCTCAAATCAACCGGAAATGTTTCTTTTGAGTACCAAAGTATTTCAAGAGTTTGGGTTTTGGGCATGAAAAAATATTTAGTAAACGCTGTAGCAGATGGAGAAATTTATAGCTGAACTTTGGGCTTACATTTAAATAAAAGTTAGACACAAAATGCTGGGGAAGAGAAAAGACATTCTTCCATCACAGTGAGGAGGTGACTGGAGGAGACTCACTGTGATGGATGTTTCTTTTGTTTGGTGTTGGTTTATGATTGTATGTGTTATTGCATATTTTTATTGTTTATTTTTATTGGTCTTATTGTTGAACTGCGGGTAATTTTTCATCTCACTGCACATTTATGTGTATGTGACAAATAAATTGACTATTGACTATTGACTGGAGTAACTCAGTGGGTCAGGTAGCATCTCTGGAGAGAAGGAATGGGTGACGTTTCAGGTCGATACCCAATCCTTCTCTCCAGAGATGCTGCCTGACCCGTTGAGTTACTCCAGTATTTTGTGTCAACCAGATTTAAACCAGCATCTGCAGTTTTTTTTCCCACACATCCTTTAAATAAAAGTTGATCAATCATTTTCCCTCTGCAGCATTTTCTTTTCCTATTTCTTATTCTGGTGCAAATAACTTTACTTTAGTTTAACTTTAGACTTTAACTTTAGAGATACAGCATGAAAATAGACCCTTCGGCGCATTGAATCTGCCTCAACCAGCAATCACCCCCCTGCACGAGCACGATCCTACACACGAGGAACAATTTACAATTTTACCGAAGCCAATTAACCTACAAACCTGCACATCTTTGAAGTACACACACAAAAAGCTGGAATAACTCAGCCAGGCAGAAAGCATCTCTGGAGGACATGGAGAGACAATATTTTTGGTTGGTACCCTTGTTCAGACATTTCCCAAGAAACATCCTTACCCGATTCACCTGCACCTCCTCCAACCTCATCTATTGTATCCGCTGTTCCAGATGTCAACCTCTCTACATCGGTGAGACCAAACGCAGGCTCGGCGATCGTTTCGCTCAACACCTTCGCTCAGTCCGTCTCAACCAACCTGATCTCCCGGTGACTCAGCACTTCAACTCCCCCTCCCACTCCCAGTCTGACCTTTGTACACAGATGTACAGAGGGATGCAGGACGTGCAAAGTGAATGGGACTTAAATGTTTCTTTGTAACTTGAAGTGAAGGTCAGTTGCAGGTCAAATGTAGTGGCACATGGTGCAATATTTGCCATGTGCCCACTGGGCACAAATATGTAATCTATTCGGGCAACAGAGACTGGAAGGCCTTTTAACTAGCCATTATGATATTCCTCCCAGACCTGAACTGCAAATCTTGCCACAGGTGGGTGAAGGTGGAGAGCTGATAGCAGGGTTAAACAGGGCAAGAGCTTATTTTAATTGATTGGAATTGAGATAATTGAACAGCAATCAAGTAAATCATAAAATAGATTCAGCAAATTGAACATCAGTCCAACGATTAGCTCCAAAACCATTCCTCTCCGCGAACTTTCCAAATTACTTTTAAATGTTGGTAAAGTAACTGCCTTAACCATCTCCTCCAGCTGCTAAGTCCATGTATCCACGACCCTCTGTGTGAAAAAGTTGCCCTTCAAGTTCCTATTAAATCTTTCTCCTCTCACATTAAACCTATGACCTCTGGTTCTTGATTCCCCTAATCTGAGTAAAAGACACTGAGCATCTACTCTATGCATTCCCCTCATAATTTTATACACCTCTATAAGATCACCTCTCATCCTCCTGTGCTCCTTGGGTAAAGTCCTAGCCTGCCCAAACTCCCCCTATAGCCCAGACCCTCAAATCCTTGCAACATCCTTGTAAATCTTCTCTTCACTCTTTGCAGCACAACAACATCTTTCCTGTAGTAAATTGCAAATTAGATCGGGAAATTGAACTTCAGCCCAACTATCAAAAATGCAGCATTGCAGATTTCTGCAAAGTTATAAACATGCCAAATATATATTCTGTTTTTCTCAGTGCATCATCTGCAGATTTAAACCCCCTTCAAGGCATTATGGCACAATTAATCTTACAAGCAAAACAAGGTCATCTCAGTGGCGAAGTAAGCAGTGGGAGAATATATCCTTTCTGGCCCAATTAAATCACTTTTGACTTTAGGGATACAGCTTGGAAACAGGCCCTTTGGTCTACAGAGTCTGTGCCGCCCAGCGATCACCCCATACACTAGTTCTATCCTACATACTGGAGACAATTTGCAGAAGCCAATTAACCGACAAACCTGTACGTCTTTGGAATGTGGGAGGAAACTGGAGCACCTGGAGAAAATCCACGTGGTCACAGGGAAAAGGTGCAATCTCCATACAGACAGCACCTGTAGTCAGGTTCAAACCCAGGTGTCTGGTGCTGTAAGGCAGCAACTCTACCTCTGTGCCACTATGCCACCTCTTTTATATATTAGCATTGATAATTGGTGATGACACTGACTTTGATGCAATATATCTGTGCTTTGTGATGGAGGTGAAAGTTGCTAAAGGGATCTATTGATGCTAAAGGTGGAGAAGTTTGGGACAAAGATTAATACCCACCTTACCAGCTCCTCCAAGGTTCTTGGCTTTTCAACTGAATAAATCCTGGTTGAAAATAGGTCTTTGTAGCTCTAAAGTAGACACAAAATGCTGGAGTAACTCAGCGGGTCAGGCAGCATCTCGGGAGAGAAGGAATGGGTGACGTTTCGGGTCGAGACCCTTCTTCAGACCGATGTCAGGGGAGGGGGCGGGACAAAGATAGGAAATAGTCAGAGACAGGAAGACTAATGGGAGAACTGGGAAAGGGGAGGGGATAGAGAGGGGAAGCAGGGACTACCTGAAGTTAGAGAAGTCAATGTTCAATATTGTCTTTGCAGCTCTATTTTGGTCGTTACATAGAACAAATGTCTGTGTCGAACATGGTGCCAAATGTCGTCTGCCTGCACAGGATCCATATCCCTCCCATCTCTGCATATCCATGTGGCTCTCCGAAAGCATCTTAAATGCCACTAAATATCTGCCTCCACCACCACTCCTGGGAGCGACCTCCCCCACCATCCTTCATGTGAAAAAACCTGCCCTGCACATCTTCTACAAATTTTGTTCTTCTCACATTAAAGGTATGCCATTTAATCTTTGACATCTCCACACTGGGAAAATACTCTCTACTCAACCTATGCCTCTCATAATGTTTTTAACTTCCCTCAGGTCCCCTCTCAATCTCTGATGTTCCAAAGAAAACCATCCCACTTTGTCCAATTGTTTCAAGTAGTTCTGTTTCACCGATCGCTACTTTCTAAAGAGGGAACAGTTTCTGAAGCTGCAGCTGCTGCCTTCATCTGATTGCGGCCCAGGTTGAGTCAGAGATCTTGTTTCTTCCAGGGGTTGCATTCAGCCACGGGCTTCCTGATTTGGGCCAACATCATTGAGCCAGACCATCTCCCCAATTGATCCTGCTGAATCCCACTCTTTTCCCTGCTCATCTACCCACTCAAACTCTTCTGATTCCTCATCGAGTCATACAGCATGGAAACAGGCCCTTTGGCCCTACCTTCCCATGCCGACCAAGATGCCTGATCTACACTAGTCCCACCTGCCTGTGTTTTCCATTTAGCTCAAATCTCTTTAAACCTTTACTTTGCATGTGCCTTTCCAAATGAGATTTAAATATTGTTATAGTAATTGCCTCAACTACTTCCTCCGGCAGTAAGTCTATATATATCCACCATCCTCTGTGTGAAAAAGTTCCCCTTCAATTTATTATTAAATTTTTCTCTGCTCACCTTAAACCTATGACCTCTGTTTCTTGATTCTCTCAATCTGAGTTAAAGACTCGGAACATCTACCCTGTCCATTCCCCTCATGATTGTATACACCTCCATAAGCTCATCTCTCATCCTCCTGCGTTCCTTGGAATAAAGTCCTAGCCTGCCCGAAGTCCCCCTATAGCTCAGGCACTCAAGTCCTGGCAACATCCTTGCAAATCTTCTCCTCACTCTTTGCAGCTCAACAACATCTTTCCTGAAGCAGGGTGACCAAAACTGAACGCTATGCTCCAAATGCGGCCTCGCCAACTTCTTGCGCAACTGCGACATTCCCCTCAGCAATCCTTTCCAAATTCCCTCCCTCTCCACTCTCCCCAAACGACATTAGGTGAAACATTTCTCATCTCGGAAGGTAAACAGCTGCAGAGGTAATGTTCACATTAAGAGCAGACACTATTCCCCATTGGATCCCCTGGGTGAACACATTTAATCATCCTATCCAAATTTATTTCTATTTAAATGGACATAAATTTAGGTAAATATTTTTTAAAGACATGATATCCTCTCGGTCAGCATTTTCCTGTATTTTCTGCATCTGGTGAAACAACAAAGCAGCCCAGTATCAAAGCTTGGATGAGTTTCAAGTGGTCAGTCGTTCGGTGGATCGGAGCCAAAATGTGATTTTTATTTGTCTGCCAATTCGCTCCCTTTGGAAAGGTGCCATAATGAGATGCATGTCAAGGTCCTTCAGAGGCTAATTGCTTTTGTTTAGGGAAATTTAATCTCCTGTTTAGAGCAGGCATAAAAGTAATCCTCTATCTTGCCATGGGAAGTGACTGGGTTGTGGAAATCAGAAGCAAGTTGCAGGAAACAAATTATTTTATTTTTACATTTAATTTATGAGATATGGCATTTGCCAGAAGGCTTTAAGCGGCATGATGTAATCCTTTCATCACCCCTCCCCCCACCCCCCATCTCCACTCTTCACTCCTCAAGTCCTTCAGTGAACAACAGTCTTTAAGACTTTACACTTTAGAGATACAGCGTGGAAACAGACCCTTCGGCCTACCGGGTCCACGCCGACCACCGATCACCCTGTACACTAACACTATCCTGCACACTAGGGGCAATTTACAACTTACAGACACCAATTAACCTACAAACCTGTACGTCTTTGGAGTGTGGGAGGAAACCGGAGCACTTGGAGAAAACCCTCGTGGTCACGGGAAGAACGTGCAAACACCGTACAGGCAGCACCCATAATCAGGATTGAACCCGGGTCCCAAGCACTGTAAGGCAACAACATTACCGCTGTGCCACCTTCTTCAGACTTCAGAGTAATTCAGACTAATTCTCATCATCACTTGATCAGAGCAACTCTTCCTCGCTCACTGCGGTTATCCAGGAGGCCTTTGCTTGCCTCCAATGAGACAATGAGAGAGCAAGATAACATATTTGCTTTTATATCGAGCATCTTGTTAGCTTATTAATGTCATGATTCCATATCTTATGCAAAGTTTTGGTAGATGCATTAACGGACTAAACCTAATGGATTGTATCAGGGTGGAGCACTGTTGGAAACATATATTCTTTCTCTAATAACAAATAACATTGATTTGGTGAGGAGAAATTGTAGACTAATCACTCAATCCCTTGCTCATTCCATTCCTTTCTAGTTACATGGGTGAATAATTGGCAGTGAAATATTGAACGCATGTACACATTAACGTCAAATTCCTTTGGTCTTCAAAATTATTGTAGTTTTTGCCCATTGTTGTTACTGGCTACCTTCTCTGACCAGAAGAATGAAGTCTTACGTGACATTTTGTACGGTGCAACCATCGTGGGAAGTAATTTTTAAGTGGGGCTTCAGCAGTGGAAATCTTCCTGTTTATACCGAAGGATGGTTTCTGCAGGACTGAGACTAAAGAAATAAGCAAGTGAGAATCGCTGCACATGTGTGCTGCTCTTTCCAAGTCCAGACTGATCCGACTGACCTTCAGTGTTCGGCCGGTCTTGCCCAAGCCGATCGGCATCACATCCCGGGTTCCTCCCAGGCCGGATCAACTGACGTGGCCACCGCTGCCACTGCCAGTCCACATAGCTTCCTAGGCCACTCCAAGACAGCATCTACCACCGCCACCACCTCCATTGCCCATTATGCCCCCTCCCCTGTCCAACAGCGAACCTTAGTAATGGGACCACTCGGTCCTGCTGCCCTGCCCCCTCTTCAAGCCACACTACTCCTCCTAACCATTAACCTCACACTGCCCCTTGGTACTACCCTCCCCTCTCAGCCTTCCTCATCTCCCCATAGTACTTCCCTCGAGCCTCACTCCCCACCTCTGCCTCCCTCTGACCCAAGCCGTCTTACCTGTCATGTTTTCACCATCCACCCTGACCTTCCTCTTTCTCATGCCGAACCGTCTGTCCTCAACAGAGGACTTACCTTTGTACTCCTCCGCCCACACCTCATTGAGTTCTGGGCCTGACATGGTGCAGAAAATTCACTTGACATGGGCTGAAAATTCCAATTGACATGGGCTGAAAATTCAGTCGGAAGAAGGGTCTCAATGAGAAATGTCACCGATCCATGTTCTCCAGAGATGCTGCCTGACCCGCTGAGTTCCTCCAGCACTTTGTGTCCTTTTCAAGTCATGCCTTTTGCCACTTCATCTTTCTATTCAATAGTCGTGGAACAGACTCAATGGCCTGATTCTGCTCCCCTGTCTTCTGATCTTATAAGGTACTCTCTGAGGACTGGTGAACGTTTTCTTCCAAAGGGCCTCAGCCTTGCTAATAGATGTGCTGTTTATATCCGCACGTTATATAAATGCTTGCTGAAGGTGGCCAGCAAATATGACTTTTGCCCCTTTGCAGACAATTTGCACAAGCTGCAAGTGTTCTGGGAATAGTTGACTACTAGTGAAAGGGGAACAGAATATAAAGCAAAATAAAATGAACCAGAAGCTTCAAAGGTGCCTGACTTGAATCATTCTTGTATAAAGTGGCTGTAAACAGCACTGATACATTATTGTTCTTGCTGCTGAAGTGAGCCTGACACACATATGGAGTCTGGGGAATGTGGACATGCAGGATGAATCTGAAGACTTTTAGCTTCACAAACAGAGTAGAAATAAAGCATCCGATTTCACGAGAGGATGAATTTGATGGAGCTGGTACATTTGTTGCATCTATGGACATGGTTCTTGGCTTTGTGGCATTTTTGATATTAATGTCATGTCTGAGAATACAATGGCTGGGAAGACCATGTCCATAAGTCATAAAAGCAGAATTAGGCCATTCAGCCCATCAGGTTTGCTCTGCCCTTCAGTCATGGCTGATATCTTTTTTCATTTCAACATTTTCCTGCCTTCTCCCCATGACCTAGAACCTATCAATCTCTGCTTTAAAAATCCCTAATTTGGGAAGGCCAAATTTGCTGCTGATACATTGTGAAATAAACTATAATAATTGCTGATTCCCGACTTAGGCCAGTGAAAGAATGTGAGGGATTTTATTCATTAGATGTTTTCCAAGGTTATCAGTTGGTGATTGGCGAGGTGTGCCTGGTTTGAAGATTGACTATTTGGGGGAAACAAAAACAGTAAAGAAGGAAGTTTATTGCATTGTGATGAATGTAATGAATGATAGACACAAAATGCTGGAGTAATTCAGCGGGACAGGCAGCATCACTGGAGAAAAGGAATGGGTGACATTTCAGGTCGAGACCCTTCTTCAGACAAAAGGTTGTTTGTGTGCACAATATGTATATAGACTGGACTCGGAGGATAAATATATTTTCAATTGAATTGGCATTTCAAAGTTAGTCAGTAGTATGGGTTCTGTTCCTGCAGAAACCTTGGCTTTCTGAAGCAAAATATGTAGGAAGGAATTGCAGATGCTGGTTTACACCAAAGATAGACACAAAATGCTGGAGTAACTCAGCGGTTTAGGCAGCATCTCTGGCGAAAAGGAATAGGTGACGTTTCGAAATGAGACATTTCTTCATATCTAAAGCAAAATATGTCAGCTGCTGGTAATCTGAAATAAAAACAAACTGCGGGAGATAATCAGCAGGTCAGGCAGCATCTACAGAGAGAGGAATGGGCATCAATGGGCAGGATTGCATTGGACCTGGCCTGCGTCTTGTGTTCTGTTCCAACCTCCCCCATCTCCATCATGTACGTACTTCATTAACCCCACAGTTGCACTCAATGTTTCTGGCTGCTTGTTTCATAATGCAGGCTTGGAGTCACTCCTGTGTCTCTCTGTCGGTGGAGGTGTCCATGTATGGTGATGGTACCAACACCGCCAGAATTTAAACCACACTGTGGACCTTTCCAAAGGACTTTCCTATAAATGATGCTGCTGAAAGCATATTTCCATTGCCTCTAAATGTCCGTGGTGATCAGAGGTATGCAGAAAGAGGTGAAAAGCATTTTTTAATTTATTTTAAATAACTAAAAAATAATAATATTTTAATTATGAAAAATAATAGACCCACACCACATTAAACAAACACTGAAACATTAATAACAATCAAAACAAAATCACCCCCTGCTGGGTCCCCCCTTCATAGTCGGTGACCTCCCCCCTGGCCCCGCTGGGTCCCCCCCTTTGCTCTCCGATAGTCCTCCTTCGTATCAGATAGCCCTCCTCGCTCTCTGATAGTCCTCATCACTTTCCGATGAACTTCCTTGGTCTCCGATGGTCCTCCTCGTTCTCAGATGGCCCTCCTCTTCTCTATTGCTAATTACATTTCTAAAATGAAACAACATAGATTAAGGCAGAGATGGGAATTAGAATCACGTTGTTGTGAATGTCTTAGTAGGAACTGAATCTGGTCCAGTGGCCATGTGTTCTGAACTAAGTCTGTGTTTTGGCAGCTGTGTTCGAGAGGATATTTGGAGATTGATTTGTAATCTGAAAAAGGAGCCTTACAATTCATTTGGCAAACTATACTGCATTTGGCGCCACTGCTACAATGGCCACCCTGCTAAAAGGATAACATTAGGTAAAGTCATGTTTTACATGGAGAAAGATGAAGTAAAATGATATTAGTATGTTTTCTGAGAAGATTAGTTCATGGATAGAATATCGGATACATCGGGATGCATCATATCTTGATTAGGGAACAGCTCCATCCAAGACCGGAAGGAAATGCAGCTAATTGTGGACCCTGCCCAGAACATCACACAAACCAACCTCCCTTCCATTGACTCCATTTACACCTCACGCTGCCTCGGCAAGGCCAGCAGCATAATCAAGGACGAGTTGCATCCTGGCAACTCCCTCTTCCCCCTCTCCCATCAGGCAAAATGTACAGAAGTGTGAAAATGCACACCTCCAGATTCAGGGACAGTTTCTTCCCAGCTGTTATCGGGAAACTGAACCATCCTACCGCAACTAGAGAGCAGTCCTGAACTACTATCTACCTCATTGGTGACCCTTGGATTATCTTTGATCGGACTTTGCTGGCTTTATCTTGCACTAACGGTTATTCCCTTATCACGTATCTGTACACTATGAATGGCTCGATTGTAATCATGTTTTATCTTTCTGCTGACTGGTTAGCAAGCAACAAAAGCTTTTCACCTGTATCTCGGTACACTTGACAATAAACTAAACTAACTCACTAACAAAAAATGTTGAGAGGGATACGGACCAAATGGAGGCAAATGGGGCGGGCTCGGGTGGGCAACTTGGCTGGCATGGAAGAGCTGGGCCAAAGGGCCTACTTTCATGACTCTGAGCACATTTTGTGCAATCAATTATTTAAAATTATGAAGTTAATTTTAAGCAGTGAAAAATAACACACCTCATGCACATCTCAACGGTGCAAACATCATTAGGTCTTTTGCATTCATGTGTATAGATTTCCCATTATGCATCTAGAGAGCAAATGATAAATGATTTAAAATGTGTACTGGAAACAGGTTATAATGCCCCTTAATTACATTGTGTCTCGTGTGGTTCAATAGTGATAAAAACTATCAGGAGAACAAAGCAACTTCTCGTGACATCTATTCTTAAATAGATTGAGAGTTGTAATTAATTATCAGTAGAGGCAGATTTGAATATGTGTGACACAGATCTTTATTTGTTTTTTCCCTTCTGATTCTTGCCAGTTTGAGTCAGCAGCCTCCATTTAGAACTGTGTTCCTGGAGGCAACACTGAATTGGCCAGAGAAATGCTATCTCTCCTTCCCTTGTTGCAAACAATAACATTAGTCGAGCACAATATCGAGAAAGTAATGTGATCGCTAATTGTTACTGGAGATATATCCAGTGGAACTTGCTGTCAGGCAAATGGTTACCTTCTGCCCCACTGAGAGGATTAAGATAAATATTTCTCGTACTTGGTGAGCAAGCGACAACTAATTTTAATTTAAATCTTATGAAGGCAGTGAAGTGAAAACAAGATTTTCCAAAGCAGTTTGAAAAACCGTAGTGTTTTTTTTCCAGTGACATATCTGGTAAGGAGCTATAAATATACTGCTAATTATGGAGTCAGAGAGTCATAGAGCCGTACAGCACAGAAACAGGCCCTTTGGCCCAACTTAGCCATGCTGTCCAAAAATGCTCCATTTAAGTTGGGGCCTTTTGCCTGCATTTGGCCCGTATTCTTCTAAACCTTTCCTATCTGTGTATCTGCCTCACCTACCTCCTCTGGCAGCTCACTCCTTATACACAGGTTGCCATCAGGTTGATATGAAATCTTGCCTCTGTCACTTTAAACTATGTTCTCTGTTTTTTGATTTCCCTACCGAGGGTAAAAGACTGGGTGCATTCACCCTATTTATTCTCCTCATGATTTTATACACCTCGCTAAGATATGGATGTGGAAAGGATTTTTCCACTGGTGGGAGGGTTCTTGGACCAGAGATCAGAGCCTCAGAATTAAAGGGCGCTCTTTTAGAAAGGAGGTGAGGAGGAACTTCTTTAATCAGAGAGTAGTGAATCTGTGGACCTCATTGCCACAGAGGGCCGTAGAGGTTTTTAAAGGCAGAGATAGACAAATTCTTGATTAGAACGGGTGTTAAGGGTTAGTCTGACATCGGTGGTGGGGAAGATGCTGGAGTCAATTATAAAAGACGAAATTGCGGAGCATTTGGATAGCAGTAACAGGATCGTTCCGAGTCAGCATGGATTTACGAAGGGGAAATCATGCTTGACTAATCTTCTGGGATTCTTTGAGGATGTAACTAGGAAAATTGACAGGGGAGAGCCGGTGGATGTAGTGTACCTTGACTTTCAGAAAGCCTTCGACAAGGTCCCACTTAGGAGATTAGTGGGCAAAATTAGAGCACATGGTATTGGGGGTAGGGTACTGACATGGATAGAAAATTGGTTGGCAGACAGAAAGCAAAGAGTGAGGATAAATGGGTCCCTTTCAGAATGGCAGGCAGTGACTAGTGGGGTACCGCAAGGCTCGGTGCTGGGACCGCAGCTATTTACAATATACATTAATGACTTGGATGAAGGGATTAAAAGTAACATTTTCAAATTTGCAGATGACACAAAGCTGGGTGGTAGTGTGAACTGTGAGGAAGATGCTATGAGGTTGCAGGGTGACTTGGACAGGTTGTGTGAGTGGGCGGATGCATGGCAGATGCAGTTTAATGTGGATAAGTGTGAGGTTATCCACTTTGGTGGTAAGAATAGGAAGGCAGATTATTATCTAAATGGTGTCAAGTTAGGAAAAGGGGACATACAACGAGATCTGGGTGTCCTGGTGCATCAGTCACTGAAAGGAAGCATGCAGGTACAGCAGGCAGGGAAGAAAGCCAATGGAATGTTGGCCTTCATAACAAGAGGAGTTGAGTATACGAGCAAAGAGGTCCTTCTGCAGTTGTATAGGGCCCTGGTGAGAGCGCACCTGGAGTACTGTGTGCAGTTTTGGTCTCCAAATTTGAGGAAGGATATTTTTGCTATTGAGGGCGTGTAGCGTAAGTTTACGAGATTAATTCCCGAAAAGCCCGGGACTGTCGTATGTTGAAAGACTGGAACGACTAGGCTTGTATACACTGGAATTTAGAAGGATGAGAGGGGATCTTATTGAAACATATACGATTATTAAGGGGTTGGACACGTTAGAGGCAGGAAACATGTTCCCAATGTTGGGGGAGTCCAGTACCAGGGGCCACAGTTTAAGAATAAGGGGTAGGCCATTTAGAACGGAAATGAGGAAAAACTTTTTCAGTCAGAGAGTTGTGAATCTGTGGAATTCTCTGCCTCAGAAGGCGATGGAGGCCAATTCTCTGAGTGCTTTCAAGAGAGAGCTAGATAGAGCTCTTAAGGATAGTGGAGTCAGGGGGTATGGGGAGAAGGCAGGAACGGGGTACTGATTGGGAATGATCAGCCATGATCACATTGAATGATGGTGCTGGTTCGAAGGGCCGAATGGCCTACTCCTGCACCTATTGTCTATTGTCGATTGTCTATTGTTACGTGGAGAAGGCAGGAAAATGGGATTGGGAGGCAAAGAACCACCATGATTGAGTAGACTCGATGGGCAGAATGGCCTAATCCTACTCCTATAACTTGTGAAGATGTGAAGATCATCCTCAGCCTCCCGTGGTCCAAGGAATAATGTCCGAGCCTGCTCAACATCTCCCTATAGCTCACGGCCTCAAATCCTGGACACCTCCTTGTATATCTGCTCTGCACTCTTTTCCGCTTAATGATACCCTTACTCTAACAAGGTCACCAAAACTGAATGCAGTACTCTAAATGTGGTCTCACCAAATTCTTGTACAACGGAAACATATCGTCCCAATTACTACACTCAATAGAGTTACTCCAACATTTTGCATCTATCTTCGGTTTAAACCAGCATCTGCAGTTCCATCCTACACATACTCAATAGCCTGACTGATGAAAGCATGATTTCCTTCGTAAGTATGTTCCTCAGTTCCCTAATCTTCTCCAGGGATACATGTGATCCCAGCTGCCAATATCTGGCACAAGCCTCCTTTTTCCTGCCTCAATTTTTCTCATCATCCAGGGCTCCTTACCCTGGCTGCCTTGGCCTTCACTCCAACAGGAACATGCGTGCCTTCAACTCTCATCATCTCTGCTTTAAAAGCATCCAATTTTCCAGACATTCCATTGCCCACAAACATCATCCTCCAATCAAGTTCAGCAAGGTCCTGCCTAATACCATCAAAGTTGACCTTGCACCAATTCAGAACTTTAACTTGGCATTACAACAGTCCCAGTCTTTATTGGCAAAGTTAAAATCTCTTACTATGACAATCCTATTAGTCTTACACTAGCCTGCAATCTCTTGGTATAATTGTCGTATGAATTCCCGTTGACTAGTTTAGTTTAGAGATACAGTGCGGAAACAGGCCCTTCGTCCCACCGGGTCCGCGCCGATCAGCGATCCCCGCACACAAACACTATCCTATACCCACCAGTGACAATTCTTACATTTACCAAGCCAATTAACCTACAAACCTGTACGTCTTTGGAGTGTGGGAGGAAACCGAAGATCTCGGAGAAAACCCATGTGGTCATGGGGAGAACGTACAAACTCCATACAGACAGCGCCTGTAATCGGGATCGAACCTGGGTCTCCGGCACTGCATTCGTTGTAAGGTAGCAACTCTACCGCTGCGCCACCCGTGCCGCCTTTCGTACTCTCCCAACAAGGTGATCATCCTCTTTTTATTTCATAGCTCAAATAAAGCTGCTGCTCCAGTTTCCTAACGTGGTCTGTGAGGAGCTGCAACTAGAAGTATCTCACACAGATGTAGTCCTCAGGGACACTGAAAGTCTTCCCGACCTCCCACATCCTACAGGAGGAGCATCCCACTGCCCTAACTACTGCATAATTACTGCACTGGCAATGGAAGATTTACAAAATAAAAGAAAAACACAGATCGTCCTTTATCCCACTGTCGCCCTCGATTGAGAAGCCACTCAGCCCAATGACTCGCACTTACCCTCCACAAGGCTCTTCAACTCCACATGGCTGCTCTCAATGGTGTTTCATGCACTTACAGAGGATTTGTTCACAGCTGACATTTGGAACATCTGCCATTAAAATTTGCAGCAAGTCATAAACCCACCCTAAACCCAGTGTAAAAAAAGCTTTCTCTGTTTTATGCCATTCTCCAGGTCTCTGAAATACCGGTCAAATGACAAGGTATGACATAAGGTACCAACGCGCTGATGAAAAGAAAGAATAATCTTGCAAGCCATGATCTTTGTCCGGTAATTTGGAATGAGTTATAACTGTCGTGTATGGTAATAATGAAAAATCACAATATGCCACATTAATATTCATAACCACTTTATATCTGCCTCAAGCCTTGACTGTAAATCTAATCTATTTATAATGCAGTGCGATTTCTACGCCGTCCGTAATAATAGAAACTCTGCTATGGTTTCAAGTTGTGTTTTGCAAATGTTTCTGACATTCTTAATAGCAAGAGGAAAATTCTGGGGATACAAACGGTAGGGTTAGGGAAGCAAGAATGGGACATTTGGCTCCTGGGATTTCATCTTCCTTTATTGAGATGGTGCCTGACTTTTTAAACGCAGGGCCTCTCTCCTCCACTCACCTGCACCCTTTGCTTCCTGTAGTATCTAAAAATATATCCATTTCTTTTTTTTAGTTTAGTTTACTATTGTGATGTGTACCGAGGTACAGAGAAAAGCCTTTATTTGCATGCCAACCAGTCAAAGAAAAGACTATCCATGAATACAATCAAGCCATCCACAGTGCACAGATAAAGGATAAACATAAAGGATAACAAGTGGAACTGGCGTAGCAGTAGAGTTGCTGCTTTACAGCGCCAGGAACCTGGGTTCAATCCTGCCTCCGGGTGCTGTCGCTATGAAGTTTGTACATTCTTCCCGTGACCATGTGGGTTTTCTCCGGGTGCCCCGGTTTCCTCCCACAAGCAAAAGACGTACAGGTTTGTAGGTTAATTGGCTTCGGTAAGTTGTAAAAGTATCCTTTGTATGTGTAGGTTCATGTATGCGATGATCAGTGGTCGGTGCAGGCTCAGTGGGCTGAAGGGCCTGTTTCCACACTGTGTCTCTAAAGTCTAAAGTCTAAAGAACAACATTTAGTCTAAAGAACAACATTAGTATAACCTTGAAACTGATAAAGTCTGATTAAAGATAGTTCAAAAGTCTCCATTGTGGTAAATGGGAGGTCAGGACATCACTCATGTTCAGTTGCCTGATGACAGCTGGGAACAAAGTGTCCCTGAATCTGGAGGTAGGCCACCAGGGGGCGCCGCACGATGGCTGCCTCGCCGACAGTCTGTCTGTCCTTTTTGAATTATTTTTGTTGTTTTTGGTAAGTTTTAAAAGTTTGTGTAAATGTTCTCTGGTTTGTTTTATGTGGGGGGTGGGGGAGGTGGTCAGGGGAAACCTTTTTTCAATCTCTTACCTTGCCGGAGATCCGATTATTTTCCGGATCATATCTCCGGTCGCTCTGTGGCCCAACATCACGGAGTTGGAGGTCTTGCCTGGGATTGACTTTGAGCCCCCTGCAGGGCGTGGACTTAACATCTGAGCGGGCGATCCCTTGCCTGGGATGTGTACCCATGCGGCCTGCGTTCTTAACATCAGGAGCTCGCAGTGTCAGGTTGCGACCGGTCGGGAGCTCCAAGCTGCACGAGGTTCGATAGCCCCGACCCAGGGTAGATCGCTGGCGTGGGGGTGCTGAGATCCCCCCCATGCAGGAGCTTGATTGCCCCAACGAGGAAGGCCTGCCGCCGGCAACGGGAGTCAAGATTGTCCCGACAGTGGAAGGTTAGAGGCCCCCAACCGCTGGAGGACAAAGAAGGGAGGGATTGAACTTTTTCTCACCTTCCATCACAGTGAGGAATGTGGAGGAGTCACTGTGGTGGATGTTCATGTTAAAATGTACTTTGTGTGTCCTGTTGCTTTATATTGTTATGACTGTATGGCAAATGAAGTTCCTCGTATGTTGCAAAACATACTTGGCTAATAAAGTATGATTGTGATTGTGATTGTGATACGTTGTCACACTTATTTACATTTTGCCTGATGGGAGAGGGGAGAAGAGGGAGTGACCAGGGTGAGACTGGACCTTGCAACTGACCCTCCATAGGGGTCTTGGGAAGAGATCTCCAAATACATACGACTGCCTAGGTCAGCGTTTCTCAACCGGGGTTCCTAGGAACCCATGGGTTTCGCGAGAGGTCTCTAGGGGTTCCCAGAGAAATGAGTGTTTGTGTTTGTTGCATTTGGACAGGCCAACTCCAGCACTTTGTGTCTATCTTTGAAACTCGGAGGCTAGCTAGTGATGGAATTGGAACCAATTTTAATGACAGCATCTTCAGTGATGGCATTCCCTGAGGTGCCACGCAGCGGAGGCCTTCCAGAGGTGCCACGGCAGCGGCGCGGTGCCCGCCCGGAAGGGACCCGCCCAAAGGCTCGGGGATCGACGGGACCAGGAGGGAGCTGGAGACTTCAGGCGCCAGCAGTGGGCCGGTAGGAGGGTGATTCGGGGTAATGCCTCCAGCACCTTCAAGGTAGGTTGCAGGAGACGCCCCCGGGACATAAAAATGGCTGGGGGAGGGGAGGAGAGGAGAGGGACATCGGTTCCCGGGAACTGCTGCCGTACGTCGAGCACGCGGGCCAACCGGACTTTGAATAATGGTGCCAAAAATGGCGTCACCCGCATGTGCAATACATGAACAATTTTGCCCATCATTTAGGGATGTTATATGAATCAAAAAAATTAAATATGTTTATTTTTGTTTGTTTATGAAAAATTTGTGTTTATGTATGTTTTTGTTAGTTTATGAAAAGTTTATGTTCAAGCAGTTTGATTTCAGTTATTTTTTTTGCATTGTCAATAAACATGTGAAAAAACGCATCAGTCTTCTTCAGTCTGAAGAAGGTTCTCGACACGAAATGTCACCCATTCCTTCTCTCCTGAGATGCTGCCTGACCCGCTGAGTTACTCCAGCATTTTGTGTCTACCTTTGAGAAAAATGCAAGTTATTTCTTGCTTAAACCAGTTATTAGAAAAAAATATCATGTTTGCCTTATGAACTTTAAGTTTATGAAAGAGAAATAAATAGATTAATAAAGATATTAAAAGCATTTCTGTTGGGGTTCCCTGAGACATGAAAATTATTTCAAGGGTTCTGCAAGGGTAAAAAGGTTGAGAAACGCTGGCCAAGGTGAAGCAATGTCATCTCATCTCTGTTCCGCCAAACTGTGTTCAGGCAAAGAGAATAAAAGAACAAACTTGTGCTTATATCAAGAACTTTCCACATGTTTAGTGCTTCACACACTGCTTTAGATACAATGGGTGGAAAGGTTTTGAAACTGCAGTGATTGTCATGTACCATTGATGAAAGTGTGTGTTACTAAAGGCACAGGGATAAACTGTCCTGAAAGTAGTAATGATTCCATGAAAAAGCCTTTGTTGTCCAGCTCTCCAATGATCTAAATCAAAAGCATGCTTCTGCATCCACCAAAAATGCTTGCATTTGGAATCTGATGTGTGATGGCACAACAGTTTGATATCGTTTAATATACTGCTATCATCATCAAGGTAGTAGGGTCATCAATGGCGGGCTGCTGCTAACGTACTCTATTCACCTGATCACAAGAGAAGCTGATCCTATACAATATTGTTGCTCAGCTTGTCACTGAACCAAAGGCTTATGGCAAATCTCACTCTGAATCCTCAAGCATGCAAACTAGGATGTCAAAGGCGCAGTAACGAGGGTGTGCTGCACTGTCAGACGTTTTGTCTTCTGGATGAAACATTTGGCTTCCTCTGACGCCATCTCCCATGTCATTAAAAAAAGCACGTAGGAAATAATTTCCTTGCAAAAGGGTCAGTATTCCAACTTTCTCAGTTTTGTTGGGACATCTGGGACATCTGGTGCACAGCGGATATCTGGATATTTGTGATAGACAAAAAATGCTGGAGTGACTCAGTGGGTCAGGCAGCTACTATGGAGAAAAGAAATAGGTGGCGTTTCAGGCAAAGACCCCTCTGTGTCCTCCACCCTTAAAGTGAATTCAAATCATAACTATTCAAAAATCATTTTCATGTTGTTCTCCTTGTATCAGTTGCCTCAAAATTTAAATTGTGTCCCTAGATTATTTGCTAATCAGAACAACTTGCTCTATTTACCCCATTTTATTTTGTCATGATTGTCTCCTCTCAGCTATCTTTGCTCCAAGCATGGACACAGAGTGCTGTTGTAACTCAGTGGGTCAGGCATCATCTCTGGAGAATATTGCTAGGTGACATTTCAGGTCGGGATCCTTCTTCAGATTGATACTTCTTCAATGTCTGAAGCAGGGTCCTGACCCAACACGTCACCTTCGATGGGTCATTATGGGCTCCACTCTTCCTGGGCCATCTGTTGCCGGCCCTGCATTGTTCTGTCCTTTTCTTATCTCCAGTTCTCTCCCCTCAACTTTCAGTCTGAAGAAGGGCCCCGACCCGAAATGTCAGCCATCCTTCTTCTCCAGAGACGCTGCCTGACCCGCTGGGTAACTCCAGCACTTTGTGTTTATCTTCAGTATAAACCAGCATCTGCAGTCTTTCTACACATGTCACCGATCCATGTTCTTCAGAGATATTGCAGTAGACACTAATTGTGCCACAGTGCCGGTGAATGTATATTTTGTTACATAATAACATAAAACACCATAATCTAAGTAATCTGAGGTTGTAATTGGTCAATGCTTGTGTTTAACCTCTGGTGTAAGTAAGTGAAGTTCTCAGGAACCTGTCTTGTAGTTTTGTGCCAAATGTGGCTTAAATAATGTTTAAGCTACTATCTTCATTCTGGATTGTGATATTTCCTTTTATTGCCAACCCTTTTATTGGTAGCAATTAAGCGCAAAAATCATGTTCACACCAATGTAGCTGTTCTAATAGTGGCAAGAGTATCAGTTGATTGAAACTCCTGTGCTTAACTAAAATCCAGTATGCATTTGGAATCTGATGCTAATTAAATTATAGTTTGAAGTAATGGCGATAAGCATTCAGAATGCATTAATTGAAATTTAATTTAATCAAGGGCAGCACTGTGGTTCAGTTGGTAGAGTTGCTGCCACACTGCATCAGGGCCCCGGGTTGAATCCTGACCTCGAGGGCTGCCTGTGTGGAGTTTGCACCTTGTCCGTGTGACTTGTGCAGGTTTCTCCTGGTGCTCCGCTTTCCTCCCTCATCCGAAAGATGTGCTGGTCTGTAGTGTAATTGGCCTCTGTAAGTTTCCTGCGGTATGCAGCGAGTGGATGCGGAAGTGGGATAACAGAACTAGCGTGAACGGGCGACCGATGGTCTGTGTGGACTCGAAGGGCCTGTTTTATATGCTGTAATTGGAACTTGAGGTGTTCCAAACTGAATTGCTAATGTTAGGAGTTCTGAGTAAATTAAACTTACTGACTAAGTTTCAGCTCAGATACCCACCAAGTTGAAATTCCCAATATAAAGCTTTTAAGTGAGTTCAGAAAATGCAAATAAAATTCTCTCTACACATAGTTGCACCATTGTGTGAAATTGGGCATTAAATGGGGAGTTGGGTATCGTTGAGCTGCCCCTCTTCTGAATTCTGGTTGTGGCTCTAATGCTGCTACGGGAAAATGGAGACCTCATAAATTGAACAGTAGGGCGATGTTACAACTTCACAGTGACACTGGCAGTAGTAGAGCAGTCATTTAACACCAATAACACCACCTAGCTCAGTGCTTGTAATTAAATCAGAAACACCATTGCCAAACTTATGCATTTCTTGGATACTGCTGTGATAGGGATCTACATTATAGCCCAAGTCATTTTGTTTTCATGAGGCGGTAACTGACCCTAATGACGCTTGTCGTTCTCCCATGATGGTATTTGTACTGAGTGTAAAGTATCCCACGATTAAAGATTTCATTTTTTTCCCCTTGCTATATTGAAATGTGTACTGATGCCTAGAGGGATTTTGAGGTGATGAAATATATAGCAGTTTTGCTGTGCTATTGCCAAGGTTTATACGGTAATAACTCTGTTTAATGACCTGTTTCAATTTTGCAATCCCGTTTTTACATACTCGGCAGTCTTTTAAATGATAAAACCTCTCCTGATTGTCATTAGATTAGCTTCAGTTCAAAATGCATATGGATTTTAACCCATAAAATTACCAATAATTGGAATTTGAGGTGTTCCAAACCGAAGTGCTAATGTTAGGAGTTCTGAGTAAAATTTTCGCAGTAATTGGGGCTGACCATTTTCATTAGAGCATAACATTTCTGGCTAACAATAAGCTGCCCTAAGATATTATGAAGTATATTTGTCACACATTAATGGAGTTATTTGTAAGAAAAAGTGAGAGGGGGATAATGTGACACCATTCTGAAATAGCATATTAAACATCTCACGGAAATATTTTTTAACCATCTCATCTGCTTCTAAGGCAGGCCACATAAATAACCCCTTTTATGACACTCTTACGATTTGATGACACATGAAACTAGTGACCTTGAAGCTCCCATGCAGCTCTCAGGCCTTTAATCTTGGGCTATATCTGAAAGGATTACATGCTGATTCTGTTCTGTATGAAATAAAATGCCTTTTATCTTACTCAGTTGTTCAGAAGGTTTTATGCATGTGGAGCTTGCTGCTCCTTTTGTATTGACGTTAGACTTTAGAAATACAGTGCGAAAAGAGGACCTTCGGCCCACTGAGTCCGTGCTGACCAGTGATCACCCATACACTAGTTCTATCCCACACATGAGGGACTAGTGGAGTATGGGGTGCTGTCTCAAAATGGCAGCCGGCATCATTAAAGACCCACATCACCCTGGCCACGCTCTCATTTCACTCCTGCCATCGGGAAGAAGGTATAGGACTCTGAAAACTGTAACGTCATGTTCAAGAACATGTTTTTCCCAACAACAATCGGACTATTGAACACTATAAACTCCAACTACGAGCTACAAACTACCTTGATTGCGTTTGGACTTTGGGCTTTGTTTTGTTTATGCATCATATTGTTTTTGTAATTTATTGGACTTCTTATTCATTATGGTATCTACCGAGTACTGTGCTTACAGACCTGTTGTGCTGCTGCATGTAAAAATGTCTTTGTTCCGTTTTGGGATAAATGACAATAAAACACTCTTGACGACTGAAGGTGAATGGGATTCAGCAACTCCTGCTTCGTATGTTATGTTGCCTGGAAATCTCTGGAAACATCTTGCAATGTCCAGACTTTCATAAGTTCATAAGTCATAGGAACAGAAGTAGGCCATTCAGCCCATATCATCATATCATATCATATATATACAGCCGGAAACAGGCCTTTTCGGCCCTCCAAGTCCGTGCCGCCCAGTGATCCCCGCACATTAACACTATCCTACACCCACTAGGGACAATTTTTACATTTACCCAGCCAATTAACCTACATACCTGTACGTCTTTGGAGTGTGGGAGGAAACCGAAGATCTCGGAGAAAACCCACGCAGGTCACGGGGAGAACGTACAAACTCCTTACAGTGCAAAGTGTCCACTCTGCCATTCAATCGTGGCTGATCTATCTTTCCCTCTCAACCCCATTCTCCTGCCTTCTCCTCATAACCATCTCCGCCTTAATGGTCTCCACAACCATCAATGGCAATGAATTCCACAGATTCACCACCCTCTGACTAGAGAAATTCCTCCTCATCTCCTTTCTAAATGTACATCCTTTTATTCTGGCACCATAAAAAGGGTGACAATGAAGAGGAATGCCATAATCCTGAACGAAGATAGTTAACTAAACACGATTTAAGCAACACTAGATTAAAATTAACCCTCTGGTTCTAGACTCTCCCTCTAGTGGAAAGATCCTCTCCACATCCACTATATCTAAGGCCTTTCACTATTTGGCAAGTTTTAACGTGGCTGCCCCTTCATCCTTTCTTTTTAAAATTTTTGGAATTTTAATCTAGTGTTGCTTAAATCGTGTTTAGTTAACTATCTTCGTTCAGGATTATGGCATTCCTCTTCATTGTCACCCTTTTTATGGTCATCCCATTACGCAGGCAAGCCGTACTCACACCAATGCAGCTACACTGCCGGAATGGCGGGACTGTCGTATGTTGAAAGGCTGGAGTGATTGGGCTTGTATACACTGGAATTTAGAAGGATGAGGGGGATCTTATTGAAACATATAAGATAATTAGGGGATTGGACACATTAGAGGCAGGAAACATGTTGGGGGAGTCCAGAACAAGGGGCCACAGTTTAAGAATAAGGGGTAGGCCATTTAGAACGGAGATGAGGAAGAACTTTTTCAGTCAGAGAGTGGTGAAGGTGTGGAATTCTCTGCCTCAGAAGGCAGTGGAGGCCAGTTCGTTGGATGCTTTCAAGAGAGAGCTGGATAGAGCTCTTAAGGATAGCAGAGTGAGGGGGTATGGGGAGAAGGCAGGAACGGGGTACTGATTGAGAGTGATCAGCCATGATCGCATTGAATGGCGGTGCTGGCTCGAAGGGCTGAATGGCCTACTCCTGCACCTATTGTCTATTGTCTATTGTCTATCAGTAGATTGAGACTCCTAGGCTTAAATGGAGTGCAATGTGCATTTGTCTCATTCAGACGCCAATTCAAGTTTTAGTTTGAAGCAAAGAGGATGACATGTGACTGCACTCAGAGTGCACTCATTGAAATTTAATTGAGACTCCCTGACATGTCAACACAGTTCTGATCAGTGACTGACGAGGTTGAATGTACATTAACTGATAAATAAATCAGGAGATAGACACAAAATGCTGGAGTGACTCAGCAGGACAGGCAGCATCTCTGGGGAAAAGGAACAGGTGCCGTTTCGGGTCGAGACTCTTCTTCAGACTGAGAGTCAGGGGAGAGGGAAATGAGAGATATAGCAGGTGCAAAGAACAAATGAATGAAAGATATGCAAAAAGCAACAATGATCAAGGAAAGGTGGAGCCTACATTGGTCTATTATTGGCTGTGGGGAAGGTGATAACAGGTGATACAAACAGTGAAACTCAGCAGCACGATTATCTGAAATCAGCAGTGACTGGGTGATCATAAGATCATAAGTGATAGGAGCAGAATTAGGCCATTCGACCCATCAAGTCTATTCCGCCATTCAATCAGGCTGATCTATCTCTTCCTCCTAACCCCATTCTCCTGCCTTCTCCCCATAACCTCTGATACCCATACTAATCAAGAATCTATCCATCTCTGCCTTAAATATATCCACTGATGGCCTCCACAGCCTTCTGTGGCAAAGAATTCCAGATTCATAGAAACATAGAAACATAGAAAATAGGTGCAGGAGTAGGCCATTCGGCCCTTCGAGCCTGCACCGCCATTCAATATGATCATGGCTGATCATCCAGCTCAGTAACCTGTACCTGCCTTCTCTCCATACCCCCTGATCCCTTTAGCCACAAGGGCCACATCTAACTCCCTCTTAAATATAGCCAATGAACTGACCTCAACTACCTTCTGTGGCAGAGAATTCCACAGACTCACCACTCTCTGTGTGAAGAAATGTTTTCTCATCTCGGTCCTAAAAGACTTCCCCCTTATCCTTAAGCTGTGACCCCTGGTTCTGGACTACCCTCTGACTCAAGAAATGTAGGTTAATTGGCTTCTTTAAATTGTCCCTAGCATGTAGGATAGAATTAGTATGCAGGTGATCATTGGTCAATGTGGACTCAGTGGGTCGAAGAGCCTGTTTCCATACTGTGTCTTTAAATGAAACTAAACTAAACTAAATTTGGAACTTTTGATTTGAACGGCTTGGGTAAATTATGCGAAGTCAGGTACGTAATGAAGATTTTTTGTGAGGAAGATGAAACCGCCAGGAGCAGACCCAGCAGCACCTGTCAGTGTGGTTGACAGGGGCTAAAAACAACCAGAGACTTGACTTCATGAAATGGATGAAATGTACCCTGCTACAGCCGTCATTACATGGGTAGCACCTTCAAACCTAATGACTCCATGGTACGACATTTTCAAAACTCAATTGCGTTATTGGAAATATTTCCAAATGATCTAGAAATAAAATAAGCCAAGAATGTAGGCAGTTTTACAAAGTTTCTTAGAACCACTATTGTTGAAACATTGATTTTAAAAGTTTCTACTAATTTGCCATTTTCTCCCAACAGCTTAGACTTTAGAGATACAGCGTGGAAACAGGCCCTTCAGCCCACTGAGTCCGCGTCGACCAGTGATCACGAGAGATGTAGGACTAAACCAGTCCTACACACTGGGGAAAAATTACAATTTTACAGAAACCAATTAACCTACAAACATGTATGTCTTTAGAGTGTGGAAAGAAACCAGAGCACCTAGGGAAAACCACATGGTCACAGAAAGAACGTACAAACTCCATGCAGAGAGCACCTGCAGCTGGGATTGAACCTGTGTCTCTGGCGTTGTAAGGCAGCAGCTGTACTGCTAGGCCACTGTGCCCCCCCCCCCATATGCGATTCCCCGTTGAAAATGTGGGTGGCAATTTCCCTTTGTCTATGCCAGTACTTCAGTGTCACATAATTTTGTTTCACAATTTAGCTCATGAGCCTCTATGGTGATAAAAAAGGTCAGAATTGTGAAAAGGCGGCAGGCATAATTTAGTTTGCAGAGAAGGGTAGATGCAAGGAACTGCAGGTGCTAGTTTACAAAAAAGGACACAAGGTGCTGGAGTAACATAGTGGGTCAGGCAGAATTTCTGCGGAACAAGGATAGGTGATGGTTTGGGTTGGGCCTTTGTCGACCCATCTGCCAAACAAACCCCCCTCACTCTATCCACACTTGCAAGGCTTTGTCCCACCTCCACCTTTCTTCTAGCTTTCTCCCCCCTGCTACAATCAGTTTGAAGAAGGGTCCCGAATCAAAACATTGCCTATCCATGTTTTCCATAGATATTGCCTGACTCATTGAGTTACTCCAGCACTTTGCAGAGAAGGGTGATACAGACGTTTGGAAAAGGAGAACGTTGGTGATATGGCGGATATCATGAGAAAGTGGTTAGCGATAAATTGTGTGGCTGGGAGAAGTGGCAATGCCAGCTAATTTGTTTGCAGGTGGTGTAAATAAAGGGAGAAAATGGAGAAATAAATAGAAAATAATCCCCACTGGAAAAGCAAGAGGCTAAATTAATAAATCAAATGAGAAAACCATATGAGAAGCCAAGAAGAAACCAGGCAATATTAAACATGGAAAAGAGTTGAGAAGTGATAGAATTCTAAAGCTGGAGATGAGGGTAAAAGTGAGATAAATGTAAGGCTCCTTATCCATAAACAGATTTATGATTTGTGTTTGCAAATTCTTCAAAATACAAACTTATATGTAGTAATTTACTGTCCTTAACGCATCTGGTGATTTCCATCAAGACAAAGTTTCTTACAGTTTTGGTGTATATTTTATTCAGGATTGGATCCATTTATCTTTCCCATTACCAATCTGTCTGTATTTTAAAGCTTCTTCATCATTAATTTCCCTCAATTTTAGAATAATTCTTTCTCTTCAGTCCTGCGCTATTTCCTTGGCTTATATATTATGTGTTCTTGGCCGAATATGCAGAAGGGATGTATATTACCTTTTCAACGATTCTATTAAAAAATAAACAGTGACGAGGAAGGAAATGCCGTGCACTTGCCTTTTATGATTTATCAATGATTTAGGAATTGTTTGCCAGATCTTACTGAATCTTATCAAGTACGCTTCCATTAAAAGTGCTTATCATTAGAGGATAATCCTATACCAGAATATCTCTTTTCCTTTTATCCACATCCAGTTCAGTTAGTTTATTGTGATGTGTACCGAGGTATGAAAAGCTTTTTGTTGCGTGCTAACCAGTCAGCAGAAAGACAATACATGATGACAATGGATGCATTTACAGTAGAGAGACACATGATAAGGGAATAACATTTAGTGCGAGATAAAGCCAGCAAAGTCCGGTCAAAGATAGTCCAAGGGACATCAAAGAGGTAGATAGTAGTTTAGCAGTGCTCTCTGGTTGTGGTAGGATGATTCAGTTGGCTGATAACAGCTGGGAAGAAACTGTCTCGGAACCTGGAGGTGTGTGTTTTCACACTTTAGCGCGCTATTTCACTAAGCACATCCAAGCAGCCATTTCCTTAAATCAATATTCTTTGCTCCACCTATCCTTCTAACCAACTATTCATGTAAATGGAACAAAGTGCTGGAGTAACTCAGAGGGTCAGGCAGCACCTCTGCAGAACATAGAAAAGTGACATATGTCTGAAGAAGGGTCTCGACCCAAAACGTCACCCATTCCTTCTCTCCCGAGATGCTGCCTGACCTGCTGAGTTACTCCAGCATTTTGTGGATAAATAGAAAAGTGACATTTCATGTCGAGACACCTCCTGAGAACCCTGAGGCTGAGGAGGGGTCCCGAGCTGAAACATATAAGATAATTAGGGGATTGGACACATTAGAGGCAGGAAACATGTTCCCAATGTTGGGGGAGTCCAGAACAAGGGGCCACAGTTTAAGAATAAGGGGTAGGCCATTTAGAACGGAGATGAGGAAGAACTTTTTCAGTCAGAGAGTGGTGAAGGTGTGGAATTCTCTGCCTCAGAAGGCAGTGGAGGCCAGTTCGTTGGATGCTTTCAAGAGAGAGCTGGATAGAGCTCTTAAGGATAGCGGAGTGAGGGGGTTTGGGGAGAAGGCAGGAACGGGGTACTGATTGAGAGTGATCAGCCATGATCGCATTGAATGGCGGTGCTGGCTTGAAGGGCTGAATGGCCTACTCCTGCACCTATTGTCTATTGTCTATTGTCTATTGTCTATTGTCACATATCCAAGTCCTCCAGAGATTAGTTTAGTTTATAGTCACATGTACTGAGGTAGAGTGATAAACCTTTCTTTTCTCTTATTGCAGCACCCTGTGCCTCTTTCTTTTGTAAACCAACATCTGCAGTTCCCCTTTCCTAGTTCTCCCACCAGTCTGACTGCCCCCGATTAATTTTTATTTCTGCATGCTTCGTTGTCACCTTCTCCTAGCTAACAGTGATCTATTCTACATTTAAAACACAACAATTTGCATCAAAATAAGCAACTTAATGTAGTGAAGCGAAACATGACAATTCCCAGAAGGAGTTTAGTTTCGAAATACAGTGTGGAAACAGACCCTTAGGCCCACTGAGCCCGTACTGACCAGCGATCACCCATTTCTAAATCAATTTTAGTTCTTCACTTTAAATTGTCATTGAGAGTTTTGACTTTATTACGTTAGATATGTTCATAAAATGGTCGAAATGTTGCTAATTTTATAACATCTAAATTTCAGTCAATAAAATAATTAATATAGGGAGGTTTCACTGTGGTAGAGGAGAGTAAAAGTCGTAGTAGGTCTTTGCTTTTTAATAAACTGTTCCAATATCTGAAACACGAAGTGCTGCAGTAACTCAGTGGGTCAGGCAGCATCTCTGGAGAACATGGATAGGGTGACATTTCAGTTTGGGATCCATCGTCAGAATCTAAAGAGTCTTGAAAGGTCTCAACCTGAAACATCAATTATCGATGTCCTCCAGAGATGCTGCCTGGAGCGCTCATTGTGTTTTGCTTTTTCCAGAATCTGCAGTTCCTTGCGTTCCAATATCTGCATCTAGTTACCATAGGTTGGGTGTCACCAGGACTATTTCATTTGAATTCTGGTGCTGATAGAATAAAATAGCTGTTTAAATGATAAATATATTTACTTGTAGAGAGGTTAGAGATGAGAGTAAAAAGATAGACACAGAGTGCTGGAGTAACTCAGTGGGTCAGGCAGCATCTCTGGAGAAAAAGGATGTGTGATGTTTCCCGTTGGGAAACTTTCTTCAGACTTTGTGTCTATCTTTAGTATAAACCAGCATCTGCAGTTCTATGTTTGCATACATAGAGATGAGAATACTTCTTTTTCTTATGGCTTCCTGTTGTGACATATTTGATTAGATGGTTATCCAGAGCTCAGGAGCAAAACCTTTTTAAAATCCAATTAGAGAAAAGATTGTGATAGATTGTATATTATCTATACCACTGAAAACTTGCAAATATATATTTACATATCAAGTACAATTATTTAATGTACTTAAGATATAAACTAAAAGCTGAGTAACTCAGTGGGCCAGGCAGCATCTCTGGAGAAAAGGTATAGGAGACTTTTCTTCCGACTGGGAGTAAGGGGGGAGGGAATTTAGAGGGATGAAAAGGTTCAGAACAAATCAGAGCCGACACCGATGACCCTCTCCCCTGACTCTCAGTCTGAAGAAGGGTCTCGACCTGAAACGTCACCTCCACCTGTCTTCCAGCTTTCTCCCCCTGCTACAATCAGTTTGAGGAAGGGTCCCGAATCAAAACATCGCCTATCCATGTTTTCCATAGATATTGCCTGACCCATTGAGTTACTCCAGCACTTTGCAGAGAAGGGTGATGCAGATGTTGGGAAAAGGAGAACGTTGGTGATATGGCGGATATCGTGAGAGAGTGGTTCGCGATAAATTGTGTGGCTGGGAGAAGTGGTAATGCCAGCTAATTTGTTTGCAGGTGGTGTAAATGAAGGGAGAAAATGTAGAAAGAAATAGAAAATAATCCTCACTGGAAAAGCAAGAGGCTAAATTAATAAATCAAATGAGCTTAAAACCGTATGAGAAGCCAAGAAGAAACCAGGCAATATTAAACATGGGAAAGAGTTGAGAAGTGATAAAATTCTAAAGCTGGAGATGAGGGTAAAAGTGAGATAAATGTAAGGCTCCTTATCCATAAACAGATTTATGATTTGTGTTTGCAAATTCTTCGAAATACAAACTTATATGTAGTAATTCACCCATTCCTTTTCTCTAGCGATGCCGTCTGACCTGCTGAGTCACTCCAGCTTTTTGTGTCTATCTTGAGTTTAAGCTAGCATCTGCAGTTCCTTCCTACATATTCAATGTACAATGTTCATATAAACTAACCATCACTCATTAGCTTTGTAACATAGAAGTCAGAAATTCCTGAGGTTTAGTTGTGAGACACTTTTATATTTGACAATTCCAGTTCATGGTCTATCTAGGGAAAAAGCTGTGTTTGCTTCTTGAGATCTGGTATCTTCTATCATGGATAATCTTGGAGTCTTAGATAGTCTTATCCATTATGGTTTTCCCTGCTCTGGACCAGCGAGAGAGCTGATACTGTTTTCACGCTAAGTGCAAAGAATTTGTAGTGTACATTCCTTTTCATTTGTTGCTGTGCAGGAGAAATGCCACTTTTGAGCGAAAAGCCCGAGCAGGTAATTGTTTCTGTCAGAAGTGGAACACACTTTGACTTTAATCAAAGTTGGTGGCAAAAGGGTGAACTGAATTATCAGAATCAAGGTGTAGCTCAATTGCAGATAACATAATTTTCGCCAGTCAAAGGCTATTCCTACATTTGCATTAGTTTTACAGTAATGGGAATTTGATGGGCTGTGCTTATTAGATTTGCACTTATTTCAAGAGAGATGGAGATTTATACTTTGTCAAAGAAATATCTTACATTTATGTAAACCTTTATCATAAGCTCCAAATGTCTCAAATGCTTTTTAGTACAATGATTTTAGTTTAAAGAGTGCAAGGTCTATTATGGAAACAATTATCATAGGTCATTTCACCATCAACAGCCACAAAGAATAAGGAGAGGGTCAGGTAGTTGTTCTGGGTTTAGGTGGTTTGGACAATGGTAATAATATTGGCAAAAACACCTTGATTTGTCTTTCGTTGAAAAGAACCATTGTCTGTTCAGCATCTACCATCACAATTTTATTAAGCAATCAGTGAGTGTGGGCATAGTTCTATTCAATTGGCTTTTAAGCTGACATAGTAGATTGAATGGATAGCTGGGTTTAAAAGACAAACAGATAATTATGGGTGTGAACAAGGAACTGCAGATGCCGGTTTACAAAAGAAGAACAAAGTGCTGGAGTAACTGAGCGGGTCAGGCAGCATCCCTTGAGAAAGAACATGGATAGGTGATGTTTTGGGTTGGGACCCTTCTTCAGGCTGACTATGGTGAGGGGATTTGGAAAGCTAGATGAGAGGAGAGGCAGGACAAAGCTTGGCAAGTAATAGGTGAACACGTGAGGAAAATGGTCGGACAGAGATGAAGAAAAGGTGTGACAATTGTGGGCCTCCTGCTGTATAAAGGCCAGACTGGAAGCGAATAGTAGGTTTCCTTCCCCAGAGTGTATTAATAAAACAGATTAAAAAAAATAGAAATCCAGCAGGTACATGGCCATGATTACTGATGCTAATGTTTTCATTACAGATTTATATCATGAACTTTATTTAGACTCTCTGGCTGGGATTTGAGCAGTTACTCTGCAGATCGTTGGTTCAGGCCTTTGCATTGATTGCCTAATCACTAACCTAACTGCTTTTGTGTTTTATGCAGGGTGGCACGGTAGCGCAGCGGTAGAGTTGCTGCCTTACAGCGCCAGGTTCAATCCTGACTACGGGAGCTGCTCTCCTGATGTCCTGGTGTCATGAGAATTTAGCTCACAAAATGTTGGACTGACTCTGCGGGACAGGCAGCATCTCTGGAGAGAAGGAATGGGTGATGTTTCGGGTCGAGACCCTTCTTCAGACTGAGACCAACAAATAGCTATCAATGGCCTGTTTCCTTTATCATAGTTATATTTTTGCATTTCTTTCATTCATTGTTCTTTATCTCTACATCAACATCTATATCTCTCGTTTCCCTTATCCTTAACGAGTCTGAAAAAGGGTCTCGACCCAAACCATCACCCACTCCTTCTCTCCAGAGATGCTGCCTGTCCCGCTGAGTTACTCCAGCATTGTGTGTCTAACTTTGGTGTAAACCAGCATCTGCATTTCCTTCCTACACTTAACCTTTCTCTCAATGTCAGCAAGACAAGGGAGATAGAGATTGACTCCAGGGAGTGAAACGGTACACGTACCCTGGTATGCATTGACAATGTCAAAGTGGAGATACTGTTGTCGAAAGCTTTAAGTTCCTAGGAGTAGATATCACCAACAATTGTCCTGGACCACCCTATCGAAGCAATGGCCACAAAAGCACAACAAAGCCTCTACTTCCTTAGAAGGCTTAGGTAGTTTGGCATGTCCCCAACAACTCTGACCAACTTTTACAGATGTGCTGTAGAAAGTATTTCATTGGGATACATCACAGAATGGTTTGGGAACAGCTCCATCCAAAACCACAAGAAATTGCAGTGAGTTGTGGACACAGCCCAGACCATCACACAAACCAACCTCCATTCCATTGACTCCATTTACACTTCACGATGCCTTGGCAAAGCCACCAGCTTAATCAAGGATGAGTTTTACCCTGGTCGCTCCCTCTTCTTCCCTCTCCCATCAGGCAAGAGGTTAAAAAGTGTGAAAACACAGACCTCCAGATTCAGTGACAGTTTCTTCCCAGCTGTTATCAGGCAACTGAACCATCCTATCACCAACCAGAAAGCAGTCCTGAGCTATTATCTACTCACAGGAGACTTCATGCTTTCTTTAATCAGACTTTACTGGACTTTATCTTGCACTAAACGTTATTCCCTTTATCATGTATCTGTACACTGTGGATGGCTCGATTGTAATCATGTATTGTCTTTCCGCTAACTGGTTAGCACGCAACAAATATTTTTCACTGTACCTTGGTACGCGTGACAATAAACTTAACTAAACTAAACTAAATTAAACTAAACTAAACTAAACTAAACTAAACTAAACTAAACTAAACAAAACTCAACTAGACTAAACTAGACGAGACTAAACTAAACTAACCTAAACTAAACTCTCTTTTTGAATCCTTGTTCTTTTCCACCCTTCCACAATAATCAAGGCTGATTTCCGATTCAACCCTGAGTGATCTCAAATCCGTGAGTGATTTCAGCCTCTGCAAAGTGCTGATTTAATTCCTGGACTTGGAATTAAAAAGTAATGAAGGAATGTTAAATTTATGCAGAACCCTGGTCAGATTTTACTTAGAGTAAGAAACACAGCCATCCGACCCATCAATGTGCAAAGAACAGAGATGCCCTGTGGGGAATGTGGAGTCATAAATTTACAAGAAGGATAGACACAAAAAGCTGGAGTAACTCAGCGGGACAGGCAGCATCTCTGGAAGGAAGGATTGGGTGACATTTCGGGTCGAGACCCTTCTTCAGACGAAGTCTGTCTGAATGTCACAAATGTCACAAATTCCTTCTCTCCAGAGATGCTGCCTGCCCCACTGAGTTACTCCAGCCTTTTGCGTCAATCTTCAGCTTAAACCAGCATTTAAAAGTTCCTACACATATTTATAAGGAGGAAACTGAAACAAAACAGTTTAAAATATCAAGGGAAATCGAACACCTTGAAATTTCTCTTTTTTAGAAAATAAAAGAATAGATTATCAGATAATTACTGCATTACTGTTTGAAGGAGGTAGTAGAGAATCGATTAGAGGCTGTGTTGTCTGCCTTAGATCTGTGGCTATACTTCCAAAGCAACTCAAAGGCTGTAAAATGCTCTGGGACATTAAGCAGTGGTGGAAGGAGCCTCACCAATGTAGAACATTTTTGTATTGCCTTGATGGACACCTTTAACATTTATGATTAGGGTTAACAGGGTAGATGTTGAGAGAGCATAGAAAGATCTGAAACCATGGTCAATGATACAATGTCAGGGACAATGATGGGTCAAGTTAGACAATGGGCTAATCTTGGTCATTGCTTCGATATGGCTGGTCCTGGACAAATATCAACAGCGACCTCGCCTGGAACAGCCGCACAGAATCAATGACCAAGAAAGTGCACCTAAGCCTCTACTTCCTCAGAAGGATTAGGAAGTTTGGCATGTCCCCAGCAAATTCTACAGAAGCACCATAAAAGTATTTTAACAGGATGCTTCACAGAATGTTTGGGAACAGCTACATCCAAGACCCCAAGAAATTGCAGAGTTGCGGACGTAGCCCAGACCATCACACGTACCAACCTCCCTTCCATTGACTCCATTTATACCTCACGCTGCCTCGGCCAGGCCAGCAGCACAATCAAGGACGAGTCACACCCTGGCCACTCCCTCTTCTCCCCTCTCCCATCAGGCAAGAAGTTTGAAAACGTATACCTCCAAATTCAGGGACAGTTTCTTCCCAGCAGTTATCAGGAAACTGAACCATCCTACCACCAACTAGAGAACAGCCCAGACCTACCATTTACCTCATTGGAGACTTTCAAACTATCTTTAATCGGTCTTTACTGGACTTTATCTTGCACTAAACGTTATTCCCTTTATCCTGTGGATGGCTTGATTGTAATCTTGTATAGTCTCTTCGCTGACTGGATAGTACGTAACAAAAATGCTTTGCACTGTTCCTCGGTAATCGTGACAATAATAAACTAAACTAAACTAGACAGTGGGCCAAAGCAGATATGTCCAAGATATAAGATGATCCTCAAGATTGGGTGCACTGAAACTTGGATCACAACAGTCTCAGTGATCAGTTGCAAATGAATCTACATGCAATGTAGGGCAGCACGGTGGCATAGTGGTAGAGTTGCTGCCTTACAGTGGCAGAGACCCGGGTTCGAACCTGACTACGGGTGCTGTCTGTACGGAGCTTGTCCGTTCTCCCTGTGACCGCGTGGGTTTTCTCCAGGTGCTCTGGTTTCCTCCCACGCTCCAAAGGCGTACAGGTTTGTAGGCTAATTGGCTTCGGCGAAATTATAAATGGTCCTTAATGGGTAGGATAGTGCTAGTATGAGGAGGGATCACTGGTCGGCGCAGGCTCGGTGAGCCAAAGGGCCTGTTTCCATGCTGTATCTCTAAAGTCTAAAGTCTGAAAGTAAAATGATTAATAAAGGAACTAAGGAGAAATTTCTCTGTGCAGAGTGATTTGCAAGCTGAACACAATGCCACATGAGATAGAGGCAAATTAAATGCTTTCAAAAGCAAACTAGATTGGCATATGAGATTACACAAAATTGACTTTCTTAAAAGCGCGGATAGTGCATGAAAGAGACAACTGTTATGGAATATAAACACCAGCACAAGTCGGTTGGACTAAATACCTTCACATGTTTTTATATTGTAGTTGCCATTCAATTTCAATCTCATATTTATTCATTGCTATTTATTATCCTGCCTTTCTGTACTCAACAATGGGAAAGACAATTATCATTGAATAAATAAACAAGACTATGCAAATTAATGTGAAGGATTATCCATGGAACAAATCTAATCAAAGCTAATATATGTTAAGTCACTAGCTAAAGCACATCACAACCATGTTTGTTCAAATTACAGATAATCATATCATATCATATCATATCATATCATATCATATCATATATATACAGCCGGAAACAGGCCTTTTCGGCCCACCAAGTCCGTGCCGCCCAGCGATCCCCGCACATTAACACTATCCTACACCCACTAGGGACAATTTTTTTTTTACATTTACCCAGCCAATTAACCTACATACTGTCTTTATTAACAAGACTTATCATGTATCCCACGATTTGCATAACATCAGATCATTAATTTCCCCTTTCCGGAAAACTGCACAATATTTCTGATTCAGTCTGAAGAATGGTTCCAACCAGAAACGAAAGCAGAAATTGCTGGAAGTCAATACTTTGTGGGAAATGGTGTTAAGGCCACAACAGTAGGAATTGGGGACATAGGAACTGCAGACGCTGGTTTGCAAAGAAAAAAGACACAAAGTGCTGGAGTAACTCAGCGGGTCAGTAGAAGAATGTCTGAAGAAGGGTCCGGGCCCAAAACATCTTCTACCCATGTTCTCCAGAGATGCTGCCTGACCCATTGAGTTACTCCTACACCTTGCATCTCTTTGGAACTGGAAATTGGTCTCAGTAAAGGGCCTGCCCGCTTCGGCGATTTTTAAAGCGACTGCCGGCGACTAGGCTGTCGCCGCACGATCGCTGGTGTGTCGCGGGGTGTTGCGGGCATTGTCGTGAGCAGTCTCCAGTGAGTCGTAGTTTTTTCGGGTCACCGTGGAAATTCTCCCTGCTCGAAACGAAAATTTTCGGCGACAGGTGGCTTGACTCCAATGATCGTAGCTTGTCGTATCCTGTCATGGGTGCTGTCGTAGGTTGTCGCCAGGTTGTCACCAGGTGACTTTGGTTGTTGCCGGTGCTGATCCACCTTTTATAAGAATTTTGATTGTTTGAATAAAGTAAATTTTTGACTTTTTGACCAAAGATTGATGTTTGAAGTTATTGTATTTCAGAGTAGTTTCTCATGGCATCTCTTCCAAATATTTTAATTTCATTTATTTTGACCAGTAAAACAAACACAAACACAAGCATTGCACTGCATTGAAAAGCGAACTCTTTTCACTTATTTTGACATTGCACTGCATTGGGTCTCTTCAGGGACAAGGGCTTCAACCACACAGACCTCTTCTTGGGCTTCTTCTTCCCCATTCTTCTTGTCCTTCTGTCTTGCAGAATTTTAAGCACGAGGGCCGCTGCAAGCAGCAGGGCTTGCATTTGATGTAAGAGCAATGCCATCATATGTTGCTTCCTGGCAGTCATGATGCTGAATGATCGGAGACCCTACCCAAACCCATTTTTGCGCCAAAATTACGTGAAATGGCTATCGTTGTCATCAGTTGTGACCTGACAGGGTCGTAGCTTGTCGAGGGTGGAGGTAGGTTGACTTCGGTTGTCGCAGCTTGTCGCAGTCGCTGTCGTAGGTGGACGTCCTAGGCCGCAACGAATGGGTCGCCGGTTGTCGGCAGCTTGCCGTCGTCTAGGTGCTAGGTTGTCATAGCTTGTCGTAGGCATTGTCGTAGGGGGAGTCGTAGACATTGTCGTAAGGTTAAAAAAAATCGAAGGTTTTTCGGCGATTTGCTACGACTTTACCAGTCGCCGGCAGTTGCTTTAAAAATCTCCAAAGTGGGACAGGCCCTTAAGAGTGCTGATAGATTCAATGCACATATCTGTACTTTGATCTGATATATTGCCGCTCATCTAATCTACTCAGGCATAATTAAAATCACTTTTAATTGCTGCAGATTTCTACTATTATCTTATCTTTACTCAATATGCACCAATGAGTGTAGGTTTCCTGTAGCATTCCTTGATTCTAGTGATAATGACTCTACCTTAGTGCTGTTGTGATTTATTATTTGTTTGAATATGTGAGAATACACATTTCACCCTGAGTTTTTGTGATGTTCTACAATTAGGACACTGACAACATTAAGGGAAACAATTCTGTTTCCACCGTGCACAACATTTCCTTAACCTTTGTCTGACTGTCCCTCATTACACTTTATCTCTGTTTGCTTTGTTGTTACCTTCTCCTAGCTAACAATGATCTATTCTACATTTTACTTGATCTCCACTTTCTTTGGCGTCTCGTTCTCACATCTTGCACTTCCTAATCTCTGTGTCTCCCTGTCCCCGCCTCTCAGTCTGAAGAAGGGTCTCGACCCGAAACATCATCCATTCCTTCTCTCCAGAGATGCTGCCTGTCCCACTGAGTTACTCCAGCATTTTGTGTCTCTCCTGGTTTAAAACAGCATCTGCAGTTCCTTCCTACACATTTCTTTAACATATAAGGAGGTGTTAATTCAAACCACTTCCCCATCAGGATCTAAAATTAACACAAAATGCTGGAATAACTCAGTGGGTCAGGCAACATCTCTGGAGAAAAGGAATAAGTGATGTTTTGGGTTGTTCCGCAGAGTTACTCCAGCATTTTGTGTTTACCTTAGGTACAGTGCATTCAGAAAGTATTCAGACTCCTTCACTCTTTCCACATTTTGCTACGTTGCAGCCTCATTTTAAAATGGATTACATTCTTTTTTTTATCATCAATCTACACACAATACCCCATAATAAAAAAGTGAAAACAGGTGTTTAGAAATGTTTGCAAATTAATTAACAAGAAATAACTGAAATATCACATTTACATAAGTATTCAGACCCTTTGCTATGACACTCCAAATTGAGCTTATGTTCATCCTGTTTCTATTGATTATCCTTGAGATGTTTCTACAACTTGATTGGAGTCCACCAATGGTAAATTAAATTGATTGGACTATATAAGGTCCCACAGTTGGCAGTGCATGTCAGAGTAAAAACCAAGCCATGAAGAAACTGTCTGTAGACCTCCAAGACAGGATTATGTCGAGACACAGATCTGGGGAAGGGTCTAAAACAATTTCTGCAGCATTGCAGGTCCTGAAAAGCACAGTGTCCTCCATCATTCTTAAATGGAAGAACTTTGGAACCACCAGGACTCTTCATATTGACTGCCCGGCCAAACTGAGCAATCGGGGAAGAAGGGCCTTGGTCAGGGAGGTGACCAAGAACCCGATGATCACTCTGACAGAGCTCCAGAGTTCCTCATTGAAGATGGGAGAACCTTCCAGAAGGACAACTCTATCTGGAGCACTCCACAAATCAGGCCTTTATGGTAGAGTGGCCAGACAGAAGCCATTCCTCAGTAAAAGGCCCATGACAGCCCACTTAGAGTTTGCCAAAAGGCACCTAAAGGACTCTCAGACCATGAGAAACAAGATTCTCTGGTCTGATGAAACCAAGATTGATCTCTTTGCCTGAATGCCAAGCGGCACCACTCATCAACTGGCCAATACCATACCTGTGGTGAAGCATGGTGGTGGCAGCATCATGTTGCAGGGATGTTTTTCAGTGGAAGGAACTGGGAGACTAGTCAAGATTGAGGGAAAGATGAATGGAGCAAAGTACAGAAAGATCCTTGATGAAAATCTGCTCCAGAGCGTTCTGGACCTCAGTCTGGGGCGGAGGTTCACCTTCCAAAAGGACAATGACCCTAAGCACACAGCCAAGACAACGCAGGAGTGGCTTCATGACAAGTCTGTGAATGTCCTTGAGTGGCCCAGCCAGAGCCCGGACGTGAACCCGATCGAACATCTCTGGCGGGGCCTGAAAATAGCTGTGCATCGACGCTCTCCATTCAAACTGACAGAACTTGAGAAGATCTGCAGAGAAAAATGTGAGAAATTACCCAAATAAAGGTGTGCCAATCTTGTAGTGTCATACCCAAGAAGACTTGAGGCTGTAATCGCTGCCAAAGGTGCCTCAACAAAGTAAAGAGTAAAGGGTCTGAATACTTATGTAAATGTGATATTTCAGTTATTTCTTTTTAATTACTTTGCAAAAATTTCTTATCACCTGTTTTCGCTTTTTTATTGTGTGGTATTGTGTGTAGATTGATGATGAAAAAAATGAATTTAATCCATTTTAAAATAAGGCTGTAACCTAGCAAAATGTGGAAAAAGTGAAAGGGTCTGAATACTTTCTGAATGCACTGTACAACCTGTATCTACAGTTCCTTCCCACACACATGATTTAAGATTAGTTTCACAGTGCCTGGTTAGTTTCCCAGTGGTTTTGGTCCTGACCACGGGTGATGCCTGTGTGGATTTTGCACATATTCCTTGTGATGATGTGGGTTTACTTCGGGTGCTCCGGTTTTGTCTCACATCCCAAGGACACACGGGTTTGTAGGTAAACTGGCATCTTCACTTCTCCCCAAACCTAACAATCTCCACTTTAAAATACACAATAACTTGGCTTCCACAGCTCAGCTGTCCATGGCAATTAGTTCCACAGATTCACCACCCTCTGGCTGAAGAAATTGTAAAAGTACGTCCTTTCATTCTGAGGCTCTGGACCAATAATGGAAACATCCTTTCCACGTCCACTCTATCTAGCGACCCGTTTGTTATTTGAGAAGAAACTAAGTGACGTTGACCATTCAATGATGGATCAATTTATGGCAAATTAGAAATATAGTTTTGAATTTATTAATTAGATTTACAGGTGACTAAATAGAGAGCCAGGCTGTTCATTCCAAAGTGATGTTATCTGTAGTACTTATTGTGGAGAAAATGAACTGCTGCTCTTAAATTATTATGATGTTGTGTTTGGAATCCAAAAAGGCAGCATTTTTTGTCTGTATGTGATTAGTCCTTTACTTATCAAAATGTGCTACTAACCTATGCTACCTTTTCCTAACCTCCCTTGTGAGGTTATGGCTTTTCCTGCCTCTGCCTCTGCCACTGCTTTGTTTCAGTGATGGATTGCTGACTGAGACATGATCTGAATTACTGCGCTACGGCACATTCAGAAATTACATCATTTTTCTTCCTCTTTGTGGACCACATCTGTGCTCATTGTCAAATGATAACACTACTTGTGGGAAAATTGAAGCTATTTGTGTTTAAATTTGCAGGAGAATTGCACACAGTTGGCCACTGATACAAATTTGCCCATGATACTAATCAGTCGTAAGAGGAATCACTGAAGTTCTTTGGTTTGACAATTGATGAATGAAACGGTCAGTATCCAATTTGGAACTGTCTTAGCCTGAGGGAGGTAAATCCTGTCAATTGCACATTAAAAATGTAAAGGAACCAAAATATGAACCCTCGTTGTCGGTGCATTCTCTTTCTACATCACATCACAAAAGCCATTTATCCTCCTTTAGTTCTGGCCATGGAGGCACATTTTTTTCTTGCAAGCTACATTATACAGTCTTTGAAAGCTAATCAGTCTGTCAGAAACTCAGCAGCATGTCTGCCTACGTGTACAAGGAAAATTGCCTTCTCCTAGCTCACAGACTCAGTCGGGCAAATTCTTTTACTGCACATCAAAGCGATCACTGTGAACACTGCGTGTGTAAGAAAATATCTGCAGATGCTGGTACAATAGACAATAGACAATAGGTGCAGGAGGAGGCCATTCAGCCCTTCGAGCCAGCACCGTCATTCAATGTGATCATGGCTGATCATTCTCAATCAGTACCCCGTTTCTGCCTTCTCCCCATACCCCCTGACTCCGCTATCCTTAAGAGCTCTATCCAGCTCTCTCTTGAATGCATTCAGAGAATTGGCCTCCACTGCCTTCTGAGGCAGAGAATTCCACAGATTCACAACTCTCTGACTGAAAAGGTTTTTCCTCATCTCAGTTCTAAATGGCCTACCCCTTATTCTTAAACTGTGGCCCCTTGTTCTGGATTCCCCCAACATTGGGAACATATTTCCTGCCTCTAACGTGTCCAACCCCTTAATAATCTTATACGTTTCGATAAGATCTCCTCTCATCCTTCTAAATTCCAGTGTATACAAGCCTAGTCGCTCCAGTCTTTCAAGATATGAAAGTCCCGCCATTCCGGGAATTAACCTAGTAAACCTACGCTGCACGCCCTCAATGGCAAGAATATCCTTCCTCAAATTTTTAGACCAAAACTGCACACAGTATTCCAGGTGCGGTCTCACTAGGGCCCTGTACAACTGCAGAAGGACCTCTTTGCTCCTATACTCAACTCCTCTTGTTATGAAGGCCAACATTCCAATGGCTTTCTTCACTGCCTGCTGTACCTGCATGCTTCCTTTCAGTGACTGATGCACTAGGACACCCAGATCTCGTTGTACGTCCCCTGTTCCTAACTTGACACCATTCAGATAATACTCTGCCTTCCTATTCTTACCACCAAAGTGGATAACCTCACACTTATCCACGTTAAACTGCATCTGCCATGCATCCGCCCACTCACACAACCTGTCCAAGTCACCCTGCAACCTCATAGCATCTTCCTCACAGTTCACACTACCACCCAGCTTTGTATCATCTGCAAATTTGCTAATGGTACTTTTAATCCCTTCATCCGTCATTAATGTATATTGTAAATAGCTGCGGTCCCAGCCTTGCGGTACTTCACTAGTTACTGCCTGCCATTCTGAAAGGGACCCATTTATCCCCACTCTTTGCTTTCTGTCTGTCAACCAATTTTCTATCCATGTCAGTACCCTACCTCCAATACCATGATCTCTAATTTTGCCCACTAATCTCCTATGTGGAACCTTGTCAAAGGCTTTCTGAAAGTCAAGGTACACCAGATCCACCAGTTCTCCCCTGTCAATTTTCCTGGTTACATCCTCAAAGAATTCCAGAAGATTAGTCAAGCATGATTTCCCCTTCATAAATCCATGCTGACTCGGAACAATCCTGTTACTACTATCCAAATGCTCCGCAATTTTGTCTTTTATAATTGACTCCAGCATCTTCCCCACCACTGATGTCAGACTAACTGGTCTATAATTTCCCGTTTTCTCTCTCCCTCCTTTCTTAAAAAGTGGGACAACATTAGCTACCCTCCAATCCACAGGAACTGAATCCTGAATCTATAGAACATTGGAAAATGATCACCAATGCGTCCACAATTTCTAGCGCCACCTCCTTAAGTACTCTGGGATGCAGACCATCAGGCCCTGGGGATTTATCAGCTTTCAGTCCCATCAGTCTACCCAACACCATTTCCTGCCTAATGTAGATTTCCTTCAGTTCCTCCGTCACCCTAGGATCTCTGCCCACTAGAACATCTGGGAGATTGCTTGTATCTTCCTTAGTGAAGCACATCCAAAGTACCGGTTCAACTACTCTGCCATTTCCTTGTTTCCCATAATAAATTCCCCCGCTTCTGTCTTCAAGGGACAAGGTACAAATCAAAGGTATTTATTTCACAAAATGCTGGAGTAACTCAGCAGGTCGGGCAGCATCTCAGGAGAGAAGGAATGGGTGATGTTTCGGGTCGAGACCCTTCTTCAGACTGTGAACACTGCAGTTATTTTGCCTTGTGACATAAGATATACCTCAGCATTCAGTATGATTTCTGCACTTTACAAGGCACGGTAAATATTTAATGAAAGTTAGGTCAGCAATATTTCACTATTTACCCAGTGGCCGTTTGTTCGTAAGTACATATGTACTAAAAGTTTGAAGTTTCCACACAAGTCGTTTGAAATCCACCCTTTTTGAACTTGACACTGGAGTACACCTAAAAAGGCAAGGCAAAATATAGATGTTTCTCTGCCGGAATAGATCTTTCTTATATCAACTATAGCAGGATGGTGATACAAAACATAATAATGGGATGAGTACCTCGGGGGGTTTATTTACCAATATGACTGTTGCCATACAATCAAATTTTAAAAAGCAGAACATTTGGAGAATACTATGTGATTCCTACTTAAAATGAAACTTTCATCATTCCCGATATTAGCACAAATCTGTTCCTGTTCATCATTTGGTTAAAGGTCACTTTAAATTAAAAATAACAAAGAACTTTGTGAAAAATTGAAGAAGATAATTTGCATTAAATGTGTAAATTTTTAATATTGCTGATTAGAAATGTATTACACTACTTTCTTAAAAATGCCATGTGGATTTATCATTAATGAGTTATTAATTTAATTAATTATTCAAACTATATTCCAATTGTTTAAGGCAACCAACCTAGTGTTTGGCTTGGTATCTAGCTTTTAGCTATTACACCAGTATGTTTTTCTATAACATAGTATGGAAGTAATTTGAATCATGCATCTTGCCAATGGATAAAAATAATCTAAAATCTCAAAATCATGAATTTAAAATGGTGCAGAAACATGACCGTTCATTTATCAGAAGATTCTTTAGTGTCAATCCATCTACATTCTCTGCTGTTCAAGTAGTTTCACCACCAGGGAGAGCTATTTCTGTCTGAGTAAATGTTTTGTTTAACTTAACATACAGCATGGAAACAGGCTCTTCAGCCCTCCAAGTCCATGCTGTCCGTCGATCACCCATTTATATTAGTTCTATGTTATCACACTTTCGTATCCACTCCCTACACACTAGGGACAATTTACAGAGACCAATTAACCTATAAACCTGCACATCTCTGGAATGTGAGCATCCGGAAGAAAACTACGTGGTTACAGGGAGAGCGTACAAACTTCATGCAGACAGTACCTGAGGTCAGGATCGAACCCAGGTCTCATGTGTGGTGAGGGAGCAACGTTACCAGCCGCGCCACTGTGCCACCCATAAGACAGGAATAATAATGTCAGGATAGGATTAAGATGTATTTCATTATTGCGTATCTTATAAATATTCTCCACACTTTTGTAGATGGCACAGTGGTGCAGCAGTAGAGTTGCTGCCTTACAACGCCAGAAATGCAGGTTCGATCCTGACTATGGGTTCTGTCTGTGTGAAACTTGAACTTTCTCCTTGTGACCGCGTGGGTTTTCTCCGGATGCTCCAGTTCCCTCCCACATTCCAGAGATGTGCAGATTTGTAGCTTAATTGGCTCCTGGAAATTGACTTTGATATGTTAGGATAAAACTAGTGTACAGGGGATCGCTGTTCATATCATATCATATATATACAGCCGGAAACAGGCATTTTCGGCCCACCAAGTCCGTGCCGCCCAGTGATCCCCGTACATTAACACTATCCTACACCCACTAGGGACAATTTTTACATTTACCCAGCCAATTAACCTACAAACCTGTACGTCTTTGGAGTGTGGGAGGAAACCGAAGATCTCGGAGAAAACCCACGCAGGTCACGGGGAGAACGTACAAACTCCTTACAGTACAGCACCCGTAGTCAGGATCGAACCTGAGTCTCCGGCGCTGCATTCGCTGTAAAGCAGCAACTCTACCGCTGCGCTACCGTGCCGCCCATACCGTTCAGCGGGGTCTACAGGGGATTGTTGGGCCGAAGAGCCTGTTTGCACGCTGTAAAACTAAAACAAAAAACTATAACTATCAATTTCACAATAGTGCAAGTACTGGGTTCTTTCTCCCATTTTCAAGAGAGAGTTAGATTTAGCTCTTAGGGCAAACGGAATCGAGGGATATGGGGAAAAAGTAGGAATGGGGTGCTGATTTTGTACATGATCCTATTGAATGGTGGTGCTGGCTAGAAGGGCAGAATGGCCTACTTCTGCACGTATTTTCTATGCTTCTATGTTTCTATTCTGCAGCTCCATTGCTAAAACCAGCATTCAAACTCTGTTGGTACATTATACAATCATTGCTTTTATTTCTTATTGCTTATTTCCTCCAGTGCAATCCACTTGTCCTGTCATAAGATGATGGAACATACTGATTATTTTCCTGCAATTTTACACCTCTCATATTAGACATCCACTGTGAAATTACAGCTCAGACATCAGACACCCACAGCTCAATGTTCCCATTGACCTTCTAATTCGCATTGTTAACACATCTTGGTTCTGTGTTGTCCATTTTTAATGTCAAGAGACAAATATAAAAGGAATATTTTGGTATTATTCAAAATAACTTATGCACAAAAATGTAAATTGCAAGTACGTACAACTGTCCTTCATTTGCTTTTCGCGTAAGTATCACTAGTAATCATTTAACTGCACACCAACTGGCCCAAAGGTAAGCAGAAATTCGCTGGCGACCATCAATTATTCCATTTATTAACTAATGATCTAATTATCATATCCCTCATTCAATATATCAAAACTTCAGATGATGTGCACAGTGTGTACTGTTTTCTTCAGTCCATTGGCATTCAATCCACTGTGACAAGATGCCAGGTATCAAGGTCATTGATACATCTACTTGCTCCACTTAAAAGATAAGTTAGGTCACAACTGGAGTATTGTGTGCAGTTTTGGTCACCCCATTACAGGAACGTTGTCAAGGCCTTGGAAAGGGTGGTTTACCAGAATGATGCTTGAATTAGGGTGTATTAGCTACAGGGAGGGGTTGGACAGACTTAGATTGTTTTCCCTGGTGCCCTGGAGGTTGTGGGAGACCTGATAGAAGTACATAAAATGATGAAAGACATAGATATGGTAGGCAGTCAGCACGGAAAAATCAAATACTAGAGGGCATAGCTTTAATGTGAGAGGGACAAAGTTTAATAGAGATGTGCAGGGCAATTATTTTACATGGAGGATGGTAGGTGACTGGAACGCACTGCCAGGGTTGGTTGATGCAGATACGTTAGTGGCATTTAAGAGACTTTTGGATAGACATATGGATCTGCAGGGAATGGAGGGATATAGGTTATATGCAGGTAGGTGTGATGGTCTGGGCATCATGTTTAGCACAGACCTTGTGGTCGAAGGGCCTGTTCTTCTACTGTACTGCTCTATGTTCCATGTTTAAAGGAATGCAATGGCATGTAAGGGCACAGGGATTGGTCCAGACCATCGAACCCTCTGATTGGTAGAAGAGGTGAGGTGGTGCGCAGGTAAAGGAACCAGGCAGTCTGGTTTAGAACTCCAAGAGAGACAGTAAGATTTATGGTTGTTTGTCGTTTACAGCGTTGGTTTTGTCACGGTTGTTAGTCTTCTAATAAACATCTACCTCAACGCACATCGCCTTACGACTCGCCATAGTGGTGACCCCGACGTGATCACAGATCACCAAGATGTCCCAACGGGAGGCATCGACACCGAACGCAGTCGGCGTTCATCTGCCCCCGTTCTGGGCCCACCAACCACGCCTGTGGTTCGCCCAAGCGGAGGCACAGTTCCACCTCTGGGGCATACAGGAGGACGAAACCAGGTTCTACCATCTATTGAGCGTCCTGCTGTCGGAGACGTCCGCACGGGTCGCGCAGTACGTCACCGACCCGCCAGAAACCGGCAAGTATGCGGACCTCAAGTCGCTGCTGCTGAAAACCTTCGGCCACAGCCAACAACAGTGGGCCAGCACACTCCTGCACTTACCTGAGCTCGGGGACCAACCGCCGTCGGTCCTCATGACGGAGATGATGACTCTAGCGGGAGAGCACACCAAATGCCTCATGTTCGAGGAGGCATTCCGCGAGAAACTGCCAGAGGACGTCCGCGTAGTCCTAGCAGACGTTACTTTCGGGGACCCGATGGATTTCGCAGAAAAGGCGGACGCATTGGTCGCGGCAAAGACGAGGCGCCCCGGCTCAGTAAATCGGGTTTCCACACCGGTGAGCGACCGACCGCGCGGCCAAGATGGCGCCCATCCGCCCGCCACTTTTCAAAAAACCCGCCAAACTGCTACGTCGACGGTGGCCATTTTGAAACAGGCCCGCGACATAGAAACACACCAGCGCGGCTGGTGTTTCTTTCATAAACGGTGGGGAGCAGCGGCACACAACTGTAGAAGCCCCTGCACGTTCTCAGGAAATGCCTCGGCCGATCAAATGTAGAGGCAATCTCGATCGGCCAGAACCATCGCCTCTACCTTGCTGAGCAACACACCGGTACCGTTTTCCTCGTGGACACCGGGGCGATCATCAGCATTGTGCCTCCATCCTGCCAGGAAGCGCGATCAGGTAAGACCGGCCCCCCACTCATTGCGGTGAACGGCAGCCCTGTCCGTACCTACGGAACACGGGACATGTCCCTGTCCTTTGGTCCCAGGACCTACAACTGGACTTTCATCATCGCGGATGTAGGCCAGGCAATCCTGGGAGCAGATTTCCTTTGGGCTTTCTCATTGATCCCTGACGTCCGCGTGGAAGAGCCTGCAACCGTCGTCCAGTAGCGTTGACCCTCCCGCTCCTTCGGTTTCCATGTCATCCAGCCCGACCGTCCAGGCCGTCACCACGACCTCCGACCCGTTTGCTGCGATACTCGCTGAATTCCCGGAGCTCCTAGTCCAGCGTTTCGACACACCCGCCGCCAAGCACGGAGTCGTGCACTTCATCCCCACAGAGGGACCGCCTGTTTTCGCCCAAGCCCGACGCCTACCCCCTGATAAGCTGGCAGTCGCTCGCGAAGAGTTCCTCACTTTGGAACGGCTGGGGATCGTGCGCCCGTCGGACAGCCCATGGGCCTCACCGTTACACATGGTCCCAAAAGCATCTGGGGGGTGGAGACCATGTGGCGATTACCGACGTCTGAACGCCATCACCACGGCTGACCGATACCCGATCTCGCATATTCAAGATTTTTCCGCCAGCCTGGGGGGTGCCACAGTATTCTCAAAACTGGACTTAGTCCGAGGGTATCACCAGATCCCGGTTCGCCCTGCAGACATCCCTAAGACCGCCACGATCACCCCGTTCGGGCTTTTTGAGTGGCTGCGGGTGCCTTTCTGCCTCAAAAACGTCGCCCAGGCGTTTCATGTGGGTCGGGGTATGCCTTTTGTGTTCATCTATCTGGACGATATTCTCGTGGCAAGTCGGTCGGCTCACGAACACTGGTCCCACCTGCGCTCCATATTCCAAAGGTTACAGGACCACGGTCTGATCCTACACCCGTCCAAATGCCAATTCGGACTATCCTCAGTCGATTTCCTGGGTCATCGGATCACACAGGCCGGTGCCGTTCCCTTGCCCGAGAAGGTGGCTGCTATCCGCTCTTTTCCCCGCCCCGACACTATCAAAGGGTTACAAGAATTTGTAGGAATGGTCAATTTTTACCACCGATTCGTCCCAGCGGCAGCTCGGATCATGCGCCCCCTTTTCCAATGCCTTGCGGGTAACCCCACCGAGCTCGTGTGGTCCCCTGCTGCCGACGCGGCTTTCGCAGCGGCCAAGCTGGCCCTCGCGAACGCCATCATGCTCGTCCACCCGCGCTCCTCTGCCCCCACCGCCCTCACCGTCGATGCCTCCGGCGTGGCGGTGGGGGGCGTCTTAGAACAGCAGGTTAACGGTCTCTGGCACCCTTTGGCATTTTCCAGCCGCCAGCTCACTCGCCCCGAAATAGCTTACAGTGCCTTTGATCGGGAACTCCTGGCCCTCTACCTGGCGATCCGTCATTTTCGCTATTTTTTAGAGGGTCGCTTTTTCGTGGCCTTCACTGACCACAAGCCACTGACGTTTGCTTTTTTGAAGGTTTCCGATCCGTGGTCGGCCCGCCAGCAGAGACACCTCACTTTCGTTTCGGAAATCGCCTTATGACTCACCATAGGCATTACTTAAATGAGCTGAATTAGTTCAGCCTCTCCTGACGCATCATTGTCAAACAATTGCCTCGTCATAGTAACAGCATTGCACACCAGGCCCATTTTATGTTTAAGCACCACTTGTCAATCCACAGTATATTATGATCTTTGGTCTTTTATAGAACTATTTAGTTAACAGGCTACAAGTGTAATCATAATCCTTTGACCATACCATTCTATCCGGTTTGGAACATAAGTAGGGATGTTCAGAGCAAGTGTAAACTTAAAAAGTTTAAAAGTATTGAAATATGTTGACGTTTCAATAGTTTAGTTTAGTTTAGTTTAGAGACATAGCGTGGAATAAGGCTCTTTGGCCCACCGTGTTCACGCCAACCAGCAATCACCCCGTACACCAGTTCTATCCTACGCACTAGGGACGATTTACAGCGGCCAACTAACCTACAGACCTGCACGTCTTTGGAATGTGAGAGGAAACCGGAGCACCCGGAGAAAACCCACGCAATCCCAGGGAGAATGTACAAAACTCCATACAGATAGCACCCGTAGTCAGGATCAAACCGGGTCTCTGGCGTGGCAAGGCAGCACCTCTGTGGTTGCGCGCAGTGCCTCCCCTGTTGAAGTTTCAATAGCGTATCAAACATTTCTATCTGCTGTTCAATGCTATTTACTAACTGAGTATTAGCAAAATCATGTCTCTGACTTGTGAGTGACAGTGTCACAGTTAATACCAGCATGCAGCCTGACTGGTGTACACTTGTACTAGACATTGCAGTTGAAAGCAGGTAATAAATTGCCAAGGACGTGTGCGCAATATGGATGAGCTGCTGCAATTGGGCACCCAAACACACAGGCCGGTTTATTTATGCCCTGTTGGGCCACAACAGTGAACAAAAGCAAATGATAAAGTCTATGAGTTTGTTAAACTGGCCTCGGCAAGGCCAGCAGCATAATCAAGGAAAAGTCGCAGCCTGGCCATTGCCTCTTCTCCCCTCTCCCATCAGGCAAAAGATATAGAAGTATGAAAACACACACCACCAGATTCAGAGACAGTTTTTTTCCCAGCTGTTATCAGGGAACTGAATAATTCAACCACAACCAGAGAGCAGTCCTGAACTGCTATATACCTCTTTGGTGACCCTCGGACTATCCTTGATCGGACCTTGCTGGCTTTACCTTGCACTATACGTTATTCCCTTATCATGTGTCTATACACTGTAAATGGCTCGATTGTAATCATGTATTGTCTTTCCGCTGACTGGTTAGCACGCAACAAAAGCTTTTCACTGTACCTCGGTACATGTGACAAAAATTAAACTGAACTGAACTATGATGTCTGTGGTGTTGCTGGCAGATTTGGCTTAAAGCTAAATAAGTGCAAGTTCCTGCTCTTCTATTATGTCACATCAAACCACTGAAGAAAAATCTCTAAGTTTTATGTACACTTGCATGTAAATGGCATTGTCTTCAGAAATATATAGCAGACGGGTACAGCTACACATGCTGATGGATGTAAATGCTTATATGGGTGTGGGGGTAGGGGAGGAGCATTCTTTGTTTTGGACATAGTAGTCCCAAATGACTGAAGTAAATTTGTATTGGAATTTATTTTATGGCACAGATTCAATGATAGTGGTACAGAAATTCAACCATTAATCCAGAGATAGATACAAAATGCCGGAGTGACGCGGCGGGTCAGGCAGCATCTCTGGACAAAAGGAACGGGTGACGTTTCTGGTCGAGACTCTTCTTTCGACTGAGAGTCGGGGGAGAGGGAAATTACAGATATGAAAAGGTTTACAGAATTCCCTTTGAGGAGGAGGAGAACCTCTTCAAAGTAGGCACACCAAGAGGAGATTTTGCAGCATGAATCCAGAGAACTTGAACTGAGCACCAGGTTCGAATCCCACCATGGCAGCCGTGCAATTTAATTTTGGTGAATAATATGGAATCAAATATGGATTATTCCCATCGAATCGGTTTCCCCTCAACATGACGGAAACTGTCATCAACAGTGCTATCAAGTGGGGTTTCCAAACCAATAGTCCACTACCTGATGTCCACATTGGCTTCCACCAGGCCCTCTTAGGTCCAGGTAGACAAAAAATTCTTCCAGCATTTTGTGTCTACCTTTGATTTTAACCAGCATCTGCAGTTTTTTTCCTTCCACCACTTGGGTCCAGTGCTTATCTCGATCATGAACCAAAGACCTGACTTCCAGAGGTGAGGTCAGAGTTAGTACTTGTGTCATCTAAGCAGCATTTCATTGCTTGCGGCATCAAGGTGCTCTGGTAAAAGTTACTGCGCATTAACAGGAAACGCCTCCAGTGACTGGAATTTTAGCTCTTACAAAGAAAGACACTCATTGACAGTCAGAGGTCATTCATTCCAGCCACAAGTCCTCACTGCAATTGTTTCCTATGCCATTGTCCTGGCCCAGATATTTTTAGGAGCTTCATCAATGACCTCCTTCCATCATAAGATCAAGTGAGGATTATTGTTAATGATTGTACATTGGCACATTCCATTTGTAACTTTTGTTTCTTCGTGCAACAAGACCAAGAAAACCCATGGGCATGAGGTGAATAGTGGCAAGCAGTGTTAGTTCTACAGAGCTGCCATCTCCAACAAGTTAGGTCAAGTCAAGTTAAGTCGTCAAGTCAAGCCAAGTCAAGTTTATTATTATATACACAAGTGCCATGAAAGAAACCATCTTTTCCTAATATTTGATGGCATTGCCATCTCTGATTCCATCAATAACTGGGATCGGGAAAGGGTTAGCATGGATTGGAAACTCAACTGGATGAGTTACATAAATCATGTAGGAGTTTGGGTATCCTGTGGAGAATGACCTAGCTCCTAGCACCCTCAAAACTATTTCAACATCTGCAACGAACAAGTCACAAGGATGATTGCAGCATTAAGAATTTCAAGAAGCTTGGCATAAGTCGGGGTAAAGCAGCCCACTTGATTGACACCCTATCAACCTTCCCGAAGATTCATGGTATCTACCACTGGTGCGCAACAGCTACAATAATAAGCTGTTATTTGTCCATGCTTTTCTGATACCATTGCCCAAATATGTGACCTCTACCACAAAGGAGAACACGTGCATGGGACCACCTACAGTTTCTTCTCCAAGTCGTACACCTTCCAATGGTGGTCCTTCACCTTTGCTGTATTTACCTCTTGGTATTCACTACCGGACAGCCTGTGGGGATACATTTACCAGAAGGACATCAATGGTTAAAAAAGATGGCCCATTATTATAGAATCTAACCATGGAGAGATAGTCATAGAGTTAAACAGCATGGAAACAGGCCCTTCGGCCCAACTTCATGGTGACTAGGATGCCCCATCTAAGCTAGTGCTATTTGCCCATGTTTGTCCCATCTATATACAAAAACTCTCGTTTGTTTGTTTGTTCCTGAACTACAGCCAAAACGGTACACGATAGCGTGACACGTTTAGGCCCACCTTACACACCATCACCCTTTTGGTGCTAATGGAAGAAGTTTTATTGAAATCGGTGTTATATTTTTTAAGTTATTCACATTTTTAAGTTTAAATCTATCTCCTAGGGAGGGAGGGGGGAGGGAGGGAGGTGGAGAGGGGAGGGGGAGGAGAGGGTGCCCCAACAATGCAGGAGAGGTTTGGGCCCAACGGGTCCACTTGGTCTAGTATCTCTCTAAATCTTTCCTATCCTTGTACCTCTACCTCCATTACAATAATCTGGGACCTTTGAGTCACTACTGTAGAAGTACTGTTGAAAGAATCGGTTTGCCACAGCAGTGTACTCTTGATGGATGATACCATCTGTTGACTAAAGTGTAATGAAAGTAATTGGGAATCTTTAATCTGTGGTAAGGGTTTGTGTTCACTGTCCTGACCCAAGATATTATCAGTAACAGACACTCAAATAGCTGGATTTTACCTTCATCTGTCCACACCTTAAACTTGAAGTCATTTATGGTTGATGATATAGGACCGACCAGTGGGAAACTGTCCTCCACAGAACAATGGGGCTACTTTCACCAGAAGGACTGCAGCGGTTCAAGATGGTAATGCAGCACTGTCCTTACAAAGGCAACGAGGGTTGTAATCATTGTAATCACGTATTGTCTTTTCACTGACTGGTGAGCACGCAACAAAAGCTTTTCACTGTACCTTGGTACATGTGACAATAAATTGAACTAAAACTGAGCTAAAACTAATAAATGGTGAAGCAAGGAAATGCAGATGCTGGTTTACACAAAAAAAAATGACACAAATGCTGGAGTAACTCAGCGGGTCAGGCAACATCCCTGGAGAACATGGATAGGTGACGTTTTGTGTCAGGACCTTTCTTCAGAAAATAAATATTGGCCTCACCAGTTATGCTCAACTCCTCAAACGTGAATACATTTTTGAAAAAGATAGTTAGGACTTGATTTTCCCTTTTTTTTTAGTCAAGAGTCGAGAGATTTTGAAATCGTGTTCAATGAGTTATCTGGATAATTGGCCTGTTTAGGATTTGTAAATTCAGGAATCTGTAAGCTAGGTAGCTGAATTCAGTGACTAGCTACTCAAGGAAATTCCACAAAGAGCAATCACTTTTCTTGATGTTAGATTATAACCTTAAACATATTGGAAATCTCAAATTCTGTATCCGAGTGCTTAGTCTACTGGGTCTATAATTCTGCTGTTGTGTGCTATCAATTTATCTTACTTTATTCAATCACCTTGTTCTGCCATTGTTCTGGTGAGAGCCAATTTGAACTTGCTGTCAAAATGTTACAGTAATGGAAATATAGTTAAAAACTGGGTTTGAGGAAACTTTCAATTTCCTGCCTAGTAATATCATTCTGACAAAAATATGCTCTGTTCAATCATCTTACAACCAGTATTTAAAATTGAACAGAATTGTTCAGCTCTCTTTTTAGATGATGCCACTCCAATTGCGATTCATGTATTCTAGTATATCCAGGAGAGAGAAATCACAGGTGATACGGTTAAGGTATCATATTTAAGATAACTTTTAACAATAAATATGAAAATTGTCTTTTAAAAACACAAATTTTCATTTAGTGTGTAAGCAATTATAAAAATAGACTTTTGTAGTTCAAGTTTCCTCTTCGGTATTGCTTGTCATTGAGCTGATGAAACTCATAGACATCAAGACTTACTGCCGTGAACCACTCCAAGGGAGAAAATGCCCCTCTCTCGAATACACCCACACCCCCAACCCAGCACCACCCACTGTTCTGGTGCTTCATACATCTTGAAGTTATTGATTATCTCTACAGCAGTTTCTTTGATGAGGGTAGGGTTGTGTTCATTCCCTTGCTTTCTTAGGTCAACAACCAACTCTTTCGTGTAGTCCTGAAACCATGAAAGAAGGTCTGTGATCTCTTTTCTGTGGTCCTTCTCATCTTTGTCCTTGATGCGGCCGACAGCAGTGGTCTCGTCCTTTGCTCGTGTGGTTGCTCGTGTGGCCGTCATGTGAGACGGAATGATTTCCTGTGAATCGTTGAACTACATGTTTTCATGTACAAGTGTGTGCCTGCGTGCTTAGATCAATGCATACATATCCAGCGGAGAAAGATTCTGAAGGGAATATAGTTCCTCTGGTGCAGCTTTGCAGCATTGTTTGGTATCTTTGGAAGAGGAGGAAAATAAATGCTGAGCTGAAATGCAGGCTAGATTAAAGGAACTACTATTAAGAAACATATCAGTTACTTATATGGCACCGACCTGTTGCTGATATCAATTCTTTCTTGTAAATACATCAATGAATAGCACAATTGAGTACCAGTGACAAAATGCTTAAGTTACAAGACTCACGACCAGAGCCCTGGATGGCTTGAGTTTAAATACCGCATAAAGCTTGGAAATTAAAATCAAATAACTAAAAAGAAATCTGGGATTTTTAGAGGTCACTAGACAAAGTGGACCCGTTGGGCCCAAACCTCTCCTGCATTGGTGCAGCACCCTGTCCTCCCCCCCTCCCCTCTCTCCTCAACCCCCCCTCCCCTCTCCCTTCTCCCCCACTACCCCCTTCCCCCCTTCCTCCTCCCCTCCCCCTCCCCTCCTTTTAAACTTAAAAATGTGAATAACTTAAAAAATATAACCGATTTTAATAAAACTACTTGCATTATCACTAAAGTGACAATGGTGAGTAAGGTGGGCCTAAAATTGTTGCGCTATCGTGTACCGTTTTGGCTGAAGTTCAGTCACAAACAAGATAACAAACGAGAGTTTTAGTATATAGATATTGGTAACCATGGATATACAGATTGTCATAAGAATCCATCATGCTGACCAATGTCCTTCAGGGACAAAAACTGTTGTCCTGAGCACTGCATCTGACTGATCTAACCAGACCCATCGGCATGACTAAGTTCAGGGGCATTTAAGGAAGGACAATAAATTCCAGTATTGCCAGTGGTATGTGCAAGCAAAATGAATAAAAATGTAATTAAGGGAATAAGTGTTGCTTTTGTTAGGTCAGGTGTATCAATGTTTATCAGCGAAGAGGCTTTTCTTGACTGCTCAGTTCAGGAAGATGTATTTTGTTAGACTGTGATCGGCCAAAATTTGATGACGAACTGGTGCATTTAAGACCAGCTACATTTAAAGTGGAGAAATAATTTGGTCTGGGGAAGCATTCTAGATTTCAGAGGGAAATTAATGATGCCCTGGCCATAATTTTCCAGACATTTATGGATTCAGAACTGGAAATGTTGCAAGTTCTGAATCCATAAATGTCTGGAAGATTATGGCCTGGGCAGTTCCAGTTTCCTAATTGAACAGAGTGCTGGGGTAAATCCAGGAACTAGAGCAGTTAGCTCATAACTCTTCCTGGAATCAATAATTAAGGGTAGAATTAAATCATTTAGATAAGTATGAATTGAATAGTGAAAGTCAACTTGGTTTTACTAAAATCAAATTGTGCCTAATATCCTTGATTATTTTTTCGATGAAATAACAGAAAGTGCCATCGAGGGTAACACAGTTGATGTGGTCTATATGGACTTCTAAAAGTAGAGTACTGGGTAATACGCATTTCATCATTACATTTTTCAAAATATTTTCCAAATATTTCATTGTTTTGTACAGAAAATAAAGAGGGGTGGCACAGTGGTGCAGCAGTAGAGTTGTTGCCTTACAGTGCCAGAGACCCTGGGTCAATCCTGACTAAGGGTGCTTTCGGTATGGAGTCTGTACGTTCTCCCTGAGTGCGTGGATTTTCTCTGGATGCTCCAGTTTCCTCCCATATTAAGGGGTTGGACACGTTAGAGGCAGGAAACATGTTCCCAATGTTGGGGGAGTCCAGAACAAGGGGCCACAGTTTAAGAATATGGGGTAGGCCATTTAGAACTGAGATGATGAAAAACTTTTTCAGTCAGAGAGTTGTGAATCTGTGGAATTCTCTGCCTCAGAAGGCAGTGGAGGCCAATTATCTGAATGCATTCAAGAGAGAGCTAGATAGAGCTCTTAAGGATAGCGGAGTCATGGGGTATGGGGAGAAGGCAGGAACGGGGTACTGATTGAGAATGATCAGCCATGGTCACATTGTATGGCGGTGCTGGCTCGAAGGGCCGAATGGCCTCGTCCTGCACCTATTGTCTATTGTCTATTGGTCGCGCGGACTCGGTGAGCCAAAGAAACTGTTTCCACGCTATAGTCTAAAAGTCTAAAGTCATCAAGTTTAACTCAACTGAGTAAAATGGGCTGCACCAGCATGGAGTATCAGCTGTGACGGAAGTAGCAGGGCAAGGTTGGAGTTATGCATTGGTGAGCACTAGGATCCTAGATGTGTGTGTGTAGCGTCTTGGGCTTGGACGCACAAGGCACAATCCCAAATATACAACTGACACAAAACCTGGTGTTGCAGGGAACTGGCAGGTGACTAGTAATAGATGTGAAGATATAGAAAGGCTGATGAAATCGGGTAGATAGGTAGACAAAAACCAATGCTGAGAAATGCAGAGAGTTAATTTTATGGAGGAAGATAAGAAGAAACAATAGAAACTAGAAGATGTGAAGGGGTACATAGAACAGAGAGCACAAAATGCAATTCCATAGTTTGTTGAAAGTGGCAGGGCAGTTTGACAATTGGATTAAAAATATATATATTTTGGATCCTGAGTTTTATAAATAGTGTGTATAGTGTAAATGAGCAACAAAATCACAATGAAGCTTCATGAAACATCGGAGGCACAAGAAACTGCAGATGCTGGAATCCTACGATACGATATGATACAATAAGATATGATAGAACTTTATATACTCCAGGAGGGACATTGTCCCTCATTGTCCGTCCATTCCCTCCACAGATGCTGCCTTACCCGCTGAGTCCTCCAGCACCGGGTTTTGGTTCAGTAACGACTGTACTATAATGCGTAGTCGATTTGATACACTTAAAATAAAATGTAAAGGATTCGGAAAGTAAACAGAAGAGATTTGCTGAAAGGATAGATTGGCTATGCTGAGGTTGGAACAGAGAAAGTTGTGAGGGGTGAGTAAGAAGGAACTGCAGATGCTGGTTTAAACCAAAGATAGACGCAAAAAGCTGGAGTAACTGTAAGGTGTTGCATTTTGGGATGTCTAACAAGGGCAGGACCTACCAGTAAATGGTAGGCCTCTGGGTAGTGTTGTGGAGCAGAGGGATCTAGGACTGCAGATAAGGTTATCAAAAAGGCTTTTGGCACATTGGCCTTCATCAGTCAGAGTATTGTGAGTAGAAGTTGGGAGGTCATGTTGCAGTTGTAAGACCGCATTTAGAATATTGTGTTCAGTTCTGGGCACCGTGTTATAGGAAAGATATTGTCAAGCTTGAAAAGGTTCAGAAAAGATTTACGAGGATGTTGCCAGGACTAGAGGGTGTGAGCTATAGTGTTGAGTAGGCTGGTTCGTGGGTGTATGGAACAAGCTGCCAGAGATTGTTGAGGCTGGGAATATCCCAGAGTTTAAGAAACAGTTGGACAGGCACATGGATAGTTCAGGTTTGGAGGGGTGGACCATGCGCAGGCAGGTGGGACTAGTGTAGCTGTGACATGTTGGCCGGTGTGGGCAAATTGGGCCGAAGGGCCTATTTCCACACTGTACCACTCTATGACTCTATGACTAACTCAGTGAGACAGGCAGCATCTCTGGAGAGAAGGAATGGATGACGTTTCGGGTCGAGACCCTTCTTCAGACTGGTTAGGTATAAGGGAAATGAGAGATGTCGATGGTGATGTGGAGAAATAAAGAACAATGAATGAAAGATACGCAAAAAATTAATGGGGAACTGTCTGAGGGATATAACGTCATGAAAGATAGAGGCAGAGTACATAGAAGTTGGTCTCATTGTAGACCAGTCGAGAACCTGAGGGCATGAAATGAATATGACTTGCTAAAATGCCAAAACAGACCAGAAGTAAAATGTGAGTGGTGAGTGGACAGTTACCTGGGACTGTAAGAGAGGATGATTCATTGGTAGCTTTTAAAAGAGAGTGGGCTGGGTGTCTGAGAGGAAAGAAAATGCAGGGCTATGGGGAGACATTGGGGGTGATGGGTGTAGCTGGATTGCTATGTTGCATAGAGTTTATCTGGAGTTAACAGGTTAAATAGCCCCTTCCCCACTGAGAGGATTCAGAGATGCCCAGAGGGATTCAGTTTAGCTTCAGTTGAGAATGATCACTGTTACTGGCTGAAATGCTGCTACACAAGTATCTTTGGATTAGTGAGAGATTTGTGAAGCTTTAATCAGAGTCATGGAGTGTGGAAACACACCCTTCAGCCCAACTTGCCCATGCCGACTAACATGCACCATCTACACTAGTTCAAGATGGTTGCGATAATCCCTCCCTCAACTACCTTCCCTGGCAGCTCGTTCCATACACCTACCATCCACTGACCTGCTGAGTTACTCCAGCATTTTGTGAAGAAATCTACACTAGTTCCATCTGCCTGCATTTGGCCCATTTCCCTCTAAACCTATCCTATCCATGTACCTGTCCAAATGTTTCTTAAACGTTGTGATAGTCCCTCCCTCAACAACCTTCCCTGGCACCTCGTTCCATACACCTACCATCCACTGTGTAAAAAAGTTACGCCTCAGGTTCCTATTAAATCTTTCCTCCCTCACCTTAAACCTATGTTCTCTGGTTCTTGCTTCCTCTACTCTAGATAAAACACTCTGTACATTTACCTTTTCTATTCCTCTCATGATCTCACACACCTCTATAAGATCACCCTTCATCCTCCTGAGCTCCAAGGAATAAAGTTCTGATCAGCATGTTATTTAATCATAATGTTATTTTGGATCAGAAGATAACTGGATAAAGTAATATGTAATGAGAAGAGTAGATTGCTTAGTTTTGGAAATTGTAACTTGCAGTTTTATTCAGCTCTCTGACAGTAACTGTTTGACCTGTTATTCCAGTTGCTGTTGTTCATTGACATATTTCAAGTGAAACGTTCTACATGCCTTCTAATATTACATACAGCTATTTGTAAATTACGCAGGCCATCCCTCTCTTTTCATGTGTAGTATTTCTAATTCTAAACATGAAAGTAAATGTCCTATTGCATTATTCTATGTCTTTCACTAGATGGCATTCAATGTACATCGGGCTATTGGCAGGATATTATAAGGGTTTTCACGAGAAGCATGCGGTTAACAAAAATGATTAATTAGAATTCTTATAGTTTTGTGTTAATTTGTGAAAGCAATTGATGCTCAAGTGTAATTAGGGTGACTCTCCACATATGCTGATATCACTTTCTTAGTGCTGTGAAAGGTGAAGTTGCCACATGGCAGTATCGTTCTTGTCTCCTGTCAGATCCCTGCAAAGACTTTTGCTCACTATGGTGGGCGTTCTTGAGCAGCTGGAGTATGACGGAAAGGAATTGTGAAGCCCCCACTCATCTGCTTACCTGTGAAGTCAGGTGGAGTGAGGGAGCGGTAGAATATTTCTCAGAGGCAGGAACATCTTTAGACTTTAGAGATACAGCGTGGAAACAGGCCTTTGAGACTACCGAGTCTGTGCCGACCAGCGATCACCCTGTACACTAGCACTATCCCACACACTAGGGACAAATTACAATTTTTGCCGAAGCCGATTAACCTACAAACCTGTACATCTTTGTAGTGTGGGAGGAAACTAGAGAAAATCCACGCGGTCATCAGGGAGAACATACAATCCCGGGTCTCTGGTGCTGTAAGGCAGCAGTTCTACATCACTGCATCACTGTGCCATCCTCAACTGTGAATGCACTATTTCATTGGTGAAAGTGGATCTATCTTCAATGGATCAGTAGGTTAATAACCAACAAGCTCTGGAAGGAAATAATTCGGAACCATGCAATAATCCCAGTTTTAATTTCAAACCTCAATCCATTGCATTATGTTTTTCAAGAAGACATAACCACTTTAAGACAAGGATTGTTTTCTCTGGAACACAAATGATTGAGAGGAGACCTGATAGAAATATACAAAATTATGTGAGGCATAGATAGGGTAGACAGCCAGAACCTTTTCCTCAAGGTGGAAATATCAAATACTAAGGGTATGGCTTTAAGGTGAGAGGAGCAAATTAAAAGGAGATGTGTGGGGCAGGTTTTTTACACAGGGGGTGGTGATTGCCTAGAACACGTTGCCAGAGGCAGATATGATAGTGGCAATTAAGAGGCTTTTGGATAGTCACATGGATAGGCAGGCAGAGGGACATGGATTATGGAGTGATAAGGAGGGATGTGGATTATGTGCAGGCAGATAGGTGTGGTCTTGGCATGATGTTCGGCATAGACATTGTGGGCCAAATGCCTATTCCTGTCCTGCACTGTTCTATGTTCTATTTTCGATGTTTACTTGCCTTAAATCCCTTTGGCCATTTGGATTTTCATGGAACATTAATGGGACAATTGTAGTTTGGCTGCCATCTAGCCAATGATTTAGTTACACAAGAGCATGCCCTTTTATTTACTCCAAAGGTTTTGCTTGGAATGTTAAGGGTCAGAGGCTTTGCTCTCCCTATGTGTCCATTGTAAGCAAACAGACTTGAGGATTCCCAAAGTTCCCAGTCAGTGGACCTTGTGTGAGATTCAGTAGTACTTAGCATCTAGCTGCACCATTGAAACCAGTTATACTTTGTTCATGAGAGGACATGTGGCTTCCTCTGGTGGTGGGGTGTGGGGAGGGGTCCGGGACTGTGGGTGGAGGGGGGAAGCTCGGATGGGTGTGTGCAAGGCCCTTGAGTGAAGTGCACCGCGCAGCATAATTTCCAAAGGTGCTTCTGGCAACGCTGTAAAACTGCTGCTGGATATTCAGGACTTTCAGTTACCTTTGCATTTGGGTGTCTCAGTGGCACAGCGGCCCCAAAGCAGAAGCGTCCACGTCGCAGGGCTGGAAACTGGAAGTGTCCTGAGCTAATTCTGCCACCACCATCATCTATTGTACAAGTGATGGTTCCCACTGATTGTCGCTGGAAGCTTGCGCCCTTTTCAGGCCGGACGATGAAAGTGATGTAACATTTGAAACATGGATGATGGACACGAAAGAAGAAGTGGCACAGTGGTAGAGTTGCTGTCTCACAGCGCCAGAGACCCCGGTTCAATCCTGACTACAGGTGTTATCTGTAGGGAGTTTGTATGTTCTCCCCGTGACCACGTGGGATTTCCCTGGGTGCTCCGGATTCCTCCCACACCAAAGACGTACAGGTTTGCAGGTTAATTGGCTCGGTAAAATAGTAAATTGTCCCTAGTGTGTGTAGGGTAGTGTTAGTGTGTGGGGATCGCTGGTCGGTGCAGACTTGGTGGGCCGAAGGGCCTGTTTCCACACTGTATTTCTAAACCAAACTAAACCAAGCTAAACTAAACTAAACTAAACTAAACTAAACTAAACTAAACTAAACTAAACTAAACTAAACTAAACTAAACTAAACTAAACTAAACTAAACTAAACTAAACTGTCATAGCCTTGCCTGAATATTGGGAGCACCAGTGATAACCAGAGTGGAGCACACTTACGGATCAGGGAATGTACTCCTATCCCCAACAAGTTCTTTGGAGTTGGTGAAAAATGATCATGTTCAATCCTAAAGATAGACACAAAGTTCTGGAGTAAGTGGGACAGGCAGCATCTCTGGAATAGGTGACGTTTTGGGTCGAGACCCTTCTTGCCCAGTTCCTTCCTGTACATGTTCAACCCTATTGCAGTTTAATTACAGATTGACTTGCCTGCATTATAATGTCAAATTAACCCAACTAAAATGGTAAATTATTTTTCAATATTCACTTGCAGTTACCTATCTTCAAGTGAACCATTAACTTGTCTGAACAGAGAATGACAGAACCTGTTATGTATTTACAATTACAGTTATTCATTTCAAAGGTTCTTCGTTTTCAGGTTTTCCCAGCGTTTATAGAGGGGCAGGAGGCAGCTTCAAAAATAGATTGTCAAAATGGAGGCAGGAATCATATCAACTTCTACACAATAATGGCTCACATTTGCTACTGCTCTGAAATGAAATCTAACCCGGCACTGCATCGAATACTATCAAGTTTCCAGGGCAAAAGCACTCTATCAAACTTCATCTTTAATGAACGAAAGATAAAGGAAGGGGAGAGCTGTTGCCTTTGACTATGCAGTATGTGTGGGTGGACATTGCGCATCTTGCAGAAGCCTGCATGCCTGCTGATACAGACGTACTTACTTTTTTAACTCACAGTGGGACTGACACATCTTCTACCATGCAATTATTATTGTACCCATGAGCTACAGTTGAGATTGCACATAGCTGTGAATCGGTTGTGTGCTCAGAATAGCCTTTGCTGCTGGATTTTAGCACGTCTCAGGGGAGGCACTATTTCATTGGTGAAAGTGGATCTATCTTCAATGGATCAGTAGGTTAATAACCAACAAGCTCTGGAAGGAAATAATTCGGAACCATGCAATAATCCCAGTTTTAATTTCAAACCTCAATCCATTGCATTATGTTTTTCAAGAAGACATAACCACTTTAAGACAAGGATTGTTTTCTCTGGAACACAAATGATTGAGAGGAGACCTGATAGAAATATACAAAATTATGTGAGGCATAGATAGGGTAGACAGCCAGAACCTTTTCCTCAAGGTGGAAATATCAAATACTAAGGGTATGGCTTTAAGGTGAGAGGAGCAAATTAAAAGGAGATGTGTGGGGCAGGTTTTTTACACAGGGGGTGGTGATTGCCTAGAACACGTTGCCAGAGGCAGATATGATAGTGGCAATTAAGAGGCTTTTGGATAGTCACATGGATAGGCAGGCAGAGGGACATGGATTATGGAGTGATAAGGAGGGATGTGGATTATGTGCAGGCAGATAGGTGTGGTCTTGGCATGATGTTCGGCATAGACATTGTGGGCCAAATGCCTATTCCTGTCCTGCACTGTTCTATGTTCTATTTTCGATGTTTACTTGCCTTAAATCCCTTTGGCCATTTGGATTTTCATGGAACATTAATGGGACAATTGTAGTTTGGCTGCCATCTAGCCAATGATTTAGTTACACAAGAGCATGCCCTTTTATTTACTCCAAAGGTTTTGCTTGGAATGTTAAGGGTCAGAGGCTTTGCTCTCCCTATGTGTCCATTGTAAGCAAACAGACTTGAGGATTCCCAAAGTTCCCAGTCAGTGGACCTTGTGTGAGATTCAGTAGTACTTAGCATCTAGCTGCACCATTGAAACCAGTTATACTTTGTTCATGAGAGGACATGTGGCTTCCTCTGGTGGTGGGGTGTGGGGAGGGGTCCGGGACTGTGGGTGGAGGGGGGAAGCTCGGATGGGTGTGTGCAAGGCCCTTGAGTGAAGTGCACCGCGCAGCATAATTTCCAAAGGTGCTTCTGGCAACGCTGTAAAACTGCTGCTGGATATTCAGGACTTTCAGTTACCTTTGCATTTGGGTGTCTCAGTGGCACAGCGGCCCCAAAGCAGAAGCGTCCACGTCGCAGGGCTGGAAACTGGAAGTGTCCTGAGCTAATTCTGCCACCACCATCATCTATTGTACAAGTGATGGTTCCCACTGATTGTCGCTGGAAGCTTGCGCCCTTTTCAGGCCGGACGATGAAAGTGATGTAACATTTGAAACATGGATGATGGACACGAAAGAAGAAGTGGCACAGTGGTAGAGTTGCTGTCTCACAGCGCCAGAGACCCCGGTTCAATCCTGACTACAGGTGTTATCTGTAGGGAGTTTGTATGTTCTCCCCGTGACCACGTGGGATTTCCCTGGGTGCTCCGGATTCCTCCCACACCAAAGACGTACAGGTTTGCAGGTTAATTGGCTCGGTAAAATAGTAAATTGTCCCTAGTGTGTGTAGGGTAGTGTTAGTGTGTGGGGATCGCTGGTCGGTGCAGACTTGGTGGGCCGAAGGGCCTGTTTCCACACTGTATTTCTAAACCAAACTAAACCAAGCTAAACTAAACTAAACTAAACTAAACTAAACTAAACTAAACTAAACTAAACTAAACTAAACTAAACTAAACTAAACTAAACTAAACTAAACTAAACTAAACTGTCATAGCCTTGCCTGAATATTGGGAGCACCAGTGATAACCAGAGTGGAGCACACTTACGGATCAGGGAATGTACTCCTATCCCCAACAAGTTCTTTGGAGTTGGTGAAAAATGATCATGTTCAATCCTAAAGATAGACACAAAGTTCTGGAGTAAGTGGGACAGGCAGCATCTCTGGAATAGGTGACGTTTTGGGTCGAGACCCTTCTTGCCCAGTTCCTTCCTGTACATGTTCAACCCTATTGCAGTTTAATTACAGATTGACTTGCCTGCATTATAATGTCAAATTAACCCAACTAAAATGGTAAATTATTTTTCAATATTCACTTGCAGTTACCTATCTTCAAGTGAACCATTAACTTGTCTGAACAGAGAATGACAGAACCTGTTATGTATTTACAATTACAGTTATTCATTTCAAAGGTTCTTCGTTTTCAGGTTTTCCCAGCGTTTATAGAGGGGCAGGAGGCAGCTTCAAAAATAGATTGTCAAAATGGAGGCAGGAATCATATCAACTTCTACACAATAATGGCTCACATTTGCTACTGCTCTGAAATGAAATCTAACCCGGCACTGCATCGAATACTATCAAGTTTCCAGGGCAAAAGCACTCTATCAAACTTCATCTTTAATGAACGAAAGATAAAGGAAGGGGAGAGCTGTTGCCTTTGACTATGCAGTATGTGTGGGTGGACATTGCGCATCTTGCAGAAGCCTGCATGCCTGCTGATACAGACGTACTTACTTTTTTAACTCACAGTGGGACTGACACATCTTCTACCATGCAATTATTATTGTACCCATGAGCTACAGTTGAGATTGCACATAGCTGTGAATCGGTTGTGTGCTCAGAATAGCCTTTGCTGCTGGATTTTAGCACGTCTCAGGGGAGGCAACAGTCATAAAAAAATAATCAGAGGCCAACAAACAAAGGACTCTGAAGCTGCACATTTGGCATTATTCTTGATTGACAGGGTCACAGCTATGACTGTCATCAATCACCCTCGAAGATGCCTCAGTCACAGCCAGGCTGGAGAGAAGTTATTTAAGAAAATAATTTAGAATTTGCATTTTCCCTGCATGAGTTCTTCCAGCTATTAATTTAAGTGGGTGTTAACTGCTTGTTATTCCTGACTTATGATCTCGTGACCGATTGAAAGTGTTCATAACAGCATTATTATCACTGGTGTTCATTCCTGTACTTTTATTGAAAACTGGATTCTTTTGTTTTTGCATATTTTGAGCTAAATTTTGAATTTGATTGATGTTGTTTTCCGCTGTCACAAGTTCTGATGCTGTTTGAAGAGGAAAGATGTTACTTTCAGTTATAGTGTGAACAAGATCTAATGCCTAGTATAAAAGGGCCATTCAAGGCCAGCCACAAATGACCTCAGACAGGGAGATGCCAGGTAGGTCCGAAGATAGACACAAAAAGCTGGAGCAACTCAACGGGTCAGGCAGCATCTCTGGAGAGAAGGAATGGGTGACGTCAGGTGCCTGGTTGGTCCATTGTTGGCTAGTGAAGGTGTGATCTCATTGTGGAGAACTGTGGAACTGGCAAAACGACTAGGGTGGAGGAAGGGGGCAAGGATGGAAGGGGGAGGGGAGGAGAGTGTAAGATGAAGTTACTTATCAGTTGGTTTGGAGCTTGGTTCTGAACATTGAAGTGCACGCGCCATCCGCATACTACATCCTCCTGAAGTATTTAGTTTTAGTTTTTAGAGATACAGCGTGGAAGCAGGTCCCTCGGCCCACTGTCCGCGCCGACCAGTAATCCATGCACATTAACAGTATCCTACACATACGAGGGACACTTTACATTTACCAAGCCAATTTACTTACATACTTGTACGTCTTTGGAGAGTGAGATGAAACTGAAGATCTCAGAGAAAACCCACGCGGTCACGGGGAGAACGTACAAACTCCATACAGACAGCACCTGCAGTCAGGATCGAACACGGGCCTCCAGCGCTGCAAGCGCTGTGAGGCAGCAACTCTACCGCTGCACAGTTAGGATGACCTAACATTGAACATTGAAGTACACAAGAGCCATTGAAGTACACAATTGATGTACACATTGAAGCCACATGAAGTACATTGAAGTATACAGAGCCACCCGCATACTCCTGAAGTTAAGGTGCCCTTGAATCTGTATGTGTCAGCACTGTAGATAAACTATTTCTGTTTAGTCCTTTGGATTATTTCCACTCCAACAAGCTCGTTGGGGGGGGGGGGGGGGGGGGGGGAGGGGGGGAGGCTATACAACTTAGCAGTGAGCAAGATTGAAAGCAGTGTGGGGAAGATGATTTGACTGAGAAAGCCTCAGTGGTGCATCCACTGGTTAAGGTTTTTGCATGTCTGCCATCATGAAGGAAATGTAGTTGGAAATGTATTTCAGTGGGCAGCTAAATATAAAGAAAGTGCTCCATAATTTTTTCGCTTGCCAAGACTCTGTTTCAGTGAGCTTGAAGCAGGCAATTTATGGGAGTTGGTGCTGCTCCCAGGAATTTTCTTAAAGTAATCACTCGGTGTGAAGAGCTTGTCATGGACAGGGTACAGAGATGATTTACGAGGATGTTGCCAGGACTAGAGGGTCTGAGTTATAGTCAGAGGTTGAATAGTCTGGGACTCTATTCCTTGGAGAGTAGGAGGATGAGAGGTGATCTGATAAAGATGTATAACATCGTGAGAGGAATAGATCGGATGGATGCACAGGGTCTCTTGCCCAGAGTAGGGGAATCGAGGACCAGAGAACATAGGTTTAAGGTGAAGGGGAAAAGATTAAATAGGAATCTGAGGGGTAACTTTTTCCACACAAAGGGTGGTGGATGTATGGAACAAGCTGCCAGAGGGGGTAGTTGAGGTATTTAAGAAACAGTTAGACAGGTATATGGATAGGACAGATTTGAAGGGATATGGACCAAATGCTGGCAGGTAGGATTAGTATAGCTGGAACATGTTGGCCGGTGTGGGAAAGTTGGGCTGAAGGGCCTGTTTCCACACTATGTCAACTATGCCTCAAGATGGATAGAATCTACCATGCCGTTTAGGAAGCATTTTTTAGTAATTGTAAGTAGAGTGCGAGTGATAGCAGCTGAGTGGGAACATCCTTCAGCAGTAATGACAAACAATGTGTCTTCTTTGTTGAAAATAATCATCATTATCATCTCGTGGTACGGTGGCACAGTGGCGCAGCGGTAGAGTTGCTGCCTTAGAACACCAAAGGCCCATCTTCACTGCGGGCACGTTCTGTACGGAGTTTGTATGTTCACCCCGTGACTGCGTTGGTTTTCTCCGGGTGCATTCGTTTCATTCTACGCTCCAAAGATGTACAGATTGGCTTCAGAAAAATTCTCCCCAGTGTGTAGGATAGTGTAAGTGTACGAGCTGATTGCTGGTCGGCGTGGACACGGTGGGCTGAAAAGGCCTGTTTCTGCGCTGTATCTCTAAAAGTCTAAAGATGAGTGTGACATCCTTGTGCAGTAGCCACAATCAATGTGGCTCCTTTGTTGAAAATGGTCATGATTACCGTCCCTAATATAACCTTCGCATCCAGATGCAGTCTTTTTGAGTTTTCATCAATCAGGAGTGGTGGCTTGGCTGGTTTGAACGGGCTGGTGTGGACGAGGGTTGAGGTCACTCTGCTCCTCTGTCCTTGCAGAGTTAATCTCAGTTATTAGTTCCCGTTTTGGAGGATCGCATGGGTGTAGGTGGCCTTGACAACGCTAAAGCATCTGGCCAAGTCTGTGAGTTGTGCAGCCTCCATTCCCCTTTGTACTATCTGTTCCGCAGGTCACCGGTTTTCTGTTGGACCGTGGCATTCTCTGGGTCAATATTGTATTAGACATCAACGGTGCAGGAATAGATCATTGCGTGAAAAATTATATAATCCTTCGCTGCAACCACCCGCAGCCATTCATGTTTCTCAAGTCAAAACCCCAGACCATAGGCTTAATGAACAGAAGTAGAAAACAGGAAAAAAATAAATGAGAGGCAATATTAGTTTTGCCTAAAGTCATAGCATTAGAGTGCACGAAGTAGCTATCATTAAATGGTTTTAAAGCAGAATTTCATGACCAGAATATTGAACATATCAAATTATTATAATGAAATTACTCCTGTTAAATGCACAGCATTTTCTCAGGGCAGTAATAATTACGATTCAATGTGATGGGGAAAGCATTGGATGAAATCTGCCAACATTCAGAGGGTTGCAAAGGATCAAATGTAGCACATTATTCAAGAAAGAAGTAAGAGAGTAGGAAGCCAGAAAGTAGGAAACTGAGTCAGAGTAGGAAGTCAGAAGTAGCGAACCAGTGATCCCCACGCACTAACACTATCCTTCACATTAGGGACAATGTACAGTTAAAATAAGCCAATTAACCTACAGACCCGCACGTCTTTGGAGTGTGGGAGGAACCCGGAGCACCTGGGGAAAACCCACACAGGTCACGGGGAGAACGTACAAACTCCATACAGACAGCACCCATAGTCAGGATCGAACCCGGGTCTCTGGCGCTGCAAGGCAGTAACTCTACCGCTGCGCCATCGTGCTGCCCCATTAAAAACTTTTAAGGAGGGAAGCCCAGAGTTGGATTTTGGAAGCTGAAGCAATGGTCACTGATGGTTAAAAAAAAATGATTGGGTCAGTAAGAATTAATTTGGAAATGTTGATTGTGTCCCATCACCCTTTTCTCCATTCTGTTTTCTTTCATTTCTTTATTGACTCTTATCCTTTTGAAGGTGGGAAGAGGATGATATTGCTGCCATTTCTTAAAATCATTGCTATTTCTCACTTGCCAATTGTATTATCATTTAAATTACGCCTTCTGATGTAAACTCTAATATCAGACTATGAAGGATAAAATGTCACAGTAATTAGCCACAGAAACTGTGCCTTAATTCCCAGAAGAAAACTTTCCACCCTGTTATTTTGGATGTTTATCAAGATAAATAAAGAAATACTTGACATATGCAATGTCATACCATGGAAATTCGTGGCAGTTGTGACCTGTGAACACTCATCAAGCCTATTTACTTTTGACTGGTGTGTGGACAGGAAAGGTTTAGAGGGTCATGTACCAAACATGGGCAAATGGGAATGACACAGAATGACAACCTGGTTGGAATGGACAAGGTGGGCTGAAGGGCCTGATTCCATGCTCTATCACTCTATGACAGTGTCTCCAACTTCTTGACACCTTGGGAAATTATGGCAAGTTCACACTGAACAGCAAAACTTCTCTGATAAATTGGCTCAATGTGCTTCTGCATTCAATTCCAGGCTATGCAAAATCCTCTGAACAGCCAGAAACCATTCGTGTACAACATCAATTTTCACGCAACGGCACATATTTTGATCGCTAATTATGTGAACGATCCAGATTATTTCAATATGTTAGTCACTGTGCCAGAAAATAGTTTGATGTAAAAGTTTCAATTTGGTCCAACTCCAGATTATCTTCAGGTTGGTGTGCCAAGTGATGCGTAAAAGGCCTTCCCTTTCATAGTAATTGAATACAAGATTGCTGGCTTCTGATCATGCATTGAAAGCGCTGTGTTGAAACTGTTCAAACAAGCCACAGAGAAATTGTTAAGTTTGTGTTTCTCAGCAGATTAATGCTCAAGGTTTTCAAACATTGCAGTAAAATGCAAAATCGTACCGAAGTGTGAAAACGCACACCTCTAGATTCAGGGACAGTTTCTTCCGATAGATAGATACAAAGTACTGGATAGATACAAAGTTACTCATACAAACTGGATGGATACAAAGTAACTCATTACAAACCCACTGACTCCCATAGCTAACTTGACTACACTTCTTCCCACCCTGTTTCCTGTAAAAACTCTATCCCCGACTCCCAATTCCTCCGTCTACACCGCATCTGCGCCCAGGATGAGGTGTTCCATATTATGGCATTGGAGGTGTCCCCATTCTTTAAGAAACGGGGGTTCCCCTCTTCCATTATAGATGAGGCTCTCATTTGGGCCTCCTCAATATCCCGCAGCTTCGCTCTTACTCCCCCTCCCCCCATTCGTAACAAGGATAGAGTCCCCCTTGTCCTCACCTTCCACTCCATCAGCCGTCACATACAACAAATTGTCCTCCAACATTTCCACCATCGCCAACGGGATCCCACTACTGGCCACATCTTCCCATCTCCACCTCTTTCTGCTTTCCGCAGAGACCGTTCCCTCCGTAACTCCCTGGACCACTTGCCCCTTCCCACCTAAACCATCCCCTCCCAAGGCACTTTCCCCTGCAAATGCAGGAGATGCAACACCTGTCCCTTTACCTCTCCCCTCGATTCCATCCAAGGACCCAAGCAGTCTTTCCAGGTGAGGCAGAGGTTCACCTGCACCTCCTCCAACCTCATCTATTGTATCCACTGTTCCAGATGTCAACTTCTCTACATCGGCCAGATCAAGCGCAGGCTCTGCGATCGTTTCGCCCAGTCCGTCTCAACCAACCTGATCTCCCGGTGGCTCAGCACTTCAACTCCCCCTCCCATTCCCAATCTGACCTTTCTGTCCTGGGCCTCCTCCATTGTCAGAGTGTGGCCCAGCACAAATTGGAGGAACGGCAGCTCATATTTTGCTTGGGCAGTTTACACCCCAGCGGTATGAACATTGACTTCTCCCACTTCAGGTAGTCCCTACTTCCCCTCTTTATCCCCTCCCCCTTCCTCGTTCTCCCACAAGTCTTCCTGTCTCCAACTACATCCTATCTTTGTCCCTCCCCCTCCCCTGACATCAGTCTGAAGAAAGGTCTCGACCCGAAACATCACCCATTCCTTCTCTCCAGAGATGCTGCCTGACCCACTGAGTTACTCCAGCATTTTGTGTCTACCTTCGATTGAAACCAGCATCTGCAGATTTTTTTTCCTTCACTACTTGTCCACAAAGTAAATCAGTCGGTCAGGCAGCATCTCTGGAGAAAAAGCATTTGGCAGGGTGCCGACTCGAAGCATCACCCATCCTTTTTCTCCAGAGAGGCTGCCTGACCTGCTGAATTACTCCAGCACTTTATATCTTTCTTTGGTATAAACCAGCATGTGCAGTTCTTTGTTTTTACAATTTTTGTCCTAGCTGTCAAGAGGCAAATGAACCATCTTATCACCAACTAGAGAGCGGTCCTGACCTACCGTCTACCTCATTGGAAACACTCGGACTACATTTAATTGGAGTTTACTGGACTATATCTTGCACTAAACGTTATACCCTGCATCCTGTATCTGTACACTGTGGACAGCCTGATTGTAATCATGTATAGTCTTTTCGCAGACTGGATAACACACCACAAAAAATTATTACACACTACTGTACCTCGGTACATGTAATAATAATAAACTAAACTAATCAAAACAGAAACCCCAAAGCGAAAATACTAAGTAGGGTGTGTTTTCAAATGACCACAGGCAGAAAGGTATCGGGTGCTGTTTTCGTTTATCATTTTCGTATCATGATTAAAGTCCCTACTTCTTACAAAAATAATTGAAGCTAACTAAAAATAGAACTGTCAGTGCCCTTGGTCATGATGGCAATATCGAATGATGATCAGACATAATCAAAAAGATTCAATCAATATTTGAAGCCTAACAGGCTTCATAATTGTTTTATATTAATAGTTGTGAAAATACAGTGTGGATCACAATGCTTCTCTTTCCACTGGAGATTTGAGAATCATGTATCTTGAACCCTGGTACTGCTTTGATCCAAAGGACAAAACCTCCACTCACATGAATTATTTTTTCTTGAAATTACTGTTAGTTTAGTTTAAGAAAATAATTGCAGATGCTGGTACAAATCGAAGGTATTTATTTCACAAAAATGCTGGAGTTATTCAGCAGGTCAGGCAGCATCTCAGGAGAGAAGGAATGGGTGACATTTCGGGTTGAGACCCTTCTTCAGACTTAGCGATACAGCGCCAATTTACACATACACCAAACCAATCAACCTGCATACCTGAACGTACAGACAGCACCCATAGTCGGGATCGAACCCGGGTTTCCGGATCTGCAAGCACTGTAAGGCAGCAACACTACCGTGGCCGCCCACACTTGGGAGTGTTATCATATCATATATATATATATACAGCCGGAAACAGGCCTTTTCGGCCCACCAAGTCCGTGCCGCCCAGCGATCCCCGTACATTAACACTATCCTACACCCACTAGGGACAATTTTTACATTTACCCAACCAATTAACCTACATACCTGTACGTCTTTGGAGTGTGGGAGGAAACCGAAGATCTCGGAGAAAACCCACGCAGGTCACGGGGAGGACATACAAACTCCTTACAGTGCAGCACCGGTAGTCAGGATCGAACCTGAGTCTCCGGCGCTGCATTCGCTGTAAAGCAGCAACTCTACCGCTGCGCTACCGTGCCGCCGTTATTGCTCTAGTTGGTTAATAGATCAGATTGTGTGCACTTCCTGCTTGCTATTGGTTGGGGAGGGATCGTCTCAACATGCTTTATTGCATCTGAGAAGCGGGTTCTGTATGGACAGTGCTTTTTTAAGGAAGATTTTAATGCATTTAAAAGAAATGAAGTCACTGAACTGAAAAAGCAAATGCAGAATAATTAAAAAGTTGCTGCACTAATCTTGCCAAATTAAAACTTTGAGAAGGATTAGTTAGATTAATAGGAATAAATAGATGCTAATAAGACTAGTGCGCTTGAAAGAGTGGTACACAAGCACAATTTAGTCCCCATGGCTGATTAACATAATTTGACCTTGTCTGAAGGCACTAATAAGGTACCTGTGGGTCTGATACATCATCTCATGAATGGGCAGTGAGAATCAGTTCTATGGAATGGAAAAGTTGTCTTTTTGCATCAAAGCAAAGTGGGACAGTGATGCAGCAGTAGAGTTGCTGCCTTACAGCGCCAGAGACCCGGGTTCGATGCTGACTCTGGTGCTGTCTGTGTGGGGTTTGTATGTTCTCCATGTGACCGCAATGGGTTTTCTCCGGGTGCTCTGGTTTTCTCCCACATTCCAAAGACGTGTGGGTGTGTAGGTTCATTGGCTTTGGTGAAATTGTAAATTGTCCCTAGATGCAGAATAGCGCTAGTGTACGGACGGGGTGATCGCTGGTCGGCATGGACTCGGTGGGCCGAAGGGCCCGTTTCCATGCTTTATCTCTAAACTAAACTAAACTAAATTTATGATCGGAAAATACTTAGGTCATATTTTCAGGGGGTTCAATAAAGAAAGAATTGTGGGTGAGGTTTTTCTCAGGAAAAGTTTGCGTAGCTTTGTAATTAATATATATGTGTACGTGTGTGGGCTCAAGAAACTGCTTATGGTAGTTTATAAAATAAAGAAAGTGCTGGAGTAACTTCTGGCCCAGAAGCCTAATGAGTATGAACATGAATATGATATCATTTGCGGGGTTAGGGGAGGGGAGAATGAGGGGGTGAAATTGGGCATGCTTGTCTGTCACAATATTAATTTTAGTCCATAACTGAGGTTGAAGCTTTCAATTATATTTCTAGATCAAGCTGAACAATTAAATGCTTTATTGATCCAGAGCCCTCCAGGCCCATACTGCAGTGGTCTAAGTGGCTGCGGCAATCAGTGCTATTAATTGATCAATTAATTAATTATTCATTGCTATTAACAGCATAGAATCCTCCAACACTTTCGCCACCTCCAACGGGATCCCACTCCTGGCCACATCTTCCCATCTCCTCCCCTTTCTGCTTTCCGCAGAGAACGTTCCCTCCGCAACTCCCTGGTCAACTCGTCCCTTCCCACCCAAACCAACCCCTCCCCTGGTACTTTCCCCTGCAACCGCAAGAGACGCAACGCCTGTCCCTTTACCCTCCCCCTCGACTCCATTCAAGGACCCCGACAGTCTTTCCAGGTGAGGCAGAGGTTCACTTGCGCCTCCTCCAAACTCATCTACTGTATCCGCTGTTCCAGGTGTCAACCTCTGTACATCGGCGAGACCAGGCGCAGGCTTGGCGATTGTTTCGCCGAACACCTCTGCTCAGACCGCCCTGAACCGACCTGATTTCCCGGTTGCTCAGCACTTTAACTCCCCCTCCCATTCCCAATCTGACCTTTCTGTCTTGGGCCTCCTCCATTGTCAGAGTGAGGCCTAGCGCCAATTGGGGGAACAGCATCTCATATTTCACTTGGGTAGCTTACACCCCAGCAGTATGAACATTGACTTCTCTAACCTCAAATAACCCTTGCTTTCCCTCTGTCTCCATCCCCTCCCCCTTCCCAGTTCTCCCACCAGTATTACTGTCTCCGGCTACATTCTATTTATGTCGCGCCCACTCCTCCGACATCAGTCTGAAGAAGGGTCTCGACCCGAAACGTCACCCATTCCTTCTCTCCAGAGTTGCTGCCTGTCCCGCTGAGTTGCTCCAGCATTTTGTATCTACCTTAGTGCTATTAATGGAGCAGCTTGATCACACCATTGATGTAAATGGTCAGGGTGGCAATAATAATAATAATAATAATAATAATGTATTTTATTTATATAGCGCTTTTCATATACTCAAAGACGCTTTACAGAGATTTAGAGAACATAGGGAAATGAATAAATAGATAAATAAGTAAATAAATAAACGAACAGAGAAAGGAGACAGAAGGTGAGGTGACCTTCAGTGGTTGAAGGCAGTACTGAACAGGTGAGACTTCAGCGATGTTTTGAATGTGGTGAGTGTGGAGGAGTCTCTAACGGTTTGGGGTAGTGAGTTCCATAGGGTGGGAGCAGCGATGGAGAAAGCCCTGTCCCCCCAGGATCTGAGTTTGGTCCGGATGTGGGGGGATAGGAGATTGGCAGCAGCAGAGCGGAGGGTGCAGGTGGGAGTGTGCCTGTGGAGGAGGTCAGTCAGGTAGGATGGGGCCAGGTTATGGAGGGCTTTGTAGGTTATGAGGAGGATTTTGTACTGGATTCTCTGGGGGATGGGGAGCCAGTGGAGTTTATAAAGGACGGGGGTGATATGGTCATGGATCGGGGTGTGGGTGAGTAGACGGGCAGCGGAGTTTTGAATGTATTGAAGTTTACTGATGATTTTTGAGGGTGCGCCATAGAGGAGGCTGTTGCAGTAGTCCAGACGGGAGGTGATGAAGGCGTGGATGAGGGTTTCTGCAGCTGTGGAGGAGAGGGATGGACAGAGACGGGCAATGTTTTTGAGGTGGAAGAAGGCTGTCTTTGTGATGTGTTTGATGTGTTTGTCGAAGGAGAGGGTTTGATCAAAGATGATTCCAAGATTCCGGATGTGAGGTGAGGTGGATACTGGGAGACCATCAATGTTGAGGATGAAGTTTTGGGTGGATTTGGTGAGCAATAGAAAGCGGGAGCACCAGGAGAGATGTGTTGAAGTTGTAACCTTTAATTCTTTAACCTTATCACTGTCAATCTTGATGGAGCAGCACACAAAAACCACCATTTATGGCAGGGCACTCCTTAATGAAATGAGTTGCTCCATGGTAATTTCATCTAGTTTTTTGTGTCAAGCTTAAAGTATAATAACCGTGCGGACCATTGAGTTCTGATGTCACAAATATTCATGTTCAAATAATACACAGAGAAATAAATTATTGCAGATGCTGGAAATCTGAAAATCCATCAGCTAGAGTTTATTTCGAGAGGACTAGAATATAAGAACGGGGGATGTAATGGTGAGGCTTTACATAGGCACCGGTCAGACCACATTTTGAGTATCGTGAGCAGTTTGGGGCTTCATATCTGAGGAAGGATGTGCTGGATTGGAGAGGGTCCAGAGGCGGTTTATGAGAATGATGCCAGGAATGAGTGGGTTAACATATGATGAGCATTTGACGGCACTGGGCCTGTACTCGCTGGAGTTTAGAAGGATGAGGGGGGACCTTATTGAAACTTACCGAATAGTGAAAGGCCTAGATAGAGTGGACGTGGGGAGGATGTTTCCACTCGTGGATGTGGAGAGTCGAGGACCAGAGGCCATAAAAGGAGGCAGCTTTAGAAAGGTAATAAGAAGGAATTTATTGAGTCTGAGGGTGATGAATCTGTGGAATTCTTTGCCATATCAATAGATATTTATAAGGCAGAGATTGACAGCTTCTTGATTAGTATGGGTGTCAGGGGTTATGGGGAGAGGGCAGGAGGATGGTGTTGAGAGGGAAAGATAAATCAGCCATGATTTAATTGCAGAGTAGACTTGATGGGCTGAATGGCCTAATTCTGCTGCTATAACTTAAGAATTTATAAAAATGCAGGAAGGACTCAGCGGGCCACACAGTTTTGACGAAAAGTCATTGAATCACTTCTTGTATCCATGAGCATGACATTGGATTCATGCTGCTAACCACCTGTGCCAACTGTGTCTTAGCAACCCACTTGGCTGCTTCACCACACTGTCAAGGAACAGTAGATTAAAGTCCTTTATGCCCACTGCAACAAATTCAGAGAGAAAATTGCTGAACCGTGACTAACCTTTGAGCTTCCAACCTGCGTGGCAGTACTTGCTACCTCTCATCTCCAACTCTGTTAACATGCATTTTTGATGATTCCCTTGAAGAGTGGAGCAGGAAACATGCCATGCAGACCTTGGGCTCGGCCCTGGGACTTTCCATCGCCCGGTGGGGGCTTCAAAAAGTTGGGAGCCTCGATCACCTCGTGGCACCATGGGAGAAGAATGAGGAGGAGATAAGACTTTTCTTTGCCTTCCATCACAGTGAGGGTGTGCCGAGAGCAATCACTGTGATGGCTGTTTGTGTAAAAATTGTATCTGTGTGTCCTGTGCTTTTTGTTGTCTACTGCCGGACCCTGACGTGAGAGGACGCTGGCGCTGTTTATTTGCCGCTTCTCCGTTAGGATAGTTTGTCTGTTTGTTTTTATGTTATGATTGTTCTTGTAAAGCGCTTTGAGCTCCCGATAAGGCGCTATATAAAATAAATGCTTATTATTATTATATTCTATTAATTGTGCCCGCTGATGTTTTCAGATTGGGAAAAAAACTTAGCTGCACACAGCTTCAAAACCCTCGACCTATCCAACAAGTTGACTTTGTATAATCTGAAGATGGACACAGAGTGTTGGAATAGCTCAATGCGTCAGGCATCTCTGGAGAAAACGGATGGGTGACATTTTGGATCGGAACGCTTAATCTATCCAATGTTACATTGCTTATTATTCAACTGCACATCCATTCCACGTCCAGTCCGGTTTTTCAATAATCCTAATTTTTATACCTAAAATAGCTCCTTGACCTCAGTCCTTCAATTGTAAAATCTTCAGTCTGGTCTCACTTACTTTTGTGCACCTACTGTCCACATTAAACTTCCTCCCACAAGCTCTGACTCTGGACTCATGCATTACATTAATATACATTAACTTCAGGTGGCACAGTGGTTGAGTTGCTGCTTTACAGTGCCAGAGACCCTGGTACAATGGGTGGTGTCTGTACAGAGTTTGTATGTTCTCCCCGTGACCACGTGGATTTTCTCCGGGTGCTCCGGTTTCCTCCCACATCCAAAGACGTACAGGTTTGTAGGTTAATTGTCTTTGGTAAAAATTGTAAATTGTCCCTAGTGTGTAGGATAGGGCTAGTGTACTGGTCCGAGCGGACTCGGTGGGCCGAAGGGCCTGTTTCTGCACTGTATCTCTAAAGTAAAATCTAAAGGATTGGAGTCTAACATTCCACCTCAAGCATCTTCACTTTAAAAAGTCATCTCAAATTTTGATTTCCGATGCAAACTTTTCATCATTCTCTAACTCCTCCTCACTTTGGTTCTATAAAAAGTTTAAAAATATATATTATTGGTTATAAAATAAACAAGCTCTTGAGACAGCTACATGCCCAGAGGTTATGATGCGTTGAATTTTAAAAAATATTTCAGATCCTCAATGGACATCTCATTCCAACTTCCTCTAAAATCTCATCCTTTGAATTGATACATGCAGTCGATGGTGCTACACTACATGCCAGAAGATAAGTAGTTTATATTTGGAATTCATGACATAAATAGTTTTTAACTGCTGTAAGAGCCGAGCCATCCTTGCACCATTTTGGGATCTGTTCTTATCTCCTTACCTCACTTTTTTCTCATTTCTTCACAGTAGATTTTTTGCTTTTCACAGAGTTGTTCAATTTGCAAAAGGCATAGATTGCAAAACATTGTGTGATATGCAATCTCAAATCCTATGTTGAATTCTTTACAGATTTAATTTCATTTCAAAAGAGTATTTACTTCCCTGGGTATTTTCTTAATTTCTTATTCTTTAAAAAAGTGTTCGGTTGAACCTGCATCTTCTGATTGCGTATGCAGGGGTACAGCATGAAAGCAGGCACCGGCTCACTCAGTCCACGATGAACTTCTTCACACTTTGTTTCTAATCACTCCTTACACACTAGGGGCAATTTTACGGAGGCCAATTAACCTACAAACCCGCAAGCCTTTGGGATGTGGGAAGAATCCGAAGCACCCGGTAGAAACACATGCGGTCACAGGGAGAATGTGCAAATCCACACAGACAGCATCTGAGGTCAGGATCGAACCCATGTCTCTGGCATGGTGAGGTTGCAGCTCTACCGGTTGCACCACCGTACACCCCGTGATAGTGACCGTGTATTTTAATGCCTCAGGTTTTATCAGTTGTTGAGGGCAGCTGCTTCATTCATATAAATAGGAAGAGTGAAACTATTTTCAAGAAAGGGGCTTGTAGCAGAAGTGTACGTTTCTGCCTGATGAACAGTTATGTTTTTAGGCTAAGCATTTTGCAAGAGCAATAGTTTCTGCATAAAACATATCATTTCCATCATGTCAGGAAAATGAGAAGACCTCTTCATCTCCTTTTGATGTTTATGATATCCAAAATCCGTCGGTATCTTTGGATGGTCAACTATTTAGATGATAGTTAATGTAATAAAAAGGAACTGCAGATGTTGGGTTATACCAAAGATAGACACAAAATGTTGGAGTAACTCAGCACGTCAGGCAGCATCTCTGGAGAACATGGGTAAGTGACGTTTCAGGTTGGGACCCTACTTCAGACTGAAGAAGGGGCCTGACCGAAAAAGTCATCTATTCATTTTCTCCAGAGATGTTGAGTTACTCCAGCATTTTGTGTCTATCTTTGGTATAACCCAGCATCTGCAGTTCCTTTTTATTACATAATAATTTAATGATTCATTATGATAGGGCAAAGCAACAATGTGCCTGTCAATATCCAGCCCACTGAATGAAATATGTTGAAATGATTCTGGTGCAGGAATAATGTAATTGCATACAACGGAATTGTTTCCTGAGATTTGTGGAAAAACATCTCTTGAAGTGTCTTTGAGTCTATTTTACATTTATAGCATCAGTAATTCAGCGGATAGTGCTCCATTGTTTTATTTTAAACAAACATTCTTGATTAGTGCAGGTGTCAGGGGTTAAGGGAAGAAGGCAGGAGAATGGGGTTAGGAGAGATAGATCAGCCATGATTGAATGGCGGAGTATACTAGATGGGCCAAATGGCCTAACTTTACTCCTATTCCTTATGACCTTATGACATAAAACGAACAAAGTGGAACAAATTATTTCCGACACGTAGATGCTTTAAAAAGGGCAAACGATACAATTCTTTGGATGTTCTGTTAGCAAATTAATTTGGCTTCTTCAACTACAACCCTGGGCTAATTTCACATCCCTCTGGTCTTTGAACTGCAATAATTGACATTTTTCTCTCAATCTGTAAGAACTAGAGCATTATTGAATATACTCCAATATTGTGTTGTTAGCACAAAGAGGCATAATATCGTTGCACATGAATCATCTTAACCCTTTAGGAAAGGATCTGAAGAAGGGTTTTGACCTGAAGCGTCACCTATTCCTTTTCTCCAGAGATGCTGCCTGACCCGCTGAGATACTCCAGCATTTTGTTCTATCTTTGGTATAAACCAGCATCTGCAGTTCCTTCTAACCCTTTAATTTTCTGATTTGACTGTAGACAATATTGTTAATTCTCATCCCTCCTTAATAGTTTCCTGTCTGTATTATGAGGATCTGAAAGTTAAGTGTTACACGTAGAGTTTGAATGCACTGTCAGAGGTGATAGAATCAGATAAAAGTGCTATATTTAAGAGGCATTTACTGTAGACAGATACTTCAATATGCAAAGCATAAAAGGACATGGACCTAATGCAGGCAAATGGGATTAGTGTAGACGGGCAAGTGGCTTGGTATGGATGTAATGGGTCGAAGGGGCAGTTTCTGCAATTCACTGCTCTATGACTTGAGAATAAATTAAATGTGCTAACAGAGTATACAAATGGCAGACACAAGGAACTGCAGATGCTGGTTTACAACAAAACCCAAAGTGCTGAAGTAACTCAAGGGGTCAGGCAACATCTCTGGAGAAGTGTTATAAAGCTGCAAAAAAGTATGTAGAACTATAAAATGATTTCCTGTCTCTTTACGATCCATGCCCTGACTGCTAGAAGCAGAGACACTATACACCTTCTTCACCACTCTATCCAATTTCAGGAGCTATGGACTTGGGCTGCAAGATCCATTTTAACGTCGTTGTTGTTTAGGGTTCTGGCATTAAACTGCATATATATCCCTTAGTGCAGTCGGAACTACAGGCCGGTGAGCTTGGCATCAATGGTGAGTAAGGTACTGGAGGGCATTCAGATGGATATGATTTAGCAGCATTTGGATAGACAAGTGGACACAATGAATTGCAGATGCTAGTTTATCAAGAAAAACACAAAGTGCTGGAGTAACTCAGTGGGTCAGACAGCATCACTGGAGAACATGAATAGGGGACGTTTCAGGGCCAGGACCCAACGTCAGACTGATTACAATAGTGGGGGGGGGGGGGGGGGAGAAAGTTGGAAGAAAGATGGGGGCAGGGTAAAGCCTGGGAAGTAATCTTCCAGCTTTCTCCCCTCCACTACAATCTGTCTGAAGAAGGATCAGATACAAATGGCAGATATGTCCACAAGTCCATAAGTCATACGAGCAGAATTAAGCCATTCGGCTCATCGAGTCTACTCCGCCATTCAATCACGGCTGATCTACCTTTCCCTCTCAGCCCCAATCTACTGCCTTCTCTCCATAACCCTTGACACCCTTACCAGTCAAGTGTCTGTCAATTTCTGATGTCCTCACCAGTTAGTCTTTACATTTCATCCCTTTGCTGATTTTGGTTTTAAAATGTTTAAATTTAAATTTAAGGTCGGTACAGTGACATAGTGGTAGAGCTAATGCCTTACAGTGCCAGAGACCAGGGTTCAATCCTGACTACGGGTGCTGTCTGTATGGAGTTTGTACGTTCTCCCCGTGACCTACGTGGGTTTTCTCCGAGATCTTCGGTTTCCACCCACACTCCAAAGACGTACACGTTTGTAGGTTAATTGGCTTGGTCTAATGTAAAATTGTCTCTAGTGTGTGTAGGGCTGTGTTAATGTGTGGGGATCGCTGGTTGTTGCGGACTCGGTCGGCCGAAGGGCCTGTTTCAGTGCTGTATCACTGAACTAAACCAAACTAAAAAATGGCGCCATGGGATCTAACCAACCTGAGGCAGGACGTTGACATCAAGTCTAATCCGAAAGGTAGCACTTCCACCAGTTACAAGTCTGGAGCACCACCAAATCACTGGAGGTGAACATGAACCTACAACCTTCTAAGCAAGGAGACAGGAATACACTCCCTGAGTCACATCTGACTCACATCGGTGATAATGAATAATTCAAGAGCATAAATCAGATCAGTAAATTATCAGTAAAACAGGCCAGCTGGAAATCATTCTGGGAATCATGGATAAGTCAGAACTCTCAAGGTGATAAATAACTACAGTGTTAATGGCAGCATCCATAACTTTAAAATATGCCATTGTAAGGAAATTTGCAACAAGAATTTAGTCGGAAGTTTGCCAATTCCTGAATAAAACATTTTTTGTTTTGCATTGTGCCACCATTGCACAGTTGTGTCAGTTAATTATAATCAAGAATCTCAGTGTGACATTAGAACGCATTTCCCTGATTTGCAGACCAATCTCTGACACAGCCCAGAATATGAAATGTAATTTTGTACAGCCATAACACTTAATAAGCTAGTTTAATGCTCTGGTAAATTCTAGGTCACCATTTCCCGCTCTTCATTATCCTTGCGGAAGCCCTGTAATGGGTTGCTTCTGTGCAGTACCCTAATTATTTTCACACTGAGTGTACAGGCAGACAATCCTGTGTTATCAGAGGTGAAAGAAGGGAATTACCCTCAATAAGTGCTTGAGGGCTTCATGTTTAATCCTTTTTTGGAGGACGATCATGTTATAAAAAGAACTTCTTGATTCCCATGGCCCTGGAGAGTCTATGTGTTAGTTTGCTTTATTAGCAGCTTCAGAATAAACCTCTGACTGTTGCTTCTGTTACTTGGAGAATATTGTGAAATAATCCAGGAATTGCAAGCTAATGTCTTTAATAGTTAATTTTTTCCCCTTTGATTTATTCATTTGTTGGGTTTTGGGTGGCCCTGATGAGGCAGGAATTTCATTGTTCTGTTTTGGGACATATGACAATAAAACACTTGACTGTTGACTGGACAACGTTTGATGCTGGTTACGAGATGTAATTGAGAAGGTGATGGTGAGTCCACAGTCCTGAAACCGCTGTTTCCAATGTAGTTCAGTTTAGTTTAGAGATACAGTGCAGAAACAGGCCCTTCGGCCCATTGAGTCCGTACTGACCAGTGATCCCCGCACATTAACACTGCCCTAGGGACAATTTACACGTACACCAAGCCAATTAATCTACAAACCTGTACGTCTTTGGAGTGTGGGAGGAAACCGAAGATCTCGGAGAAAGCCCGCACGGTCACGTGGAGAAAGTACAACCTCCATACAGACAGCACCCGTAGTCGGGATTGAACCCGGGTCTCTGCAAGTGCTGTAAGGCAGCAACTCTACCGCTGCACCACCGTGACCGCCCGAAATTACTCCCAAAATTCATGGAGGTTCCAGGTGTAAATCCGACGATAATGAAGGACCAGGGTAGTATTTTGGAATGATATATGGCTCGATGGGCAACATGCAAGCGGTGGTGTTCTGCTACCTTTGTCCTTTTGATGGCAGATGTTTGGAAGATGTTGTCCGAGTATCCAAAGCTAATAATTGCAGTGAAGTTTGTGGGCAAATCACACTGCAATCACTGATGGCGGAGGAAATGAACATACAGGGTGGAGGATACATAGAGCGTAGATCAGTACAGCACAGGAACAGGCCCTTCGGCCCGCAGTGTCTGTGCTGAACATGATGCCCAGTTAAACGGATCTCATCTGCCTGTACACGATCCGTATCCCACCATCGACAGCGCTTCCACTTTGCCTATCTAAAAGCCTCTTTTTCACCATTATCATATCACCTCCACCATCACCTGCGGCCGTGTTCTCCAGGCCCCAATCACTCTAAAAATAACATCCCCATTAAACCTCCCCCCTCTCAACTTATTGCTATGCCCTCTGAATACATGCCGATCAAAGGTGTTTTTATCTTCAATCAAGTGGGCTGCTCTGTTCTGGATGGCGTTGAACTTCTTGAGCACTTTTGGAGCTGCACTCATTGAGACAGTTGGAGAGTATTTGTTCCATCACTTCCCTGACTTATGCCGGGATGTGAATTAATCCCCTAATGATGCACAGTGTGATGTATATGTAATATAAATGCCAGTGCCCCCTTGAGGCCAAAAACAGAAGCTGGCAAATGTGCTTTTGCCTCGTGACTGATGTCAGGTGATTTTCTAGAGGTTTCCTGGTGAAGGGTTATTAAAATCTTCTTACAAGATGTCGGACGTATATTCATTGTGCTAGTCACAACAGGGTCTTACAGTGGACATTACACACAGCTCCTGATCTGACCTTGTAGAAAAAGTATATGTGGAAACACGGAACTGCCGATGCTGGTTTACACAAAAGGGCACAATAGTTAGTTAGTTAGTGCTTTATTTCTCACATATACAACTGCACAGTGAAATTCTTTTTCCATATATTACACATGCAGGCTCCGCCATTTTTGATGCCATTATTCAAAGTCCAAAGTCTGGTCAGCCTGCGCGCTCGAAGTACTGGAGCAGTTCCAACACAAAGTGCTGGAGTAATTCAGCAGGCCAGGCAGCACCTCTGGAGAACATGGATAGGTGATGTTTCGGGTGGCAACTCTTCTTCAGATTCAATCGAAGACTTGGATCCGGTGGAGCATAAAGTAAAGTTGAGGTCCATTGCAGGGCTGGGCGTGTGAGGCCTGGAACTGCAGGAGAGTCAGAGGAAGGGCCTGCTGGTGCCACCACGTGGTGGCCAGTGTGGAAACCAGGAGAACTGTTGCGAGAAGCAGTGGATTGAGTGTTGGTACCCAAAGTCTGGGTTGGGTCCAAACAGCGAGTCCTGGATTATCAAGTCAGGCCCAGATGAGACTTTGTACAATTAAGAACTTTGAAACTTGAAGGGCAAAGGTTGAGGTGACTCTTTATCTACTGCCTTGGTGATGTCTACAATTCTTACACTACCATCGTTGTACTTTTGTACTTGTCTGTGATTGTGTTTATCTATAGTAAGATTTTCAGTTCAGTTTAGTTTATTGTCAGGTGTGCCGAGGTACAGTGAAAAGCTTTTGTCACGTGCTAACCAGTCACCAGAAAGACAATACATGATTACAATCGAGCCATTCACAATGTACAGACGCATGATAAGGGAATAACGTTTAGTGCAAGATAAAGCCAGTAAGGTCTGATCAAAGATAGTCTGGGTAGGAAAATAACTGCAGATGCTGGTTCAAATTGAAGGTAGACACAAAATGCTGGATTAACTCAGCGGGTCAGACAGCATCTCAGGAGATAAGGAATGGGTGACTGAAGAAGGGTCTCGACCCAAAACGTCACCCATTCCTTCTCTCCTGAGATGCTGCCTGACTCGCTGAGCTACTCCAGCATTTTGTGTCTACCTTCAAAGATAGTCTGACGGTCACCAGTGAGGTAGATAGTAGTTCAGGACTACTCTCTGCTTGTGGAAGGATGGTTCAGTTACCGGATTGTATGCAAAACAAAAAATGTCACTGTACCTAGTGCATGTGACAATAAGGTATCACTGAATCATTAAATCATTGAATTGAATTTTGGCCTAGAATTTACTTGCAAAGTGAGTGTTGACAGAGGACTGGGCTTTTCTTAAGTTAACTGATTAAATTATTTCTATTCAAACCATTTTATTCAAAGTACCTCATAGTAAATATTACTTTGGGAGGCGTTCACTGGCATTTAAAAGGCTTTAAGATAGGCGTGTGGAAGTGTGGCAAATAGAGGGATATGGATTGGATGAGACAGATGAGATCAGTTTCACTTGGCATCCTGATCGACACAAACCTTGTGGCCTGTTCTTGTGCTGCACTGTTCAATGTTCTAAATATTTTTTTCAAAGTATTTCACAACAGTAGTTTTCACAAAGTATGTTAAATGTGATTCTTCAACTGGTTAGGAAAATCCTCCACTGAGTTGTATTCCTAGAGGACCCATTCTATCTCAGGAGTAATTGTAAACAGAGATATTGTCACTTTACCGTTTGAAGGCATTTTACTTGATCAGCTTCCGTATGTTTTCGCTGTTTATTACTGGATCTCCGCAGAGCGTTAAACTAGCTTATTAAGAAATTGCCTATTAGTCAAAGTTGCTTGACCATACAACTTGTTAAAGTGAGTCATAAAGGCTTTCATTGTAAATTTTAGTGTTTAATGGTGTGGTAACATCACAGAATAGACAGCATGGCCAAAATTAGTCGGACATCCCTGTAGATTCTTGCCAAAAATTGTGTTGATCTGCTGAATCCCCACTCCATTACTTCCCAGTCTTTAAGAGGAATGCTGGAAATTTTACTTTAAAGAAGCACTTTTATCCAGTCCAAACAGGGCACTTCAGTGAATGTGATGGAGGTGCATTTAACTTGATGGGTGTAAAATGCGCAGGAGCATAGCGACCACACTATTAAACACCCGGCCTCATTGCCCATTCAGAACCAATAGATGGGGATATTAACTGGTAAGAATGAGTGGCGAACAGTCCTTTAATTTGTTGGATAGATTGCAAGATGTGGGGGCAGGGCACAGGCTGAGTAATGTAGTATTGGTGTTAAGCATCCCAAGTGTACAGTTTGAGGCTGCCTTTGTGAAGGGCGGCACGGTGGCGCAGAAGTATAGTTGCTGCCTTACAGCGACAGAGACCCTGGTTCGATCCTGACTACGGGCGCTTGTCTGTACGGAGTTTGTACGTTCTGCCCTTGACCTGCATGGTTTTCTCTGGCTGATCCGGTTTCCTCCCAAACTCCAAAGACGTACAGGTTTCTAGGTCAATTGGTTTTGTATAATTATAAACTGTCCCGAGTGTGTAGAGTAATGTTAGTATGCGGGGATCGCTGGTCTTGGTGGGCCGAAGGGCCTGTTTCCGCGCTGTATCTCTAAAGTAAACTAAACTGAAAGATGGATACAGAAAACCCGTTTCGAGCAGTTATGACCCAAGTGTATCCTCTGCCTTTAGAGGCGCATAGATTTTTACATTCCCAGTATTCTTGTTAACTAGTCCTTCATTCTTCTTCGCTGTTGTGAGATCACAGGATACTCTTGCTGTGATAGTGAGCAAGCAGTAAATAAATTTACATTACAGTCCTGTGCTACTTCAGTCGAGACATTAAGCATTTGTCAACTAATACCAGCGAGAGTAATTTCTAGCCTGCGGTAATTGTAGTTAATGAAAATGATTTAATAGCATGGATGACAGGTCTGTTTAGAACACAAGAGTAGAACAGAGGTAATGGACATTTGTTAATGACATGGGCTGACATGTGTACCCACAGATATGTTTTAAGGAAACAAGAACACATACCATTTCGATCTCGTGTACTGGAACAATGCATTAGATCAAAGGTATGCTAAAGAGGCTGGAAAATGATGAATATTGCTGTACACTTTTGGTGTCATTTATCTTTTTTCCTGTTTGCATTTTAATGGAGGAATAGGCACCTATTAATCATGACAGCAGGCAGATCTGTTGCTGAAATATATAGCATTGTCTGCAGTGACGTTTGGCATTCCAATACTGGTGGGCTGTGTTTGGGTCAGATTTATTTTTGTTCTCATTTTTGACATGTGGTCGCTCCAGCAAGGTCATCATTTATTGCCTATCCTTAATTGCTCTTGAGAAGGCTTTCTTGAATTTAAACTTTAGAATTTAGAGATACAGCGCGGAAACAAGCCCTTTGGCCCACCGGGTCCGCGCCGACCAGCGATCACCCCGTACACTAGCACTATCCTACACAGTGGGGACAATTTACAATTTTTACCGAAGCCAATTAACCTACAATTCCGTACATCTTTGGAGTGTGGGAGGAAACCAGAGCACCCAGAGAAAACCCACTCAGTCACAGGGAGAACGTACAAATTCCGTACAGCCGGCACCCGTAGTCAAGATTGAATCCGAGTCTCTGGTGCTGTAAGGCAGCAACTACCGCACCGAGGCTCTGGTTCCCTCCCACATTCCAAAGACACGCAGTTTTGCAGGTTAATTGGCTTCTAGAAATTGTCCCAAGTGTGCAGGATAAAACTAGTGTACAGGTGTTTGCCGGTCGGCATGGACTCATTAGGCCAAGGGGCCTGGTTCCACACTTAATCTGTAAAAATTAAAACAAATATACCAAATCACCATCTTCTTTGAAATACTCCCTTTGAAAATTGCTTTTATATTTCTCAGAAAAGTTGTAGGCCATCCCTTTTGATATCCAGGCTTAAGTGTCTAATTCACTCCAGTAGTATAAGAAAATAACTGCAGATGCTGGTACAAATCGATTTATTCACAAAATGCTGGAGTAACTCAGCAGGTCAGGCAGCATCTCGGGAGAGAAGGAATGGGTGACGTTTCACTCCAGTGATAGCTAATGTAATTACAGCTCTTCACTTAGACATTGTTGCAACACCCCCTGGTGTGATTTATTTGTAAATTGAGAATAGGGATGTGGCAGTAAAATGAGGTTGCTCATCTTGCATGTGGAGTGTCCTCCATCCGGGCAGATCATTGTTGCGGGGAGCATTAACATGAAGTAGTTGTGAGGTAAATGTTGGAGGTGTATCTTTCCCTGCTCTCAAATAGTAGTAGTGGTGCCAAATAGTGACTAGGCTCAAATGTGATCTCCTGGCCGACCGTTGGACATTAGTGGACCTTGTTTGTCCTGATGGTCATTCACAAATCTTGCAGACGTTCACAGCCTTTCTCTGTCCCCCACATCACCCACCCCACGCGTGCACGCACACGCATGCACACACAAATGCATGGGCACATGCACACACACGCACACACATGCACATACACATACTCGAGAATGCACATGGATGCACAAGCAAACGCGCACACACACACATACGCGCGCACACACACACACACACACACACACACACACACACACACACACACACACACACACATATACACGCATACAGACTCACACGTGCGCACACACACAATTAGGGAGCAATATCGAAGGGGTTATGTACAGAGGATTATATGATTAAGAAATAGAAAACACATTCTTACCCTTGCTCAAAGTCAGAGGCAGCATGTCAGGAAATATAATCTGTACATCAATTGGAAAAATGAAAATGGGTTAATTTTAATTCAATGTTGCAAGATAATTCATTTAGCAAGAGAATGCATAAGAAACTAGCAGGTTATTTGGAATTGATGTCAAGGACTAAAGGCAATATTGTATTTGGCTTTATTGCACAGTGAAGGGAATGTCTGTGTGTTCCTTGATATTGCCATTTAGTAAAGGTGCTCTCAAGGGTGAATTTTTCAGCTGACAAAATTGGCACAATAATATTTTTTTGCACTTTGGTGTTGAATCTGTGCCAATTAACATTTGATGCATATGGATCTATTTGTGATGCAGGTCAGGCGCACATCGTGTTTGTGGGTATCTTAGGCTAAGCATAGCCAACATATGCCTAAAGTATGGAGACGAGGCAGTTTGTGATATCTGCCATCAAGCAATGCTGTTTTGCAGCTATATTTTGAATGAAGAAGATAGACACAAAGTGCTGGAGCAACTCAGTGGACCAGGCAGCATCTCTGGAGAAAAGGGACGGGTGATGTTTTGCGTTGGGACCCTTCTTCAGGCTTTATTGGTTTTTGAATGAAGAAGCTCCATATAAATGCGTACTCTTAACTTTCTGTAGGTGAAGCTGCTTTATGTATCAGGTGGAACCCCTCATTGCCAGCTTACAAGAGTTTACCACATTAACTGTTATTGATTTCTCAAAGTTATTGCTGATATTCTAGAACTGCTGATGCAACGAACTGTGGATTCAAGGAACTTGAGCACAAAAGATAAAGTGCTGGATGAACTCAATGGGTCAGGCAGCAACTCCGAAGAACTTAGCTAGGCAACTTTTTTAGAATTGTTAGTGCTTTACACATTAGTATTGCTAAGGGAGTGATATTTTCCTTTTGATTTTAGCTATTTATTTGTCTGATTTTAGTTTTTGACAGTATGATTGCACTACTTAGGTATCTGTAATGCTTTTACTTATGGACAAACTACTCTCTGGTAAAGGAACAATTAGGTCTCATGCCACCAATTGATGTGGGGATTTGTGAAAGGACTTCCTCTGCCAAACCAATTGCTTATCAGTGGATTGATTGTGTAGGATTCAGTGGTTATCTCGTGGCCACTTGGAAGGTATAGGTTATTTTATGTTTATTGTACTGGTCATGATGCCAAGCATTTTGTCTACGTACAAAGATAGATAGCTTAGATTCACCTTTAGATATAATAATTGATAAGCAAATTCACTACAGAAGAAGGTAATATCCTGAACTAGACGTGACTTTCAAGGCATTATCTGGATCAGAATGTTTCACCAAGGAGCAAGTGACCGTAGATTTGCCTTTCTTCAGGATCATGAAGTATATTTAAAAGGTCATTTTTGGAAATATGCAGCATGCATAAGGGTGGCACAGTGGCACAGTGGTAGAGGTGCTACCTCACAGAGCCAGGGATCCAGGCTGATCCTGAACTCGTGTGTGAAGTTTGCACATTCTCTCTGTGACTGTGTCAGTCTCAACGATGTGCAGGTTTGTAGGTTAATTGGCCTCTGTAAGTTACCTCTTGTGTGTAGGGAGTGAATGTGAAAGTGGGATAACATATAACCAGTGTGAACGGGTGATTGATGGTCAATGAGAACTCAGTGTGCCGAAAGGCTTGTTTCCATGCTGTATCTCTAAACTAAACTAAACTAAAAAGGTCAGCCTACATCTTGGGGGAGAGACTTTGAGCTAAAGGTTTCTGGCTGGATAGATCCTGACAAAATCAGAAACTAATGATGTGACATAGAAACATAGAAAATAGGTACAGGAGTAGGCAATTAGGTCCTTCGAGCCATTCAAAATGATCATGGCTGATCGTCGAAAATCAGTACCCATTCCAACTTTTTCCACATATCCCTTGATTCCCTTAGCTCGAAGGGCTAAATCTGACCTTTGCATTGGTGCAGAGAGACAGGGAGAAAATGGTAAATAAATAACACTGTGGCAGGTTTACTAAGCAGAGTTCATTTTGTTAGAAACATTAGTAGTTTGCATTTTTGTTGAAAAGCATGTGTTGATAAAAAAATAATTTCCTGTTCCATCATCTAATGTGTAAACTTCAAGGCAGCAGGCAGGCCCAAGATGATAGAATTGATTTTCCAGGGTTGTTTCAAATGTTCATTGAAAAATAGCATGCTATGTTCTGTACCAATATCACCTTGAGGCAGAGAAAAAAAGAATTGCATTTCTGTAGCGACTCTCATGGGCTCAGGACTTCCTGAAACTCTTCATCGTAACGAACCACACTTGAGGTGTTGTCACTTCGCAATGCCAGAAATGCACTGTTGGTTTATGCATGCTTTCTCCTGCACAGAACATCCTAATGGCATGCTCTTTAAGATTTTGATTGAATGAGTCATCTGGTTCAACTCCCCTCCCTTTTTTCTCACTGGAGAAAAAGCTCAGAGCATGGTTTACCATCTCATACAACGGCACAGTGGCTCAGCAGTAATAATAATAATAATAATATATTTATTTTATATAGCGCCTTAACACATGCACAAAGCGCTTTACAAATACAATTAACATAGAAACAAACAGACAAACAGACAAACTATCCTGACGGAAAAGCGGCGAATAATCAACGCCAGCGTCCTCTCACGTCAGGGTCCGGCAGTAGACATTAAAGAACACAAGACACACAGATACAATTTTTTACACAAAACAGCCATCACAGTGATTGCTCTAGGCATACCCTCACTGTGATGGAAGGCAAAGTCTTATCTCCTCCTCGTTCTTCTCCCGTGGCGCCACGAGGTGATCGAGGCTCCCAACCCCTTGAAGCCCCCACCGGGCGATGGAAAGTCCCAGGGTCGAGCCGAGCAGGCCGATGAAAGTCCTGAGCCCCCACCGGGCGATGGAAAATGCCGCGGCCGAGCCACGCAGGGCGATGAGAGTCCTGAGCCCCCACAGTAGAGTTGCTGCCCCACAGCACCCGTGCTCAATGCTGACTGCAGACTGCGGAGTTTGTACGTTCTCCCCGTGACTGTGTGGATTTCCTCAGGTGCTCCAGTTTCCTCGCACACTCCAAAGACTTGCAGGTTTGTAGGTTAATCAGTATAAATTGTCCCTAGTGTGTAGGCTAGTGCTATTGTATGAGGTGATTGCTGGTCGGCATGGAGTCAATGGGCTGAAGGGCCTGTTTCTGTGCTGTATCTTTAAAAAGTCTAGAAAAGAGATACAGCATCAACCACTGTCGCAGGTAGTGCAATCCAGGTACTTACCATAGAGTCAGAGAGGCATGGAAACATCCTGCCCAACCTGCCCACGCCAACCAACATACCCCATGTGCACTAGTACCACGTGTCTGCTTTTGGCCCATATCCTTCAAAAACTATCGTAGCCATGTACCTGTTTCTTAAACGTTGTGATAGTACCTGCCTCAACCACCTCCTCCGGCAGCTTGTTCCATATATCTACCACCCTTTGTGTGCAGAATCTGCCCCTCAGGTTCCCATTAAATCTTTCCCCTCCCTCAACTATGTCCTCTGCCACTCTCTGGTTGAAGAAGGTCCTTCTCATATCTCCTTTGAATCTCGTCCTCTTTTTCTCTCAACCTATGTCCTTTCGTTTTATGTAGCTCTAATATTGGTAGAGGTTCACTGCAATCTACCCAATCTATACTCCTCAACCTTTTATATACCTCAATCATGTGCCACCTCCACTCCAGCGAGAACAATCCAACCATATCCTCATAACTGAGGTGTTCCAACCCAGACCACTCCCCCTGGTCTTCAGAATTCAGATTTTAGAGTTGCAGCGCAGAAACAGGCCATTCGGCCCACCGAGTCTGCGCCGACCAGCGAACACCCAATTTACTAACCGACACACATTCGGGACAATTTTACAACTTATTGAAGCCAATTAAACCTACAGACCTGTACATCTTTGGAGTGCGGGAAGAACCGGAGAAAACCCGGAGCAAACCCATGTGGTCATAGGGAGAACGTACAAACTAACTCCATACAGACAGCACCCATAGTCAGGATCGAACCCGGGTCTCTGGCGCTGTGGGGCAGCAACTCCACTGCTGCGTCACTGCGCCGCCCCTAAATCTCTTCTGGTGAATCTCTCTGGGCTATCGCACCCTTTCTGTATCTCGGTGATCAGAGGTGAAAGCAACCATCTAATGAAGGTCTGATAACGATTTTGTAAGGTTAAAGCTTGTGGTTTGCTTTCTTTTAATTATTGTCATTAATAGTAATGCTTTTAATTATTTTATATCAGTTAAGTACATCCTAAGTAAATTACTTTAAACTTTTTATTCTTAAATTGTTAATTTTCTAACTCCTCATATCTTTGTAATTAATCCCTCCGCTAATCAGAATTAGTTAGCATGGGCAGGCGGGATTGTCCAGGGTCAGGATCCCAGCCTCTGGTGCATGCGGGCTGCTCAGCTGCGTGAAGGACTTTTGCTGAAGAAGGGTCTCGACCGGAAAGGTCACCCATTCCTTCTCTCCAGAGATGCTGCCTGACCCGCTGAGTTACTCCAGCGTTTTGTGTCTTGCAGTGGCACTGTTGGTTACAAATGGTGCATATGCCTGTGGACTATTACTCAGTTAACCTGCACTGAGCTCGGCCCAGTGTGTGACTTGGCCCGGTGGTAGGGGTGAATGGTAAAGTGAGCCCTAGTCTGCCTGATTGTTATTGGCATAACAAATTACCATTCAAAGTGTGCAAATGGGATAAAGAAAGATAGTCCGACAGCAGAATTACTTGTCTGAATAAAATGATCGAAATCACCGACTTATTGCCTAGATCCTGATTGACCCCAACATGTCACCATTTATTTTTTCAACCAATTATCTTCATTGATGTCATGATATTTGCTGCAATTGAAGATCTATAAAACCCAGCAGATTTCTATCCTTCATCTTCTACCTATGAATGTAATTTATGTGAGACCGAGCAACAATATTTTAATTATGAAATTACAGTGAGGTGTATCATATACAGGGATCATCAGTCTTCCACTGTGAGTAGATATCAATAAATTTTATACATCTTATCTGTACCATCATTTTCTGTGATGATAATGAATCAGTTTTACTCTGTTAGTTTGACGTAAAGGAGTGAGCCATTAACATGTAAATGCATGGGAGATTGGATGTAAAAGCAGAAGACAGAATGAAGGGGACTTGTAAGAGAACCAAAAGTGACAGCGACAAAAGATTTGATAGGATATGGAATGCATTTGCTGGGGATTGGGGGGTGATGGAATCAGGACATTTTCTCCTTGCACTTGATTGGCCAAATGCCCCTTTCCAAGTTGTAACATTTCACTTTAGTTTAATTCAGAGATACTGCACGGAAACAGGCCCTTTGGCCCACTGAGTCTTTGCCGATTAGTGATAATATAATAATAATAATAAACATTTATTTTTTATAGCGCTTTTCCAAATGCTCAAAGACGCTTTACAAAAACAGTCAAGACATAAAAACAAACAAACGAACTGTCCTGACGGAGAAGCGGCGAACAAATAGCGCCAGCGTCCTCTCACGTCAGGGTCCGGCAGTAGACAATAAAGAACACAAGACACACAATTACAATTTTTAACACAAACAGCCATCACAGTGATTGCTCCAGGCACACCCTCACTGTGATGGAAGGCAAGGAAAAGTCTTATCTCCTCCTCATCCCTGCACACGAACACTATCCTACACACACTGCGGACAATTTACAATTTCACCAATCCAATTAGCCTACAAACATGTGTGTCTTCGGAGTGTGGGAGGAAACCGGAGCACACGGAGAAAACCCATGCAGGTCACGGGGAGAACCTACAAACCCTGTACTGATAGCACCCGTAGTCAGGATCGACCCCGGGCCTCTGGTGCTGTAAGGCAGCAACTCTACTGCTGCACCACTGTGCCACCCCTCTCTCTGGAAAATGAAGCTATTGTTTTCCAAGTGGTCAGGACTATTTCTGTACAATTTGCTTATTGGGGACGTGCTTAGGTATGGCAATACTCTACTGGACTGCTATAAGAAAAGAATTGCACGGTGCGTTTGCACTTTGTACATGTGAGAATAAAGGTGCCATTGAACCATTGAACTATTGAAGGGCGGCACAGCAGTAGAGTTGCTGGTTTACAGCACCAGAGGCCCGTGTTTGATCCTGACTACAGGTGCTGCATTGACAGAGTTTGCATGTTTTCCCTGTGACCGTGTGGATTTTCCCAGGGTGCTCCAGATTCCTCCCACATTCCAAAGAATTACAGGTTTGGTAGGTTAATTGGCTTCGGTAAAGGTTGTAAATAGTTCCTAGTGTGTAGAATAGTGTTAGCGAACGGGGATCACTGGTCGGCGCGGACTCGGAAGGCCGAAAGGCCTGTTTCCACACTGCACCTCTAAACTCTAAACTCTCAATTGAACCATTGATAAAAAAAAACAACCGCTGACGAAACTCATGGGGGCAAACAGTATCTGTGTAGGGAAATGAGCAGACAATGTTTCACGTTATGACCTTTCTTTAAAAAACGTTATCTGTCCATTTCCTGTCACAGAGACTATCTGACTCCATGAGTTCTTCCAGCTGATGATTTTTTTTGCTCAGAATTCCAGCTTCTGCAGTCTCTTGTGTTGCCAGTGAATAATAAAAGTAGTTTCAGGCCACCAAGAAAGTAAAGATAAATAATCTGAAATTTACTTGAAAGCAATCACTGTTTAAGAACATAATTTGAACTCAACAAAATTTTAAGGAAAATTCTAAATGGAAGAAACCCTGCATGGATTATTTCCATTCTTGCTCTATAGTTGAAGGTTGTGGATTCAAGCCCTCTGGGGATCTACATCTCTAAAGCTGATTTTGTCGCATCAATGTCAGTAGAAAAGGAATGCGGCATAATCTGTTGTTTGGGTAAATACCTGTGAAGATTTCTCCATCTGTTCTCTTGCGTAAACAAAACATAGATTTATTCATCAGTAGCAGCCTCAAAACTTTATTCATTGCTAATTGTGCAGAGTGAAATTGATGGGGGCGTACTGAGTCTTGAAGATGGAAATTGACCCTCGATTGGCTAATGTGCACAGCTGGTTTAGTATTTTTTTAGTTTTTGAGTTACAGGGCAGAAACAGGCCCTTCGACCCTCCGAGTCCGCCAATTTTTTGTTGTTGTTGTTTGATTTAGAGATACAGCGCGGAAACAGGCCCTTCGGCCCACCTAGTTCATGCCGCCCAGCGATCCCCACACATTAACACTATCCTACACACACTAGGGACAATTTTTACATTTACCCAGTCAATTAACCTACATACCTGTACGTCTTTGGAGTGTGGGAGGAAACCGAAGATCTCGGAGAAAACCCACGCAGGTCACGGGGAGAACGTACAAACTCCGTACAGACGCCGCCCATAGTCAGGATCGAACCTGAGTCTCCGGCGCTGCATTCGCTGCAAGGCAGCAACTCTACCGCTGCGCCACCGTGCCGACTAGCGATCCCAACAGACTAACTATCCTAGAAACTAGGGACAATTTACAACTTTACCAAGCCAATTATCCTATAAACCTGTACGTCTTTGGAGTGTGGGAGGAAACCGGAGCACCCTGAGAAAACCCACGCAGGTCACGGGGAGAACGTACAAACTCCATACAGACAAGCACCTGTAGTAGGGATCAAACCCAGGTCTCTAACACTGTAAGGCAGCAGCTCTACCGCTGGACCACCATGCCACCCACAAATTTGTGGAATCTAGTATGGAGTAAATCCCAGGTTCAGCTTCTGATTGCGGGGGGTGGGTGGGTGGGTGGGGGGGGGGGGGGGAGGGGAGGGATCTTGATGGGATTTCATCCACAGACTTGCCCATTAATCCTGCAATTTTACAAAGTGCTGGAGAAACTCATCAGGTCAGGCAGCATTTGTGGAGGGAATGGACGGGCGACGTTTCGGGTTGTGTCCATTCAGCTTGGAAATGTTCCCCACCTGAAATGTCATAGACTGAAGAATAGTGTGTAGGAAGGAACTGCAGATAGACACAAAATGCTGGAGTAACTCAGTGGGACAGGCAGCATCTCTGGGTGATGTTTTGGGATGAGACCATTTTTCAGACTGATGAGTTCCGCTCGAAACGTTGCCTGTATCTTGCATTAGACCAAGACTGATTTGACTCCTCTGCCTTGTTTCGAGCTATTGAGATGATGAAGTTGATGAAGTCGATTCTTTTCCATGCATTATTTTTGGTCTTTTGCCGACACCTCATCTAGTTTTCTGGCTTCACAGACTTTGCCTGATCTACTGAGTTCCTCTAGCGCTTTGTGATTTGCTCAAGATTCAATGGGGAGAAGGCAGGAGAATGGCATTGAGAGGGCAAGATAGATCAGCCATGATTGAATGGCAGAGTAGAGATGATGGGCCAAATGGCAAAATCCTGCTCTTATGACTTATGAACATAAATGTATTCCAGCATCTGTCCCCAGCATCCAATTCAGATGGCCTGTTACTTAGCTGCATAGCTTCTGCCTCATATAATTTTTGCCAGTTATGGAAGTCTTGGTAACGGTGGATACACTAATGAACAAAGGACTGCTAGGTTGGCCGACATCTTGCATTAGACCAAGACTGATTCCCTCCTCCGCCTTGTTTTGAGCTATTTCATGACAATGTTGATTATTTTCCATGCATTTTAGGGCCTTTTGCCAGCACCTCATCTAATTTTCTGGCTCTTTAAAACCATAGCAGCTCAATCAACATGCCCTTGCATCTTGAGCCCCACCTCCACCTCCTACGACTCAAGATTTCTAGGATTATACAAGCATACCTGACTTTGCTGTGGAAACAAATAACTGCAGATGCTGGTTTATACCAACGATCGACACAAAGTGCTGGAGTAACTCAGCGGGTCAGGCAGCATCTCTGGAGAAACAGGATGGGTGACGTTTTGGGTCTCTTTTTTCTCCAGAGAAGCTGCTTGACCCGCTGAGTCGGCTTTCGGGAGCTCCAGCCGTAGCAGCTTCGACCACCCCGAAGCACGAGGTTTGATTGACCCTCATCGCCCTGCGTGGCCTGGCCGCGGCACTTTCCATCGCCCGGTGGGGGCTCAGGACCTTCATCGGCCTGCTCGGCTCGGCCTGGGACTTTCCATCGCCCGGTGGGGGCTTCAAAAGTCAGGAGCCTCGATCGCCTCGTGGCACCACGGGAGAGGAATGAGGAGGAGATAAGACTTTTCTTTGCCTTCCATCACAGTGAGGGTGTGCCTGGAGCAATCACTGTGATGGCTGTTTGTGTTAAAATTTGTAATTGTGTGTCTTGTGTTCTTTATTGTCTACTGCCGGACCCTGACGTGAGAGGACGCTGGCGCTATTTGTTCGCCGCTTCTCCGTCAGGATAGTTTGTCTGTTTGTTTTTATGTCTTGACTGTTTTTGTAAAGTGTCTTTGAGCATTTGGAAAAGCGCTATAAAAAATGAATGTTTATTATTATTATTATACTGTGTACACTTTGTAATTTTGTCAGTGCCCTTATGTAGCGACTATTTGCATACCTTGGGTATGCAAGCAAATAATTTCACTGTGACTTGTACCCCCAGCTCCCCCTAGTCCCAATAGGGATGGAATCCCCCTAGACCTTACCTTTCACCCCATCAGCCATCGCATACAACACATAATCCTCCGACATTTTTGCCACCTCCAACGGGATGCCACCACTAGTCACATCTTCCCATTTCCATCCCTTTCCACCTTCCGCAGAGACCATTCCCTCTCAACTCCCTGGTTAACTCATCCCTTCCCACTCAAACCACCACCCCCCCCCCCCCTCCCAGGTGCCTTCCCTTGCAAACTGCAGGAGATGCAACACCTGTCCCTATACCTCCTCCCTCAACTCTGTCCAGGGACCCCGACAGTCCTTTCAGGCAGAGGCAGAGGCAGAGGTTCACTTGCACCTCCTCCAACTTCATCTACTATATCCATTGTCGAAGGTGTGGACTCTTACACATCGTGGAGACCAAACGTAGACTGGACGACCATTTCGCTGTACACCTTTGCTCAGTCCGCCTGGACCTACCTGATCTCCCGGTTGCTAAAAACTTTAATTACCCTTCTTATTCCCACACTGACCTTTCTATCCTAGGCCTCTTCCATTGTCAGAGTGAGGCTAAACGCAAATTGGAGGAACAGTATCTCATAGTTGCTTGGGGAGCTAACAACCCAGGGGTATGACTATTGATTTCTCTAACTTCAAGTAACCCCGGCATTCCCTCTCTCTCCACCCCTCCCCCACCCAAGTCTTTCGTTCTCACCTAGCTGCAACTAACAATGACCTGTTCCCTTTATCATCATTACTTTTTTTGCATATCTTTCATTCATTTGGTCCATATCTCTCCACATCATCGTCTCTATCTCTTGTTCCCCTTTCCCGTGACTTTCAGTCTGAAGAAGGGTCTCGACCCGAAACGTCACCCATTCCTTCTCTCCTGAGATGCTGCCTGTCCCGCTGAGTTACTCCAGCATTTTGTGTCTACCTTATGAGGTAAATTAAGTTAGAAACTCTAATTTCCAGTTCAAAGGAAGAATCTCAACCTGAAATGTCAACTGTCCATTTTCCTCCACAGGTGCTGCCTCATCCACTAAGCTCCTCCCACAGCTTATTTATTTGCTCCAGATTCTAGCATCTTTTGTGTCGACACTACTGTTCTGGCTGTCAATGTTTGAGACTTCTAATCAAGTGCTTGCAGGCATTTTATCAGCGCTAAACATTATTTTCGTGTACTTTTTCGTGACTGCTCAGGGAGTCGGTTTGTGGAGAAGAAACCTGGGAATTTGTTTGAGTACTTATGCTCGGGAAACCATTCAACTTATGTGTCACTTCGTACTCCATTCGTTGCAATGAACGGGGACGGAGTATTTTTGGATATTTTAATTGATTGAGTGCAATAGGTGGATGCTTAACAAAAAAAGTGTTTTAAACTAAATTTGCTATTTCCTTTTGCATAACACAGAGTGCTGGAGCAACTAAGTGGGTCAGGCATCATCTGCTAAGGGAAGGAACCCACGGCGTTTCAGGTCGGGACCCTTCTTCAGACTGATTGTAGTGGGCTGGAGACAACTGGAAAAGTGGTGGATGGAGGACAAGTGATAGTTGAATACTGGTGAGGGGGAGGTATCTGGAAGCAGTCCTTCCCGATAAGACAGACGTTCATGGGCACCTTTTCAGACCTTGCCTAATGCATTCAGTGTTCCCGATGTGGCCTTCTATACATCACTGAGACTGATAGATAAGGCGACTAATCCCGGCTGCTAATCATTTTAACTCCCCTTCCCACTCCATACTGACCTTTTTGTCCTGAGCCTCTTCCATTGCCAGTGTGAGGCCACACGCAGACTTCAGGAACAGCACCTCATATTCCGTTTTGGTAGCTTACAACCCAATGCTCTGAACATTGAAAGTAGCAGACAAAATAACATTGAATTCTCCAATTTTAAGTAATAGTCTCCGACCAGAGGAGGTAATTGAGGCAGGGAGTATTGCAACGCTTAAGAAACATTTGGATAGATACATGGATAGGATATGGGCCAAACACAGGCAGGTGTGATTAGTGTAGATGGGACATGTTCGTCAGTGTGGGCAAGTTAGGTCAAAGGGACTGTTTCCACACTGTATGACTCGATGATTATGACTCTAAGCAGCCTATTTATACCAAAGAAAGACACAAAATGCTGGAGTACCTTAATGGGTCAGACAGCTTTTCTGGAGAACATGAACAGGTGAGGTTTTGGGTTGGGAGTACCTGAAACAGCACCTATTCATGCTCTCCAAAGGTGCAGCCTGACCCGTTGAGTTACTCCAGCACTTATTGTCTCTTTTTGTAAAACAGCACATAGCAGTTCCCTTGTGTCTGCCCCCACCATAAACCTTTGCAATATCAGATCTGGTGGCCTGAACAAAAACACCGTGGGCGGCACCATGGCGCAGCGGTAGAATCGCTGTCTTACAGCGCCAGAGACCTGGGTTCGATCCTGACTACGGGTGCTGTCTGCACATTCTCCCTGTGAACATGTGGGTTTTCTCCGGGTGCTACAGTTTCCTCCCACACTCCAAAGACGATAGGTTTGTTAGTTAATTGGCTTTGGTAAAGATTGTAAATCGTCCCTAGTGTGTAGGACACTGCTAGTGTATGGGAATTGCTGGTCAGTGCAGACACGGTGGGCCGAAGGGCCTGTTTCCACGCTGTACCTCAACTAAGAGATAACAAATATCTTGTCAGACGAAGCAAAATAATAAAAATATTAACCTTTTTGATAGGGAATGTTGATGGCATTAACTTCTTTAATTTACTAGGCAGAGGGTGCCATTAGATTCATTTCATATTAAAATGAGGAGATCTCTTAATTTTCTGCAGAGACCTTTGCCCACCTTTGTATTAATGATTCACTTAATTTAAATCTGATTAGTGAGGTTGAATACAAGGTTTAAAGACACCCTTTGACTACAAATGAAATGTGTGATCCTGTTACTTAGGAACATCCAGTCTCAATGGCTACAATACTGTTGATTTGCTTGATGCAATTATCTGTTGCCAAACATTCAATCGGCCCTCAAGCGGTGAAGAGATTTAATTTGCACCGCTAGGTTTTAGCTGCTTGATAAATTCTGTCCATCGTAAGTTACTTTATCTTCTGTATTTGAACTGCAAATGAGGTTGAATGCCTAACAGCACAGAATGCCAAAGGAGATCCTTCTTCCCTGTGGCTATCAAACTGTACAACTCCTCCCCCTTCTGTTGTGGGGTAAACTGACTCTCCCCCTCCCCCCCCCACCAACCCCACCCCCCCCACCCCCACCCCCACCCCCTGCCTCCCCTATCTTTGCACATTGCGCAATCCTTTCCACTGGTCACTTTAATTTCATGCTGCAGGAATCTTGTGTTTTATGACTGTTGGCAGATCAATTTCCCTCATGGGATAAATAAAGTTCTATCGTATCGTATTGTTATCGTATCATATCATGTTATACCTCACGACCACAGAAGGTTAATGGAGACACAAGGAGCTGCCGATAGTGGAATCCTGAGCAAAACATTTAGAATATTGTGTTCACTTTTGGGCACCATGTTACAGGAAAGATGTTGTCAGGCTGGAAAGGGCGCAGAGAAGATTTACGAGTATGTTACCAGCACTCGAGGGCCTGAGCTACAGGGAGAGGTTGAGCAGGTTAGGACTCTATTCCTTGGAGCGCAGGTGGATGAGGAGTGATCTTATAGAGGTGTGCAAAATCGTGAGAAGAATAGATCGGGTAAACGTACAGAGTCTCTTGCCCAGCGTAGGGGAATCAAGAACCAGAGGACATAGGTTTAAGGTGATGGAGGAATTATTTAATAAGCAACTAACGGGTAATGTTTTCATACAGAGGGTGGTGGGTATATGGATCGAGCTGCTTGAGGCGGTAGTTGAAGCAGGTACGATCGCAACGTTTAAGAAACATTTAGATAAGTACATGGATAGGACAGGCTTAGAGGAATATGGGCCAAACGCAGGCAGGTGGGACGAGTGTAGATGGGACATGTTGGCCAGTGTGGGCAAATGGGACATGTTGGCCAGTGTGGGCAAGTTGGGTCAAAGGGCCTATTTCCATGCTCTAAGACTCTATGACTCTGTGACACAAATGCTGGAGTATCTTTGCGGATCAGACAGCATCTGTAGAGGGAACAGACAGATAATGTGTGCATGAAGGAATTGCAGATGCTGGTATATACTGAAGATAGACTTAAAATTGCTGGAGTAACTCACGCCAGATGATGTTTTAGTTCTGGATTCTTCAGAAGGCTGATAGGTGTGGACTACTGGGCTGAGAGGAATCTTAATTCATTGCAGATGTTAAGGCAAGAGTGCCCCAGACACAAAGTTGTGGATTTTCTGAATGGGTTTGTGAAATGCTTTTTCAGAAGATAACCTAGGCTTTGAAAGTGAGACTGACTTGTATTAGAAAAACGAGATCAAATATCCCCAGTTGAGTGTTCAATTTGTAGGTGTTGATGTGCCATTGTATATGTGTAGTTTAGATTTAGTTTAGTTTAGAGACACAGCATGGAAACAGGTGTTTCAACCCACCGAGTCCATGCCACCCTGCCACTGGTTCTATGTTACAGTGGGCTTGGCTTCCACAGTCCCAGTGGTCAGAAGAGAATTGGAAAGCATTGCCAATGGCTGCCAACTCATAGATAATTCCTCCTCTCACACCCTCCTTCACAGTGGTGCATCTCTTTTCCAGGTTCAGTGTGCCAACTTCTTTTTGCTCAATATACACATGGGCTTACGACCTTCTCATTTTATTTGGCTGGGAAAGACCACCTCCGTAGATCCTGACTGGTGATCCTGCAGGAGGTAGAACTTCAAGATGGTGGAACTTCAAGTTGGCGGTGGAGTTGGATGGAAGAGGAGATCAATGCCGGTGAGTGGGCTTTGAGTTTTCACCTTGGAGATACTCAGAGGCATTACCACTCATTTACTCGGATGTTGGAGGGACCTGGAATCTGCAGCCCAAAATACTTTTCTTGTATGTTTACTGGATGTAATTGAAATGATTGATTGAAAGATACAGTGTGGAAAGTAGCCCTTCAGCCTACCAAGTCCACACCAAGGTGGGCTGAAGGGCCTGATTCCGTGTTGTATCTCTAAAGTCTAAAGATCCCTTTGTCCTGTCCATTCATCCCGCAACTTCTCGGCAACTTAAAACAAACTTGTTTGCTGTCTTTCCCAGTTCTGGTGAGAGCTCGTTGAGCTGAGATAATTACACTGTTTCTCATTCCACATGTTTCCTGATTTTTCCTGCCTCCCGAGCTTAGAATGAAAGAGACGGAGTGTGGCACAACCCAGAAACCTGGCCTTCGGCCCATCAAGTCCATGGTGACCATTATGCTCACTACACCTACCCCATTTGCCTGCATTCGGACCCTATCCTTGTGTCACTTGCCTATTTAGAAGTCAGCCTGAATGCCTCATAAATTGTATCTGAATGTAGTTATTGTATCTGTTTAATCAGCAGAGTGATGTATTGTATTGATGTCTGAAAAATGCATATAAGTCAGGTGATTTCTAAGCTTCTGAGCAGCTGCTGAAACAGAATTAGGGCCCTTTAGTATTCATATTAGCTGCCTGGTACTTGTGCTTCCTGTCCTCTAACTGGAATTATAAAGGAATATGTGATTCTGATCTTTATGGTCAAATAAAACGGTGCGTTTGTTTGAAGCAGACAAAAACAGTCAAAAATAAAATAAGCTTGGGATCATCCCACAAGATGTCACTAGAGTCTTTAATTGTACAGCACTGGAAAAGATGTGATAAAATATTAAGAGTCTTCCCGAGATTAATCACCGTAAACCTATATTTTGAGGTAACATTGGTTCCACAGAAAAAATAACACCTTTCCAGATCATTTTTATATTGTTATATTGTCTAATTGGGCGAGAAGAGGCTTTGGCATAGAGCAACCTGGACATTGTGGTTAACTAAGCCCACCTCAGTCGTTCCCTCTTCTCCCTGTTGCTGTCGGGCAGAGGATACCGAAGATAGACACAAAATGCTGGAGTAACTCAGCGGGACAGGCAGCATCTCTGGATAGAAGGAATGGGTAACGTTTCGGGTCGACACTCTTCTTCAGACTGAGAGTCAGAGGAGCAGGAGACACAGAGATATGGAAGGGTAAGGTGTGAAAACGAGATATCAAAGGGGACAAAGTTCAAGGGAGATATAGAATAAATAATTGATTGCTAGGGGAAGGTGAGAACGAGGCAAAATTTAATCAGGAGGACAGTCAGACTGGTCGGAGAACTATGTTGGGGGAGGGATGGTGGGAGATGGAAAGCAAGGGTTACTTGAAATTAGAGAATTTAATATCCATACCACGGAAGCTTAAAAGCAGCACCACCAGACTCAGAAACAATTCCTTAATCTCTGTTATCTGGCTTCTGAATGCCTACCATTAAATAGAGCAGTATCCGACTCACCTCTACCGCACAGCCGACATTGGATTTTGTCCCTGTGACTGATGTGCTATAATCCAGGAAATGATATTCTGCACTCTATACCTTTCCTGCTGCTTTACCTACAGTAATTGAGTTTGGCTTGATTGTATTTCTGAATAATATTACCTGATTTGATTGGATAGCATGCGAAAGAAAGTTTTTCACAGAACCTTGCTACATGTGACAAGAATAAATCTAAACCTAATCTGACCTAAACAGTGCCTTAGGAACAAGAAATTCTACTACATCCTGCCTGGTAAGGGATCCATTTTGTGGCAAGGAATAAGGTTAATGCAGAAACTGCGAGGGCTTGGAACATTTTGGCTGGGCTACACAGTTTAGTTTATTGTATAGACAAGCGCACATGGTCAGGATCGAACCCAGATCGTGCTGTAAACCAGCAACTCTACCGCTGCGCCACCGTACTGCCATGATAACAATTGCCTGATATCAGCTGGGAAGAAACTGTTTCTGAATCTAAAAATGTGTGTTTTCGCACTTCCATACGTTTGATAGGCAGATAGGATGCTTTGATAGGCAGATAGGAGGCTTTGATAGGCAGATAGGAGGCTTTGATAGGCAGATAGGAGGCTTTGATAGGTAGATAGGAGGCTTTGATAGGTAGATAGGAGGCTTTGATAGGCAGATAGGAGGCTTTGATAGGCAGATAGGAGGCGTTGATAGGCAGATATGAGGCTTTGATAGGCAGATGGTTGGACAAGGCCAGAGGTGAAATGATAGAAGGTGTGAGATGAAAGGATTGATGTGTGGGGACGCACAGTGGCGCAGCAGTAGAGTTGCTGTCTTATAGCATCAGAGTCCCCAGTTCAATCCTGACAATGAGTGCTGTCTGTATGAAGTATGTACAGTCTCCCGATGACAGCCTGGGTTTTCTCCGGGTGCTCTGGTTTCCTCCCACATTCCAAAGACGTGCAGATTTATCGGTTAATTAGCTTCCGTAAATTGTCCCCCGGGGTAGGATAGAACAAGTGTATGGGGGATCGATCGTAAACGCGGACTTAGTGGGCTGAAGGGCCTGTTTCCATGCCACATCTCAAAAATGGACGAAACTAAACCAAGTTGCAAATTGTGAAGCTAAAGGAAGGAATTTAGGTGTGAGGGTAGGGGAGAAATAGGTGCAAGACCAGGTGGGGCATAGCGGGGAGGGGAACAAAGGTCGGGGTGGTGTCGGGGAACAAGTGGATCTGGGTTGTAGTTAACTAAAATTGGTGTGTTCAATGTCCAGACCATTGGGTTGTAAGCTACCTAATCAGAATACAAGGTACTAATCCTCCAGTTTGCATGTGGCCTCACTTAGTCAATGGTGGAGGTCTGGGACAGAAAGGTAGGCCTGGGTATGGGAAGGGGAGATTAAATGGTTCACAACTGGGAGATCCAGTAGGCTTTGGTGGACAGAGTGCAAGCATTCTTCTAAAGCTTGGCCTCGTTTGATGCCTCCTCAGCAAATTCCCAAAAAGCCACCATTCACTAGTGCCTGAAGCGTCTCACAGTGATGATCCCAGTACAACTCAAACCTCCTTGTTATGCATGGTTTCAAGTGTAGGGTTGGCAATAATTGCTGGTGCTATGTTCCTCACTTTTCTATTCATCTTCCATGAGGAATGCGCCTTACAGTGCCGAGACACGGGTTCAATCCTGACTACGGGTGCTGTCTGTATGGAGTTTGTACATTCTCTCTGTGACCGCATGGGTTTTCTCCGGGTGCTCCAGTTTCCAAAGACGAACGAGTTTGTAGGTTAATTGGCTTTAGTAAAATTGTAAAATTTCCCGAGTGTGTAGGATAGTGTTTGTGTATGTGCGATTGCTGGTCGGCACGGACTCGGTGGGCTGAAGGGCCTGTTACCACGCTGTATCTCTAAAGTCTAAAGCCTAAAGGGGAACCAAAAAGATGAAGGTTACTCTGAGAGAGAGAACAAGGATAAATGATTACTTAGAAACATTGACAGCTGATGAATGTGTGTCTGTTCCTGTCCAAGCCATAATTAGGAGGCCAACTTGGGTCCATACAAAAGCCAGATTCAGGGTACAGGTTAAACACAAAATTCCCTCCAACACTAAACATATATTTTAAGTCTTCTTTCCAGCTGTTCCTGTCACATTATTATCATGGTGATCATCAATTAATCTCAAAATGGTGGATTAAATCCAGTTATAAATAGGGCTGCTTAATTAGTACTGTTGTAATTTAGCATCTGATTTTGCTCTTTCCCCACAATGCACTTCTTTCAGAATAACTAGTTCTATTTTATCAAAAATCATGTACTTTAGTTTAGTTTCGAGATACAGCTCGGAAGCAGGCTCTTTGGCCCACCGAGTATCTGCTGACCAGCGATCCCCACACATTTACACTATGGTACACATTAGGGACAATTTGCAGAAGCCAAGGAAACATACAAACCTGTACGTCTTTGGAGTGTGCGAGGAAACAGGAGCGCACGGAGAAAACCCATGCAGGTCACGGGGAGAACATACAAACTCCATACAGACACCACCCATAGTCAGGATGGAAGCCGGGTCTCCGGTGCTGTGAGGCAGTAACACTCCCACTGTGCCACCATGCCGTCCTGTAGAAAGGCAGAAACATTTAATATAAATTCTGCATGTGAGACATCACGGAACACATTGTATATGTAAGGAAAGGAACAAGCAGGTAGGAGGAAATTTGACACAGCAACAAAGGACATGCAAATGTGTCTGAAAATTATCTTGAGCTATTCTAAAAGTAAACTCGGTCCAGCTGGTTTTCAGTTTCTTACAAAAGGATGAGATGATCGGGCAGCTGGAAGGGAACTGGCTCGATCAACATGAGACAAAACTCGCTAAATTACAGTTCATGACAAACAGAAGCCTCGATAGAACATAAAATGGTGCTCGGCTAACAGAATGCTGCCTGGATTAGAGGATTTCAGCTACAAGGAGAGGCTGGATAGACTTGGATTGTTTTCTCTGGAACGTTGGAGGTTGAGGGTGACTTGACAGAAGTATATACAATTATGAGAGGCATAGATAGGATAGACAGTCAGAACCTTTATCCCAGGGTGGAAATGTCCAATATTTGAGGGTACAGCTAAAAGTTGAGGTGGGGAAAAGCTTAATGGAGATGTGCAGGGCAAGTATTTTACACAGAGATAGTGGGGGCCTGGAACGCATTGCCTGGGATGATGGAGGAGGGGGATACGATAGTGGCGTTTAAAAGGCTTTTAGACAGGCACATGAAAGTGCAGGGAATAGAGAAATATGGATCATTTAAAGGCAGATGAGATCAGTTTAACTTAGCATCAAGTTAAGGATAGTTCGTCTGTTTGTTTTTATGTCAAGACTGTTTTTGTAAAGCGTCTTTGAGCACTTGGAAAAGCGCTATATAAAATAAATGTTTATTATTATTATTATTATTATTATTATTATTATCATGTTCGGCACAAAAACTGTGGGCTGAAGGGCCCATTCCTGTGCTATGTTCTTAAAACCAAGCATACAGAAGAAAGAAAAATAAATGGCATTCTTGCTTAGTATAATGTTTAAAACAGAGATTGTACAGTATATTACTGACAGCATGTCCTGTTCTTTGAACAGATGGAAAGATGAATTAGAGCGGCAACAATTGTCACTCATTGATCAGAAAAATACGACTAGACTTTATAGAGACACAGCACGGAAGCACACCCTTCGGCCCATGCAGTCTGCACTGAACAACCACCATCCCTATGGTAAACTAACCTATGTAATAGGGACAATTTTGCAACTTATAGAAGCCAACAAACCTACAAACCTGTATGTCTTGGGAATGTGGGGGAGGGGGGGGGGGGGGGGGGGAACCGGAGGAGCTGGAAAAAACCTGCGCAGTCACGGGGAGAATGTACAAACTCCATACAGACAGCACCCGTAGACAGGATCGAACCCGGGACACTGGCGCTGTAAGGCAGCAACTCTACCGTTGAGCCATTTATGCTGGCCTCGTCGACTAGATTAGTAGAATAGAGGGCTACAGGGGATCATTCGTATCTTGGCCTCCATAACTAAAGGAAAGTGAAGTTACTTGTCGTGCACTCATGCAGCTCATCAAGTCTACTCCGCCATTCCATCATGGCTGATCTATCTTTCTCTCTCAACCTCATTCTCCTGCCTTCCCATAACCCCTGACACCCTTACTAATCAAGATTCTGTCAATCTCCGCCTTAAAAATATTAATTGACTTGGCTTCCACAGCCTTCTGTGGCAATGAATTCCACAGATTCACCACCCTCTGACTAAAGAAATTCCTCCTCATCTGCTTTCTAAAGGTACCTCCTTTTATTCTGAGGCTATGGCCTCTCGTCCTCGACTCTCCCACAAGTGAAAACATCCTCTCCACAGTCAGTCTATCCAGGGCTTTCTCTATTTGGTAAGTTTCAATGTGGTTCCCCCTCAGCCTAAACGTCAGTGAGTAAAGGCCCAATGCCTTCAAACGCTTATCATATGTTAACACAATTATTCCTGGGATCATTCTCGTTAACATGTTGGCTAAGTTTGGCTGAGAAACCATTGTCTCTGAGTCAGGGGTTTCTGAGTTCAAACTCCCCTGCAAAACCTTGAGAATACTGACATGGCTGCCGGTTAGAACATAGAGCATGGAACAGTACAGCACAGGAAGAGGCCCTTCGGCCCACGATGTCCCTGCCGAACACGATGTCAAGTTAAACGAATTTCCTCTGCCTGCACGCACACCCATATCCCTTCATTCCCTTTTCATGCAGTACTTTAAAAAAACATAGAATGGATGGCAAAGAAGATGTCAATTGAAGGCTCTAACTGGTTATTGTACGAAGATGCAGCTGTCCATTTAATATATTGTTTCAGGATCAATGGTGAGTTATCTTAGGAAACTGGCCAATAAATATAGTAATAAGCATCCTCATTCATCTCACTGCTCTAATGAAATCTTGTGTCTGAAATTACTGTTAACATTTCAAAATAATGCAGCATATGTGAAACACTTAAGACGTTTTGAAGAAAGGATTTGAAGAAGTGCATAAAGTAACGTCTCTTGATCAAAGTTGCCTTTTACCTGTAACGATCCAGAGCTGGAGAATGACAGGGAAGATTTATTAGGCTATCTTGTTTTCAAATGTTATTTCCTTCTCTTGTGAGTTAGAAAGCAAGTGAATAAGTTTATTCACCTGATTTAAAACCGACCAAAAATGCAAATATGTTTTCAATTGCACCACCAACCATTGTGTGGAAGAAATAATGGTTTTACTTCACGGTGCAGAGTATGGTTGTTATGTTAGCAGACTAATAATGGGATGGTGCCTGATGTGATGCAAAAAGACGACAATAAATATATCAATGGAAAGGGGTATCGTAGTTCTTTTTTTTTTTTTAATAAAATTTTATTGGGGATAGGTACATAACCTGTTTACATCTTTACAGTCATACATTTTTGAATTGATAATATTGTCAATTATTATTATATACCTTTTACCCCTTTTTTTAAATTTATTTTATATAAACTAAATAAAGCTAACGAAGTAGATGAAGTGGAGAAAGAAAAGAGAGAGAAGAAAACTAAAAACAAAAACCAATTTAAAAGAAAAAATAACTAAAAACAAAAAAAAAAATAAAAATAAGGAAAAAATTAGTTAAAGAAGAATGGAAAAATTTATTAAAATAACAAAAACTTCATTCGAGATATATTCGTACATTCCAAAGTATAGCATTTCATTCATTCTTTAGTCCGAGTGCTAGTCAGGTTCCTGTGCTGAACTATTCTGACCCTTTAAGTAATCAATAAAAGGAGACCATGTTTCAATGAATAATTCCTGTTTGTCCAACAGGGAAAATCTGATTCTTTCCACGTTTAAGGTCTCCGTCATTTCTATAATCCACATTTTAATTGTGGGGGCCGTAGGGCCTTTCCAAAATTTTAGAATTAATTTTTTTCCTGTTATTAAACTATAATCAATAAAGTTTTTTTGTGTTGTTCTGAATGTTTTATTTAATTCTAATTCTAATATTCCGAGTATAATTAATTTTGGATCTGGGTCCAATTGTGTGCTGGTTATTTTAGATATTATACTAAAAATATTTACCCAAAATTTTTTAATTTTTATACAGTTTGCAAACATATGAGATAATGTAGCTTCTAAATGTTGACATTTATCACATTTAGGTGAAATATGTTGGAAAATTTTATGTAGTTTTGTTTTGGAATAATGTAACCTATGTAATACTTTAAATTGTATTAGAGAATGTCTGGCGTTTAGTGAACACTGATCTATATGTTGCAAACTTTCTTCCCAAGTATCTTTCGTTATTACTTGATTTAATTCTTTTTCCCATTTTTGTCTATATAAATCCGTAGAAGGCATGTCACTGTCTAATAAAATATTATATATATAAGATATTAATTTTTCTGTATTAGGATGTTTGTTCCAACATTCGTCAAGAATTTCTGAATTTCTAATTTGAAAATTTTGGGAGTTCGACTTTACGTAATCTCTAAGTTGAAGATATCTGAAATAATCATTTCCACGAAGACCATAAATCTGTTGCAACTCCTGAAATGTCAGAAAGGTGCCTTCCTTATAAAGTTGTCCCATATTTTTAATTCCATAATTCTTCCACTGTGTAAAACCCCGGTCTAACCATGAAGGCTTAAACAAAGGATTATTCACAATTGGAAGAAAAAGCGATAAATTATCTAGTTTTAATGTCTTTTTTAATTGTTTCCAAATTCGTATAGCACTAAATATTATAGGGTTTTCCCTATAAATTTTTTTGTTTAATTTAGACGTGGCAAATAATATCGAACCAATATCAAAAGGCAAACAATCTTCCTTTTCCATTTTTAACCAGTCTGGTTGAAGATCTATTTCTTCCAACCAGAAATTCATATTTTTAATATTAACTGCCCAGAAATAAAACAAAAAATTGGGTAAAGCCAGGCCTCCATTTATTTTTGATTTACACAAGTGTCTTTTATTTATCCTATGATTCTTATAATCCCAGATGAAATCATTAACAATAGAGTCCAATTTTTTAAAAAAGTTTTTTGTCAAATATATCGGAATTGTCTGAAAAAGGTATAATATTTGCGGTAAAAAAATCATTTTTATGGCATTAATTTTGCCTACCATTGAGATGGGGAGTGTTTTCCAGTATTGAATATTCTTATGTAGTTTGTTCAGTAACGGGGGGAAGTTTGCTTTAAATAATGATGTATATATCTTAGTTACATAGATACCTAGATATTTAAATTTTTCATTTACTATTTTAAATGGAAATTGTTGTATTATCTGTTTGTTATGTTCCCTTATTGGCATAATTTCGCTTTTATTCCAATTTATTCTGTATCCTGAAAGTGATCCAAATTGGGTTATTAGCTTTAATAAGTTTGGAATACTAATTTCTGGTTTTGTGATGTAAATTAATACGTCATCTGCATATAGAGAAATTTTGTTCTCTGTGTCCTTTGTGTTATATCCATGTATTTCCGGATGCCCCCTAACTCTTTCTGCCAGTGGCTCAATAGCAAGCGCAAATAATAATGGGGATAACGGGCATCCTTGTCTACAACCTCTAGCTAGTCTAAATTTCGATGACAACCTTTGGTTTGTAAATATTCTAGCCGTGGGATTTGTATATAACAGTTTTATCCATGTACAGAATTTCTCCCCTAGCTGCATATTTTCCATCACCAAAAATAAATAAGACCATTCAACCTGATCAAATGCTTTTTCAGCATCTAGTGAGATTATTGCTAGATCTTCATTAATAATTCTCTTGGAATATATAATATTAAATAATCTTCTTAGATTATAGTATGAGTATCGTTTCTGAATGAAGCCTGTTTGGTCAGGGTGTATTAATTTATTCATCACCGTACTTAATCTATTCGCTAGTATTTTAGTTAAAATTTTTTGATCTGTATTTAAAAGTGCAATTGCTCTGTATGATCCCGGGTCTTCCGGATCTTTATCAGCTTTAGGAATCAGTATTATTATAGATTCATTTAAAGTATCTGGAAGTTTCTGTTGAGTATATATATACTCATACAGTCTATGTAAACGTGGGCTAAGCAAATCATAGAATTTTTTATAAAATTCGGAGCCTAAACCATCTGGTCCTACTGCTTTACCGTTTTTTAAAGAACCAATAGACTCCTCAATATCCTTTATCGTAATCTCCCTTTCTAATAATTCTCTATCGTTTGAATCTAAACCTTTTAAATTACATTTTTTTTAAAAGTCTGCTATTCCTTCTGATTGTGCTACGGTTTTAGTTGAATAAAGGTTCTGATAATATTGAAGAAATCTATCATTTATGTCCTTGGGCATTTTTAATAATTCTCCTGTCTCTGTTCTAATTTTATGAATTATTTTTTCCCCTTCCATTTTTCGTAATTGACGTGCTAATAGTTTTTGTGGTTTGTCTCCAAATTCAAAATGTAATTGTTTTGTTTTTTGATAAAGTTTTATTACTTGTTCTGAATACATTTTATTTAATTTATATTTCAATACAGCAATTTTATTATGTTTTAAAGTAGATGGCATTCTCGCATTTTCTATATCTAGTTGTTTAATTTCACTTTCCAATGTATGTTGCTTAATCCTGTTCTCTTTATTATAAAATGCTTGAGCAGAAATTAATGTACCTCGAACATACGCTTTAAACGTTTCCCACATAAGAGAAATAGGTGTGTCAGGGTTGTCATTTACCTCCAAAAATATTTGAATCTGTTTAATAATATATTCCTGGGATGACTTTTCGTTCAAAATTTGTGGGTTAAATCTCCAATATGCTTGTTTCTCGGACATTCCATTTAATTTAATCATGAATGTTACAGGTGCATGATCCGAAATTATAATGTTATGGTATTTTGAATTATAAATAAATGGAATAAACGTAGAGTCAACTAAAAAATAATCTATTCTTGAGTATGTTTTGTGTACTGGTGAGTAAAATGAATATTCCCGTCCAGTTGGGTTTTCTATTCTCCAGACATCCTTAATATTAGTGGTATTAATAAATGAATTTAAAAATACACTATCGTAGTTCTAAATAAAATGTGTACCTGTTGTGTATGTTGGAAATTGTGTGACTGGAAATTTAATGAATGAATAAATTAATAAGTTTATTGGCCAAGTATGTGCATATACAAGGAATGTGCCTTGGTGCTCCGCTCACAAACGACACACAAACATACAGTAACAATTAAGAATAAAGCATAACCACATCAAAACAATAAGGATACAACATTACGGTCTAACACATGTGGGTGAAAATAAACCAGAGCAAAAAAGAGACTACAGACTTTGGTTATTGAGTAGAACTACTACTCGTGGAAAAAAGTTGTTTTTATGTCTGGCTGTGGCTGCTTTGACAGTCCGGAGTCGGCTTCCAGAGGGAAGTGCTTCATAGATTTTATGGCTAGTGTGAGAGGGGTCAGAGATGATCTTGCCCGCTCGCTTCCTGGCCCTTGCAGTGTACAGTTCGTCAATGGGGGGGAAGGTTGCAGCAAACAACTTTCTCAGCTGATCGAACGATCCGTTGCAGCCTCCAGATGTCGTGCTTGGTGGCTGAGCCAAACCAGACCATGATGGAGAAGGTGAGGACAGACTCAATGATAGCAGTATAGAATTGGACCATCATTGCCTGTGGCAGATTGTGTTTCCTCAGTTGCCGCAGGAAATACATCCTCTGTTGGGCCTTTTTGACTGTGGAGTCTATGGTGGCCCCCCATTTCAGGTCCCTGGAGATGATGGTTCCAAGGACCTTAAATGACTCCACAGATGTGACTGTGGTGTTGTTGATGGTGAGTGGGGGGAGGGGAAGGGGAGTTCTTCGAAAGTCTACAATTAGTTCCACTATCTTAAGAGCATTGAACTCCAGGTTGTTACGAAGGCACCAGGATGCCAACTGTGTCACTTCCTGTTTGTAGGCAGATTGCTCCCCATCCTGGATCAGTCCAATCAGGGTTGTGTAGTCAGCAAACTTGAGGAGCTTGACAGAGGAGTCTGTGGAGGTGCAGTCGTTGGTGTAGAGAGAGTAAAGGAGAGGGGAGAGTACGCAGCCTTGCGGTGCTCCTATGCTGAGGGTCTGCGGGTCCGAGATATGCTTTTCCAGCCTCACACGCTGCTTCCTGTCTGTCAGGAAGTTGATGATCCACTGACAGAGAGGTTCAGGCACAGTCAACTGGGAGAGTTTGGAGTGTAGTAGCTCTGGCACAATGGTGTTAAATGCAGAGCTAAAGTCCATAAACAGAATCCTGGCATAGGTCCCCTTGTGGTCTAGGTGCTGGAGGATGAAGTGCAGGCCTAGATTGACTGCATCGTCCACCGATCTATTGCCCCTGTATGCAAACTGCAGAGGGTCCAGCAGGGGGTTTGTGATGTTTTTCAGCTGGGCCAGCACGTCTTCCAAAGGTCGTCATGACTACGGAGGTCAGTGTGACAGGTCAGTAGTCATTAAGACCAGTGATCCTTGTCTTTATGGGTACAGGGACAATAGTGGAGACCTTGAAGCAGGCAGGGACAGTGCAGGTTTGCAGGGACTGGTTGAAAATGTCTGTGGAGATCGGTGCCAGTTGTTCGGCACAGAGCTTGAGGGCAGAAGAGGAAACATTGTCCAGTCCTGGAGATTTCCGGCTTTTCTGTTTCCTGAATAACCTCTCCACCTCCTCAATTTCTATTGTTGGAGATGAAGTGGCCAGACTGATGTTGGGCAGTGGACAAGGGTGTGAGTATGTGCAAAGTGGTGATTGCAGGGGGGGGGGGGGAAGGGGCCAGTCATTGTAAACTGTAGTCTGTCTGTGAGTAGGTGTGAATTGCTGCTTGGGGAGGAGTGGGTGGGGAAGGGTCCAGTCTTTGCAAACTGGAGTTAGTCTGTGAGTACGTGTGAAGTGATGATTGGGGAGGGGGGGGGGATCCCAGGATTATGTTTCTGTTTCTCGTACCTGCAGTAAAACTCTTCAGCTGACGATTGTCCAAGGAGCGTGGGGTTTTCCTCTTGTAGCTGGCGATTTCTTGCAAGCCCTTCCAAACTGAAGAAGAGTCATTAGCTGAGAACTTGCTCCTCAGCTTCTCAGAGTACTTTTCCTTGGCAGCTCTGATTCCTCTTCTCAGCTTGTACTTGGGCTGCCTGTAGAGGTCTGTACCCCGCCCCTGTAGGCCTTATCTTTTGACTGGCGGAGCTGTCTGAGTTCTGCTGTGAACCAGGGCTTGTTGTTGTTGAACCAGATCCGGGTCTTCGTGGGAATGCAACTGTCGTTGCAAAAGCTGACATAGGATGTCACAGTGTGCGTGTACTCATCGAGGATTGTGGTTGCTTCCCTGAACACATTCCAATCAGTGCAGTCAAAGCAGGACTGTGGTTTTTCAATGCCCTCGCTCGTCCACCTTCTTGAAGCAGATAAACTTCAAGAAAAAGAGCCGTTGAAATTCTTGTTGGAATATTGAGGGGAGATTAGGACACCGCAATAGAATATCAATAATTATTTATGAAATTATGAATATTACAGAGTGTAGCACTTAAGCATGGTTAAATTAATGCCTTATTTCTTCCAGGTAACACAAGGCTTGTCCTGATCAAATCTGTTATATTAACAGCTAAATTTGTCTAAAACTATTAAATATATTCAAACCAGTTAATCAACGCGAAAATAAATTACACTCCAGATGACACTCCAGATGGTTTACTTTGTTGCAGAGGCGAAACAACTCGATGGTCCTGGCTGCTTTTTAATTGCATCATGGAAAATAACAGGCACATTTAAAATTGGCAAACTCCTTCACTGTGCAAGGCCTATATTCTGTGGGTGGGAGGGTGTTGAACCTGCATTCTCTCGACCTCTCCACTGACTCTCGTGATGCTTACCGCATTGCTGAGTGATCTGCGCGATAGGGCTTTAAACATTTTGGATTTTGTGGGCTCCACCACTGGACAGGCTGGTGATCATTTGGGGGGGTCTTTGTCTCCTCCCCAGAGAACATTGCTTTCTCATTTCAAGGGTCAAAACACATTTAGTTTAGTTAGACACAAAAAGCTGGAGTAACTCAGTGGGACAGGCAGCATCTGTGGAATGGGCCCCATTCCTTCTCTCCAGAGATGCTGCCTGTCCCGCTGAGTTACTCCAGCTTTTCGTGTCTATCTACAGTTTAAACCAGCATCTGCAGATCCTTCCTGCACATTTAGTTAATTGGTTGGTTTAGTTTATTGCCACGTGCACCATATCATATCATATCATATATATACAGCCGGAAACAGGCCTTTTCGGCCCTCCAAGTCCGTGCCGCCCAGTGATCCCCGCACATTAACACTATCCTACACCCACTAGGGACAATTTTTACATTTACCCAGCCAATTAACCTACATACCTGTACGTCTTTGGAGTGTGGGAGGAAACCGAAGATCTCGGAGAAAACCCACGCAGGTCACGGGGAGAACGTACAAACTCCTTACAGTGCAGCACCCGTAGTCAGGATCGAACCTGAGTCTCCGGCGCTGCATTCGCTGTAAAGCAGCAACTCTACCGCTGCGCTACCGTGCCGCTACCATGGCACGATGAAAAGCTTTTGTTGCGTGCTAACTATTCAGTGGAAAGACAAAACAGTTCACTGTCGTCCTGGTTAGTTTCACTTTCATTTGTTAGTTTCACTCATTGTCACCTTCTGCACAGCTAACAATGGTCCACCTTTCCTTGATCATCTTTGCAGGCTTTGATTTGTGCTTTTGCATACCTTTCATTCATTTGTTCTTTGTTCCTCTTCATATCTCTAGTTTCCCTCTCCCCTGACTCTCAGTCTGAAGAAGGGTCTCAACCCTAAATGTCACCTATTTCATTTCTCCAGAGATGCTGCCAGACCTGCTGAGTTACTCCAGCATATTGTGTCTATTCATGATTACAATTGAGCCACCCAAGGTGTTGTAGTGACCATAGGGATTGGTCCTGAGAGTCGAACCTAGCTGGCCAATCCGAGGGTTCGACTCTCAGGACCAATCCCTATGGTCGCTACAGTGTACAGATACATGATGAAGGAAATAACGTTTAGTGCAATATAAAGTCCAGTAAAGTTCGATGAAAGTTATTTTAAGGGTCTCCAGTGAGGTAGATAGTAGCTCACGACCCCTCCCTAATTGTTGATAAGATGGTTCAGTTGCCTGATAACACAAGAACCTCACAACCAACAGTGTTTTGATTGATTGAAAGATACAGCATGAAATCTAGCTCTTCAGCCCACCGAGTCCACGCTGAACATAGATCATCCGTTCACACTACTTCCACATTACCCTACTTTCTCACCCACTCCATACATGCTAGAAGCAATTTACAGAGGCTTAAAAACCCGCAAGAATTTGGGATGTGAGGGGAAACCAGAGTGCTCGAAGGAAACCTACGTGGTCACTAGGAGAACATGCAAACTCCTAACAGGCAGCACCCTAGGTCAGGATCGAACCCGGCGCTGAGGCAGCAACTCTACAGCTGTGCCACTGTGCCTCCCTTAAAGAGGGGAACACAAACCCATAGAGTCCATGTTAGCTCACAGACAATCCAATTTCCCCCCTAATTCACCTTGGCATTCTCCCCGCTTCCCCATAAACTCCCCCGAGATTCTACCACTCAAGTGCACACAAGGGGCAATTTACAACGGCCAATTAGATTACCATCCCATCTTTCTTTTGGGAAGTAGGAGAACTCAAAACACGCAGGAAAAATGCACGGGGAGAACATGCAGGACATGGGTCTGAACTGTAAATTGTTTCTTTTTCCACAGATACTGTCTGATCTATGTCTGACCTATTTTTACTTTAATTTAAGATTCCCAGCATCTGCAATTTCTTTGATTTTCATTTACTGGGAAATCTTTGACAGTATTCAAGCCTGAGTGAACAACATTGGTTTTGTGGCAATTCATCACCAAAATATTTCTGGCAGTGGTATTCATTTTATTTGGAGAACATTGCCAATATGACTCACTTAAAAAGTAGTATTAATGTAAAGAATTAACCCTTCCCCTGATCCACCTCAGAAAAGGACAAGCCCCACTGGACCTTTTCAGGGAACCTTTAAAAGTATGACTTTAAATGCACCACAATTGCAGGAAAAATGTTCCCGATGTTGGGGGAGTCCAGAACCAGGGGGGGTCACAGTTTAAGAATAAGGGGTAGGCCATTTAGGACTGAGATGAGGAAAAGCTTTTACACCCAGAGAGTTGAGAATCTGTGGAATTCTCTGCCACAGAAGGCAGTGGAGGCCAATTCACTGGACGTATTTGAGAGAGTTAAATTTAGCTCTTAGGGTTAATGGAATCAAGGGATATGGGAAGAAAGCAGGAACGGGGTACTGATTTTGGATGATCAGCCGTGATCATATTGAATGGCAGTGCTGGCTCGAAGGGTCAAATGGCCTACTCCTGCTCCTATTTTTTAAGTTTCTATGTTACAATTATCCACTTCGGATCTTAACTGAAAGTTGAGCCATACCTACGAATCTATTGGCAGCATGCAGGTTTGCCCAGTAAAATTCTGGGCACTAACTCCAAAGGGGCTGTATATACAGCTATGAGAAAATGTATCATTTTCCCCTCCTGCTGAGGGGTCCCGACCCAAAACGTCGTCTATCCATGTGCCCTAGGGATGCTGCCTGACCCGCTGAGTTACTCTGGCGCTTTGTGTTTTTTTTGTAAAGCAGCATCTGCAGTTCCTTGTGTCTACCTATCCACACTTGGCTTTTTGGACAAAGACTGCCCTGCAATGGTAAGCTTTGACACAGCACCTGGAATAGATATATCTGGGTCATGACCAAGTCAGAGCTTATGTTGATAGCTCAAAAAAAAAGTTTCAATGTGGGGTTTGTCACTTTGTCCAAACACATTCAAGCCATTAATAAATATTCTCACCTGCTTACACATATCCCTCCATTTCCTGCTCCTATCTAAAAGCCTCTCGGACACCATTGGTCTCCACCACCATCCCTGGCAGCATAATACTCTGACCACCCTTCGTGTAAAAAAAAAAATTGCTCTGCACATCTCCTGTAAACTTTGCCACTCTCACCTTAAATCTGTGCCCTCTGGTATTTGACATTTTCTGTTTTTACTTCTTTTTCCCAGTTCCTATTGTTTGTTTGTAGAATTTACAGGTTCGGAAACTTGATTGCACTGAGTCATCTTCACAGGTGAACTACTGGATAATGACCACATTCTTACGACTGAGCCTCGGCACTCCCGCAGCTCTGCCCGAGAACCAAGTGCTGCAAAGATGAAATTGCTGGCAATTCCCGATAGTACTGCCCCTCGGAGCCAAGCTGACAACGATCTGAGCTTTGATGGTAGTGACATCACTTGCTGGAATAGGCAGCAGCGTTTTCCCTCAGCATGGCTAGTAATGTATGACACACAGCTGATGCTGGCTTCAAGTTGAATGGTTTGTGTGAAGCCCTGATACCAGCTGGACTTCTCCACGTTCTGTGACATTGTGCAAAGGCATGGTAGTTCACTGCACCTTTCAAAGTGCATCTTTCTTCAGGTGGATGGGCCCTTGATGTCACCATTTGCTTTCTCCATAGCAGAAATTGTTTCCTAGGTTTGTTTAAACAGGCAATGAAGTGAACATGCTTTGAAAAGGGGAGATTGGCTTTCCCTGATGTTTTACAAAGATATTTCTTCTTGCCCAGTTTTAACCAAGTTAATTTGTAAAATGATGCATGGATGGTGCAATGTTCAATGGTGCTTTATTGTCAAAATAGCGCAGAATGCAGTTAAATTCTTTATCGAGTCGCCAGATTTGGGGACATTTCCAAACTTTGGTCCGCGGGCTAGTTTTTATGGAGCGGTGCCCGATCCAGGCGAGCCCCAGGCCACCAAGGTCAAGTTCTTGTCATATGTACACTACAGTGTGGTTAAGGTAATGTTCTCAGTAGCAGATTTTATGGTCTTGAGGTTTCCTTTGCACTTGTACCTCACCATACTTGTCCATATGACAACAAACTTGAACTTGCCATCAAGTTGAGTTGTGAACTGGGATTTCTTGTAAAATAAATACAAGCTAAATGGAGTCGGCTACCAGGATTTCAATAGAATAATATTTGTTTCACTCATTATAACTCTTACTTAAAGTACCGTGATGGTTCAGAACAGCACAAAAGAACAGATCCTGACCAATTCACTAATATTACTGAAGAGGTTTTACTCTGAAAGTAAATGCAATTTTATGTTGCCAGTAGCATTATATTTATCCTAAATGAAAACAATGTCATGATACATGTTCTTGGATGCCAATGTGAGGATTCCACTTCATCCACCGAGCTGCAGTCAAACTTCCAAAACAAAGCTTAATCTCATAACAATACTGAAGAAGTGTTACTATGGAAACTGATTTTCCCATTGGCTGCCATCTATTGGTCATTGACAAGTGAGAAAGAAAGACATTTCTACTTATGGGAGAATGCATTGGAATAACAACCCTCAATTTCAGGACCATATTTTTATTCAAATTAATCCCGAAAACGTGAAGTGTTCAGAACTGTGGTTGAACAAATATTTAACAAAATGTAAATGTCATTTAATGAAGTAAATGTCAAAAAATACAATTACAAATACCATATAATTTTTTGAATTGAGTTACATTTATGCAAAAATGTGACAGTTTCAGAACATACATACAGGCAATATTTACAATTAATTGTTATCACTCAAACCTACCTGAAAATAAAACTATGTTTTAACCTTTGCTACATACACACATTAAATAACATTACACATGTTAGGTGTTGAAACTAAATATTATCGTGGATGAACAAAGATGAAAATAGCCAGTTAGCAATGGATGCCTGTGAGAGACTGACAGAGTCAACTTGAATCAACCGATTAACTCTTGATATCAATTGACATCAAGTGGGCAGCATGATGGCGCAGCAGGAGGTGTTACTGCCTTACAGCGCCGAAGACCCGGGTTCGATCCCGACCACGGGTGCTGTCTGTATGGAGTTTGTACATTCTCCCCCTGACCGCGTGGGTTTTCTCCCGCACTCCAAAGACGTACATGTATGTAGGTTAATTGGCTTGGCGTATGTATAAATTGTCTCTAGTGTTTGTAGGATAGCGTTAATGTGCGGGGATCGCTGGTCGGCGCGGACTCGGTGGGCCGAGGGGCCTGTTTCTGTGATGTATCTCTAAATTAAACAAAACTAAAATAAACTGAAGAGGGGAACTCAGCAAGCGAGTTATCAGTGTGGTTTAAGACCCAGCATCTTCAATGTATTAATATTGAATATCATTGGTCTGAAACTACACAAGTAAGAGCTGCTGACTGAGCATGTACTCGAACCGGCCCTCACCTCACAATCTCTGTGCCAAATACAATGCAGGTTAGGTAGGAAGGAACTGTAGATGCTGGTTTATACTGAAGATAGACAGAAAATGCTGCATTGACTCAGTGGGTGACATTTTGGGTCAGAACCCTTCTTCAGACTGCTTTTTCAGGGTGGGAAGAAGTGCAGTCCAGATAACTGTGGGAGTCAGTAGGTTTGTAGTCGATAGTCTATCTCTTGTGATGGAGACAGTGAGGGGAGGGAGGTGTCTGAGAAAGGGGAGGGAGGTGTCTGAGATAGTCCAGGTGAGGGCAGGGTGAAAGAAGGAGCATCTGAAGAGAGGTTCTGACCTGAAATGTCACCTATTCCTTTTCTATCCAAACCTGGCAAAGTTACAAGGAGAGATAAGCTGGGCTATGTGTATTTTCCCTGGAGCAAAGGAGACTGAGGTATGATGTGATGGCTGTACATAAACAGACAGACAAATAGATAGACAGTGTTCATTTCTCCTGGTAGGAGCATCTAGATCTAGGTTTCATAAGTTTAAGATGAGAGGGAGAGGGTATAAAGGAGATCCAAGGGTAAATTGTTCACACAGAGAGGAGTTGGTGTCTGAGGAGCCAGAGGAGTAGACGGGGGCAGGAACAGTAACAACGTTTAAGAGGCACATGGACAGGTAATTGAATAGACAAGACATGAAAGGCCATCAATTAACACAGACAAGTGAGATTAGTATTGAAGAAGGATTTCCTTAGAATCATAAGAAGATGGGGAAAGTTTGCAAAATGCTCAGCCAAAGAGCTTTACATAGTGGAAAATGGATAATGGGAAATTAGGCCAACTTAATAAAATTAACTTAAAGGTCATGTTAGAAGAGGCAGTAATTAGATTGGGAAGTGTTTAGATTGCAAGGCATTGCTAGCTGGAGAAAAGATAAGCATAGTGTGTTTGTAAACCTGGCTGATTGCAAGAGAATTGATCATTAGATAAGAGGAGTCATGACGATAAGACTTGACCATAACATACCAGGGAAAATAGCTCTAAAGCAGATAGAGGTTACACACAGAAATAAAACAACGATCAAAGGGTACAAAGAAAAGTAGGTTACTGATGAATTATTGTAAAAATGTAAAATCCATATGTAATCATTGTAATGCAAACACTATGAATTGCTGGAAGTTTTTTGAGTTGGTGGAGTATCTTTCAGCACTCTCTCAAAGTTTTGCCCCTGTATACACTGTTCAAGGCCTGAATTAACCAACTTCTTCGACAGATTCGTTCTAAGTGTATGAAATTTTCCTTGTGTGTTGGCCCAATCTAAGTCATAATTAAGAGGGCAATCCAGATTCAGGGTGCAAATCCCACCATTGGTGTAGATGGGCATGATGGCCTGCACTGACGCGGTGGGTCGAAATGTGGATTTCTATGTTGCATGGCTCTCTGACTCCATGAACTTTCAGAATCTACAACATAGTATCTTCCATTATGTTGTAGATGTCAGCTTTGCAAATAGTGCTTTTCATGGGAAGGGGAAGTTATGGAGTTATTGGCATACAGCACGGAAACAGGCCATTTGGCCCAACATGCCCCTGCCAACCAAGGTGCCCCATCTATGTTAGTCCCATCTACCCACGTTTGGCCCACATCAATCTAAATGATTCATAAGATCCATATTTCCCTCTCAACCCCATTCTCCTGCCTTCTCCCCATAACCACTGACACCCATACTAATCAAGAATCCGTCAATCTCCACCTTAAAAATATCCATTGACTTGCCCTCCACAGCTGTCAGTGGCAACGAATTCCACAGATTCCACAGATTCCCTCTTGAGTAAAGAAATTTATCCTCATCGCCTTCCTATCCACGTACCTGTCCAAGCGTTTTATAAATGTTGTTATAGTACAAGAGTCAAGAGTGTTATATTGTCATGTGTCCCGAAACGGAACGATGAATATATGTGTGAGTGTATATGTATATATTTAAATATATACATATATTTAAATATATACATATATTTAAATATATATATATATATATATATACACATACTCCAAAAACAAACAAATGAGAAAGAGGTCAGAAAGAGATTTGGACACTTGGTTTGTGAACCAAGATCTAATGGCTCGAGGAATGTATGGGTGATTGGAAGATTTTCTGAAGGGTTAGTGTTGCTTCACATCAGCCGATGTTTACTGAGAAAGTCGATGCCATAAAATTGAAAAGAATGCAGTACAATTAAAGAGATGCTTTACAGAAAAGGTCATAGAGAGGATTAACAAGGCATTCCAACAAATTAACAGCTTTTTACAAAGTCCTAACATGCAAGGGATTAAAGAAGGAAAGAAAAAATATGGAAAAGGCCTTGGCCAGATTTGTAGAGGAGTGACTGAGCACTGAATAACTTAACCTCTTGTATGAAATGAAGGTGGCATTGCATGATGTGGAGGGTATTTGGAATGGCATGGACCAACCATTAAATACAGAAAAGGATGCTGAAAGAATTATTATACCATTGACCATCATAAAATAAATCCTGCCTTTCTTCCCAGGCTGCTTTATCTTACAAACAAGAGCAACAAGGGTTTAAGAATCCAAAGGAGGACACAAAATGCTGGAGTAACTCAACGGATCAGGCAGCATTCCTGGCTTTGAGGGTTTGAAGCCTTCTTCAGACTGATTGAAGGGGGAGCGGGGTGAGGTTGGGGAAGAAATCTGAAAGCGAGGAGGGAGAAAACAAAATATGGCAAGTGATAGATGGATATATGAGTGGGAGGGTATCGATAGGCAGATGGTTGGACAAAGGCCAGAGATGAGAAGACAAAAGGATTGAACAGTTGCAAATTGTGAAGCTTGAGGAAGGAAAGGGGAAGGGGAGGGGTGAAATAGGTGCTGATCCAGGTGGGGCATGGGGTGGGGGGGGGAGTGAGGGGGGTTGGGGGAAGAAATATGTGTGAGTACAGGTGGGCACAGGGAGAAGGGGGGGGGGGAGAAAGGAGGTTGGGGGAAGAAGAGAAGAAACAGATGTGAGTTCAGGTGGGGGATTAGGAGAGTTATAGGGAAGGAGGGGTATTAAGGGGATCCCTGAATTTTAATTATCTAAACTGGGTACAATTATTTCCGAATTTCAGTTTCAGCTGATGCATTTACCTCGTGTTTCGTTTTTAAATGTGTTTCATCATTCTGGGCTGGAGTGAAGGAGGTTATGGAATTGTGGAGAGAGCATCTCTTCCTGCTGTGCTGTAGGATTATGCAGCTTTGCATGCGTCATGCTGCATCTGCCTTGCAACATTGAATGCTGGAAAATAAAGATCTTTTCAAGTCTTTGTACATTGTATGATTAAGCTGGAGGTTTCCTCACTTTGCATTTTGGAACATCAGTCACTGAAATGCAAAAGTCTCTGAGCACTTTATGTCAAACAACTTAATTTTCAAAGTGTTATTATTTTTATTCTTCTTCTCACTACTCCCGCCTGGCAGAAGGTACACAAGCTTGAAAGCGCACACCAGCAGACTCAGGAACAGCTTCCTATTTATGTCATGTTAATGGTCCTTCCATGAACTAGGGTACCGTCAGATTCACCCCTACCCCATTGTGGACATTGGACTTTGTCTGTGGAGGTGATGCACTATAATGCTGAGAATTATATTCTGTACTCTTGCTCTATCTATTCTACTTAAGTTTGACTTGATTGTAGTTATGTATGGTATACCTGATCAGTTTGGATAGACGCAAAATGCTGGAGTAACTCAGCAGGTCAGGCAACACCTCTGGAGAAAAGGAATAGGTGACGTTTCGGGTCGAGACCTTTCTTCAGACTGAGAGTCAGGGGAGAGGGAAACTAAAGGTATGAAAAGGCACAGAACAAATCAACGCCGGCACTGATGGCCAAAGAGCCCACAATGGTCCATTGCTGGCTGTGGAGGTGATAACCAAGGGATATGAACAGTGAAACTAGCAGGACAAAATAGGGTGTGGAGAGAGACTGAATGCAAGGGTTACTTGAAATTAGAGAAATCAATATTCATAGTTGCTGGGTTGTAAGCTGCATGTTTGGATAGCATGCAAGACAAAAGTATTCACTGTTCTTTGGTACACATGCCAATAATAAACCTAAACCTAAATCTTTGAAAACATCTTCAACCTACACTTTTAACCACACTATATTCCTTTACTTAAGTCATTGCAAAGAGGTTTGAGATAATTCCCAGGCTATGAAGTCGTGTTAACAGTTAAAGACAAAGCCACAAAAAAGACAAAAGACAAGGTAAATTAAAGCATGACACAAAGTCTTTGATGTCAATAGCTTCATGTCGGTCTGCACTCATCCCTTATTTGGAGCTTGGAAAGAAGCAACCATTAAGGACATTGTAAGTTAAAGGGATCAATGACATCCTGTGTTTTGTTCAGCACGATTATTCATTTGGCTTAATTCAATTAACTTTATTCCGTTGGTTCTATGCAGTAAATCAAAGCAAGACTCCAGTATGCTTAGCACTGGCTGTAATATCGTTTTTCTGTGACATCAATAATTGGTTTGCCTGGTAAGCAAATAAATAAGGGTACAAATGATCGAATAATGGGATTGAGAACTCGTAGCAACATTGAGGCCACTTGCACCGGGGAAAGGCTGGCTGACATTTGGGTATAATCCAAAGAGTTACAGGGCGGCAGAGTGGCACAGCGGTAGAGTTGATGCCTTGCAGCGCCAGTGATGAGGGTTTGATCCTGACTACGGGTGCAAAAACGGTTTCCAGTGGATACAATCTTTGCTGCCTTCCACTCTGTGAGAGCATAGAAAGCAGGTGGCTTTGAATGTCAAAAGATACGACAAAACAAGGGAAAAACAATAACGATGGCGTGAGCAAAAGAAGGATTTGGAGAGAAGATGAACTGCGATAGAAAAATTATCACCAATAGCTAGAGTGGCACAGTGGTGCAATGATAGAGTTTCTGCCTTACAGCACTTGCAGTGCCAGAGACCCGGGTTCGATCCTGATACGGATGCTGTCTGTACGTTGTTTGTACGTTCTCTCAGTGACCACATGGGTTTTCTCCTAGATCTTCGGTTTCCTCCCACATTCCAAAGACGTACAGGTTTGTAGGTTAATCGGCTTGGTATAAAAATGTAAATTGCCCCCAAGTGTGTGTAGGTTAGTCTTAATTTGTGGGGTTCGCTGGTCAGTGTGGACTCGGTGGGCTGAAGGTTCTATTTCCGCACTGCATCTCTAAACTCAACTAAAAACTAAAGTAGGAAGGGAAAAATGTGAGAGCATTTTCATTGCACTGGACAAAACAATTTGATGGAAAGAGGTTAAATCATCTTGAAATATTAATGACTCTCTTCTCAGCAGCTGTGTATTTGCAGTATTTTCTATAAGGATACAACCTCTGGAATATTCGCAGAGAAGTGAAAAACGCAATTTCCTTTTTTTAATTTTTTTTAAAAGGTTAATTGAATTTAGGTATTTAAAAGTGAGAACTGAATGAACAGTAGAAGAGGAAGTAGAACCAAAATTAAACAAAATGCACAACAACAGAAACTTGTGAACAGAGACACAAGGAACTGCAGATGCTGGAAACTTGAAACATCCACCCCCCTCCACAGATGCTGCCTGACCCTTTGAGTTACTCCAGCAGTTTGTGTTTCACTCAAGAAAAGGCGATCAGTATATGTTGTAAGATTACTTAATTCACTCATTTGTGAGAGAAGTAAAGAGAGAGAAGTAAAAAGGGTTAATTGATTTAAACTAAGGACCATGAGAAATAGCTGACCTGACTAAGAACCGCAAGAGTAAATAGTGACATTCCGAGGATAAGGGCAAGATATCCAAGGAACTAGTGACGTTCCAAGGAGAGGGCAAGATATCCAAGGAAATAGTGACATTCCGAGGATAAGGGCAAGATATCCAAAGAACTAGGAGAGAGGGCAAGATGACCAGAGCACTAGGGGAGAGGGCATGAACTACTCTGTACTGCGCATGCCTAATGAGATAAATGAATATTGCAAAAACGCCCCGCATGACAAGATGCCTCATTTAAATGTACATGCGATGTATGATGTGGGAGGCAACAGGGGCGATGAGGGTAGATTGTGCACCTCAGTGCTTCGATTGGAAGGAGCCCGAAGGGGAGGAATTTAAGATGTGACAATTGTAAAGTGAAGTGAATAAAAAGAAGGGATTTTCCCGACCTCGGTGTGTCTTGAGAGGGAAGGCACCCAACTCTGCAGACTTGCAAATAAAATACTTGTTTCTCTAGATTGTCTCGAGCATCGTAATTGTGAGCACTCACATTTGCATCTCACACTCCAGCAGTTTGTGTTTCACTCAAGAAAAGGCGATCAGTATATGTTGTAAGATTACTTAATTCACTCATTTCATTTTAAGCCCAGTTAAATAATTCCAAGCACTTCAGTTATATTACTACCGCGATGTTGGCATAAGCTTCAGTATTAAACATTCCAGTCAATGAGCTGGATAGCGTGAAAGGTCCAGGTGTGCTGGAGCTTGTGGGGAACAGAAGTAAAAGTCTCACATTAAATCATAAACTTTCACATTCAGAGAAAGTATTTGCTTGGTTGAGTGGGGACTTCCAACAATCTATTGGTCCAGAGCCCAAAGCTTCAGAATTAAAGGACGTTCTTTTAAGAAGGAAGTGAGGAGAAATTTATTTAGTCAGAGGGTGGTGAATCTGTGGAATTGTTTGCCACAGAAGGGTGGTGTGGATGCCATCAGTGGATATTTTTAAGGCAGAGATAGATAGATTCTTGATGAGTGCAGGTGTCAGAGGTTATGGGAAGAAGGCAGGAGAATGGGAATAGAAGGGAGAGATAGATCACGCATGATTGAATGGTGGAATAGACATGATGGGCCGAATGGCCTAATTCTACTCCTATCACTTACGACCTTATGACCTTGTGATTGATTTTGAATGAAAAGTTCTTCCTTAATTCACGTTTCCCCCAGGGTTTGTAAAGTTACGCACTCTTCCATATTTGCACCGCAACTCAATTATATAAAACAATTTTCTGACAAGTGTGACCTCAAATCCAAAATAATTTTGTTTTATTTTTAACTGAATACTCATAAATGATCATTATCTTCCCATGCCCCACCAGCTGGCCACCATAACCTGTGGATAATGTCCTTCCAATTTTATTGTCACAATTTAATTGTGGGCCTGTACTCACTGGAATGGGCCTGTACTCACTGAGGAGGGGACCTCATTTACCGAATTGTGAAAGGCCTGGATAGAGTGGATGTGGAAAGGATGTTTCCACTAGTGGGAGAGTCTAGGACCAGAGGCCATAGCCTCAGAATAAAAGGACGTACCTTTAAGAAGGAGATGAGGAGGAATTTCTTTAGTCGGAGGGTGACGAATCTGTGGATTTCATTGTCACAGAAGGCTGGGAAGTCAATGAATATTTTTAAGATGGAGACGGATAGGTTGTTGATTAGTGTGGGAGCCAGGGGTTATGGGGAGAAGGCAGGAGAATGGGGTTGAGAGTGAACTTATGAACACACATGATGCAGTTTTTAATGCAAAAATGTTTATTGTTGAGAGAATGAAGTCAGGTTACTGTGAATGCTCACTGAAATTCATTTATCCTTGAGATGGATAGCTGTGAGAAAGTTTTAATAATGATGGGAGGTATATGTTTTTCTTTGTAATGCTGGCAGGTGTTATTTTGTGAGGTGGAAGATCAGGGATATGTGGTTCCTCCAGTAGCATTGGGTTTTTTACCTTGATGAATTAATTTACACAGCTAATATTGTTCTTTTATAGTGACTGCCTTGCCTGTTAATTTCCCGAAGATGAGAAATGATGACTAACAATAAAACTACCACGGTTATTTCAAAGATCTTTTGTTAAATTTTAAATCAATATTTTTAATTAAAGAACACTTTTGTTTAACTATTCCCCTCACCCAGCTCTGGAGATTGCTTTCTTTCTTTTGGTGACAACCATGCAGTAACCATGCCTGAAGCTACTGTGTGTTATTCACACTCACGTGAGTAGGGGATATGAACAGAAAGATTGTCCACAGGAAAATGTAACATGAACGCTCAGCATCCTCATCTTTCGTGTTCATTTAATTCAAACACAGTCAAGACCATTTTAGGGGCCTTTAGGTTCACATTATAAGGATGTTACCAGGACATTGGTCACCATGGTCTAAGAAAGATGTTGTTAAGCTGGAAAGAGTGCAGTGAAGATTTACGAGGGTATTGCCAGGACTCGGGGGCCCTAGCTATAGGAAGAGGTTTAGCAAGCTGGGACTTTATTCCTTGAAGGGCAGGGGGATGAGGGATGATCTTATAAAGCTGTACAAGATCCTGAAAAGGATAGATTGGGTAAATACACAGTCTTTTGCCCAGAGTAAGATTTTGTAGGAACCAGAGGGGCAACTTTTTCCACACGGGAGGTAGTTGGTATATGGAATGAGGTGCCAGAGGAGGTAGATGAGGCAGGTATGATAAAAACATTTCAGAAGTTCATAAATTCGTAAATTATAGGAGCAGAATTTGGCAAATCGGCCCATCAAGTCTACTCCGCCATTCAATCATGGCTGATCTATCGTTCCCTCTAACCCCTTTCTCCTGTCTTTTCCCCGTAACCCCTGACACCCTTACTTATCAAGAAGATATTTGGACAGGTACACGAATAGGAAAAGTTTAGAGGGATATGGGCCAAGATTGGACAGGTGGGACTAGTGTAGTTGGGGCCTCTTTGTTGGCATGGGCAGGTTCGGCTTAAAAGCCTGTTTCAGTGTTTGAAGTCTGAAAAAGGGTCTCGACCCGAAATGTCACCCATTCCTTCTCTCCCGAGATGCTGCCTGACCTGCTGAGTTATTCCAGCATTTTGTGTCTACCTTTGATTTTAACCAGTATCTGCAGTTTTTTTCCTACACTGTTCCGGTGCTGTATGACTCTATGAGTTGCTTTATTCTCGCTTTATTTTACTTTCCTTCATTGGACTCTCAGAGATCAGATTGCAGAAAGGATTTTTCATTAGCTGGGTGGCATGTGGTAGAGTTGCCGCATTAGTGCTGTCAACAGCTTCGGTCCTGACTATGGGTGCTGTCTGTATGGAGTTTGTACATTCCCCCTGTGACCGTGTGGGTTTTCTCCAGGTGCTCCGGTTTCCTCCCACACTCCAAAGATATACAGGTTTGTAGGTTAAAAGACTTTGGTATAAAATTATAAATTTTTCCTAGTGTGTAGGATAGTGCTAGTGTATGGGCATCGCTGGTCAGCGCGGACTCGGTGGGCCGAAGGGCCTGTTTCCAAACTATCTCTAAACTAAACTAAACCTTCGCAATTATTTTATTTGTCTGACTTCTTTTGCTCTTCTCCGGTCATTTGGTTTTACTCTGCGGCCCTTGAAAGGAGCTGAAAATATATTTTGCAGCATCTGCTTTTGAAAGGGTTGAAATAATTTTTGACCCATAAGCTTGGGATCATCTGAGTAGTAAGTTTAATTGCTACCAAATTGATTTTGCTCTTGCTATCAGAAAGTTAACCTGCTGTGTTTTATAGGTTTCTCCACTTAAAAGCTTGCTGCTTAGAAGCAATTTATCCCGATCAATTAGTAACAGTAGAAGTACCCCCGACAGCAATTCCTGATATGTAAATTATTTTTCATGCCAAATTGAACTTGCTTTTAGCAACTATACTGAAAAGATATTCAACACCATGGAAGCATCAATTTTATTCCAACGTTTAAGATGTAAATTTTCCTTTCTTGTCCGATAAGGAATTACTATTAATGGTATGGTTTTGGTCCTCTTGGAATCATGCATTGAAAGGCAAAGAGAGATTTGCACTGGTTATGATAAAAGGGAATCACAGCAAAAAGGAACACACTGCTTTCTGACAAGTCCAGAAGTTGCATTTCCCTTCAGACTGCAATGTATTAAAGCTGTATTATCGAGTTACATTTATTTTTAAAAGTTCAACATCAGCTGGATCTTGTCTTTATCAGAAATATGCCTGCATCTGTGCTGTGCATTTCAGTGCATGCATAGCACACAACACAAGTGTATAGAGTCATTACTCTCATTTATCTGATCTTTACTGACTCGCCCACCGTTTCCCATCAACCCCATTTTAGCATTTCCATTCTCATGTTTAAATGCCTTCAAGGCTTTATCCTTTCCTGAACCCTCTGTCTTTCTAATTTTCTCCTTTTGTACTCTGACCGCCCCACACCCACACCACCCCCATTTTATTTTTATTATACAGCATGGAAACAGTCTCAGAGTGAGGTCACATGCCAATTGGAGGAACAGCACCTCACATTTCGCTTGGGCAGCCATATGAACGTTGATTTCTCTCATTTCAATTAACTCCTGCATTCCCTCCTCTCGCCTCTCTCCCCCCTCCTCCACCCTAGTCGGCTTAATAGTTCCACTTGTCACATCCTTGTGTCCCTCTTGTTATCACACCTTCCCCAGCCAACATTGGGCCATTATGGGCTCCACCCTTCCTGAGGTCATCTGTTGCCGGCCCTGATTTGTTTTGGTTTACTTGCCTTCGATTTAGTGCCCCCCCCCCCCTCCCACCCACCTCTACTTTCAGTGCAAAGAAGGGTTCCGACAAACCCGAGGCCACCGGCACCTCTTCTACGAGGTCAAGACTGGGCTGCCGGGTCAAGCCCTAGACAGCCAGAGCCTCCTTTGAGGCCAAGACTGAGCTGCCGGGACAAGCCTGAGATCACCAGTGCTTCCTCACCTGCCCACGGACATTAAGGGACTGTGCCCGCACTTGGAAAGCAAAGACTGAACCTCCAGATCAAACCTGAGATAGCGTGTTCCAGGCAACCACCAAACATAGTGTAAAAAACAATTGGCTCCTCACTTCACCTTTAAATTTACCCCCTCTGACCTGAAAGTGATGCCCTCTCACATTTGACATTCCCCCCTGGTAAAAACGTTCTGACGGTCTACCTTATCTAAGCTCTATGAATTTTATAAACTTCTATCAGGCCACTCCTCAGCCCCTGAGGCTGCAGAGAAAATAATACAAGTTTGACCAACCTCTCCCTACCACTAATGCTCTCTAATCTTTGCAACATTCTCCCCAAATGCAGCCTAACCAAAGTTTTACAATGCTGCAAAATGACTTCCTGACTTTTTTAGCCAATGCTCTGACTTATGAAGCCAAGCATACCATATGCCTTCTTTACCATTCTATCTACTTGTGTGGCTACTTTCAGGGAGCTGTGCACTAGGAGCCCAAGTGCTCTCTGTACATCTAACCTTTCTATTTTTACTTCATCAGCAAATTTGGCTGCAGTACACTTGCTCCCTCAATATTTACTGTAAATAGTGGAGGTCTCAGCACTAATCCCTGTGGCAGTTCATGAGTTACTGATTGCCAGTCTGAAAATAACATTCCCATGTCAATATATTATCCCTCACCCTTTGCAATCTTATGTGTAGGAAGGAACAAGGGTCTGAAGAAGAGTCTCGACCTGAAACGTCACCCATTCCTTCTCCCCAGAGATGCTGCCTGTCCCACTGAATTACTCCAGCCTTTTGTGCCTATCTTTGCAATCTTATCTTGTGTCGTAACCATTTGGGTTAAATCTTATCAAATGGTTTATGGAAATCCAAATGTGGTAATGTATGAGTTCTGCTTTATACTCTTTCTACCTTTCTACCATTATACCTTTCTTCCCAACTGTTATCTGGCAATCGAACCATCCTCCGCAACCAGAGTGCAATCCTGATCTACTGAATTGAATAAATTTATAAGCCAAATATGTATACATACAAGGAATTTGCCTTGGTGCTTTGCTCGCAAGTAACAACACGATATACAGTAGACAATTAAAAATGAAAAATTATAATGTAAAATGTGAAGAATGAAATAAAATAACGGAACAAAAGGACGCAACAGACTTTTGGCTGTTGAGTAGAGCTACTGCTCGTGGAAAAAAACTGTTTTTATGTCTGGCTGGGGCGGGTTTGACAGTCGCCTTTCAGAGGGAAGTGCTTCAAAGAGTTTGTGGCCAGGGTGAGAGGGGTCAGAGATGATCTTACCCGCTCCCTTCCTGGCCCTTGCAGTGTACAGTTCGTCGATGGGGGGAAGGTTGCAGCCAACAACCTTCTCGGAATGATGTGTTGCAGCCTTCGGGTGTCGTGCTTGGTGACTGAGCCAAACCAGACCATGATGGAGAAGGTGAGGACAGACTCTATGATGGCAGTTTAAAACTGGACCATCATTGTCTGTGGCAGATTGTGTTTTCTCAGCTGCCGCAGGAAGTACATCCTCCGTTGGGCCATTTTGACTGTGGAGTCGATGGTGGCCCCCCATTTAAGGTCCCTGGAGGTAATGGTTCCAAGGAACTTAAATGACTCCACAGATGTGACTGTGGTGTTGTTGGTGGTGAGTGGGGGGGAGGGGAGGGGGAACTTTCCTAAAGTCTACAATCAATTCCACCGTCTTAAGAGCATTGAGCTCCAGGTTGTTGTGATGGCACCAGGACGCCAGTTGTGTCACTTCCTGTCTGTAGGCAGATTCCTCCCCATCCTGGATCAGTCCAATCAGGGTTGTGTCATCTGCAAACTTGAAGCTTGACAGAGGAGATGTGGATGTGCAGTCGTTGGTGTAGAGAGAGTGAAGGAGAGGGGAGAGTACGCAGTCTTGTGATGCTCCTACGCTGAGGGTCTGAGAGTCCGAGATGTGCTTTCCCAGCCTCACATGCTGCTTCCTGTCTGTCAGGAAGTTGATGATCCACTGACAGAGGTGTTCAGGCACAGTCAACTGGGAGAGTTTGGAGTGTAGTAGCTCTGGCACAATGGTGATGAATGCACAGCTAGAATCCACAAACAAAATCCTTGCATAGGTCCCCTGGAGGTCTAGGTGCTGGAGGATGAAGTGCAGGCCGAGGTTCTACCTTACTGGTGACCCTCGGACTATCTTTGATTGGACTTTGCTGGCTTTACCTTGCACTAAACGTTATTCCCTAATCATGCATCTGTATGCTGTAAATGGCTCGATTGTAATCATGTATAATTTCCGCTGGCTGGTTAGCACGCAACAAATGCCTTTCATTGTACCTTGGTACACATGACAATAAACGAAACTAAACTGATACGCCCTATTTGCTACATCTGCAAAGAACTATTTATCGAATCACTAAAGGAGTGTGGGAGGCAACCGAGCACCCGGAGAAAACCAATGAGGTTACAGGGAGAAATTACAAACTCCATACAGACAGCACCTGTAGTCAGGATCGAACCCGGGTCTCTGGCGCGGTAAGGTAGCAGCAACTCTACCACTACACCACTGTGCCACCCTAAGAAGGGTTGGGAGCCTTCTTCAGGCTGAGACAGACGACCTATTAGGTCGGGACCGAGTTGACCAGTCTGACCCAAGGTTCCTGACCCACAATGTCCATTGCTTCCACAGATGCTGCCTGACCTGTTGAGTCCTAACCACAATGGCACGTGGGACAGCCTCAAATTTTCTGTTTGCCCTTGACCCTAATGAATCTGCCCCTGCCCAGGCCAAATACAGTAGTGGTTTTGACCTTCGCCAGTGACAGTATGTTATTGAAAATGTCACCATTCCTACTTGTAGCAAAGGTTAATGATACTGACGGGGAATCTCCATTTCCAATGTGGCTGAAACATGCAAGATCCGAGATGGAATGGGAGATACCATTCAGATCTTCTTTCACAGGGGAAGCCTGAGATAAAATCAGTGGAAATTGTTTGTGGAATGAAGCCAATTATCTTGGATGCTCAAGTTGGCCCCTTGGCTGCCAAAGGATTGACCAAATCAATTTGAGTTCATCCGTAATACCCCCACTGACAATACACAATGTCCCTGAGAAAGTAGGGTACATGGAACAACACAAAGTGTTGGAGTAACACAGTAGGTCAGGCAGCATCTCTGGAGAACATGGATAAGCAACTTTTTGGGTTGGGTCCCTTCTTCAGATCTGCCGAGTAACTCCAGTGTTTGTGTCCTTTGGTGTATTAACCAGCATCTGCAGTTTCTTGTTCCTACAGTACATGGAATCCATGCTCCTCCTGCCCACTGTTGAAAATGTCTATGGACTGTGGAATAATTATTACTTTTGGAATAATTGCTCATACTACCTTTTTCCTCCCAAAATTACAGCACTTCAATCAGGCACGATTAGAACTCTCAAATTCTATCAATCCTCCCTTTACTTTACTTACTTTACTTACTTTAGAGGTACAACATTGAAACAGGCCCTTCGGCCCATCGAGTCCATGATGTCCTGCAATCACCCTGTACACTAACACAATCCTACACCCTAACGATAATTTACAATTTTACCAAAGCCAATTAACCTACAAACCTCTATGCCTTTGGAAGTGTGGGAGGAAACCGGAACACCCATGCTTATCACAGGTAGAACGTACAAACTCCATTCAGACAGCACCCGTAGTCAGTATTGAACCCGGGTCTCAGGCGCTGTAAGGCACCAACTCTACCGTTGTGCCGCTGTACTGCCCACTGCTCTACCCGAATCTTACCCGAGTATCCCAACTAGAGAAAGGTGAAATATTGTGCAGCTTTCTTGAACATAAGTTGAGATCAACCTCTGTTCAAGAGCAGTGTCGAGTCGAGGCTGGATCTGGGCCCAGGCTGCCCTCTACCCAAATGAATCTTGCTAAACGTGACAGGAACACATTAATCTATTTGGCCGACATGAACACTTGTAATTCCCGCTGAGCAAGCAGTTAGTGATTGTGTTTTCGAACCACTTTACTCATGCAAAAAGGGAAGGTCAAAGTTGGCAGAAGAGGTGAGATAGAGATATCATTCTGTTGGTTTCAATTCTCTTTATACAGGAACCAAGAGCCCTAATTAATCTCACTAGAAAATGATTTTTCCAGTTACCTGGTGTTTCTGCAAATGTTATGATACCTTTGTCACCAGATGATATAGGGAGCAGTGGCCTTTGAATAGTACTGTGACATATACAGTTGCTAATTAAGGAAAACTGCTCGTTATGGGTAAAAGCACAGCTGCAGTGTGAAAGATATTGGAAAATTAAATGCAAGCAAAAACATTCTTAAAATGCAATACGTAAATAGAGTTCTAGATTTTGGAATAATTTATTGGAAAATGCTAACATTTGGAATAGTTGCCTTATTTAAACAAGAAATCACTGTGGCGCAGCTGTAGAGCTGCTGCCTTACAGCGCCAGAGACCTGGGTTCAATCCTGACTACAGGTGCTGTCTGTACGGAGTTTATACGTTCTCCCCGTGACCTGTGTGGGTTTTCACCGGGTGCGGTTTCCTCCCACACTCCAAAGAGTGTGTTTTATAGGTTAATTGGCTTTGCTAAAATTGTAAATTGTCCCTAGTGTGTGTAGGACAGTGTTAATGTGTGGGGATCGCTGGTAGATGTGGACTTGGTGGGTCGAAGGGCCTGTTTCCGCACTGTATCTCTAAACTAAACTAAACGAAATCCAATCCTCGTCACTTCATCGAATGTGGGCGATCAATTATAAAGTCTGCATTTGCCTGTATTCCAGATCATTTATATCCATGTTGTATTCAAGCACCAGGTATAAAGGTATGAATGGTTATTCATTCATTTTCATCAACAACTCAGATTAAAAGTTACCCCACTGATTTTGCCCGTTTTACTTCTTCACTCCCATTTTCCCAGAGCCCATATAATCCGTTTGGGAACAGCTCCATCCATGACCGCAAGAAATTGCAGAGAATTGTGGACGCAGCCCAGACCATTACGCAAACCAACCTACATTCCATTGGTTCCATCTATACCATGCTGCCTTGGCAAGTCATCCAGCATAATCAAGGATGAGTCTCACCCTGGTCACTCCCTATTCTCCCCTCTTCCATCAGGCAAGAGGTAAAGAAGTGTGAAAACACATACATCCAGATTCAGGGATAGTTTATTCCCAGCTTTTGTCAGACAATTGAACCATCCTGTCACCAACTAGAGAGCGGTCCTGACCTACCATCGACCTCATTGGACACCCTTGGGCTATCTTTAATTGGACTTCACTAGTCCTTATCTTGCACTAAACGTTATTCTCTTTATTCTGTATCTGTACACTGTGGATGACTTGACTGTAATTATCTATAGTCTTTCAGCTGAGTTGATAGCAGGCAACAAAAGTTTTTCACTGTACATGTGACAAAAATAAACTAAACTAAACTAAACTAAAAATTAAACTTACATCTTGCTAAAGTAAGATCACAGGAGGAGCTGGAATATCTGATGTACATTACAATATTTATTTCTGTTCATGTGAGAAGATGGCTGCCCTGGGCTTCCTACTTGTTCTTTCTTGAGCTAGCGTTCTTCTGACTGCTCCCTCGCCAATCCATCACTGGCTCACCAGCGGAACAGGCAGCATCTCTGGAGAGAAGGAATGGGTGACGTTTTGGGTTGAGACCCTTCTTCAGACTCTGACCTCAGGGTCTGAGGAAGGATCTCGACCCATTCCTTTTCTTCAGAGATGCTGCCTGCCCTGCTGAGTTACTCCAGCATTTTGTGTCTATCTTCGGTTTAAACCAGCATCTGCAGTTCCTTCCCACACACTGGTTCACCGGTTCTGATCCGTGCTTCTGCATGCCCTAGCTATTTATTAGGGGTCAGAGATTGTGCAAATCAGGAGCAACATCCAGGAGGGTCAGGGGGTGATGTTACCCCAATGATCAGGCCTTCTTTTCCCACCCAAATCCTTTGGATCTGGAAATGTCACTTTGCTGCATCTTTTCACATTGTCCAGCTCAAAAGCCAAACACTAAATGAGAACAGTTACAGTCATAGAGTCATAGAGTCAAACAGCATGGAAATAGACCATTCGGCCCAACTCCTCCAAGCTGGCCAAGATGAGCCATTTAAGTTAGTCCCATTTGCCCATGCCTGGCCCATATCCATCTAAACCTTTCCGTACCATGTACCTGTCCAAATGTCATTTAAATGTTGTCATTTTACCTGCCTCAACTTCTTCTTCAGGCAGGTCGTTCCATGTACCCACCATTCTCTGTGTGAAGAGGTTGTCCCTCAGGCTCCTATTAAATATTTCCCCTCTTACCTTAAACCTCTAGTTATTGATTTCCCCTACTCTGGGAGTTATTGATTTCCCCTACTCTGGGAGTTATTGATTTCCCCTACTCTGGGAGTTATTGATTTCCCCTACTCTGGGAGAACCACTCTGTGCATTTCTGGTAGCACAAGACGTGGTCTGTACTGTTTCTTGGTGTTCAACTTGGATTTATGAATGGACGATCGCACTGGACATACTCCTGGAATATTTTTAAGGGCATAAGAATATTTTTAAGGGGAAGAATCAATTCCGGTGAAGGTTTCTTTTTCCACAGATGCTGCCTGACTTACTGAAAGTTTTTGTCATTTTGCATTGATGCCCCGATACTTTATTTGCAGCTGTGTGATGGGGATATTTTGTTCCCACTTCCTAATATTACTTAATAAGTTAAAACATAACTTTTTTGGATGGTGTGTCTTTAACGCTCTATTTAATAATGCACATGATCTTGGACACACCACCACTTCTGCGTCTGAACCCGCTGAGTTACTTCAGCACTTTGTATCTATCTTTACTAGACATACTTAGACTAGTATGGCTAATAGTGACATGCTAACCAAGCTCAAGTTTCCTGGGATTCAGGATTGGACAGGATGAGGCATTTCCAGCTAAGTATCATTTGACACGTAATGTTTATTTGTAAACAAAACGAGTTTCTAAACGATTTACCTGCAATCAGTTAATTGCTGGTGTTTAAAGTCTTGCCAACAGAACAATTCTTATGAATAATTATGATACGTTTAATGAACAAAGTATTAGGGGGGCCTCATTTTGCAAAAAAAATCTTTGTAATTTCTATAGTTCTGGAGTTATGGATTTTTTGCATATTAATTCAAGTTATTGTGTTCCTGTTCCATAACATTCCTGTTTATGATGGTGATCCTTTGCAGTATGAAGTTTTCATCGGGACATTTGAGAGAGGAGTGGAAAGAAAGACTAATGATTACAGTAACTGCTTGCATTTTCTAGAGCAATACACAAGAGGGCATAAAGACTTAGTCCACAGCTGCCAACACTTGCCTCCAGCCCAGGGATATCAAAGAGCAAAAGATCTGCTTAAAGAACATTTTGGTAATGAACATAAGATTGCCACTGCATATATGATCAAGGCATTTGCCTAGTCAGTGATCACATCAGAGGATGTGAAAGCATTGCAAGCGTTCTCACTGTTTCTTAGAGGTTGTTGCAATGCAATGGAACATCTCACCTACATGGAGGAAATGAATATTGTTTCTAATATGAAGACCATCCTTCTGAAACTGCCTTACAAGCTCAGAGACAAGTGGAGGAATAGAGCATACCTGCTATAGGAGCAGGGTGGACATCGAGCTAGATTTTCTGACCTGGTAGACTTTATAGGAAGACAAGTGACGATACTGTTAGATCCACTTTTTGGAAACATCTGGGATGCTAAACCACTTGCAACTGTCAAAAGCTCTACTTTTGCTAAAGCAAGAGAAAAGTCAAGACCAAGAGGAAGCAGTTTTGCAACAACTGTAATACCTGTAGAAGCACAGTCAAGTCAAGTCAATTTTATTTGTATAGCACATTTAAAAACAACCCACGTTGACCAAAGTGCTGTACATCTGATTAGGTACTAAGGAAAAAATGAAACATACAGTAGCACGCAAACCTAACAGCACATACAGAACAGTTCACAGCGCCTCCTCAATGAGCCTCAAACGCTAGGGAGTAGAAATAGGTTTTGAGCCTGGACTTAAAGGAGTCGATGGAGGGGGCAGTTCTGATGGGGAGAGGGATGCTGTTCCACAGTCTAGGAGCTGCAACCGCAAAAGCGCGGTCACTCCTGAGCTTAAGCCTAGACCGCGGGATAGTGAGTAGCCCCAAGTCGGCCGACCTGAGGGACCTGGAGTTAGAGAGGTGGGTTAGAAGATTTTTGATGTAGGGGGGGGAATGTCCATTTAGGGCTTTATACGTGAATAGGAGGTGCTTGAAGTTGATTCTGTACCGTACAGGGAGCGGTGTCCACAGATCAGGAAGAAAGTGCACAGAGAAAAAATAAACTTTTTAAAGAGAAGGGAGACTGTTTTGGATGTTTGGAAATAGGACACGTGAGCAAAGAATGCAAGAGTCGTTTGACTTGTGTGGTGTGTAACCAAAATCATCCTGAAATACTTCACATTGAACAAAAGGACAAAGAAAAGAAACCAGAATATACAGAACAGAATGAGAAACCAATTGCGAGTGATACTGTTCTCTCACCTCATATGTGTGGGCATATTGGGGCCGGTGATGAAACCTGCATCTTCTCCATTGTACCAGTACAAGTGAAGAGCCGTAAGGGGAGTACAGTGTTGCAAACATATGCATTTTTGGATCATGGAAGTTCATCTACCTTTTGCACAGAAAGCTTGATAAGGCTGAACATTACAGGACAAAAGACGAATATCATTTAGTCCAACCTTTGCCTTCTCCATCATGGTCTGGTTTGGCTGAGCCACCAAGCACGACATCCGGAGGCTGCAACGGATCGTTTGCACAGCTGAGAAGGTTTTTGGCTGCAACCTTCCCCCCATTGACGAACTGTACACTGCAAGGGCCAGGAAGCGAGCGGGCAAGATCATCTCTGACCCCTCTCACCCTGACCACAAACTCTTTGAAGAACTTCCTTCTGAAAGGCGACTCCGGACTGTCAAAGCAGCCACACACAGCCAGACTTTGACTGTAGTGTAGTCTTCAAAGGAACATCACTTAACTGCCAACTGTTGCAGGGTTCAGACCTTACCAACTCACTCATTGTTCTCATCAGATTCAGACAATAACCGGTTGCTTTGATGGCTGATATCAAAGCAATGTTTCATCAGGTCAAAGTATCAAAAAAGCATATTGACTATCTGCGATTCTTGTGGTGGCCTAATGGTGATGTGCAGCAAGATCTTGTTAAATACTGGATAAATACTCTTTTTGGAGCCATGTCGTCACCAAGTTGTGCAAACTTTGCATTACGGAAGACTGCTGAAGACAACAAAGCTCACTTTCCAGCAGAGGTGACAAACACAGTAAAGAACAACTTCTATGTAGATGATTGTTTAAAATCCATGCCTTCAGAACAGGGAGCAGCTCAGATGGTAAAAGACCTGACTGCCATCTGCCAAATGGGATGATTCATGCTGTCAAAGTGGATCAGCAACAGCCGTGCTATATTGGCATCCATTCCACAAGAAAACAGAACCAAAGAGACCAAGGAGTTGGACTTGGACAAAGACAATCCACCAATGGAAAGTCCATTGGGATTGCGCTGGTGCGTTGAAACAGATGTGTTCAAGTTCAGAATTGCTGCACAGGAACAACCATACACAAGACGTGGCATCTTGTCCGTGGTCGGCTCTATATTCCACCCTTTAGGATTTCTAGCACCATTTAATCTGCCAGCCAAACTTATTATACAGGAGCTCTGTAAGAAAAAAACTTAGATGGGATGAAAACATACCCCAAACTTTCTCTCAGCGATGGACAGGATGGAGAGCAGATCTCAACAAGATTGCAGAGTTTAAAGTGGACCGGTGCATGAAACCAACAAGCTTTGGTCCAATCAGATATGCACAGCGGCACCACTTTTCAGACACCAGCGAAAGTGGCTATGGTACTGTTTCATATCTAAGACTGGAAAACGATAACAAAGAAGTGCATGTTGCATTCATAATGGGAAAATCCAGAATGGCACCATTAAAACAAATGACGATTCCCAGAATGGAGCTTACAGCTGCAGTCCTAGCTGTCAGAGTTGACACAATCCTGCAAAAAGAATTACATCTTCAACTGGACAAATCCATCTTCTGGACCGATAGCACAACGGTGCTTAAGTACACCAACAACAAAACCAAACGCTTCCAAACATTTGTAGCAAACAAGATCTCTTTTGTAAGGGATGCTACTGATGTCTCACAATGGAGATATGTTGGCACAAAGGGAAATCCTGCAGATGAAGCATCTAGAGGACTAACAGCAGACCGCTTCTTAAGCTGCAAGGGATGGATTAAGGGACCAGAGTTTCTCTGTAAGCCACACATAGAATGGCCAAAACCTCACTTGGAATCTACAATCTATGCTAATGACCCAGAAATCAAACAGGACATCACAATGAACGTCATTGTCAAAAATCCATTGAACCCCACAAACTCTCTGATCGCCTATTTCTCATCATGAGGAATCTGAAGACTGCTGTAACTTGGTTTCTTAAAGTACAGACAACACTCTTGCAGCTGACTCGAAGGAGAAAGGAGATTCAGACTGCTGTGAGTAGCTTTGAAAAAGTTGAAAAGGAGATGCAAGTCTTTAAAGCAACACTCCGCGGACAGTGTTTATGTCCTGAAGATCTTGTCCAAGCAAAAAGCGCAATCATCTCTTTCAGTCAAAGACAGACTCAAAGAAGAATTATCTGTATGGGAAGCTGGTAACAATGATGTCAAAAGAAGCAGTCATTTGTACAAACTAGATCCGGTGCTGAATGATGGACTTCTGAGAGTAGGTGGTCACCTGAATAGACTAGTGATGCCTGAAGAGGCTAAACATCCTATTATTCTCGAAGGACCTTCACGTATCAACACTACTGTTACGTCATATCCATGAGCAACTTGGACATGGAGGAAGAAATCATATGCTGTCTTGCCTCTATAAAAAATACTGGATTATCAAAGCTAACTCCGCTGCAAGAAAAATCATAACAGACTGTGTTGTGTGTAAACGACAGTGGGGAAGAGATGGAGACCAAAAAATGGCAGACTTGCCCCTGGAGAGGATTCTACTAGACAAGTCTCCATTTACAGATGTAGGAGTAGACTACTTCGGTCCTATAGAGATCAAGAGAGGACGGTCTTGGTAAAAGGTATGGTGTAATCTTCACCTGCATGGCAAGCAGGGCAGTACATCTTGAAGTTGCATCTACACTTGACACAGACTCCAGCATCCATGCATTACGAAGATTCATCTGTTAACGAGGTCAAGTTCTATCTTTAAGATCAGACAAAGGCACAAATTATATGGCAGCGGAAAGAGAATTGAGAGAAGCACTCAAGAGCTTGAATCAGGACAGGATCCAGGATGCTATGCTTCAGCGAGGGATAAAGTGGTACTTTAACCCCCGAGCAGCATCTCATCACGGCGGTGTTTGGGAACGATTGATCCGCATGGTTCGGAATGTGCTGCGCTCTGTTCTTAGCCAACAAGTTCTGGACAATGAAGGATTGGAAACTTTAATTTGTGAAGTTGAAGCAATTTTAAATGATCGACCCATTACCAAGAGTTCTGATGATCCAATGGACCTGGAAGCACTCACACCAAATCATCCTCTTCTGTTGAAAACCAAGCCAATACTACACCTGGACTCTTTGTAAAAGAAGACTTGTACATTAAAGGCAGATGGAGACAAATGCAATATATGGCAGATCTCTTTTGGAAATGGTGGACACAAGAATACTTGCCTCTAATCCAAGAACGACAACGGTGGTCAAAGGTAAAGAGAAGCTTTGCTCCAGGTGACATTTTTGTGGTGGCTGATTCCACTGCACCACGAGGTTCCTGGCTAATGGGCAGAATACTGGAGACCATACCAGATGCACAAGGTCTTGTGCGCACAGTTCTATTTCAGACTAAGAGTAACATCTTGGAAAGACCAATAACAAAGATATGTCTGCTCCAAGAAGCTGAGACCTAGGTACAGCAAAGACTGGTGGCCCTAAAAATAAAAAAATAAAAATGGAAGAAAAGAAGATTGAAGAAACATTAAAGAAGATTAAATGCCATCACATAGTACATACCTTATTTTTGAAAATGTGTAAAGTGAAAAAAATGGGTGCAATGCATATAGCTGCTTTTATTATTTATCGATAATTGTTTTGTTATATACTTGACAATTAGGGGCCAGTGTGAAGGAGCCATTTATGTTTATTGTTGGCATATCATATTATTTTGCTTAGATATGTCTTGCAGTATTATTTTGGACACTTGGGGGCAGTCATTAGATGCACAAGGTGGTGTATATGTAGGGGCACGGGTCACCAAAGATACTAGAGGAACAAGATGGACCACTCCGTTGAAATCGCCTATACTGAAGTGGTACGCAAAGGAGCGTAACATCCACCATTTTAGTAGGCAAAACCTGCCGTTCGCTATGCCTCACGTAGTGTAATCAGTGTTTTGGGGGAACAGTATGTGTGATGATACTATTAAAATGCAGAATATATCTCATCTATCAATTCACAGATTTTTGTTATTTTTCTTTTAAAATGTTTCTTCTGCAAGTTTCTGCCTACTAAAATGGCGGCATGCCGTATTACGGTTTTTAGGGTCAAGTGGTCTATCTTGATCCTCTAGTATCTTTGCAGGTCCCAGGAAGGGGCAGGCACAGACAGGGAGGGGCAGGCACAGGTAGATGGAATGCATACATTTCTCACCAGACCAGAGACAGAGCAACCAGCTACAACTTGCATGCAGAATTAAGAAAACCTGCTATGTTCATCTCTTTGTTTGTACAACTACCTCAATAAACAACCAACTAAAATTGGAAATAACGACTGGAAGATCTGTTCTATTGGGTGTGCATAAGATCACTCCTACTGTACCTGTGTATTAATGGCAACTGGAAAAGAGGATACTGGAAAAGTTGAAAATTTGCCATTACAAGTAGCACTTAAGAAAAGAAATAGCATTAAACTGACTTTATTATTAAGATATAAAACAAGATAGAGTAATTGAAAATGAATAGGAAACAGTTTGCATTATGTAATTCGGTGATAATAAATGGATTATGAGGTAAAACCCTAAGATAATAAATGGTTTTCACTTTAGCATAAAGCTGTCTAAGTACAGTATTCAATTTTCCTGTACTGCCAAGGAAATGTCTCTCCACATTCAGTTAATACATATTTATATGCATCATTCTTCTTTGACAAGACAATTTTAAGAGCATAGTTTTGTTTAATTGCTACACTGTAATCTGTACATTATATTAAATGGGGAGTTTTGCTGCAGTACTGTCATGTTCTTTGACATTTAAAGGAATAGATTGAAGAGACAAAGTGAAGATAAAAGAATGCCGCGAGAATGTTAAATTCGATGCCTTTGAGTTTTCATGCCGGGGTGATTGCTCCTTATATTGTATGATTGTTGGCTCCAGATCTATTAAACTGAACATGAGCTGGGCAACTAATGTTGAAACTTCTTTAGGTGGAATCTTTCCCTTTCATTTTATCAACAATGGTAGCGTGTCTCAGAAAGTGAATGTGAAGAATCTACCGCCAACAGTAGTTTAATCCATTGAACAGAGTAACTGCATTTAGGATGGAGGAGGGTATTTTGGGCTATTAGCATAAAACAGCCCAAAATACCCATACCCATACCTGGCTTTACTCAGATAGGCACAAGCATGAAACAAAACACCTCATAGATCAGTGATGAATCTATCGAACTTATTGAAGGCTTTAACAGTGCGCACTGAGAAACACTCTAAGAGAACCCAAAGTATTTCAAAGATTCACAGTACCTACAGCATATTTATACACTCTTGACACAATGGTTACTTGTGGATTTGTCTTTCCCCAAAGTTATCTTTAACCATATATTATTTTGTATACCACTCCCCCCAATTGTACCAAAATATCAGTATCCCTGTATGGAGAATTGATAGGGTCAGTGTATTAAAAAAGGCCGTTAATTACTGAGTACAGTGACAAAGAGCAGCTGTAATCTCAAGGTTGCAACGCATAAGAACCTAAACAGAACTGTGAACAATTATCCACCCCTGAATAGATAAGGAAGCCTGCTTTTCAGCAGAGTGTATCAGTTTTAACTATTTTAATTAAGATTTGATGTGAAAGCTAAATACATTGATACCTTCTTAACATCCTATGTTGGCCATTTTATCCCTACATGCTTCCCAAGTATGTGAGCTCTGGGATTAAACAGACTATAACCTCCTCATCTTCCTTATAGTTTCCAAATTTCTGACAACAGGAAGATTGCAGTCTGTAAAAGAGAATATAAACACATTGGTAGTTATTAAGATGGAGTAAATGTTATGACCTAATGTCCCAATGTGTTAGCTTTGCTCCATGAGAACACAAATTGGATGGTGGAAGATAATGGACAAAATATTGAGTCAGATGGGAAATGGGCAGGTTCACTCCCACGCACAAATTCCTAATATGTTTTGCTGTTACCCGTGAACTTTTGAATCCTCTGGAATATAAAACGGTAAAATGTACCTCTTCACTGCATTGCTTTAGTTGCAACAGTTTTCAAATATTCAATTAACAACTGACCGAAAATGGAGTGATTTAATTTTAAAAGGGTCAGTGTTGAATTGCTGCACTTAAGAACACACCTCCCTCAAAAATCAGTTAAAATCCAAGAGCTTGAGGCATCAATGTACTGAAATAGCTGGAGACTGATAAATGATATTTTTCAGTGAAAATTAACGATCAAATGTTTCTCCGAATAAGCAGTCTGCTTTAACTCACTTGAATTTTAAGTAGACATGGCAATAAAGCAGCGGTGGCGTGGTAGTGCAGTGGCAGAGTTGCTGCCATACAGCGTCAGAGACACGGGTCGATCCTGACTGCAGGTGCCGTCTGTACAGAGTTTGTACATTCTCCTTGTGACCTGTGTGGGCTTTCTCTGGGTGCTACAGATTCTTCCCATACTCCAAAGGCATACAAGTTTGAAAGCTAATTGGCTTGGTAAAAAATTGTAAATGATCCCTCGGGTATGTAAGGTAGTGCGGGGATCGCTGGGCGGTGCGGGCTCGGTGGGCCGAAGGGCTTGTTTCCGCACTGTATCTCTAAATTAATTAAACTAATAAAGCAGCTGCTGTTACCAAGGCTCAGTGCAGGGTTCTATTATTGCGATGATGTTCACAAGTTATACAAGAAACATGTGAGTAGTCCTGCAAATATCTTATATCAAAAAGGGTCAAGAAACCTCTTCGAAGAATTTAGCCAGGGAATTATGAGGGGAAAAAAAAAAAAACATTGGAGGAACACAACACATTGGTCAGCATCTATGGAAGGAAATGAACAGACATTTCAGACTGAAGAAGGTCTGAAGAAGGGACCAGAAGCAAAATGTTGTCCTCCAGCAAGTTGTTCTTGTCTCAAGGTGCCATCATCTGCAGTCTCTTGTGTCTTTGTTACACAGACGTCATTTGTATTTGCTGCAACGTTGATGGAAACACAGGAAAGAATGTGTAAACATCCATCTTTCGCCAGGCTTACTAATTCATTACAAATTCTTAACCAAAATGATGTTAGCAGCTCAGGACATTGGCTGCAAAGAATGTGTGGAAAATTAACATCGAGTTTAGTTCACATTTGGTGTTGGTAATTTAAAACAAAGGACAAAACTGGGGCAAGTTGAGGCATTTTTGAGGCATGAGTGCAGGACTCCTCAGCTAACTTTGTTTGAGTGATACTATGAGAAATAAAAATCTGTGTTTACATAGTTTAGTTTAGTTTGGAGTTACAATGCGGAAATAGGCTCTTCGGCCCATTGAGTCTGTGCCGACCAGCAATTCCCACTCACTAACACAAGGGGCAATTTACAATTTTACCAAAGCCAATTAACCTACAACCCTGTACATCTTTGGAGTGTGGGAGGAAACCGGGCACCCGGAGAAAACCCATGCGGTCACAGGGAGAACGTACAAATTCTGTGCAGACAGCATCCGTAGTCAGGATAGAACTGGGGTCTCTGGTGCAGTAAGGCAGCAACTCTACCGCTGCACCACTGTGCTAATAGCAAGAAAGCCTAAAGCATCTCATACTTTTGAAATATAGTCACTCTAGCAATATAAGGAATTGCGCCAGATATCAGTGACTAAGTTTACGCGACACAAAAATACCACACAAAACACAAAGGAATACAGCAGGGCAGACAGCATCTGTGGAGGGAATGGAGAGATGACATTTTGGGTCAGGACCCTTCTTCAGACTCTTCAGTAAATTGCCCATCAGAATAATTATTGGGCAGAAGGTGTTGGAGTAACTCAACAGGTCAGGCAGCATCTCTGAAGAACAAGGATATGTGATATTTTAGTTCGAGACCCTTCTTCAGACTCAAAGTATAATTATCGGTGTAGATTTTGGATTTTCCAGGCCACTTAACATTCAGAAGACAGTTATATTGTTTGTTAGATACGCTTTTCATCTCCCGATGGATCAGATTGTTTTTTGGCACCTGTATCTCTGTCATATCTTCTCTTCTACAACCATTATCCCCACTTAAACCCTGTCAATCCTCTGATGTACTACTTTTACTTTTAGTACATTTCTTAAAGCTCTTACTAGTTCCTTGTATTTTCCACACTCTCCCAATCTCTTTTACTTTCCTGTCTCCCTGAGTATTGTTAATATGTAGAAAGGAACTGATGCAAATGCTGGTTTAAACCAAAGATAGACACAGTGCTGGAGTAACTCAACGGGACAGGCAGCATCTCTGGAGAGAAGGAATGGGTGACGTTTCGAGTCGAGACACTTCTTCAGATGCTTAATATCTGGCTCATTTTCACTTTTGAATTTGTTTTATCCATTGAACTCCGCGACACCTTTTTTTCGTATTGAGTTCTATTTATTTCCCATAGAGTGGTGCTCGGAAAATACTCCAAGTAAAGGTCAGAAAATATAATTCTATGGGGAACTGGAGAAAAATAAAAGTTTGCATGCTTTAATTGCAGATGCAAGGGGCTACAGATGCTGTAAGTTGGAGCATAAAACAACCAGCTGGACAAACTCAGTGGGTCAGTGCGTCCTGATGCACGGCCTTGACCTGAAATGCCAACCATCCTTCTGCCCCAACAGATGCTGTCTGACCCTCTGAGCTCACCCAGCAGCTGGTTTAGTGCTTGCTCCAATTGTTCTGAGGTAGAGTTGACACAGGCCTGATGAATTCCTGTGTGATCTGTAGATATTTATTCTATCTTCACAGCAGACTCTTCTCTATCTTCCTTGTATCTGAAGGTATTGAAGGGCAGATGCCCCTACGTTTCCTCAACAGATGACTTTGGCCTGCATCCCTCAACAGTCCGCAGAAGGGTCCCCACACGAAACATCGTCGGCCTGTTCCCCATTACAGACGCTGCCTCATTCATTGAGATTCTCCAGCAGTTCGTTTATTCCCCTTTAATTCTATCTGCCAATTTCCAGACCTCTTTCACAAATCTTTCCTCCAATTTCGATCACCCCAATGCAGAACGATTGATCGCCAGAGGTTACTCTGATCTTTGGCCATTTGATAAGTAATACCTTTCCTTAATCCTGCATTCACTGCTATTTTGTTTTGTATTTATGGTATCTTTTCCCTCATGTGACAGGGGTTACAGTCTGAAGCCCTGGTTAATGACTCTACTGTCAAAGCCACAAATTCTCACACACAAGCGATACATCAAGCACTTAATGCTTCACAATTTGTAATGGGGCATAACTGTACTTACGCTGCAGCGCAACTAAATGATCTTAGTGTTTTGATGTTGAAGGCTGGGATTATATATCACTGTGCTAAAAAGGTGCAATATTTCCTCCACTTGTTGCAGCACAAGACTGCCATTTTATAAGGAATGAGTAAATCCCCTCTGGCAGAGTGGAGCAAGTATTACTCAGAGCAGATAGACACAAAATGCAGGAGTAACTCAGCGGGACAGGCAGCATCTGTGGATGGAAGGAATGGGTGATATTTTGGTGACAGGAGTCTTAAGAAGGGTCACGACCCAGGGCCGTTTTTACAGCATTATGGGCCCCCGGGCAAAGCAGTGTACTGGGGCCCCTACCGTTACTCTCCCCCACCCCCCTTTCCCTACCAGCCCCCCCCCCTGTCGTGCCGGCGAAAAGCACTTACCGAAAAGCACTTAGCGATGGACTTAGGGTGCTACATTGTTGCGAAAAGCACTTACAGATCGCTGTGAGAAGCACTTAGGGACCGAAAATGTTGCGAAAAAAGCGCTTATTGAACCTACATTTTTAAAGTAGTATTTATTTATTGCAAGTCACTTAACATACACAGATCAGCATGGGGCCCCTATGCTCGTGGGCCCCCGGGCAAGTGCCCATCAGGCCCATGCGTTAAGACGGCCCTGTCACGACCCGAAATGTCACCCATTCCTTCTCTCCAGAGATGCTGCCTGTCCCGCTGAGTTACTTCAGTATTTTGTGTCTATATTCGGTTTTCAACCAGAATCTGCAGTTCCTTCCTATATATTACCTAGAACAGATATTTATTCTGCCTTCACAGAAGACCAGCATATCTTGCAGATTAATGAATGCGCATTAACACTATTCATAGCCTCAGTCAAAAAACAGAAAATACTAGGTTTCTGACTGTTTAGCAGAAGACCTTTATAAAATAACAAAAATGTCCTTTGATACTAAAAAATGTGAAATCAAAACAAAACATTGGAACAACTCAGAGGGCAGGCAGCACCTGTGGTGAGAAAACCAGGGTTAAAATTTCAGTTTGAAGACTTTTTAAAAAGTATTTTCTTTAGTTGGCAGTTTATCAGCTGAAGAATTATATGCATGATGTTGTATTATGGGCACGTGTGAAAGTAAAGTGGCAATGATGGCGATAAAGGTGTCATTTTGTGTCCGAAGTGTGAGAGAGACAAAGTTTAAAGGATAAATGTAATAACAAGGAACTGCAGATGCTGGTTTATACCAAAGATAGACACAAAGTGCTGGAGTAACTCAACAGGTCACGCAGCATCCCTGGAGAACGTGGATGAGATGACGTTTCTGGTCGGAATCCTTCTTCAGACCAAAATTTAAAGGGGATGTTTGGGGACATTCTTTTACACAGAGAGTTGTGGGAACCTGGAACATAGTGGAGGCAGATACTAGAGTGGCTTTTAAGAGGTTTTTGAATAGGCATGTGGATATGCAGGGAATATACCAATATGGAACATGTACAAGTAGAGGAGATTAGATTAACGTGGCATCAGGTTTGGTATGGGTATCGTGAGCTGAAGGGCCTGTTCTGGTTCTGTATTGTTCTATGTCTATTGTTAATTGAGATGAATGAATCTAATTGAAACATTAAGCAGGGTGGGCATGTGTAAAGAATTATAATTTACTAAACCAAGAAGTGGGCAGCACAGTGGTGCAGCGGTAGAGTTGCTGCCTCACGGTGCCAGAGACCCGGGTTCGATCCTGACTATCGGTGCAGTTTGTACGTAGTTTATTATTTCTCCCTGTGACCGCGTGGGTTTACTCCAGGTGCTCTGGTTTCCTTCCACACTCCAACGACGTACAAGTTTGCAGGTTAATTGGCTTTGGTAAAAGTTATAATTCGTCCCTAGTGTGTAGGATAGTGCAGGTGTATGGGGGTAATCGCGGGTCAGCATGAACTTGATGGGCCAAAGGTCCTATTTTCACATTATATCCCTAAAGTAAAAGTAAAAGTAAAGTAATGAATGAATCTAATTGAAACATTAGGCAGGGTGGGCATATGTCAGGTCTGATCGTATGATTTTCTAATCCAGGAAGTAATGATGGGTAGAAACAATAGGAAGTAATAAAAACCAAGAAGTAATATGTACTAAAGACTGACAAATCTTCAAAACCTGATGGTTTCATCTTGCGGGGGGGTGGGGGGGTTAATCAATTTTCAGTGTTACCTGGCTTTTGCTGGTGTATGCTATGCAGCCAGAGAGATAGCCAACATGCCTGGTTGTTGACTGGGAAGCCTATTATATAAATTTAAAACTGTCAAAGATATTTTGGTGGGATTCTGGGGAAACACTTATTCCTGGGTGCTCTGTTCCAAAATTCTTCTCCTGGCCTCACACCAGCTGCCACCTTCCTCCAACTTCCAGCTTTGGCATGATTTTTACGAGGATGTTGCCAGGGCTAGAGGGTGTGAGCTATTGGGAGAGGTTGAGTAGGCTGGTACTCTATTCCTTGGAGCCCAGAGGATGAGGGGTGACCTTGTAGAGGTGTATGAAATCATGAGAGGAATAGATTGGGTAGATGCACAGTCTCTTGCCCAGAGTAGGTGAATCGAGAACCAGAGGACGTAGGTTTAAGGTGAAGGGGAAAATATTTAATTGGAATTTGCTCTTGGAATTTTTTTACACAAAGGGTAGTAGCTAATGGAACAAGCTGCTAGAGGAGGTGGTTGAGGCACGGAATATCTCAATGTTTAAGAAACAGTTAGGCAGGTACATGGATAGGACAGGTTTGGAGGGATATGGGCCAAACGCGGGCAGGTGGGACTAATGTAGCTGGGACATGTTGGCCAGTGTGGGCAAGTTGGGCCGAAGGGCCTGTTTCCACTCTGTATCACTCTGACTCTATAATTCTACGATCAGGCCTGACATATGCAAACATTACAGTCAGACTAACAACGTGAAATGTTCCGACATACTTGTGCACAGGTGCAGACAACAAAGACAATTAAAAATAAACCTTTGACAGAGCAATAGGGTAAGGAATAATTTCAAATCCATGGCAACTGTACAAATTTGCCAATTTAAAATCTGCTCCCTTGTTGACAAATTAGATGTAATAAGAAATGTAATAATTCTATTTTCCTATGTGGTTCTTAATCCAATCTTTGCATGCGCACATTTTCCAATTTGAGCATTGGGAAAGTAATGAACGTTTGTTGGGAAGTTGATTGTGGAACCCTGCTCCATCTGCTTCACTACTTTATTAAAATTCAATAATCCTTTTGACAGTTCAATATTGAACATTTGAGATAATGCAGAGCAGGAAGCAGAACTGTGCTGTTACACCTGGTTCATGAGAGAAGATCAAATGCTTTACCTCAATTGAGATGGAGATGGGAGATGGGAGTGGACTAATTGCAAATTTGGGTTTCACCCAAATCCAGCGATTGCTGTTAGTTTCACCTTGTAGTGATGGCAAGATCTAATAATCTTGGTAACCACAAAACCCCCTTCCCCCTTCTTTACCCACCCCCCATTTTCCTCCCACCCCCCACCCCTGTGCCCCACCTGTTCACACCTATTTCTCCCTTCCTCCTCTCCTTCCACCTACATTCCTTCCTCTAGCTTCACAATTCACAGCTCCTCAATCCTTTTGTCTCACACCTTCTGTCCAACCATCTGCCTATCAACACTCCTGTATCCATCTATTATCTGCCAGGCTTTGTCCTCTCCTCCTTTCTTCCAACTTTCTCTCTTCAACCCCCACCCCGCACCATCACTCTGAAGAAGGCTCTTGACCAGAAATGTTCACCTATTTATGTTCTACAGAGATCCTGCCTGACCTGTTGAGTTACACTAGCACTCTGTGTCTCCTTTTGTAAACAAGCATTTGCAGTTCCTAGTTTCTAATAGTCTTGCTGATGTCACCAAAAATCTAGGCTTAACTATATCTGGGGTTAAATACATCCTGGCTATCGCTTTAGAAGAAAGCTTGGAGGTGCATGGATACTTCCAAGAGCTCTCACCTGTTCATCCTTTTCTGTTAAGCATATTCTCTCAGACCAAGGTACTTCCTTAAGAATCTCTATTGCATTGTACAAATGCTTTTGCAATTTTTTCCATAATACAGAGTCCAGATCCACATGCAACAGCTAAGATTTGGTATAACGAAGTTTAGTTTAGTTTAGTTTAGAGATACCGCGTGGAAGCAGGCCCTTCAGCCCATCGAGTCCGCACCGACCAGTGATCCTCGCACATTAACATTATCCTGCACACACTAGGGACCATTTTTACATTTTTATACCTAGCCAGTTAACCTACAAACCTGTATGTCTTTGAAGTGTCGATGAAACCAGAGCTCCCAGAGAAAACCCACGCAGGTTTAGCGGAGAACGTACAAACTGTGCACAGACAACATCCATAGTTAGGATTGAACTAGGGTCTCTGGCGTGTAAGGCAGTAGCTCTACCACTAAGGCACCGTGCCGCACAAATTCGTTAATTCCAGATTTTGGATTGCATTTTGATAACACTAACATGACACTGCTAGATTTCATCATTTGTTTATCGATTCCCCTATACTCCTTTGTTCCTGCTGTTCATTGAGGTACTCATTATGCACTATGTATGTGGCTTCTTTATTGTTAGGACCAAAATATCTTTTCACATATCAATGGTGCCTTGAAAATCATATGTCAATAATTGCTTTGCTCTGCTTGTTTATTAATATCTTTGAGCAATTAATCTTTAATCCACAAATGGATTCCTCGAGCATCCACTGTAAGATCCTTATTGTCGGTTTGAGACATTTGATACCCTTCAATATAACGTAAGAAAAGGGTGAAAAATTGATACGGCAAGTGGTGCAGTGGTAGAGTTGCTGCCTTACAGCGAATGCAGCGCCGGAGACCCGAGTTCGATCCTGACAATGGGTGCTGTCTGTACGGAGTTTGTACGTTCTCCCCATGACCTGCATGGGTTTTGTCCGAGATCTTCGGTTGTAGGATAGTGTTAATATGCGGGGATCGCTGGTCGGCACGGACCCAGTGGGCCGAAGGGCCCGTTTCCGCACTGTATCTCTAAACTAAACTAAACCACTGAGATAGCAGAGTAGGAGTGAAGTGTTACAGATAAAATGAGATATCATTTTCTGGATTGCCATATTGGAACTGTACTTCAGGCTGATTATTTATACTGATGTCTTTTGGCAAACAGTTTGAAACTCCTATAAATTATGCATATAACTGGTTAATGGAGCCAAGTTGACACAAACAATGTAACTATCGTGTACAGCCAGACATTACCTGACATCAGCCTTCCAGGACATAATTTATTTAAAATTTAACTGGACTAGTAAATGTATTGCTCACAGTATTTGGAGATCAGTGCTATCTGTGTAAGAAGGAACTGCAGATGCTGGTTTACTCTGAAGATAGACACAAAATGCTGGAGTAACTCAGCAGGTCAGGCAGCATCTCTGGAGAAAAGGAATAGGCGACGTTTCAGGTCGAGACCCTTCTTCAGACTGAGAGTCAGGGAAGAGGGAAATGAGAGGTATGAAAAGGTACCAGCATTTTATGTCATTCTTCAGTGCTATATATGTAGGAAGGAACTGCAGATGTTGGTTTAAACCAAAGATAGACACAAAATGCTGGAGTAAGTCAGTGGGGCAGGCAGCATCTCCGGAGAGAAGGAATGGGTGACGTTTCGGACCATGATCCTTCTTCAGAAGAAGAAGTTCCTTGGGCACTTCCTTCTCTCCTCCACACTTTGCTCTTGCCATCACTCTGATATAAGTTCGTCTTCGTCTCATCTGCTCACAAGACCTTTCTCCAGAACTGCTCTTTTAAGTACTTCTTGGCAAACTGTAACCTGGCCATCCTATTTTTGCGGCTAACCAGTGGTTTGCACCTTGCAGTGTAGCCTCTGTATTTCTGTTCATGAAATCTTCTGTGGACAGTGGTCATTGACAAATCCACACCTGACTCCTGAAGAGGTTACTGATCTGTCGGACAGGTGTTTGGGGATTTTTCTTTATTATAGAGAGAATTCTTCTGTTATCAGCTGTGGAGGTCTTCCTTGGCCTGCCAGTCCATTTGCGATTAGTAAGCTCACCAGTGCTCTCTTTCTTCTTAATGATGTTCCAAACAGTTGATTTTCAATGGAGGATAATTTAACTGACACAAACATAACAAATTCGCCAGCTTCCATGTGCTGTTTCTTCAGGTAATTAAAGTGTCTGGAGGTGCATGATGGAATGTTTAGTCTAGTTTAATTTAATTTAGTTTAATTTTGTTTAGTGATACAGTGTGGAAAAAGACCCCAAGGCCCATTCAGTCCATGCCAACCATTGATCACCCGTACGCTAGTTCTACTTTATGTCCTACACACTCGGGGCAATTTACAGAAGCTAATTAACTTACAAGCCTGCACGTCTTTGTAATCTGAGAAACTAGAGCACCCAGATAAAATCCACGCGGTCGCAGGGAGAATGTGCAAACTCCACACTGGCAGCACCCGTGGTCGGGATCGAACCCAGGTCTCTGGTGCTGCAAGGAGGCAGCTCTACTGCTGCGCAACTGTGCGGCCCGGTAATAGTTGTCAAACAAAATGTGACAGCAAGTTCTGTAGGTGCCAGCAAGGTCACCAAGATCCATTAACAGACGTTAAGCACATTAAGGAGCACAACCATCTTTGTTCATTTATAAATCCCATCAGGTTCAATTCCTGCACAGGTAGAAATACTCATGCATGGTTCTAGTCATGATTGTGAACCAATTTGTTAAAACATCGCTTGCCTGTGGCACTCGCATGTACAAATTTGTTTCTATTGACTTCAACGGCTCCAGCAGTTTGAGAAAGGGTGGGTTGGTTTTAGTGGGGATGATTCAATTTTAAGACCTTCATTAAGATGGATGAATAATGCCTTTGGAATCACTAAAATTGCTCATAAAAAGAACACCCACCCATATTTGAGGCAGTCTATTACAATCCCTTCAAGGACCATGGCAATCTTATTCAGATATCTTAAGTGTTTTTTATTATTATTTGTTAGGTTGTTGCACTAAATTGGGAGGTGTGGAGAAGAATCAATTCCATACGACTGACCTATGAAGTCATTGAGCCTCCATTTGATTCTTCCTCTTTGATGACCCGCAGACTATCCTTGATCGGACTTTGCTGGCTTTACCTTGCACTAAGTGTTACTCCCTTATCATGCATCTATATACTGTAAATAGATCGATTGTAATCATGTATTGTTTTTCCGCTGACTAGTTAGCACGCAACAAAAGGTTTCCACTGTACCTCGGCACATGTGACAATAAACTAACTAAAACTAAAACTAAAAATTCATATTCTTTGTTCCTCCTTGCGTTTCTGTCTTCAAATTTCTTTCCTCAACCTCACCCTTTCTGGGCAAAAGGTTCAAAGTGCTGGAGTAGCTCAGAGAGCCAGGCAGCACCCCTAGAGAGCATGGATAGGTGACGTTTTGGGTTTGGACCCTTCTTCAGACTGATCGTAGCGGGGATGGGGGAGTGTGTAGGGGGGAAAAGAATGCTAGGAGGGGCAGAACAAAGCATAGCAGGTAATAGGTAAACACAGGCAAGGGATGTTTGTGATAGCATGACATGAACCCTTTCTGGACTCATTTTATCTTTAACACCCACCTACTCCCTAAGCTCCATATTCTACCAAGCTGTTGCCTTCATTTCCTGGCTGGTTGTCTTTCAGAGACTGTCGCCACATGTATGGTGGACCGCCTGTCCTTGACCCATTTTGTCATCATAGCCTTTGAAAAAAAAGGATCCATTATGCCTTATCCACCAGCCGATCTGCAATCCCACTCTCCTCTCTGTGCTTCAGAATAAATTGTCTCCAAATTGCAAGTCCAGCTTTACTGCAACCCACGTGTGAAATTCTCCAACCAGGAATCTGCCCCGTCTGCAACCTGGAGTTGGCACTGGAGTTTAGAAGAATGAGGGAGGACCTCATTGAAACATACAGAATAGTGAAAGGCTTGGATAGAGTGGATGTGGAGAGGGTGTTTCCACTAGTGGGAGAGTCTAGGACTAGAGGTCAAAGTTTCAGAATTAATGGACGTTCTTTTTGGAAGATAAGGAGACATTTATTCAGTCAGAGGGTGGTGAATTTGTGGAATTATTTGCCACAGAAGGCTGCCAGTGGATATTTTTAAGGCAGAGATAGGTAGATTTTTGATTAGTACGGGTGTCAGAGGTTATGGGGAGAAGGCAGGAGAATGGTGTTAGGAGGGAGAGATAGATCAGCCATGATTGAATGGTGGCATAGACTTGATGGGCCGAATGGTCTAATTCTACTCCTATTCCTTATCATCTTATTCAAAATCAGATATGCCTCCTGCATCAGATGTGGATCATCTCCAAGAAAGTGCGACCAATTTGATTCTTACTCCAGCAGTGTGAGCACAAATGCCCGATAGGTGTTCTATGAAGTTATTGAATGCATTGTCTTTTAGATGAAATAATAATCTCAACCCCTGACTGCTTTCCCAGATGTATATTGAAAATGTCAAGCCACTTTTGTAAGATAAAGACAGCGAGTTACTGCCTTGTCCTCAATCAAATTTACTAAAACAATTGGGCTTTTCTTTGGTGACCCTGCTCGGTAATACGTATCTAGTTTGTATAATGATAATCCTTTTTGGGAACATCAACCACCTTTCTTCTGTCTATTCCATTCTAAAGAAGGCAACACTTATCTTGTCGACAGTAGATTCAGTTCAGGAATGTCAATTAATCTTTCAGTCTTCTTATAATGCTGTCCAATTGTGTGTCTCTTTGGAAAGTGTAATGCAATTATCAAGATGCTAATCTGATCTTTATATTGTCCTTGAATCTTTCCTTCCAAAACCATTCAATTAAGGAGCCGTCAGCAATGGTAAGGCCCATTTGAGCCTTCCGTTTGCATCCAGTAATTATCCAATTAGATTTACCAGGTTAACTAATAAAATGAATTAGGCTATATGATTAAGTGATACAGAATACTTAAGAGATCTTAAATTTTCAGATAGTTCAAATCTGAATTGTTCTGCATTTGGAAATGAACAACCCCATGCATCCTCAGCTTTTATGCATGGATAAAGCCATTAGTTACAGTCTACGGTAGAAGATATTTTCTCTTATTGCTCAAGGTAAGGTGCAAGGCTCAAGGTTATTGCTCAAGGTAAGGGCAAGGCAAGGTCTTATTAACATTTACTGGTTTATCATCTCATTTGAACTGTGTCAGTCTGACTGAACACAAACTGCTGGAGTAATTCAGCGGGACAGGCAGCATGACTGGATAGAAGGAATGGGTCACCCATTCTTTCTCTCTGGAGATGCTGCCTGTCCCACTGAGTTACTCCAGCATTTTGTGTCTACCTTCGGTGTAAACCAGCATCTGCAAGTCCTTCCTACACATTCAGTCTGACTGGAACTTTACGAAAGTTGTCACCTTGCAGATTTGGAAGCTGCTCAGTTTAGGCGATACAACACCCTCTTTCTCAGCAGTATCTACGCCAATTTGCTTCCAATTTGCTGCATGAATTGAATTGAATTGAATAAATGTTGTTAGCCAAGTATGTATTCATACAAGGAATTTGCCTTCCAGCGTAACTCATGTTACTTAGCAGTTCATTGTGTGTGTTTGAAGCATACAGAAATGGGAGTTTAGTTTAGTTTAGAAAAACAGCAGGGTAACAGGCCCTTCGGCCCACCGAGTCTGCACCGACCAGCAATCCCTGTACACTAGTACTATCCTACACACTAGGGACAATTTACAATCTTTTTTACCAAAGCCATTGACCTACAAACCTGTAAGTGTTTGGAGTGTGGGAGGAAACTGGGGCATCCAGGGTAAACCTACGTGGTCATGGTGAGAATGTACGCACTCCATACAGACAGCACCTGTAGTCAAGATTGAACCCAGGTCAGTGGCATTGTAAGGCAGTAACCCTACTACTGTGCCATCCCTATGTTGGTGATAGCAATTCTTAAACACCACTTATTTCAGAATCAGAATTCAGAATTACCTTTATTTGTCATCCAAAAAACAAGTCTTTTGGACGAGATTTTGTCACCCACAGTCCAACAATAAGAGCAATAAAATACGCAATTACACAATCACAACCAACACAAAACAAAAACAACAAAAAAAAAGAAACATCTATCACAGTGAGTCTCCTCCAGTCCCCTCCTCACTGTGATGGAAGGCCAGAATGTCTTTTCTCTTCCCCTGCCGTCTTCTCCCGCGGTCAGGCTGTTGTAGTTGTCACGTTCCAGGCTGCGCCGGGCGGTGAAAGGTCTGCAGCGGGCCGACCCAAGCCCCACGATACGGGGTGGGCGAAAATGCTGCCACTGCCGCTGCACGTCGGGGCGGTTGTGGCTCCCGACATTGAAGCCCCCGCCGAGCAGAGAAAAATCCCGCGGCCTATTTCAGGCCGCGCCGGACGGTGAAATGGCCGTGGTGGGCCGACCCAAGCCCCGCGATCTAGGGCGGGCGAACACGCTGCCGCTGCCGGAGCTCCCGATGTCGGCATCCACGCATCCCGCACCGAAGCCTCCGAAGACAGCAGGCTCCGCAGATGGTAAGTCCTGTCCGTGGGCTCTGCGATCCAGAGCCCAGGTGGTCCCAGGTGGAGGCCGCCAGATCCAGGAGTTTGGCCGATGGTCGGCCGCAGCGGGAACGGAGACACGACCTAGAAAACAAAGGTCGGGTCTTTAATGATAGACCAACCACCAGTTAGCTAGGCCACTACAGGTTTGCTAATCCCATCTGTTATTCTTTCTCAGAAAGATGTCTTCAGTGACAAGAAGAATTCCACCTCTCTTCAGTCTCACGGTTTTGAAACCTCTATCTCAGTTGTGTCGGAGATTCGACAGTACATTAGGACAATCAACAGAGCTGAATTAGTTCAATAAAATGTGGAGATAGATTTGGTCCTCTCCAATCAGAGTGGCTTGGTTTGAGCTCATTTACACCTGAAGCTGATTCTACGGCTGACATTTGTGGTTGCACAGTAGAAACAAACAAATGCAGATGCTGGTTAATATCCAAAAGGACACAAAGTGCTGGAGTAACTCAGGCAGCATCTCTGAAGAACATGGATAGGCGACGTTTTGGATGGAGAATCTTCTTCTGAATGATTTTAGGAGGGAGAAGAGAGGTTTAGTTAGTTTAGTTTAGTTTAGAGATACGGCACGGACACCTTTGGCCCACTGAGTTTGCACCGACCTGTGATCCCCACAAACTAACACTATCCTACACACAAGAGGAACAATTTACAATTATACCAAGCCAACCTACAAACCTGTATGTCTTTTGGAGTGTGGGAGGAAACCGGAGCACCCGGAGAAAACCCACGCAGGTCACGGGGAGAACGTACAAACTCCGTACACACAAGCACTCGTTGTCAGGATCAAACCCGGGTCCCTGGTGCTGTAAGGCAGCAACTCAATCCTTGCACAACTAGCATGGGAATTTTCACGATGTTTCAGAAGACAGTGTCATGTCGACCTGACTCAGCATTGTCATGGTCATTGTCGTCGGGTAAAAGAAAATTTTGGCGGTCTGCTACGACTTTGACAGTCGACGGCAGTCGCCAAAAAAATCGCTTAAGTGGGACAGGCTCTTTAGCAATCCTTAGCAATGTGGCTGTATCTAGCTGCAGTAGATGAAAAAATAGAACTTTAATAATGATTTGTAATGATCTGTTTGTTACTCTGTTCCAACTGTGATGTCTTTATGCGTTATGAAACATTAGCAAAGGAATAGAAAACATTGAACTCAGTCCTAAAAATTCAATTTATACCAGTACCAGCCCATCCTTTCATTGAAAGTCAAACAAGCACTGAATGACATTCAGTTCCATTTGAACATTGGTGCTGGTGCATAATTTCTGGTCACTGGAGTGTATGCCGTTGCATGAAAAATATGGTAATTCATACAGCCAATACATTGCAAAAAGCTCTTCCACACAGCAGTTTTGGTTAAGTTGTTTAAATACATAAAATGTACCATTTTGAAAATGAAATATAGTTAAAAAAATAAAATGTATCTTCAGAATACAAAATGTATCTTAGTAGCACTAGATCTATCCTACACATCTGGGACAATTTACAATGTTACCAAAGACAATTAACAAACAAACCTCCACGTCCTTGGATTGTTGGAGGAAACCGAAGTACCCGGGGAAGTCCCATGTGGTCATGGGGAGAATGTACAAACACCTTAAAGACAGCATCAGTAGTCAGGATTGAACCCTCTACTTTAGACCCTAACCTAAGGGGGCGGCACGATGGCGCAGCGGTAGAGTTGCTGCCTTACAGCACCAGAGACCAGTGTTCAATTCTGATTGTGGGTGCAGTCTGTATGGAGTTTGCGCATCCTCTCCTTGACCATGTGGATTTTCTCCGGGTGCTCCAATTTCCTCCCACACTCCACAGGTTTGCAGGTTAATTGGCTTCGGTAAAAATTGTAAATTGTCCCTAGTGTGAAGAATCGTGCTAGTGTATGGGGATCGCTGGTCGGCACGGACTTGGTGGGCTGAAGGGTTTTTTTCTGAGCTGTATCTTTCTGAGCTGTACCTTGTAAAAAGCTTTACTGAAGTACATGTAAACCTACTGCCCTGCTTTCATTAATACACTTTGTTACCTCTTCAAAAAATTCAGTCAGATTGGACTGATAGGATCACCCCTTGATGCAGCCATATTGGCTGTCTCTGGTTAGTTATTGGTTTTCCAAATGATAATTAATCCTCTCCCTCAGAAATAATCCTATCTGGACCTGGAGAATTATTAATCTTTAAGTCCTTGAAGACATTGAGAATCTCCTGTTTATTTATGGAGGCCAGCACTTTCATCCACGACTTCTCTGGATCATCCAACTACAAAGTCTATTTCCTTTATGAATACCAGTGAAAAGTATTCATTTAGGAACTCATCTTTACCCTCTGGCATCACAAATAGATAGATATCCAGTTCCCGATAATGTTTCGAGAGAGAGTTAGATTTAGCTCTTAGGGCTAACAGAACCACGGGATCTGGGGAAAAAGCAGGAATGGGGAACTGATTTTGGATGATCAGCTGTGATCATATTGCTGACTCGAAGGGCCGAATAACCTACTCCTACACCTATTTTCTATGTTTCTATGTTTCTAGAAATACAGCATGCAGACAAGGCTCTTCAGCCCAGTGAGGCCATGCTGACCATCGATCCCCCGTTCACACTAGTTCTATGTTATCCCACTTTCTCACCCACTCTCTACACATGAGGGGCAATTTGCAGAAGCCAATTAACTGACAAACCCACATGTCTTAGGAATGTGGGAGGATTAGTATGGGTGTCAGGGGTTTAAGGGTGAAGGCAGGAAAATGGGATTGAGAGTGGAAGATAGATTAGCCATGATTGAATGGTGGAGTAGACTTGATGGCCGAAATCTGCTCTTATAATGTATGAATTTATTAAGTTGGAGCACCTGGAGAAAACCCATGCGCTCACAGGAAGAACATGCAAACTCCATGCAGACAGCACGAGAAGTCAGGATCAATCCCGGATCTCTGACGCTGTGAGGCAGCAGCTCTACCAGATTACTTGATTATAGAATGTTTTTGATCTTACTTTAATCCTGTCAGCCAATTAATGCCTGTGACCCCTCTTACCCTACCTTGTTTCCTTTTAGATTTTTTAAAAGATTTTTTTTAGATTTAGAGATACAGCGTGGAAACAGGCCCTTCGACCCATCAAGTCCGCGCCGCCCAGCGATCCCCGCACATTAACACTATCCTACACCCACTAGGGACAATTTTTTTTACATTTGCCCAGCCAATTAACCTACATACCTGTACGTCTTTGGAGTGTGGGAGGAAACCGAAGATCTCGGAGAAAACCCACGCGGGTCACGGGGAGAACGTACAAACTCCGTACAGACGGCGCCCGTAGTCAGGATCGAACCTGAGTCTCCTGCGCTGCATTCGCTGTAAGGCAGCAACTCTACCGCCGTGCCACCGTGCCGCCCTTTTGAAGTGCTTCCCTGCACTTTTCACACACTTGATAGGCCTCCCTTGCCATTAGTTCCCTGTAACTGTGATATGCTTCCTTTTTTCTCTTTATCCAACTCTCAATATCTCTCAACATTATTGTTCCCTATAAACCTCATAATATTTAACAGCTGGCTATTCTCCCCATTCTCCAAAAGTGAGTAAACTCAATGTTTTAATCTACTTGAAAATAACTCTACTGTTGAGTTGAGAATCTTTTGACATCAAATATCTTACTGCTGTAGTTGATGGAAATGTTATCTGAAGGAATATGTTAAATCAGCTTGTCCAAAGTGGGCAATTATAGAACATCTGAGGGATCTCCTTTTGAGATTTTGCTTGTCACTGCAACTGATGGTTTTGAAATTATGTGTCTTTATCCTAAAATATCCATATATACACTTATAAACTTGACATTCAGACTCAGTGTTTTAAAAAAACAGAAGGTTCAGTGGTGTAAAATAATGATAGTTATTTAGTATCTAATAATCCAGAACTCTGAAATAATATTCCAGCGGGTATAAATTCAAATTCCACCAATATAGTTTAAGAATTTGACTTTTTGTTAAAGAATATGTTCTGTAAATTAAAATTCTGGAATATTATAAAAGCTCACCACACCAACACAACAATGCCTCTATTTTCTTAAAAGGCTGAGGAAGTTCAGCATGTCACCAACAACTCTCACCAACATCTACAGATGCGCCGCGCCGTAGAAAGCATTTTATCGTCATGCATCACATGGCTAGGGAACAGCTCTATCCAGGACCACAAGAAATTGCAGAGAATTGTGGATGCAGCCCAGACCATCACACAAACCAGTTGACTCCATTTACACCTCATGCTGCCTCGGCAAGGCCACCAGCATAATCAAGGCCATTCCCTCTTCTCCCCTCTCCCTTCGGTCATAAAGGTATAGAAGTGTGAAAACACACACCTCCAGATTCAGGAACAGTTTCTTCCCAACTGTGACCAGGCAACTGAACCATCCTGCCAACAACTAGAGAGCAGTCCTGAACTACTACCAACCTCATTGGAGACCCTTAGGCTATCTTTGATCGGACTTGACTGGCTTTATCTTTCACTAAATGTTATTCACGTTATTCCTTTCATCGTTTATCTGAAATTGTCTAATCTAATAATCTAATTGTCTTTCCGCTGTCTGGATAGCATGCAACAAAAGCTTTTTGCTGTACCTCGGTACACGTGACAATAAACTAAACTCAACTCAAATGGTTCATTAATTACCATCATTTATACATGAATACATGAATCATTTATACATTTATACATGAATCGACCCAACAATTAAAAAAATATATTGACAGACTATTACACCACAGATAGCTTTATTTACACCCATTGACTGGAAATATATATTTACACTATATATAATTACATTTTCCTCACATAAACTTGAAAATACCAACATTAAACTGTGAATGTGCAGTTAGCATCTATTTTTGCCCTGTGTTCAAAGTGTGGATTATATGCTTGTAATACAACCTACAATTTTACATGAACAATTGCTATGATCCTCCATATTAATGTGAACTTGGTTTCTGACAGCTAACCTCAATCTAGATATGGTACAGTGGACTGTTATCTTTGAACGTATTTAAAAGCATCTCTGAAACAACTATTCTTTTCTCATTGGATCTAAATGTGACAACTTAAGGCAGGATGAAAGAAGCAGAGCATCAGGCATAAAAATAGCTTTTAATTGTTGCAGCAACAATTTACAATGCAGGCTGGTATTTGTTACCATAGACAGAGTTGCACATATAACTAAATACATAAAGATAGACGGGAAAATGCAAAATAATCATAGAACAGCTAAATTCTGCATTTCCATTTTACATATTAAGATCCAGTACAGTACATTTGACATCTATTTTTGCCCGATTCATAGCATTTGTCTCTTAAGGCTCATTGTTGCCCTAAAAAGACACAGATGGTGACTTTTATAATTGAGAGTTATAACATCGCCTCAGCGACTTTGATAGCAGGTTAATTTATGAGAAGCAAGTTGTAAACCTAATACACTATAAAGAAAAGACACTGATATACTCATGTGTAGGAAGGAACTGCAGATGTGGTTTACACCAAAGATCGACACAAAATGCTGGAGTAACTCTGTGGAGGAAATGGATAGGCATTGTTTCTGGAAGGGACTCTTTTTCAAACTGATGTTCCAAGTAGCTACCAATAATTTAGTGCAACCAAGAGAAATCAATGTATTGATGAATCTTTCAAATATTTGCAAAATCTGCTTGTAAAATATTCCTTGTAATGTCAATATTTAATAGTGCTTTTTATGGTCACATATGTTAATTGTTGATACAGTGAAATTATTTTCCTTACAACAGTCCAGTTGAGTATCACCATCCCCCCGATCCCCGATTAGCAAGTGTACAGGAATAATCTACTGAGCTGCATGTAAGAGGCACCGCGTTTTGGCGCCATGTTCAAAGTCCACGCTCTAGTCCATGTGAGCGATGTCTGTTCCAGGCAAGTCCCAGGCTGTTGCGGGCCGCCTCACGTCTCCTTACTCGGAGGTCACATCCCTCTCCTCGCCCGTCCTTTGTTCTCCGGGGGTTCCCCGACCACGAGGGCGCTGTAGGCCCGACCCCGCTTCCCTCTCCTCTCACACTGGCCTCGCAGCGGCCCCTTGCCCGGATGTCACTGGCTCTGTCCTCCACGTCTCTGGTATCCAGCGGACTAGCGGGGGCCAAGACAACAGCTTCCCCCTTCGAGGCCTGCGGTCCGCTGGCTCCGACGACCAGCTTGGCGACGTCCTCCTGCAGGCCGTGATCCATCGAGTCTTCTGTTCGGCCATGTGGGACCGGCTCCCTTGAAGCTGCGATCCGCTGGGCCTTCAGTGTGACCACAGGGAGCAGCTCGGGAGCCTAATCCTGGAGCCATGGACCTTGGAGTCGGCCGCGGGGACGTGCCGCCTGGCTACTCAAGGGCTGCAGCCTCCTGGGAGCATTGTAAATGTTATCCCTTGCTGTAGTTTTGCTAACTCCCTGCACTTCGTATCTTATCTTTAGTGTTAGTTGATCATTTTCAGATATTTTTTAACTCTAATGGATCTTAAAATAGCAAAGATTATTGATTATTTTTTTACAGTCTGCAGAAGTTTTTGATTTTTAAGTTCTTTCATGTGTAAATTCTAAACTTTATTTGGTGCTCTGAAAAATGTTTAAATTACTAGCTAGATATAAAAAATGCTACCAATTTTTCTGGTCAGCCTGCTTGATGGCATCTTTAATGTTGGGTGGACTTTTGAACTGACAGCTGCCTGTAATTCATGTCAAGACAGGGCAAGTCTTCATTACAGAGAATATTGTGGCTGCTTTGTCCAAGTCAGTGGCAAGTGTAATAGTTTTGCATTGACTGAAATATTCAGGGCAAGATATCAGCTTCACTGTTCCGCGTTTTGTATTGGTTTACTGGGATGGGTTTATCATTATCCCTTGAACCGAGATACAGTTGAATAACATTGTTTGCATGCTATCCAGTGAAATCATCCTATATGTGTGTACAATCAAGTCATACACATATACAACAGGTGATTAAAGAGAAAAGTACCAGTGCAGAATTTAGCATTACAGTTACAAAGAAAAAGTCACAATGAGGTAGATTGGAAGATTGGGACTGCACACTAGCTTATGGGAGGATCGGTTATAGTTTAATAGCAGTGGGGATGAAGGTGCTCATGAATCTGGTGGTACAGGAGTGGAGATGAGGGTATGGCCTATTATCCTGGATGAGGAATTTAGGTTCATAATCCAGGCAGATACTCGTGAGCAAGTACTGCAATATTTGTGGATTTTCTCATTGACATATTAAAACCAAGCCATGGCTTGCCAGTCCAAATAAACTTGAAATATTCATTCAGAGAAAAGCAGAGAAATGCTTGACAACATTTGTAAACCGATAAGCTGGTCTTTCATCAAAGTGCTGGAATAACTCAGTGGGTCGGGCAGCATCTCTAGAGTACATGGATAGATGTTGGGACCTTTCTTCAAACTAATAAAAGGGTCCTGGCCTGAAATGTCACCTATCCATTTTCTCCAGAGATGATGCCTTTTCTCCAGAGATGCTGTCTGACCCGCTGAGTTACTCCAGCTTTTTGTGTCTATCTTTTAACCCAGTATCTGCAGTTCCTTGCGGCACACGATGCCTGACCTGCTGAGTTACACCAGCACTGGGCATCCCTTTGTGTAAACCAGCTTTTGTAGTTGCTTGTTGCTTCATTCATCTCATTGTTTCTCCAGAATTTACCTGTTATAAAATGACTGCTTCTCTTAGTCTTGACTGCGCTGGTGACGACAGATTAATGTTCCCGCCGTGCTGTTCTCCTTGAGATGGTTTGATGTGTTGGGGAGAGACTCACGTTTTGTCGTTCGGGCTAAATTGTGCAAGAGCATCATCTGCTGATTTATTCACCTTCTGGACATTTAATTCTGAGGATTTTAACAGAGTCGAATGTGTGGAAGTGTTTATAATCAGCGGCCAAACATTTGGACACATTTATTGCTCGGAATGGCAGACATTGTTTTAAATTAAGATTTGTATTAATAAATATTTTAATTCATTTTTATTGATGCTGACACATCTTTATAATTCGATTTATCATCGCATTTGACTACAAATGTGGAGCCCTCACAAAGCTTATCAAAAACACCATGCATCGTTTAACCAGGCAATATTTATGTTTTGTGTTGAGCTTTGTTGTGGAGGATATATAATGGGATTTAGCATAGTGAGAACAAGATGCAAAAAAACCCCTCCATCCTTAGAAACAAGCTGCCAGGAGGACAGATGGACTGAAATGGCCATTGCAGTCTCTGATTGAGCAAAGGCAGAACAAGAAGCATGTCCATATGTTGTCCAGTCAAGACTGTAAAGCAATAGTGAATCATAATGCCAAGTAAATGAACAGCAAAACCAAAGGATGCCTTGAACCGCAGGGGTTACTCATCATGATCACCTCCTGGCACACGAGCATTCAGGTCAGAATCGACGTGTGGGTGTAGAAAGTAAATGCACATGAACTGCAATTTGTTTCAAAGGGCAAATACTTGAAATTCATCAAGATTTTCATCATCGCTTCAGAATTTTGCTTCTTTGGCTGATGTATAAAAATCAGTGTAAAGCTAAACCATAATCTTTGGCATCTTCAAGTAGACACTTCAGAAATATCTGAGGCTCTCATTCTCTTCTGGGTTTAAAAAAATCAATAAAAAGCTCGGGAAAATAAAGGAAAAAAGTAAAGTTTATCACTGACATTTTGAACACCATTTTCAAGTTGAGGCAAATATATAATGCATATGTTTTATTACGTATAGCACAGAAATGGTATATATTACATAATTATTTATCCATTTGCAGAAATTTCAAGAATTCAAAAAATATTCATTTTTTTATGATTTTCACTTTTTCTTTGTAAAATGTTCTTAGGATCCAGTTGTAATGTCCATTCTCAATGCAATAATACTGAAGGAACATAACAGGTTTAATGAAGTATGTCAGAAAGGAATCTCCTGAACTTCTATAGGTGTACAGTAGAGAGCATATTGACTACTTGCATCACAGCCTGGTTCATCAATTTGAATGCCGGGGGCGAAGAAGACTGCAGAAAATGGTGAACACTGCCCAGTCCATCACGGGTTCCGACCTCCTCACCATCGAAGGGATTTACATGAGTCGCTGCCTCAAAAAGGCCGCCAGCATCATCAGACACCCACACCACCTTGGCCACACACTCATTTCACTCCTGCTATTGGGAGGACTTTGCAGCCTGAAAACTGTAACGTCCAGGTTCAGGAACAGCTTCTTCCCTACAGGTTATTAAACACTTCAACCTCCAAATAAGCTCTGGACTACATAAACGGGGGCATTGTTTTGTCTTTTTGCGCTATTATTGTTTGTTTGTTTGTTTGTTTGTTTTATGTGTATGTATGAATGTATGTATGTATGTATGTATGTATGTATGTATGAATGTATGTATGTATGTATGTATGTATGTATGTATGTATGTATGTATGTATGTATGTATGTATGTATGTATGTATGTATGTATGTATGTATGTATGTATGTATGTATGTATGTATGTATGTATGTATGTGGGAGGGAGGGAACTGCAGACAGACACAGAATGCTAGAATAACTCAGCGGGACAGGCAGCATCTCTGGAGAGAAGGAATGGGTGACATTTCAGGTCGAGACCTTTCCCCTGACTTTCAGTCTGAAGAAGGGTCTCAACCCGAAACGTCACCCATTCCTTCTCTGGAGAGAGTTGCTGCCGGTCCCGCTGAGTTACTCCAGCATTGTGTGTGTGTGTGTGTGTGTGTGTATGTATGTATGTATGTATGTATGTATGTATGTATGTATGTATGTATGTATGTATGTATGTATGTATGTATGTATGTATGTATGTATGTATGTATGTATGTATGTATGTATGTATGTATGTATGTATGTATGTATGTATGTATGTATGTATGTATGTATGTATGTATGTATGTATGTATGTATGTATGTATGTATGTATGTATGTATGTATGTATGTATGTATGTATGTATGTATGTATGTATGTATGTATGTATGTATGTATGTATGTATGTATGTATGTATGTATGTATGTATGTATGCATGTTTCATTGTTCTGCTTGGGACATATGACAATAAAACACTCTTGACTCTTGACACTTGCCGAAGAATCAAGTTTGGGCCAGATGGTCAACGTATTATATTTCTGCAGCTCAAATTGTTGTCACTTGCTGACACAAGGGACATCAGATGCTGGAATCTGCAGCAGAAATTGGAAAGCAATTGTAAATAGTCGGTGGCTCAGGCAGCATCTGTGGAGAGAAATGGACAGGTGACATTCTGGCTCCACACTCTTCATCCAATCTAGATGAAGAATCTCGACCTGAAACATCAACTGTCTATTTCTCTTCACTGATGCTGCTTGACCCATTGAGTTCCCCCAGCAGCTCTCCTTAATTTGCAAGTTAATCTGATCTTTTAACGAATATGACATGTACTGGGCTGGATTTACCCTGAGGGGTTAGACAGAATTTACAGATATCGGGGCATTCATAATCTCTGGTTCATAATCTGAATGGCATTCAAAATAGTGATTAATGAATGGCGATTTCACAAACAATGTAAAATTTGTGAAATGTACTTATGAATTAATATTGGGGACTGAAGAAGAGTCCCGACCCAAAATGTCACTTATCCGCGTCTTCAGGGATGCTGCCTGACACTCTGAGTTACTCCAGCACTTTGTGTCTTTTTATGAAGTAATTACTTTGACATTGAGTAGAAACCGGATGAAGTAAATGTGGAAGTGTAGTAATAAATGGAAATAACAAGGTTCAGTGTGTATGAGGTAGATCACTCTGAGAATGATCAGCCATGATCACATTGAATGGCGGTGCTGGCTCGAAGGGCCGAATGGCCTCCTCCTGCACCTATTGTCTATTGTCTATTGTCTATTGTCTATTGTCTATTGAGGCACGCTGTAGGTAATTAATTTTTACTATAAATATCTACAAAATGGTATATTTACAAAATATTTTGGGATAAAAAATTCTGAGGAAAAACTCCTCAGGAAGAAATTGTGCAATATATTGTTTGCTTAATTTTCTAAAAGGGTTTCTAACTTTAAAATATTTGTCATATGAATGAAGGCAGGAGACATATTGCTAATGTGTCACAGCAAAATTCCACAAATCACATGGGTTTCCTCCGGGTGCTCTGGTTTCCTCCCACAGCACAAAGATGTGCAGGTTTGTAGGCTATTGGCCTCTGTAACTTGCCCCTCATGCATAGCAAATTGGTGCAAAATGTGGGGTGACACAGAATGAGTATGACTGGGGGGGAGGGAAGAAAACTGGAAGAGAGGTGGAAGGACAAAGTCCGGCAGGTACTAGTTTGATGAGGGATAGGAGGGAGGGGTTGACAGGTGATAGATGAAGGCCAGAGATGAAAAGCCAAAAGGATTGAAGAGTTGCGAATTGTGAAGCTAGATGAAGGAATGTAGATGGAAGGGAGGGAGAGCGGAGAAGTAAGTATGAATCCGGGTGGGGCACAGAGGATGGAGGAGGTGGTGGGGTCAGGAGGGAAGAAGGGAGAGGGTGAGAGTTTTGGAGTTACCTAAATTGGAGAATTCAAGGTTCATTGAACTCCAGTGATCATGGAGTTCCCTTGGAGATGTTGGTTTACAAAAAAACCCACAAAGTGCTGGAGTAACTCAATGGGTCAGACAGCATATCTGGAGAACATGGATAGGTGACGTTTTGGGACGGGGCCCTTCTGAAGAAGGGTTCTGACCCTAACAGCAGGAATAACAAAGAGTTCCTCTGTTATTCTTGCTGTTAGTAGATGCTATTGAATGTGTTGCAGGCAATATGTAATTAATGCTTAATGCACCAGTCTTAGAGAGAGGTTATGGATTCCAGTAGCTAGAATGTCAAACAGAATACTAGTTTCCAGATGGAGATGAGCCACTGGAAAGCTGTTGCAACTGCATCTTTCCAGGATAATTGTGTGTGTTGACCTAATGCTGACATAATGCTGACTTGATACTGGTAGATAATGGTGTGGTACAACAAGCAGAATAGCCAGATAATAGCCTCTTCTGGTAATTCTTTATTGCATTGTCTGGTGTACAGAAATGAGCAAAACCCTCTGAAAATAAGATGTTGCTTTACTCTTGGGGGAAAAATGGATGAACTCAATGAAAGAAATGACATGGAATTGCAAGACTCTCAAATTGAAAAATAATTAAAAATCAGGACCCCTTTTAGAGAATTAAGCAACTAGTTTCTTCCCGATGAGGTTTGTCCTCAGAATTTTTTATTCCAAAATATTTTGCAAATGTACAATCCCCGCCCCTGCCCAATCCAGGAGATGCTTGGTGTAAGAAACAAATAGCTACAGAATTGTCTCAGAGTGCTTTACATCACACACTCTAAACCTTGCTATTCCCCCATCTTATTATTACACTTTCACATTGACGCTTCATAGTTTCTACTTGTGGCTAATATGTTTCATCACTGCTGTAGCAGCCGTTGAAAATTAACTGGGGTGTGCGTACTTAGGGTTATAGAGTTATAGAGTCATACAGAACGGAAACAGGCCCTTCGGCCAACCTGCCCATGCCAACCAAGATGCCCCATCTACACTCGGCCCATATCCCTCCAGATCTTTCCTGTCCATGAACCTGTCCAAATATCTTTTAAATGCTGTTATATTACCTGTCTCAACAACCTCTTCAAGCAGCTTGTTCCATATGCCCACCACCCTCTGTGTTCATGCCTTCATTGCATCTTCAACCCAAGCATGAACAAGCTGCAGCTCAAAGTGGAGCTAAATCAGGACTGAATCATGTGACTGGCGAGACTATTCAAACAACACTTGAATCAGACTCAAGTTAGTGGAAAAGCACATCTTTCGTTTCTTTAGTTTAGTTTAGTTTAGAGATACAGCACGGAAACAGACCCTGTGGCCCACCGAGTCCGTGAGACCAGCGATCCCTGTACATTAACACTACCCTACACGCACTAGGGACAATTTGCATTGATACTAAGTCTTTGTCATGTGGGAGCAATCTGAGGATCTCTGAGAAAACCCACGCGGTCACGGGGAGAACGTACAAACTCCAGACAGTCAGCACCCATCGTCAGGATCGAACCCGGGTCTCTGGCGCTGTAAGCGCAGTAAGGCAGCAACTCTACTGCTGCGCCTCTGTGCCGCCCACTTTCTGAAAGGAAAGTGTGGAAATATTGTGGTGGACTGTTACACTTCCCTTGCGGGTCATGTTGCAAGAACTCTTGAAAACTCAAGGACGGCATAAGTTGCTTGTAGCCTCGGGAATGATTGGCACTGTTGGTTGCTTCACCTTAACAGCAACTGTAACATGCATTGAATCTGGGAGAATTGCCCTTTAATTCAGTGCAAACAGATGCTCATAGCATGGGTGACAAAGCTTTCAACGCGGGTGATTGGATCTATTTGGCATGGGCACAAAATATACCCCCCTCTAGCTCTCAAAACGCACAAATATTAAGGAGCTATCCATTATGATGGTAACAGAATCCTATTGAACACTTCCCTGAATACATATCTTCAAAGGCACCGCTGGCATTATGTACATCTTTAGCGAGCACAGAAGAAAGAGTGATATAATACCACACGGATTTAAATATTTAACTTTCCTAGGTTTACTGTGCAACTTTATCATCCCCTCTCATTAATCTTTATACCAAGAACTAGTAACACTCAGGCTGATGCTATTTCTAGATTTCCTTTTCCAAGAATGTTAATAAGGTTTCCAATCCTCGGAGGCTGCTATAAATGAGAGTGTAACTATTGGTTACCAGGACATGTGTCTGCAGGCTTTATGTTTTTTTATTCTCACAAATTATTGGTTTCTCACAGAATAAGGCCCAGAGCACTTAGAGTGACAATGAAGCATGTTTGCAGCATCAGTCAGATGCATAAATCAACCCATCCCCAACAAAGTATACATGTAGCACATCTGTAAACAGGTAATGTGGCTCTGACCCTAATTCCAATCACTGCATCATTCCTGTAGCTCAATTTTAATCACTTTTTCAACTGGGGAAAAGTAACTTTTTCAACTGGGGAAAAGTAACTTTTCCCCCCATAATGAACAGCATTATGTAAATGCATGATTTTGATCTATGTTCTTTATGGAAATAGATTTTTGTTGGTCACAATTTTTGAAAGAGCACCCAAATGCAAAGCAGTTGAGATAATTAGCCTTTAATATTCATTAAGCAGCCAAGGTGGTAGTTTACTAATACAAATCTCCTACATGGCAAACCTCCTTCATGGCAATCGTGGAAATTCCAGGTTATCGATGAATCCTTTTATGACCATCTTTTCCAATCGCCATTGTGTTTTGTTTAGTTTAGTTAATTTAGTTTAGTTGAGAGATACAGCCCTGAAACAGGCCCTTCGGCCCACCGAGTCTGCACTGACCAGTGATCCTCCTACACTAACACTATCCTATACGCCAGGGTCAATTAACAATGTATAGAAGCCGATTATCCTACAAACCTGTACGTCTTTGGAGTGTGGGAGGAAACTGATCACGGGGAGAACGTACCAACTCCATACAGATGGCACCTATAGTCAGGATCGAACCCGGGTCTCTGACGCTGTAAGGCAGCAACTCTACTGCTGCACCACCGTTCCGCCCCAGTTGACCCATTCTGTCACAGCCTCACCTCAATTGCACTATAAATTCTCATCCATGCTTTGGGTATCTCTAAACTTGACTCTTTCTAGGCACGTGTCAGTTTCCCTCCCTCCATCGACCTTCTGTAACGTGGAGTTCATCAAAATCTTGCACCATGTCCCACTCTAGGATCACTAATGTTCATTCACCTACATTGGATTATCATTAAGTAATATTTGATTTTGAATTTATCGCTTTGTTCATGAATCCCTTCATGGCCGTACCATTTTCTTTTGCTGCAGTATCTTCCCAGCCCTGCAAACCTTTAAGATATTGGCACAAATTCAACACTGTCCCCTGGTTTAAACCCTGGTTTAATTATTCCATCACTTACAGTTGTGCTTTCAGTTAGCAAAACCATATTTCCAGACCTTTTCAGATGAGTTTTTATAATTGTGCTGAGCTGATTTGTTATTTGGAGCTAGAATTAGAGTTCCCTGTTAGTTCTGTCATGTCAACTTGATGTTTTTTTTTTCATTTTGAAGTTGGTTTCTGTACTTATAGACAATCTTTTCCTTTCCACCACTGCCACACCACCATGCAACAACCCTGACTGCATAAGATTTCCTTGTCTTTGGGATGACTTATTGTCCTCAAATAACTGGAGAATGGGTCTGAATGTCATTGGAATGGGAGAGGCATATGCACATTCATCTAAATCAGTCTGCCTGATCCCTTGTACAAGAAGAGGGAAATCTATAGGCTGCACCGCAATTACTGGGGACTGCCTGAGGAGATCTGTCATTCTTGTGATTGTTGGATGGCGAGATGTAGAATCATATCGTCTTCTGAATGCAAAGGTCTAGAGAATGCGCAGAGTGCATGCAAATTCCAACCTCTACTGCAACGGTTCCACCTGGGCTAATAACATTTAGCACTGCCTTCAACTTCAGAACAATTGGCTCCTTCTGAGTTGCACCAAGTGAAGTATGACATGTCGGACAGTCTGCAGTGATAATGGGTTATTGGATTTTTTCCACAGAGAGCAATCAGCAGCAGAAGGAGCAGCCTCTGCACTTTTCAGAGTGGTTCTATTCCCGAGAGTGTGGGACTTCATCGGCAGAATCCGTCAGACCATATGAGCTCCTTCCTACAATGCTTTGGATATTATGAATGTGAAAAAGATTCTATCAGTCATCATCAGCATCATAATTCTAAGCATTCAAATAGCAATGGGCGTGCTGGGGTGATGCTGAATATTCAAAGAGTTGCAATGATGCATTGCATGGCACCAACTTCAAGCCCCTCAACTGTTTAGTGTGGCGTCTGGAGCGGATATGGATCATAAGGCAGAAAGCTTTTAGCGTACTTTACTTTAGAGATACAGCATAGAAACAGGCCATTCAGCCAACCGAGTCCACGTCAACCAGTGATCACCCCATACACTAACACTATCCATGCACTAAGGACAATTTACAATTTTACTGAAGCCATTAACCTACAAACCTGTATGTTTAGTTTAGTTTAGTTTTAATTTAGAGAAACAGCCTGGAAACAGGCCCTTCGGCCCATTGTCCGCGAAGACTAGCGATCCCTGTACACGAGCAGTATCCTAAACACTAGGGATAACTTACAATATTTGTCGAAGCCAATTAACGTACAGACCTGTATGTTTAGTTTAGTTTAGTTTTAGTTTAGAGATACAGTGCAGTAGACCCTTTGGCCCACTGAGTCAATAGACAAAAGACAATAGACAATAGACAATAGACAATAGACAATAGGTGCAGGAGGAGGCCATTCGGCCCTTCGAGCCAGCACCACCATTCAATGTGATCATGGCTGATCATTCTCAATCAGTACCCCGTTCCTGCCTTCTCCCCATACCCCCTGTCTCCGCTATCCTTAAGAGCTCTATCTAGCTCTCTCTTGAATGCATTCAGAAAATTGGCCTCCACTGCCTTCTGAGGCAGAGAATTCCACAAATTCACAACTCTCTGACTGAAAACGTTTTTCCTCATCTCCATTCTAAATGGCCTACCCCTTATTCTTAAACTGTGGCCCCTGGTTCTGGACTCCCCCAACATTGGGAACATGTTTCCTGTCTTTAACATGTCCAACCCCTTAATAATCTTATACGTTTCGATAAGATCTCCTCTCATCCTTCTAAATTCCAGTGTATACAAGCCAAGTCGCTCCAGTCTGTTAACATATGACAGTCCCGCCATTCCGGGAATTAACCTAGTAAACCTACGCTGCACGCCCTCAATATCAAGAATAATTCATTAATAAGGGTGTCAAAGGTTATGGGGAGAAGGCAGGAAATTTCAAACAGAAAAAGTGAATCTTCCAAAACAATGACAGATGTTTCAAGAGAGGATTATAAGACGGAGCAGCGGAGTACCTGTCAGATGTCCACAAGTTCAAAAGTTCATAGTTATAGGAGCAGACTTAGGCCATTCGACACTACCATTTTATTCCGCCATTCATAAGGTCGTAAGGAATAGGAGTAGAATTAGGCCATTCGGCCCATCAAGTCTACTCCGCCATTAAATCATGGTTGATCTATCTCTCCCCCCTTACCCCATTCTCCTGCCTTCTCCCCATAACTTCTGACACCTGCACTAATCAAAAATCTATCTATCTCTGCCTTAAAAATATCCACTGACTTGGCCTCCACAGCCTTCTGTGGCAAAGAATTCCACAGATGTACCACCCTCTGACTAAAGATTCTACAATCTCCAAGACTATTCCGCCATTCAATCTTAGCTGATCTATCGTTCCTCCTGAACCTCATTCTCCTGCCTTCTCCTCATAACCTCTGACACCCATACTAATCAGATGTGATCATGGGCCACATAAGACTCCTTGATAAGACCGTCAACCTCGAGCTTGCGGAAAAGGTTAATGGTCGTACTACTGGTATCTGATTAATAAACATATTCAGATAATGCTCACTGACCTACACCACAGGGAATTGTTTATTGGAGTTTAAAGGGTATTGTTTACAGCGACACACAGACTCAGAGAAGTGAAGTCAACAAGCAGCCCGGAGAGGTAATGGGTCACTCTGCAATGTAGAGGACACCAAGGTATCAAAACTGAAGATTTCCCAACAGCATAAATCTGCAGCAACGAAGCAAATACATCAATGTCTGGTGGATGAGAAATTCAGTTAAAGCTCAAAGGCACCAGAGCACAAGCATTGTTGAATGTCCCCAATATATTGGTGTATCAAACTCCATGCCCACCATTATCTTCTCTTTGACTTTACTCACCATGCATGCTCACCATAACGCTTTTATCTTTAGCACCGTATACATTTTCTATGGAAGGTAAGAGTACGCATGAAATAATTTATTTCCTCAACAAAACTTGGCATGGTGCTCTTGGAAAGATGCCATTAAGCTGGAAAGAGTGCAGAGAAGATTTACAAGGATGTTGCCAATATTCAAGGGCCTGAGCTATTGGGGGAGGGTGGACAGGCTGGGACTTTATTCCTTGGAGCGCAGGAGGCTAAGGAGTGTATAAAATAGAGTTGTATGAAATAATGAGGGGAATAAATATGATGATTTTTTTTCCCCCAGGGTAAGACATCAGGAACTAGAGGGTTGCAGGTGAGAGAGGAGAGATTTAGTAGGAACCCGAAGAGCATCATTTTCACACATGGGCTTGTGTGTTTAGGGATCGAGCTGCCAGAGGAAGTAGTTGAGGCAAGTACAACAACAATATTTAAAAAATATTGGGACAGGTACAAGGATAGGAAAGGTTTGGTGGGTTATAATCAAAATGCATGGAGACGGGACTAGCTAACGTGGGGCATCTTGTTCAGCTTGGACAAGTTGTGCCTGTTTCCATGCTGTATAAAACCATGACATGAAGTTGCATCTTTTGCTCTCTCCAGAGTTCATGAGTTATGCTGTCCTTTCATGAGAAAAAGGGTGAGGTTGTTGGCTATTCAAATCATCCTGTGGGTCTTGGAGGGGGTTTTGCACTGAAGGTGGTGGGTGCCTGGAATGTTTTGTCAGGGGTGGGGGTAGAAGCGTATACAATAGTGGTGTTCCAGAGGCTTTTAGATAGGCACATGGTAATGCAGGGACTGGAAGGATGGGTATCATGAGCAGGCAGGTGAGATTAGTTTACCTTGGCATCGTGCTTGGCACAGACATTGTGGGCTGAAAGATCTGATCCTGTGCAGTATTATTTTCTGTTCTCTGCAGGAATACAGTATGGGACACATGTACCTTTAACAGCTTCACCGATAAACCGAAGCCAATATATGGTGAAGGAATCTGAAAGTAGTAGGAATACAATTGGTTGGCATATCCCAAGTGAGTTGGAGGTTCCCCAGCCAACACTTTGCACTTGTTGCTCATCATGGAGGTGAATGCACTATGTGCAGCAGGGGGATTAATCTGAATTAAACCAGTTAAGATCAATGCGAGAATGTACACACAATCGGATGAGGGTGGAATTAGTTTAAATGTCGGTAGGGATTTCTTCTCCTGATGATTCCCTCAGTTGTGGAGAAGGGGAGCGACACAAATTCTAAAAACAGGTTAATATTTTAATGTACAGTACTGTTGGTACGTGGGATGTTGGGAGATGTATCTTTTGGTTGCTGATGATACTGAGAACCTGTCTACGATTCCATTTGGGAATTGGAGAATCTCTTTGTATTTGACTTTTTCTCTCCTTTGAATTGACCCCAAGCATTTTGAAACTGTTTCTTTTCAACTCTCCCCAAAAATTATGTGCTTGCTGGCGTGGGAGGACCTTGTGCGCCATGAAGCATCGTCGAAAAAAACTGAATAGAACAGAATCAATGAACCAGCTGGATATTTTTTATGTTTATCTGTTTTGTAATGTTAACGCTTTTAGTAACATTGAGTCTATTCGCATCCAGTAAAAATGAGGATTGTCAGTGCAAGAGCTCCTTTGAAGTGTGGCACTTTGGGATTAGGCAGAATTTCACACTACTTGTAAATAAATGACTGTAATTACATTTTTCACTGCTGTATATTTACTTGCCACGTGATATTCAAATCAGAAAAGAGAATGCGTTACAATATCAATTAGCAAACGTGGTTAAAAATACCACTCACTGGACAGATTGCAGAACATAACTAAAAATAGTATTTATTTGTATGTTATGTTGTCTAGTTAAATAGACATAAGACCATTGAACAATAATATGATAAACACATTGCAATAGTTAACAATTTATCCAACATGCCCTCTTCGAGACAGATGCACGAATACAAGCTAATAGGAGACTCACTCTGCATACAATCACCAGTGATAACAATCACTTATTTGTGAACTTTGCAGTATTTTACTTGCAGTACATATCTTTAGTGTAAGATGGAGCTGCTTTTCAGCAGATTCCCCGTCGGAGCTTTAATTTGATATGTATGAAATGTTAATTACAGTGTTTTTGCCACAGTTCAGTCACACGCACTTTAAATTGTGCAATTTACATACAATTATAATACCACAGCTGTTGGTATGCTGTAATCTTTCTCAAAGGTTGCAGTTTGGAAGTTCCAGTTAAATACCTACTCGCACATGCAACAGTCATATAACTGCATGGTATAGCAGTATGTTATATAATTACATAACAGAAGAGTCATCTTCCAGTGAAAATCACGTTTGGTCGATGGTGTAAGTGTACATGACAAGCAGGTTTAGTTTAGTTTAGTTTAGATTAGAGATGCAGCGCGGAAACAGGCCTTTCGGCCCACCGAGTCCGCGCAGACCAGCAATCTCCCTGTGCACCAGCACTATCCTACACATGAGGAACAATTTACAACTTTTTACCAAGCCAATTAGCCTACCAAAGTCTACGTCTTTGGAGTATGGGAGGAAATCGGAGCACCCGGAGAAAACCCACGAGGTCACGGGGAGAACGTACAAACTCCATACAGACAGCACCCGCAGTTCGGATTGAACCCGGTTCTCTGGCGCTGTAAGGCAGCAACTCTGAGCCAACCTGCCGCTCCCTTTCCCTTTAATTCAATGGTATTCAAAGGTATTCAATTTTGTGTCAGTCTTATAGTGTAGTCAGAGATTAAAGCCATGTAGATAGTTAAGTCACTGTAAAGAGATGGAACAGAACGTAATGTAACGCCTTTTTAGTGCTGGAAAAGGTCACTGGATTCAGAGGAAATCAAATCAACTGCAACCTTTGTACTTTTTCTTCAAAACACGCAACTTGGCCATAGGTTTTGGAGCTTACAGGGTAAACAGTTTCTAGAATTCCTGAATTGCTTCTATAAATAATAGTACATTAATATGATTAATTTTTACCAGATATTTATGTGACTTGGTGCATTTGTGATTTAAATTTCTCTTTTAGAAATTTGCATACTTACTATTTTTAACAAGTACAGAAGCAAGCAAACCCTTCTGTAGCACAATAAGATAATTGCATTGTTATTTTAAGGATTAATTTAAGCCTTTCTCCTGTGGTGTTGCTATAGAAACATAGAAAATAGGTGCAGGAGGCCATTTGGCCCTTCGAGCCAGCACCGCCATTCATTGTGATCATGGCTGATCATTCACAATCAGTAACCTTCTCCCCATATCCCTTGATTCCACTAGCCCCTAGAGCTCTATCTAACTCTCTTTTAGATTCATCCAGTGAATTGGCCTCTACTGCCTTCTGTGGCAGAGAATTCCACAAATTCACAATTCTGGGTGAGAAACGTTCTTCTCACCTCAGTTTTAAATGGCCTCCCCTTTATTCTTATGCCTCCATGTTTTTGGCGCCAAAGTGGATAACCTCACATTTATTTACATTATACTACTTCTGCCATGCATCTGCCCACTCACTCAACCTGTCCAAGTCACTCTGCAACCTCCTAACATCCTCTTCGCAGTTCACATTGCCACCCAACTTTGTGTCATCTGCAAATTTCCTGTTGTTACTTCTAATTCCATCATCCAAATCATTAATACATATTGTAAATAATTGCGGCCCCAGCACCGAGCCTTGCAGCACTCCACTCGCCCTTGCCTGCCATTCTGAAAAGGACCAGTTTATTCCTACTTTTTGCTTCCCCTCTGCCAACCAATTCTCTATCCATGTCAATATCCAACCCCCAATACCATGTGCGCTAATTTTGCTCACCAATCTCCTGTGTGGGACCTTATTAAAGGCTTTCTGAAAGTCCAGATATACTACATCCACTCAGTCTGAAGAAGGGTCTCGACCCGAAACGTCACCCATTCCTTCTCTCCTGAGATGCTGCCTGACCTGCTGAGTTACTCCAGCATTTTGTGAATAAATACCTTCCATTTGTACCAGCACCTGCAGTTATTTTCTTACACTACATTATCCACTGGCTCTCACTCATCCATTTTAATTGTTACATCCTCAAAAAATTCCAGAAGATTAGTCAAGCAGGATTTCCCCTTCATAAATCCATGCTGACTTGGACCAATCCTTTTACTGCTATCCAAATGCGTCGTTATTACCTCTTTAATAATTGACTCCAGCAGCTTCCCCACCACTGATGTCAGGCTAACTGGTCTATAATTCCCCTTTTTCTATCTCACTCCTTTCTTGAAAATTGCGATAACATTAGCTACCCTCCAATCCACAGGAACTGATCCTGAATCTATTGAACATTGGAAAATGATCACCAATGCATCCACGATTTCCAGAGCCACCTGGGATGCAGACCATCAGGCCCTGGGGATTTATCAGCCTTCAGTCCCATCAGTCTACCCAATAATATTTCTCACCTAATGCAAATTTCTTTCAGTTTGTCTCTCCCTAGATCCTCTGTCCTCTAGTACACCTGGTTGATTGTTTGTGTCTTCTGCCATTTCCTTGTTACCCATAATAATTTCACCCGTTTCTGCCTTCAAGGGACCCACATTTGTCTTTACTAATCTTTTTCTCTGAACATACCGAAAGAAACTTTTACTGTCCTTTTTTATTCTTGGCCAGCTTCCCCTCGTACTTCATCTTTTCAGCCCATATTGCCCTTTTTGTCACCTTCTGTTGTCCTTTGAAAGTTCCCCAATCCTCTGGCTTCATGTTACTCTTTGCTAAGTTATACATCTTTTCTTTTAGTTTTATTCCATTCCTAACTTCCCCTGTCAGCCACGGTTGCCTCTTTCTTCCCCTTTGGAATAAAATGATCTTGCATCTTTTGGATTATGCCCAGAAATTCCTGCCATTGCTGTTCCACCATCATTCCTGCTAGGATCCTTCTCCAGTCAAACTTGGCCAGCTCCTCTCTCATGCCTCATAGTCCCCTTTGTTCAACTGCAACACTGACACTTCTGATTTAACCATCTCCCTCTCAAATTGCAGATTAAAACTAATCATATTATGGTCACTACCTCCAAGCGGTTCCTTTACCTTGAGTTCCCTTATTAAATCTGGTTCATAGGACAACATTAAATTCAGAATTGCCTTCTCTCTGGTAGGCTCCAATACAAGCTGCTCTTAGAATCCATCTTGGAGGCACTCTACAAACTCCCTTTCTTCATGTCCAGAACCAACCTAATTTTCCCAGTCTACCTGCATATTGAAATCCCCCATAACCACAGTGGCATTACCTTTGTTACATGCCAGTTTCAACTCCTGCTGCAACTTACACCCTATACCCGGGCTCCTGTTTGGGGGCCTGTAGATAACTCCCAATAGTGTCTTCTTACCTTTACAATTCCTCAACTCTATCCACAGTGACTTTACACCGTCAGTCCCTATGTCACCCCTCGCAAGGGACTATATTTCAGCCCTCACCAATAGAGCTACCCCATGTCCTCTGCCCACCTGCCTGTCCTTTCTATAGGATGTATAACCCTGAATATTCAGTTCCCAGTCCCGATCCTCCTGCAGCCACGTCTCTGTAATCCCCACAATGTCATATTTACCAATCTCTAACTGAGCCTCAAGCTTATCCACTTTACTTCTTATATTTTGCGCATTCATATACAATAATACTTTTAATCCCTTACTCACCTTACCTTTCACATCGATACCTATTACACTTGGCCATACTCTCCTCTCCTTTCATGAGCTTTCTGTCCCGTTAATTCTGGGGTCTTTCTTAACTTTTCCTATACTCTCTTTCCCTTTAACTCCATCCTTGTCTATCCCATTTGACACACTCCCCCCCCCCCCCCCCCCCCCCCCCACTATTTAGTTTAAACCTACCCGTGTAACAGTGGCAAACCTGCCTGCCAGAATGCTGGTCCCCCACCTATGGAGGTGCAACACGTCCCTTTTGAACAATTCACCCTTACCCCAAAACAGATCCCAGTGGTCTAAGAATCTAAGTCTCTGCGCTCTGCACCAGCTCCTCAGCCACACATTCAGATCCCCTATCTCCCTGTTCCTGCCCTCACCAGCACGAGGAACAGGAAGCAAACCGGAGATAACCACCCTGGAGGTCCTGCTTTTCAGCCTTCTTCTGAGCTCTCTAAAGTCACACTGCAGAATATCTTTCCTCTTCTTCCCAACGTCGTTTGTGCCGACATGTACTACCACTTCCGGCTGCTCACCTTCACCCTTGAGGATGCTCTGCACTCGGTCCGTGACGTCCTGGTTCCTGGCACCAGGGAGGCAGCACACCATCCTTGAATCCCGCTTGTTGCCGCAGAAACCCATGTCTGTACCTGTCACGATGGAGTCCCTACTACCACGGCTCTGCCTGACATCGGTCTTTTCGGCTTTGCCTCAGTGCCACGTTTTGCCTTGCAGACTTGTCCGCCTTTCAGACTGGCAGTGTCTTCTGTCCCGACAGTTTTCAAGAGGGTGAACCTGTTTTCAAGAGGTACAACCTCAAGGGTCTCTTGTACTCCAAGCTTCCTTCCCTTCTTCACCGTCACCCACCTTCTATCTTCCGGTACCTTCGGTGTAACAATCTCGATGTAGGTCTTGTCCGGGAACGTCTCGTTTTCTCGGATGATCCTGAGGTCATCCAGTTGCCTCTCCAGTTCCCCAACATGGTCCTTCAGGAGCTGAACTGGGACACACTTTCCACATCTGTAGCAGCCAGAGGTACCAGCGGTGTCCCTGACCTCCCACATCCTGCAAACATCACACTGACTCAGCAGAAGCGATATGAAACCACACAACTTGCTTGTCTTTTCTTTCTCTATATTTTTTTTCACTGCTGCTTTCTTCTCACTTTGTTTCTGAATGCCCTAAGGTACTCTTCTGTCTACCTGTCTATTATTTTGCTGCATATCTCCCAGTTTCTCTGGACATTAACCTCGGCTGCCTGCATTTATTGATGCACTGAATTTCTATTGCTCATCTTTTTTATAAGCACAGGGCATTGAGAAACTTGACAGACAGCGGAAGACATTTCAGTTCCTGGGCTGAATAGAAGGGCAACTTGTCGGGACTCTATGGAAGAATAGATGAGGCACTTCAACAATAGCTTAAGAAAATAACTGCAGATGCTGGTACAAATCGATTTATTCACAAAATGCTGGAGTAACTCAGCAGGTCAGGCAGCATCTCGGGAGAGAAGGAATGGGTGACGTTTCGGGTCGAGACCCTTCTTCAGACTGAAGAATATTCAACAATAGCTTGTTGTGTTCAATGTTCATAAGATCATAAGACCATAAATGACAGGAGCAGAATTAGGCCATTAGGCCCATCAAGTCTACTCCGCCATTCAATCATGGCTGATCTATCCCTCCCACCTAACCCCATTCTCCTGCCTTCTCCCCATAACCTCTGACACCTGTACTAATCAAGAATCTATCTATCTCTTCCATAAATATATCCACTGACGCCCTCCACAGTCTTCTGTGGCAAACAATTCCACAGATTCACCATTCTCTGACTAAAGAAACGCCTCATCATCTCCTTCCTAAAAGAACTTATTTTAATTCTGAGGCTATGACCTCCAGTCCTAGACTGTCCCTGCTTTTCTGCTTCATTTAGAATGCTAAATACAGCAATCACGTCACCTTTTAACTCTCCCTTTTTCAGTGAGAACACAGCCAATTTATGCAATCACTCTGCGTAAGCAGCCTTTCCAATTCCCGCGCAATGCCAGAATAGTTAAATTATTGGTTCCATGGTCAGAACTGGATGCAATATGATCACAACAATGATTTATAGAGTGATAGAATTTTCCTCTTATTTTGACCCATTGTTCACTTTATAATCTCAATTTATTAAATTAATTGCCACAAAACACTGCTGTGAAAGCTTCAATATGTTACCAATTGATAAAATTTGCTTAATATTTTGACCTACTGTTTCCTTTATTGTCTCAATTTGATTTCATCTTTGCCACAAAACACAGCTGTGAAAGCTTCAATATGTTGCCATAGTGTCTTACAGCGTGGAAACAGGCCCTTTGGCTCAGCTTGCCCACACCAACCAACATGTCCATCTTGTATAGTCCCACCTGCTCGTGTTTGGCCCATATCCCTCCAAACCTGTCCTATCGATGCACCTGTCTAAATGTTTCTTAAACATCGTGATAGTATCTGCCTCAACTCCTTACTCCGGCAGCTCATTCCATACACCCACCACCATTTGAGTGAAAAGGTTACCTCTCGGATTCCTATAAAATCTTTACCCCTTCACCTTAAACGTATGCCCTCTGGTTCTTGATCCCCCTACATCGGGCCAGAGCCTCTGTGCGTCTACCCAATCAATTCCTCTCATAATTTTATACACCTCTATAAAGCCCCTGCCCCACATAGGCGATTTGTTTAGGCGACTACAGACGAATAGGCTGTCACCACATGGTCACCGGGGTGTCACCTGTATGGTCATGAGTAGTCTCCAAAGAGTCGTTGCGTTTTTCTGGTCGTCGCTGAAATATGAAATGTTAAAAAAAAATCGGCGGCAGTTGGTTTGACGCCAATGAGCGTAGGTTGATGTCTCCTGACGTAGGTGCTGTCGTAGGCTGTCGCCAGGTGACGTAGGTTGTCGCCGGTGCTGACTTTGGTGAATTCCATTGGTGACTACCTACGTCAACCGGCGACAGGTACCGGCGTCAAAACCGGAGGCCAAAATGATGTGAATTGTCTTCAGTTGTCTTCAGTTGTCGCCGACAGGTTCGTAGCTTGTCGTAGCTTGTCGCGGGTAGACGTAGGTTGACTTCAGTTGTCGTAGGTTGTTGCCTGCGTGGCCGTAGGTTGTCATAGGCGCGGTCGTAGGTGGACGTCCTATGTCGCGACAACTGGGTCGCCGGTTGTCGGTAGCTTGCCGTAGCTTGACGTCGTCAGCCATGATCACATTGAATGGCGGTGCTGGCTCGAAGGGCCGAATGGCCTCCTCCTGCACCTATTGTCTGTTGTCTATTGACTAGGTGGTAGGTTGTTGTAGCTTGTCGTAGACATTTTCGTACGGGGGGTCCAGTCGCCGGTTTTTCGGCGACCTGCTACGACTATGACAGTCGCCGGCAGTCGCCTAAAAGATCGCCTAAGTTGGACAGGCCCTTAAGATCTTTTTTTTGTCAGTATTTTGTTTTTTTTCCTCATTTAATTAATAGTGCCTTCCTGCATACTCTTTTCCAATTATATACATCTTGGTGGGTTCAGGACACAATTGGTTCCTCAGTATCAGTAGCTGAGGAATTTTTACAAATGTGTAACTCTTGAGTTCATTATGATCATTTTACATGTCCACACATCATAGTCTATTGTAACATCTGAATAAGATATTTACTGAGGATCCGGAAAGATAAACATGTTTCGATTGAGATCTTATCATTTGAAATCTTGCAGAGGAACAAAATTTTTGGAGAAGCAATAGCAAGAAGGCGCGGCACGGTAGCGCAGCAGGCGCAGCACGGTAGCGCAGCGGTAGAGTTGCTGCTTTACAGCGAATGCAGCGCCGGAGACTCAGGTTCGATCCTGACTACGGGCGCCGTCTGTAAGGAGTTTGTATGTTCTCCCCGTGACCTGCGTGGGTTTTCTCCGAGATCTTCGGTTTCCTCCCACACACCAAAAAGACGTACAGGTATGTAGGTTAATTGACTGGGTAAAATGTAAAAATTGTCCCTAGTGTGTGTAGGATAGTGTGTTAGTGTGCGGGGATCACTGGGCGGTGCGGACTTGGTGGGCCGAAAAGGCCTGTTTCCGCGCTGTATCTGAAATATGAAATATGAAAAAACTTGGAGATCATGGTCTCGATCAATGGAATAAGGTGCCTTTTTTAGAATAAAATGATCTTGATCAAATCTTCCTGCATTACCATTGCAAATGATTAGTTGGCTACCTCAGAATATTCTACTTCTCGAGGAAAAGTAAGAGTTCAAGATCAACAAAATACACAACAAAGACTAGGAACGAGAAACTGCAGATGGTGGTTTACAAAAAAAGGACACAAACTTTTGGAGTAACTCAACGGGTCAGACAGCATCTCTGGAGAACATGGATGGGTGACATTTTGGGGCAGGACACTTCTTCAGTCTAAAATAGTGTCACCTTATCATGTTCTCCAGAGATGCTGCCTGACCCGTTGAGTTACTCCAGCACTCTGTGTCCTTTACATAACAAGGATAATAATCTTAAGGATTTTTGAAAAGCTGCGAAATGTTGAAGTTAAAGGGAACCTGAGGTCTTTGTATCACAGTCAGTGAGGTGTCACGCAGGTGACATAGGGAATTAGGAAGGCAAATTGCATGCCTGCACAAGAGGATTTGTCTTTTCCTTACTGTTATGAGGAAGGATAGGACTGGCCCACAAGTTAAGGTCCTAAACTAGGGCATGCTCGATTTTGGAGCCATTATCCTGGACCTTGCAGGTGTGGAGTCTGCTTGCAGGTAAAGGAACGGCTGCCAAGTGGCAAATAGCAAGTGAGATAGCAAGAGCACAGGGTGAGCATGTTCCCATGAACAGCAATGCTGCCAAGTTGTTAGGTTTTTCTTTACAATGCTAATATGACCCATCCGTAATTTTATCTCCAGTTGGGATAGCAGGTCTATGTGGCTTTCCCATAGTTTGAAGTTAAAAGAAAAGCCATCTTTGACCAGAAGATGCCATTTAAGTAGAAACAAGGAACTGCAAATGCTGCATTACGCAAAATGTCACAAGGTGCTGGAGTAATTCAGCATATCAGGCAGCATCTCTGGAGAACATCGATAGGTGAATATGTTTTTAGTTGGGGGGGACCCTTTTTCAGACTCAAGACATCTGAAGATGGGTCCCAAACCTGAAACATCACCTATCCATGTTCTCCATGGATGATACAAAGCTAGGTGGCAGTGTGAACTGTGAGGAAGATGCTATGAGGTTGTAGGGTGACTTGGACAGGTTGTGTGAGTGGGCGGATGCATGGCAGATGCAGTTTAATGTAGATAAGTGTGAGGTTATCCACTTTGGTGGTAAGAATAGGAAGGCAGATTATTATCTGAATGGTGTCAAGTTAGGAAAAGGGGACGTACAACGTGATCTGGGTGTCTTAGTGCATCAGTCACTGAAAGGAAGCATGCAGGTACAGCAGGCAGTGAAGAAAGCCAATGGAATGTTGGCCTTCATAACAAGAGGAGTTGAGAATAGGAGCAAAGAGGTCCTTCTGCAGTTGTACAGGGCCCTAGTGAGACCGCACCTGGAGTACTGTGTGCAGTTTTGGTCTCCAAATTTGAGGAAGGATATTCTTGCTATTGAGGGCGTGCAGCGTAGGTTTACTAGGTTAATTCCCGGAATGGCGCGACTGTCATATGTTGAAAGACTGGCTTGTATACACCTGAATTTAGAAGGATGAGAGGGGATCTTATCGAAACGTATAAGATTATTAAGGGGTTGGACACGTTAGAGGCAGGAACAATGTTCCCAATGTTGGGGGAGTCCAGAACCAGGGGCCACAGTTTACGAATAAGGGGTAGGCCATTTAGAACAGAGATGAGGAAAAACTTTTTTAGTCAGAGAGTTGTGAATCTGTGGAATTCTCTGCCTCAGAGGGCAGTGGAGGCCAATTCTCTGAATACATTCAAGAGAGAGTTAGATAGAGCTCTTAAGGATAGCGGAGTCAGGGGGTATGGGGAGAAGGCAGGAACGGGGTACTGATTGAGAATGATCAGCCATGATCACATTGAATGGTGGTGCTGGCTCGAAGGGCCGAATGGCCTACTCCTGCACCTAATGTCTATTGTCTATCATCCAGAGACACTGCCTACCTGCTGAGTTACTCCAGCACTTTGTGACTTTTGGATGCCTGTTAAGAAAAGTTTTCTTTGATACCTTGGTTTTCCTTGTTGCCAGCAATCTAACTCAGAAATATTCTGTGGATGTTATAGCATAGTATCTAATTGTGCATATCAGCTGAAAACATATGGCATCACATAACATACCCCTTTAAATTGATGACTATATGGGCATGTGAGAAAAGCTTTGCAATAGATTTCTTCCACATTATCACTGGCTCTTCGCAGACTATGGTACATCATCTGAGAAAAATCTCTGCGAAACATTTTTCTCCCTATAAGAAAACCAAATGTGACCACAGCGAATTTGTTTAAAGAATCTTCCTACAATATTCATCAGCTGCTTCCCATGGTAAAACTCTTATATTTTCAACAGCAAAGAATATTTCATCAAGCTACCTATACTTCACCCTGTGACTCATTAGATTTTGTGTTCCTTAGTTCGCAATGCTGACGGCCAAATATTTTGGGGAAAATGTCTCCTTTGCGACCAGTGAATAAATAGTAGAGGCCACCAGAAGTAACTTCCACAATCCCCATAAATATCTGATCTCTCTCGTTTCTATACGTGTCCATCCAAGGCTGACTAGCAATGCCTTGTTTTGTTCGTCCACAATTGTGTGTCATTAACCCATCCTTCATCTTCCTCTGAGTATAAGACTGCAATCATCCTATCTATTCCCCTCATGATTTTAAACACCTTGATAAGATCACCCCTCAAACTCCTGCGCTCCAAGGAATAAAGTCCTCGCATGGCCAACCTTTCCCCAGAACCGAGGCTCTTGAGTCCTGACAACATCAAGGATGATCTCCAGGCCCAAGCTTGTATTTCGCATGCAGTTGTGCCTGAAAATAAGTCACACTGCTTTGTGTTGAAGTTCCTGTTATTCATCATGAGTTTTCACTATCCCCGATCACCATGATGACATGGTTGTCCTGTGTACTTCAGGGCTTTGAACAGTCTCTGTTCTTTTCCATTCATTCCTCATCATTAACCTTCATGTATATGGCAGAGGCACAAAAAGCTGGCGTAACTCAGCGGGACAGGCAGCATCTCTGGAGGGAAGGAATGGATGACGTTTCGGGTCGAGACCCTTCTTCAGACTAGTTAGGGAAAAGGGAAATGAGAGGTATAGATGATGTAGAGAGATAAAGAGCAATGAATGAAAGATGTGCAAAAAAGGAACGACGATAAAGGAAACAGGCCATTGTTAGTTGTTAGTTGGGTGAAAATGAGAAGCTGATGTGACTTGGGTGAGGGAGGGATGGCGAGAAAGGGAATACCGGGGTTACTTGAAGTTAGAAAAATCAATATCCGTATTTGGGCCTGTACCTTCTTGATCTAAAGTGAAGTAACCTGCAAAATGTTCACAGTTATCTGATGAAAGCACTAAAAGGTAAGTCTAGTTTATTTGAAGTTCTTACACTACATGTGCACGACAGTATATCCTCACATCAAATGCACCATACATTGATGTCGCATCTACTACACTTTAGCAATGATTTTCTTCATAACCATCGTGGGTCTAGTTACCATGGAAACCACTGAGTTAAATTTTAAAGAATCACTGAACTTGTGGTGTAGAAAATCTAATTTCAGAAGGTTGAACATTTCCATCTTGGGTCTTCAGTGAGTCACTGTGGCTGGTTAAATAGTCCAGAGTCTGGTGATTGACAGTGAGTGATATGAAAAACCCAGCTTGCTTGGAATATCAAAAATAGTCTGTGAGTAACATCTTGCACAGCTGGAAGCTAATTTCTGTAAATCAGCTTCTTTGGGCATATGAAGAAAAATGATTTAACAGTAAAGCTATAAGAAGAATGAGTAATTTTCACCGATAGATCATGAAAGATTCAGGCACAATTTCATTTAACAGGATTATTATTTTTTTAAATATCTCTTCCCCCATTTTGACAGACCGCTGCCTCATGCAACTACCTTGGTTTCTGAAAGATAGAACATCTAGCGGAAGTATTGCTGCTCCACCATTTCCCTTTGATGTGATCTTGCCTCTGCTTTTCATACTTCATCTCATTTCTCTTACTCTCGATCCGAAGCATCACCTACACCTTTTCTCCAGAGAGGCTGCCTGACCCGCTGAGTTACTCCAGCATTTTGATGTCTATCTTTCTGCAACTCTTTGAAAGGTAGTTGAGAATGAAGAATTTATTGCTTGTGTAGAAGCCATTGGGTGTGTGGGAGTGAATTGCAAGGGACCAATTAAGCTGTGACTTTCAGAGGATATAAAGGCTAATTTTGTGGCCAAGCCTTCTGTAATTCCTTGTACATCAACACTAATTACTAGCAGTCTGAATGGATGAGATTTGACCAGTTCATTACGTTTGCATAATTTCAGTGGGCAGAGAGTCCCATTATACTTGTATATAAAAGACCTGCATTGGGGTAATGCACAGTATTTTTCTAATGGAGGCTCCAGTTTTTTGTTTGCATGCTGACCTTTGTTTAGCTATTTTAGTTTATTGTCATGTGCACCGAGGTACAGTGTAAAGCTTTTTGTTGCATACTGTCCAGTCAGTAGAAAACAACACATGATTACAATCGAGCCATCTACAGTGTACAAATTCATGATAAAGGGGATAACGTTTCGTGCAAGATAAAATCCTGTAAAGTCCGATTAAAGATAGTCCGAGTGTCTCCAATGAGGTAGATGGTAGGTCAGAACTGCACGCTGGTTGTTGATAGGATGGTTCAGTTGCTTTATAACAGCTGAGAAGAAACTGTACCTGAATCTGGAGGTGTGCGTTTTCACACTTCTGTACCTCTTGCCCGATGGGAGAGGGGAGACGAGGGAATGTCAGAGGTGAGACTCGTCCTTGATTATGCTGGTGGCCTTGCTGAGGCAGCATGAAGAGTAGATGGAGTCGAAGGAAGGGAGGATGGGTTGTGTGATGGTCTGGGCTGCGTTCACCTTTGTAGTCAGACTGACTGTAGAACCTCTCGGGCCATGACCGATTCAGTAAAGAGGGACTAGAAAAGGTGGCATTGAAATCTGGCCTTTTTTGGGGACAGATAAATATTACTCACTCACTGACAGCATGGAATAAAGCATAGTGATAATAAATCAGTGCAGACTGGATGGGCTACGTGTTGGTACAAATGAAAATGACGTTCACTGAATTGAAGAAGAATGACATACCAGAGTACACGGACGGTAGTCACATGAAATGGTGTTTCTTGCTTGATTACTTGCAGCAGCGCTATGGTAACAAGAAGTAGACACACGACACTTCAGATACTGGTTTAAAAAAAAAAGACAGAGTGCTGGAGTAACTCAGCGGGTCAGGCAAAATCTCCGGGAGAATACAGATAGGTGATATTTCAGATCGGGACCCTTTTTCAGACTGCAGAACACCTCGGTTAAGTCTACAATGATGACCTGGAACTTCCAGTTGCCTGTCTAAGTAATTGTCTCAATCCCATTCATTCTTCAGATGTTGGTCTTCTACGTAGTTCCAAAAAGACCAAAGGCTGAAGAAAGGTCTCAACCCGAAATACCACTTATTCATGGAAACAAGAATATGCCGGAGGGAAGGTGGTTGGGGAGGGTGGGGGGGGGGGGGGGGGGGGGGGGGGAGAGAGTTGGGTGGGGGGACAGTTTGAGAGGAATGTTCCCCGTGATCTTCAGCTCACTTTCAGTCTTTCAAAACTGCCCCACTACTGACAAGGATTGATTGATGAATTGTGCAACGCCAAAGTCTCCAAGAATCTTGGAGAGCAAGAAAGAACCATTACATTCCTCAGTATATGTGTGTTTGGCAAGGCATTAAACACAAGAACATAAGGAATAGGAAGAGGAATTTGACAGATAGATCCTCATGCCCGGTTTTTTTCATTCAATAATTTCAGTTGGCCTCAAATATGTATTTCTGCCTATCGCCATAACCGTTACCTCACAGGAATAAGGTGCCAATAATAAGTCTTCACCCCATTCTCATCTGGCACCCCCATCAATTCAAATCTCTCTGTGTTTCCACTGAGTGACATTCCCTTTGTCTTCACCACAACCCACCCCTTTTCGGCAATGTGAAGTATGTTGGATTTCTGTCATAGACAGATCCCTTACCCACGACTCTTCTGTGTCCTGGAGTCCTGTTCCGCCTCCCTCTCCCCTAGGATGCAACAAGGACAGAGTTCCCCTGGTTCCCCTCACCTTTCATCCCACCAGCTTCCACATCCAACGCATCATCCTCCAACATTTCCGTCAGTTCCAATGTGATCCCACCACTAATCACATCTTCCCATCTCCACCCCTTTCCACCTTCTGCAGAGACCACTCCTTCCACAACTCCTTGGTTCGCACATCCCTTCCCACTCAAACCACCCCTTCCCCAGGTACTTACCCCTGCACTGCAGGAGATGTAACACCTGTCCTTGTACATCCTCCCTCTACTCCATCCAGAAGCCCAGGCAGTGCTTCCAGGTGAGACAGGGGTTCACATGCACCCCCTCTAACATCATCTACTGCATCCGGTGTTCCTGATGTGGGCTCCTGTGAGACCAAGCGTATACTCAGCGACCATTTCACCGAACACTTGCGCTTGGTCTGCCAAGGCGGACTGGATCTCCCGGTTGCTAACCATTTTAACTCCGCATCCCATTCTCATACTGACCTTCCCGTCCTGGGCCTCCTCCGTTGTCAGAGCGAGGCCACACACAAATTTAATTCGGGTAGTTTACAACCCAACGGAATGCACATTGATTTCTCCAATTTTTGGTAACTAACTACAAACACCTTCGTCCCCTCTCCACCGCATTCCTCTCCCGCACCCCCCTTCTCCCTCCCTCCCTCCACTAAATGTCTGCTAACAAGCTCCACAGTTTGTAACGATGTACCCCTCTTGGACTCATGCCAGTCTCTATACAAAAATTGGCCTATCAGTGAAACTCCTTGCCTGAAGTCATCTGTTGCCGGCCCTGATTAGTCCTGTTTCTTTTCACTTCCAGTTTTTTTTCACACTCTCCATATGACAATCGGTCTAATGAAGGGCCCCGACCCAAAACACCACCTATCCATGTTCTCCAGAGATGCTGCCCGACCTGCTGAGTTACTCTGACATTTTGTATCTTTCTTGTATAAATAATGACACGCAGTTCCTTGTTATTACATATTGAATTACTAATTGTTCATTGTTCTGAGGAAAAGTAATTGACCTGAAACATTAACCCTGTTTCTCTCTGTGCTGATGCTTCCTGATCTGCTGAGTATTTCCAACATTTTCAGTTTTTAAGTCACCCACGTTCATCTGTCTTCACTCACAAACTTGCAATCGGTGCTGTGCTTTATGTACACATTGTGCTATACTTAGCTCGGATATTGCAGGGTAATGATTATAAAACTTGGGGCAACAGTAGAGTTGCTGCCTTACAGCGCCAGAGTCCTGGGTTCGATTCTGACTATGGGTGCTGCCCGCACAAAGTTTGTATGTTCTCCCTGTAACTGCGTGTGTTTTTCCCGGGTGCTCCAGTTAACTCCCACACTGCAAAGACGTACAGGTTTGCAGGTTGATTGGTTTCCCGTAAAGATTGCAAATTGTCCCTAGTGTGTAGGATAGTGCTGGTGTGTGGAGATGGCTGGTCTTCCTGAACTCGGTGGGCCGAAGGGCCCGTTTCTGCGCTGTATCTCTAAAATCTAAACTTTAAACTCTAAACCTATATCATTTACTGTCATTATCTGCACAACTATCAGCAACATCAGCCCAGAGGTTGCAGTCACCAATTGGAGTTCAACTCCAGCACTGGAGTTGTGCTAAGCTGTGACACTTTGGAGATGTTCCCACCACTGACAATAGGATGTTTACCATGGGACCTTGAACTTGGCCTGAAGAAATGCAGCACATAGTTCCCTGGTGTTTTGCATACAGGGGAATGGCTGAATGACACTGAATTATATCTTTGTTACTTTAGATTTTTACCATTTTTAGTGCGTTTATAAAATGTTGTGATTTTTTTTCCAAAGTACCAGAAGTATTCTCATGTATAGAAGATGGCGCCTCTTGCGTTGCAGGCTCAGTGGACTATTTCTGTACACTTTGCTAATCGGGAGAGACGCGAAATGATGGAGTAACTCAGTGGATCAGGCGGCATCTCTGGAGAAAAGGAATAGGTGACGTTTTGGGACGAGATCCTTCTTCTGACGCTGACCTATGCTTCCATCTTCCCACCCGGACTCACTACCACATGTGCTTTCTTGGTGCTTGCCTGCACCTCCATGTTCTCACCCGGACTTGCTAATCAGGGGACTGTGCTTCGGTATGGCAATACTCTACTGGAATCTTTGAAAGGACAATAGACAATAGACAATAGACAATAGGTGCAGGAGGAGGCCATTCGGCCCTTCGAGCCAGCACCGCCATTCGATGTGATCATGGCTGATCATTCTCAATCAGTACCCCGTTCCTGCCTTCTCCCCATACCCCCTGACTCCGCTATCCTGAAGAGCTCTATCTAGCTCTCTCTTGAATGCTTCAGAGAATTGGCCTCCACTGCCTTCTGAGGCAGAGAATTCCACAGGAAAATAATTTCACTGTGCATTAGCACATGTGGCAATAAACCACACTGAATTATTAAACCATTGTATTTTGAAGTCTTTTTAGTTTTTAAAAATGTTCTAATTCTTGGTTGGCTTTAAATATTTCTAATCTTTCTCTATGCCACCACAGAAATGATCTTGTAATATGATAATAGGTGTGGGAAAATAACTGCAGATGCTGGTACAAATCGAAGGTATCACAAAAAGCTGGAGTAACTCAGCTGGTCAGGCAGCATCTCAGGAGAGAAGGAATGGATGACGTTTCGGGTCGAGACCCTTCTTCAGACCCAAGAATTCATCTTCCAAAATCCATTCATTGACTTCAGCAGCATGGGGTGCAGAATATAGAGAATCAATATCATCACATTGTGTGTTCAGCACTGCTGATTCACATTGAATTTCCAGGCAATTGAGTCAAATAAATGTACATTGCATCATCCTGTGAGTATAAAGGGAAGAGGAACAGGTGCTGGAGAACATAAGGACTGAGGGACGGCTCACTAGAGGATCAGCTCAAAAACGGCCTTCACTGATGAAGATAAATGTGCAGATTTAAGGATCGTTGCTTTTGGTCAGCTGGCAATTGCTAAATGCAGGAACCTAAAATCTAGAATTTTTGTCTTTCAACATGTGGGGTTTGGAGCTATGCCCTATGTCTCCGCAACAGTAGCAGATCTACCAGTGCAAATTTGATATCGAGAGTTTGCAGTTAAGCATGAAATATGTAGACAGTCCAATGAATGTTGTAGCTGGGGTTTGCATAAGTTCATAAGTCATATGAGCAGAATTAGGCCATTTGGCTCATCGAGCCTACTCTGCCATTCAACCATGGCTGATCTATCTTTCCCTCTCAACCCCATTCTCCTGCCTTCTCCCCATAACCTTTGACACCTTTACTAATGAAGAACCTGCCAATCTCCGCTTTAAAATTACCCAATGACTTGGCCTCCACAGTTGTTTGTGACAACGAATTCCACAGACTCACCATCTATATGTTTACAGGTTCCATTCTCATCCATTTCTTCCCCCTGTAAGATTAGCAGGAAGCTGAATAGGTCACAATAGACAATAGACAATAGACAATAGGTGCAGGAGTAGGCCATTCAGCCCTTCGAGCCAGCACCGCCATTCAATGCGATCATGGCTGATCACTCTCAATCAGTACCCCGTTCCTGCCTTCTCCCCATACCCCCTCACTCCGCTATCCTTAAGAGCCCTATCCAGCTCTCTCTTGAAAGCATCCAACGAACTGGCCTCCACTGCCTTCTGAGGCAGAGAATTCCACACCTTCACCACCCTCTGACTGAAAAAGTTCTTCCTCATCTCCGTTCTAAATGGCCTACCCCTTATTCTTAAACTGTGGCCCCTTGTTCTGGACTCCCCCAACATTGGGAACATGTTATCTGCCTCTAATGTGTCCAATCCCCTAATTATCTTATATGTTTCAATAAGATCCCCCCTCATCCTTCTAAATTCCAGTGTATACAAGCCCAATCGCTCCAGCCTTTCAACATACGACAGTCCCGCCATTCCGGGAATTAACCTAGTGAACCTACGCTGTACGCCCTCCATAGCAAGAATATCCTTCCTCAAATTTGGAGACCAAAACTGCACACAGTACTCCAGGTGCGGTCTCACCAGGGCCCGGTACAACTGTAGAAGGACCTCTTTGCTCCTATACTCAACTCCTCTTGTTACGAAGGCCAACATTCCATTGGCTTTATTCACTGCCTGTCACAGCTCCTGATATTCCAATTTTATGTGTTCGTGGTTGTTCGTCATGCAGATCTCAAAGTATAACAGCGCATTATACAGGCAACTGACCAGAAATCTCCTCACCAGATCTTCATGCGTTATGTGCCATTAGATATCAAGGGACAAGGAAGTCAAGAGTGTTTTATTGTTATTTGTACTAAAACGGAACAATGAGATTCTTGCTTGCAGCGGCACAACATGTTTGTAAACGCAGTACTCAATGGACAATATAATAACAAACATAAGAAATTGAATAAATTAAAAAAAGCATTTTAGATTTAGATTTAGATACAGCGCGGAAACAGGCCCTTCGGCCCACCGAGTCCGTGCCGCCCAGCGATCCTCGCACATTAACACTATCCTAAACAAACTAGGGACAATTTTTACATTTACCCAGTCAATTAACCTACATACCTGTACGTCTTTGGCGTGTGGGAGGAAACTGAAGATCTCAGAGAAAACCCACGCAGGTCACGGGGAGAACGTACAAACTCTGTACAGACGGCGCCCGTAGTCAGGATCGAACCTGAGTCTCCGGCGCTGCATTCGCTGTAAGGCAGCAACTCTACCGCGCGTAAAAATACAGTGCGGCATGGGGGTGCAGTGGTAGATTTGCTGCCTTACAGCACTTGCAGCTCCAGAGACCCGGGTTCGATCCCGACTACAGGTGCTATCTGTACCCAGTTTTTTACGTTCTCCCCGCGTGGGTTTTCTCCAAGATCTTCCACACTCCAAAGACATACAGGTTGGTAGTTTAATTGGCTTTCTATAAATGTAAATTATCCCTAGAGTGTGTAGGTTAGTGTAAGTGTGCGGGATCGGTGGTCGGCGTGGATTCGGTGGGCCTAGTGTTGAAATACTTTTGGTATAAATGAGTCAGCTATTCTATCTAGATCTTGCATTTGTGTTCTCAAGCTGCTCCAAGAGACTGGGTAGGAAGGGCTGGGCACATCCAGGGTTAAATAGAAGCCTGCATTTTGGAAAAAACAGCGGCAGTTTTTATTGCAATTTCAATTGCAAGTTTGGAGACTTCAATTTAAGTTAGTTAGTTGGAAATGAGGCAGATGACAATTCAGGCATGCTGACATCTTGTTATAATTGCCCAACAGAGTGAAACTTCACACAACTTTTATAAAGCAGATATTATTTAGCAGATGAGTGCAAAATAGACTTGTGGGTAAGGACAAAATACAGGAAACATCTTTTATCCATCCCTTCACTTCATGAGAATGTAAAGTTGATTTCACTTTACATTTACAATAAAACCTGTCAAGTAACTGTTTCTAGCTCAAATCTTCATGCCTTATGATTATCCAATGAAATATCCACTAAAAATAGTCTGAGGTTCTCCAATGAGGCAGATAGCAGCTCAGGACCACTCTCTAGTTGTTGATAAAGTGGTTCAGTTGCCTGATAACAACTCGGCAGAAACTGTCCCTAAATCTGGAGGTATACGTTTTCACACTTCTATATCTCTTGCCCGATGGGAGAGGGGAGAAGAGGGAGTGACCTGGGTGTGACTCGTCCTTGATTATGTTGGTGGCCTTGCCGAGGCAGTGTGAAGTGTAAATGGAGTCAATGGAAGGGAGGTTGGTTCGTGTGATGGTCTGGGCTGCGTCCACAATTCTCTGCGATTTCTCTTGCGGTCTTGGATGAAGCTGCTCCCAAACCATGCTGATCTTGATCAGAGATGGATCTCTCAGGGAAGTGAGTTTACTGCGCCATGTCGTTTTCATGCTAACAAATCCTTCCAAAGCACCCCGGGCAACATTCGCCACTTCAAGCAGTCTGCATTTCACACACACACGAAGCATATGTCAAACGCTATATTTGCAAGAGGCAACACATTCATCATTTCCTCTGTGAAAGTGGATACATTTAAACAGGGTGCAGGACTTTTACCTGAAGCAAGATTCCATCGTGTGCTGGGCATCACAGTTGACATCAACCTGAACATCATTTTTTTGCTGATATCAGGAGGGTGACTATGTCCTGGTCGACATTTATCACTCAAGCAGTATCACTAACATAGAGTAACAGGCAGTCATCATTTTTCTTTGTGGAACTCTGCTATTTGAAAATTGCCTTTTATATTCCCTATGTTACAATGGTGACCACACTTTAAAAATAGTTCAATAGCTGTAAAGAACTTTTGGACGTGCAAAGGTCTTGAATTATACAGTATATCCAAATCCTTCCTTATGTATATGGAAAGAACAAGCACCTTTAGACTTTGGACTTTAGAGAAACAGTGCAGAAACAGGCACTTTAGCCTACCGAGTCTGTGCCGACCCACACTACACACAAGGGCCAACTTACAGTTTTTACTGAAGCCAATTAACCTACAAATGTACTCATATTTGGAGTGTGGGAGGAAACTGGAGCACCCAAGAAAAACCATGTGGTCGCAGGGAGAACGTACAAACTTGGTACAGATGCCCCGTGTAGTGAGGATTGAACCCGGGTCTCTGGTGCTGTAAGGCAGCAACTCCACCACTGCGCCACTGTGCCGCCCTTATTAACAATTAACAATGATGCAGTTCGATGTCTCTAACTATAGTAAGTCCTGATGAAGACACAAGAAACTGATGCAGTTGTATCAATGTCAGGTGTAATCTTTGCGGAAGTCACCACAAATCCCCGCTTTCTGAGTTGGTGCCTGAGTTGATGTCAATTGAGAAGGTTAAATGACAGCACAGTGTTGCCAGTGACTGTACTAAGCGATATCATGTCATTACCTGAGGCCACTGACTCTCATCACAGTTTAAGAATAAGGGGTAGGCCATTTAGAACAGAGATGAGGAAAAACTTTTTTAGTCAGAGAGTTGTGAATCTGTGGAATTCTCTGCCTCAGAGGGCAGTGGAGGCCAATTCTCTGAATACATTCAAGAGAGAGCTAGATAGAGCTCTTAAGGATAGCGGAGTCAGGGGGTATGGGGAGAAGGCAGGAACGGGGTACTGATTGAGAATGATCAGCCATGATCACATTGAATGGCGGTGCTGGCTCGAAGGGCCGAATGGCCTACTCCTGCACCTATTGTCTATTGTCTATTGTCTATCATCTGGAGTTTGAACAGCAAATATCCATGAGGCCTCTAAATCATGACGATAACTTATAACACATGTTTTGCAACCAATTATAGCAGCATCTCAGAGAAAAGGCACAGTGTAGTTTTAGTTTAGTTTAGTTTAGCTTAGAGATACAGCATGGAAACAGGACCTTTGGCCCACCGTGTCCGCAATGACCAACGATCCCTGCACATTAACACTATCCTGGGGATGATTTACATTCATTCCAAGCCAATTAACCTACAAACCCATGTCTTTGGAGTGTGGGAGGAAACCGAAGTTCTCGGAGAAAACCCACGTGGTCAAAGGAAGAACGTACAAACTCCATACAGACAGCACCCGTAGTCGGGATCTACTGCCACTCTACTGCTGCACCACTGTGCCACCCTTATATCAAGGCATTATTTTTGGGGGGTCGGTGTTACTGATCCTGTAGTTTTTAAAGCCTTGTGTTCACCTGAACTTTGTTGTTACCCTTCCAGTTGTTAGGTCAAGCAAAATAGTTGCTCATTTTGGGGATATATATGTGTGCCAAGATATGACCTTCTCTGCATAAAGGTGTTCGTAACTTGAAAATTAATGAAAAACAAAAATTAGGTATATTCCATGATCTTTTACCTCATTATTCGAGTATTCCAGCCAAGCCTACTGCTGCTTCATCTCTAATTCTCTCCTTCAAGATCCTTGCCTCAAATTCTTTCTCTTCTTGTTGCTCATTAAATCCTCCCACACAACCAAGTTTTTGGACACCTCTCCTAATTTCTCTTTAAATGTCAAATTTTGCCCGATATCCTGTCAGTGAAACACTTTGGAGCACATTACTCTGGTACAGCTTCTATATAAGTGCAATTAGTTGCAGAAAGGGAAGCTACTTTGGATGTTCATCGTTGTTCGGCTCACTAATGCTACCTCTGACCAGACCAAAAACATATATATGTATGGAGTAACTCAATGGGTCAGGCAGCATCTCCAGAGAAAAGGAATAGATGACATTATGGGTTGAACCCTTCTTTAGACTGAGAGTCAGGGGAGAGGGGACCAAGAGATACGAAAAGGTACATAGAACAATATAGATATAGTATAGATATACTATATAACAATATAGTATAGATATACAAAAAGACAGAACAAAAGATGATCAAGAAAAGATGGAGTCCACAAGGGTTTACAAGACAACGACGAGTAATACAAACAGTGAAACTCAACAGGACAACAGTGGAACTAGTACAGTGACTAGGGTGGAGGAGGGACAGAGAGAGAGGGGATGCAAGGCTACTTGATGTTAGAGTAATCAATATTCACACTACTGGGTTGTAAACTGCCCAAGCGAAATACGAGGTGCTTGTTCCTTCAATTTGCGTTTGGCCTCACTCTGACAATGGAGGAGGTCAGAGGACCAGAAAGGTCAGTATGGGAATGGGAAGAGGAGTTAGTGTTTGGCAACTGGGAGATTGTGTAGGCCAAGGCAGTGGTGTTCAATGTATGTTTGATTTTGTTGAGCAGTTACATATGAAATATTGGATCCTTAGTAATGACGAAAACCTAAAAAAGACTGAGCTTTTTCCATATGTATTCTTCTTACTCCGAGTCTACATCATTGATGATAGTGTAAGAAAATAACTGCAGATGCTGGTACAAATCGAAGGTATTTATCGAAGATAGACACAAAATGCTGGAGTAACTCAGCAGGTCAGGCAGCATCTCAGGAGAGAAGGAATGGGTAAAGTTTTGGGTCAAGACCCTTCTTCAGACTAACGAAGGGTCTCGACCCGAAACGTCACCCATTCCTTCTCTCATTGATGATAGGAACAGTGCCCAGCATCGCTAACCACAAAAATACATGTGGAGAAAGGAACTGCAGATGCTGGTTTATACCGAAGATAGACACAAAGTGCCCCTGTAAATAAAGATGTGCGTAACAAATAATGGAATTGAAAGCAAGCATGTGTCATTCAGGGGTTCAGACACAAAGTGCTGGAGTAACTCAGTGGATCAGGCAGCATCTCTGGAGAAAATGGATGGATGGCGTTTCAGGTCGGAACCTCTTCTTCAGACGGTACCTTCTTCCAACCCAAAACATCACCCAACCTTATTCTCCAGAGATGCTGCCTGACCCGCTGAGTTACTCCAGCACTTTGTGTCTATCTTCACGATCATGTAAATGCAGACTCCAAATCAGTTTGTGAATTTTTCCATTATTTTCCATTATTCAGATGACCTTGCACGTATACAAATGATGCTGGGTGGTCATTATAAGGGCAGCATGGTGGCTTAGTGGTAGATTGCTGCTTTACAGCATTAACAGCACCAGAGACCCGGGCTCGATCCTGACTACGGGTGCTGTCTGTATGTAGTTTGTACGTTCTCCCCGTGACCTGCATGGGTTTTTTCTGAGGTCTTCGGTTTCCTCCCACCAAAGGTGTGTACAGGTTTGTAGGTTAATTGACTTGGTATTAGTGTAAATTGTCCCTGGTTTGTGGAGGATTGTGTTAATGTGCGGGGATCACTGGTCGGTGCAGACTCAGTGGGCCGAAGGGCCTGTTTCACGCTGTATCTCTAAACTAAACTAAACGAAACTATTCAAAGGCAAGCATATGACAAGCATTACCCATGTTATTTATTGGTGCATATCCATGGATAATCCCATTAAAATAAACAGAAACAAATGGCTGAGGAGATGAATGCCAGCGGCTTAATCGCTAGAAGGTGGTAGAAGTAACATAGGAAATCTAATGACCTCACCAGAATGATTAAGGTAAAAATCTTATGTATCAGTTCAATTACTTTCTCTATAGCTTTACAATTGGAAAGAAACACTAAAATGAAAATAATTGTTCATGTGCGGAAGGTTTTGGAACAGCATGTGATTGGCATGGGAAAGAAGTGATCTTTGGTGCCTGAATTCATGACCAGGTCTGAACTCAATCTTTCAATGCTGTGGTGCTTCTTTTAATATGAATTAAACCTCTTTGGATCTCTGTGGATCAACAGGAAAAAAAAATGCTTTGTGTAAGACTGACTTGCAAGATGCACTATTGAAATGAGACGTTGAACATTATTTTATAATTTCCATGTGCTCGAAATGTTGAGGTCCTTCAAAATGCACCATCAGTATGGGGCAGGCATGTAGTGGGAGAAACAATATTACAATGGTTTTATGAGGCCTTTGGGAATATTGTTTAATGAATTTAGATTTAAAAATTGAAGTGACCTACTTGCATTGGCAAAATGAAGTGTCTTTCGGATTATCTTACACTTACATGGCTTAGATCATAACATAACATATAACATAACAACACTTTATTGTCACTCGGCACAACACCGAGCGAAATTTCAGCAGTCACACAAAACACAGCAAAAAAGAAAAGAACACAGGACACCCGACCCCAACACAAACATCCATCACAGTGACTCCAAACACCCCCTCACTGTGATGGAGGCAACAAAACTTCCCCTCTCTTCCCCCCACACCCACGGACAGGCAGCTCGACCCCTACCGAGGCAAACGACACGCACAGCCCCCGCAAGGGGATGGAAGGCCCCGCGGCCGAGCCGCCCCGGGCACCGAAACGTCCCGCGGCCACACATATCAGACACACATATAAAATGCATCTGTTTTTGACTAGAAATAGTGAGGAGTAAATGATCTTGTAAGAGACATGAATTAATGGACTATTATTTTGCCCTTATGAAAACGACAATGCTAATATCCATGTCATATCAATTTGCGATGATAACCCATTTATTTCATGTACAGTGGTGCAGCTGGTGAAGTTGCTGCCTCACGGTACCACAGACCCAGCCTTGATCCCGACCTTGGACGTGGTCGGTGGAGACTTTGTATGTTCTCCCTGTAACCACATGGGTTTACTCCAGGGGCTCCGGTTTGCAGGGTGATTGGCCTCTGTAAATTGTCCTTAGTGAGTAATGAGTGAGATAACATAGAACTAGTGTAAGAAAATAACTGCAGATGCTGGTACAAATCGAAGGTATTTATTTCACAAAATGCTGGAGTAACTCAGCAGGTCAGGCAGCATCTCAGGAGAGAAGGAATGGGTGACGTTTCGGGTCGAGACCCTTCTTCAGACTGATGTCAGGGGGGCGGGACAAAGGAAGGATATAGATGGAGACAGGAAGATAGAGGGAGAACTGGGAAGGGGGAGAGGAAGAGAGGGACAGAGGAACTATCTAAAGTTGGAGAAGTCAATGTTCATACCGTTGGACTGCAGGCTGCCCAAGCGAAATATGAGGTGCTGTTCCTCCAATTTCCGGTGGGCCTCACTATCGCACTGGAGGAGGCCCATGACAGAAAGGTCAGACTGGGAGTGGGAGGGGGAGTTGAAGTGCTCAGCTACCGGGAGATCAGGTTGGTTAAGGCGGACTGAGCGAAGGTGTTGAGCGAAACGATCGCCGAGCCTGCATTTGGTTTTGCCGATGTAGAACTAGTGTGAAAGGGTGATAGATGGACAGCGTAGATTTGGTCAATTAAACAGAATGATTCAATTCAATGAGGAAAGATTGGAAAGACTGGCCTTGTATTCATTGGAATTTAGAAGGATGAGAGGGGATCTTATAGAAACATATAAAATTATAAAAGGACTGGTCAAGCTAGATGCAGGAAAAATGTTCCCAATGTTGGGGGAGTCCAGAACCAGGGACCACAGTTTTAGAATAAAGGGGAAGCCATTTAAAAGTGAGATGAAAAAAAAACTTTTTCACCCAGAGAGTTGTGAATTTGTGGAATTCTCTGCCACAGAAGGCAGTAGAGGCCAATTCACTGGATGAATTTAAAAGAGAGTTAAATAGAGCTCTAGGGGCTAGCAGAATTAAGGGATATGGGGAGAAGGCAGGCACGGGTTACTGATTGTGGATGATCAGTCGTGATCACAATGAATGGCAGTGCTGGCTCGAAAGACCAAATGGCCTCCTCCTACACCTATTTTCTATGTTTTTCAATTCAATGATTGAATGATAGCTTATTGTCACATGCACCTAGGTACTGCAAAATGCATTGTTTTGCATACAACCTGGTAAATTCATATGGGAGTGGCTACCTAAAATTGAGGAATTCAATGTTTATAGCATCGGCTTGTAAGCTACCCAAGCAGAATATGAGGTGCTGTTCCTCCAGTTTGAGTGTGGCCTCACTCTGGCAATGGAGGAGACCAAGGGCAGAAAGGTTAGTATGGGAATGGGAAGGGGAGTTAAAATGATTAGCAACTGGAAGATCCAGTCAGCTTTAGTGGACTGAGCAGAAATGTTCGGCAAAACGGATGCCGAGTCTAATCACAATCATTTCACTCTTTTACTTGTGTATGATTTTACTTAGGTATAGAACATAGCACATTGAACATAGAAAAATACAGCATGGGCTAATGTCTGCTCTGAATATGATGCCAAGATAAACCAATTCTATCTGCCCGCACGTAAACCATGCCTGTCATTCCCTGCACATCCGTGTGCCTCTTAAACACAACTGTCATGTAGTATGATTTGATTGAACAGCATCCTAAGCAGCTTTTCATTGTACCCCAGTAATAGTGACAATAATAAGCTAAACAAAACTAAGCTAAGAAGGGAGATGGTTGTCAATGTTCACGGATCAGAATCTGTAATGGTGACTCTTTACTTAGTTGGTAGAATAAGTCTCTTAACTACCTGTCAGTTTAGAGTTAGAGTGGGATCAAGAGAAGTGGAATGGTGAGGTAATAATTTTCCGGAGAAAAGCTAAGAAAATGGTGAAGCGTTGGGCGATGATTCTCTGTTTATTTGTCTGTTTTTTTATATATACCAAACGTTTTAAAATTGTTTATTATGGGTTTTACAGAGTTATATGGTTACATAACTGTTGTGCTGCTGCAAGTAAGAAATTCCTTGTTCTGTTTCAGGACATATGACGATAAAACACTCTTGACTCGTGACAAAACAGCTGGGTGGATTGGAATGCAACTTGATCACATATACCTCTATGAGGCTGGGTCTGTGGCACAGTCCAAGGTTGGGATCAAGGCTGGGTCTGTGGTACCGTGAGGCAGCAACTCCACCAGCTGCACCACTGTACATGAAATAAATGGGTTATCATCGCAAATTGATATGACATGGATATTAGCATTGTCATTTTCATAAGGGCAAAATAATAGTCCATTAATTCATGTCTCTTACAAGATCATTTACTCCTCACTATTTCTAGTCAAAAACAGATGCATTTTATATGTGTGTCTGATCTAAGCCATGTAAGTGTAAGATAATCCGAAAGACACTTCATTTTGCCAATGCAAGTAGGTCACTTCAATTTTAAAATCTAAATTAATTGAACAATATTCCCAAAGGCCTCATAAAACCATTGTAATGTTGTTTCTCCCACTACATGCCTGCCCCATACTGATGGTGCATTTTGAAGGACCTCAACATCTTGAGCACATGGAAATGATAAAATAATGTTCAACGTCTCATTTCAATAGTGTATCTTGCAAGTCAGTCTTACACAAAGCATTTTTTTTCCTGTTGAGCAGCTGGCTGCGCCAAAGATCCTCTTTCAATCGTGATCCCAGGTACTGTCTGCGTAAAGTTTGCATGTTCTTCCTGTGACCGTGTAGGTATCCTGCAGTTATTCCGGTTTCCTCCTACGCACCAAAGACATGCAGGTTTGTAGGTTAATTTGCCTCTGTAAATTGTGGGAAGTGCCCCCGGGGGACAGAGGCTGAAGGTGGCCGGGTGAGGGGAGTTATCATCCGGAGGTTTGCTGGGTGATGTGGATTGAGGCAATGGCTGCAATGGGCCTTTATGGCCATCTGCACCTTGGACTCTGAGAAGAGAACCAAACCTGACGACTCCTGTATTTGGTCACAGTGGACTATTTCTATACACTTTGTACTTAATCCAGGATTGTGCTTATATATAGTAATAATTTACTGAACTGTATGCAAATAAAAAAAAACTCACTGTACTTTGGTACATAGGTTAATGAAGAACCATTGAGTTAACATAAAATTAGTGTAAAGGCATGATCAGTGGTTAACATTGAGTCGGTAGGCTGAAGGGCCTGTTTCCATGCTGATTCTTTCAATCAATCAATCAATCAATCTATGCACTTGAGTTGAATAATTTATTTCGGTTGACTGGTCACTTGATACATCATGATATTAATATTCAGACCACAATAACACATAGGATAGATTGTGTCGATGAATGGGTCGATTGTAATCATGTATTATCTTTCCGCTGACTGGTTAGCACACAAGAAAAGCTTTTTGCTGCTCCACAGAACACGTAGCAATAAACTGAACTAGACTTGGAGTTACTTCATTGGTGTGCGAACGGTAAATGAAGATCGAGTGAGGAATAGTAAAACAAAAGAACTATCTACTGTATTCTACAGCAAGAGAAACTATCTACAGCAAGAGAAAGTAAAGAAACCTACATGGATCGCATTATAGTTTAATAGAACTAATTTTCTCCATGCAAGCACAATATCATTGTCACTTGTCTGTTATTATTTGCTTTTTATTGTCACAGCTAGTGAGCTCTGACTGCAAGATGTACAAGAAGAAGACATAAATTTAACAAAAAACTCAAATAGGGGAAGGAAGATATTAAAGAATTTGCTAAATGTTTTACAGCAAAGCAAGAGCCATTGGGAATAAATGTTTAGAATTTAAAGTAGATGTCTCCATTTGAAACATTGATCTTGAAATGAAAGGATTGAAGCTAAGTGTAAGAAATTCAGGATTTGCAGTTGTAACTGTTAAAAATGGAAATTAAATGGAGAAAATTAGTTCAGTTTAGTTCAGTAAAAAACATTGGTAGTTCAAGTGAGTGCATTGAAACTATTGCAGGTGGGATTTATATCCTGCCAAAGATGGTCTTGGCATCATGTTCGGCACAGACATTGTGGGCCGAAGGGCCTGTTCTTCTGCTGTGCTCTTCTATGTTCTTTATTGTAAAAGTGATATTTTTAATGGTTTTGAACCAAAAGGAGGTTAGAATTTAATGTAATTTAAGACGAGGACATCCGAGGGCCCAAAGAGATGTAGGGATTCACCTGAGCAGATAGTTTAAGTCAGTCGCAAAGAAACGGAAAGGCTGATGGAGTATTTGCCTTGCACTCGGCTTGTATCCCCAGGATATAGAAGTTTAAGAGGTGATTTGATTAAGGTTTAAGGGTTTTGAAATAATTTGATAGGGTAGAAAGAGAGACTTTTTCCCCTCGGTGAAGGTATCAAGGATAAGGAGACATCATTTTAAATTCAGAGCCAAGCTGTTCAAGGGGGATAATAGAAAATGACTTCTGACACAATGGAGGAAAGAAACAAGGAACTCACTCTCACAATACTCAGTAGATGCGAGATTAAATCTGAGATTGCTAGTTTTGTTTTGCGAGACAAGTGTGAACATGGATGGTATTAACATGTAGATCAACCATGTTCAAGTTGAACATGAACTATAAGACAATTTGCTCCTGTACTATGCTTAAGAGAACAACCCCAACAATGCTGTCCTTATTGTGATTGAAGCAGATGAACAAACAGCAGGTAATGCTGAGCCGAAAACTGTGTTGTTTATGCAGTGAGTGAAGGTTGGACAATAAATAATAGTTGGATATTTTTCAGGATCAACCATCATAATGCAAACAACAGAAGTTTCTATCCAACAACAGATTCTCTTCCCCAGTCATATGGTAAAATTTGTTCCTATTCTTTTTTGGGGGGGGGGGGGGGGGAGGGCTTGGTTACTTTGGCTGAACTAGCATTTGATTGTCCATCACTAATCTAGTTGGAAGGGATTTGGGCCAAATGCAAACAGGTAGGACCAGTGTAGACAGTTTATCTTGGTCAGCATGGGCAAATTGGGCTAAAGGGCCTGTTTCCATGTTGTATGACTCTATGCCTATGAATCTATTCCCTTGAGAAGGTTTTGGTAAGCTGCCTTAGAACATAGAACATGTTCAGTGTTAGCAGTGTTCAGCCTTAGAACATAGAACCTGTACAGTGCAGGAACAGGCATTTTGGCCCACGATGTCTATGCCGAACATGTTCCCAAAATAAACTAAAATAAACTAAACTCATCTGCATGCATATGATCAATATCCCTCTATTCTCTGCATATTCATGTGTCTAGGGGTTCTACAGATATGTCAATAGCAAAAGGATAGTGAGGGATAAAATTGGTCCATTAGAGAGTCAGAGTGGACAGCTATGTGCTGAGCCAGAAGAAATGGGGGAGATATTAAACAATTTCTTTTCTTCGGTATTTACCGAGGAGAAGGATATTGAATTATGTGAGGTAAGCGAAACAAGTAGAGTAGTGATGGAAATTAGGAGAATTAAAGAAGAGGAGGTACGGACACTTTTGAAGAATATAAAAGTGGATAAGTCTCCAGGTCCAGATAGGATATTCCCTAGGACATTGAGGGAAGTTAGTGCAGAAATAGCAGGGGCTATGACGGAAATATTTCAAACGTCATTAGAAACAGGGATGGTGCCGGAAGATTGGCGCATTGCGCATGTTGTGTCTTTGTTTAAAAAAGGTTCTAAAAGTAAACCTAGCAATTATAGACCTATTAGTTTGACGTCTGTGGTGGGAAAATTAATGGAAAAGATACTTAGGGACAATATATATAATTATTTGGATAATCAAGGCCTGATTAGAAACAGTCAACATGGATTTGTGCCTGGAAGGTCATGTTTGACTAATCTTCTTGAATTTTTTGAAGAGGTTACCAGGGAAATTGATAAGGGCAAGGCTGTGGATGTTGTCTATATGGACTTCAGTAAGGCATTTGACAAGGTTCCACATGGAAGGTTGATTAAGAAGGTTAAATCGTTGGGTATTAATAGTGAGGTTGCAAGATGGATTCAACAATGGCTGAATGGGAGATACCAGAGGGTAACGGTTGACAATTGTATGTCAGGTTGGAGGCCAGTGTCTAGTGGAGTGCCCCAAGGATCTGTGTTGGGTCCACTGTTGTTTGTCATTTACATTAATGATCTGGATGATGGTGTGGCAAATTGGATTAGTAAATATGCAGATGATACTAAGATAGGTGGAGTAGTTGATAGTGAGGTAGATTTTCAAAGTCTACAGAGAGACTTGGGCCTTTTGGAAGGGTGGGCTGAAAGATGGCAGATGGAGTTTAATGCTGATAAGTGTGAGGTGCTGCATTTTGGTAGGACAAATCAAAATAGGACGTACAGGGTAAATGGTAGGGAATTGAGGAATGCAGTGGAACAGAGGGATCTGGGAATAACTGTGCATTGTTCCCTGAAGGTGGAATCTCATGTGGATAGGGTGGTGAAGAAGGCGTTTGGTATGCTTGCCTTTATAAATCAGAGCATCGAGTATAGAAGTTGGGATGTAATGTTGAAATTGTACAGGGCATTGGTGAGGCCGAATCTGGAGTATGGTGTGCAGTTCTGGTCGCCAAATTATAGGAAGGATGTCGACAAAATGGAGAGGGTACAGAGGAGATTTACTAGAATGTTGCCTGGGTTTCAGCACTTAGGCTACAGAGAGAGGTTGAACAGGTTGGGTCTTTATTCTTTGGAGCGTAGAAGGTTGAGGGGGGACTTGATAGAGGTTTTTAAAATTATGAGAGGGACGGACAGAGTTGACGTGGGTAGGCTTTTCCCTTTGAGAGTGGGGAAGATTCCAACAAGGGGACATAGCTTCAGAATTGAGGGACAAAGGTTTAGGGGTAACATGAGGGGGAACTTCTTTACTCAGAGGGTTGTGGCTGTATGGAATGGGCTTCCGGTGGAAGTGGTGGAGGCTGGCTCGATTTTATTATTTAAGAGAAAATTGGATAGGTATATGGATAGGAGGGGATTGGAGGGTTATGGTCTGAGTGCAGGTAGATGAGACTAGGTCAGGGAGAATGGTCGGCGTGGACTGGTAGGGCCGGACAGGCCTGTTTCCATGCTGTAGTTATATGTTATGTTATCTAAAAGCCTTTTAAACAGCACTATTGTAAGTACCTTCATGTACCGCTGTCATTCTTGAAGTGTGGATAAGCTCACAATGCTGATAGAGTGTTTCAAGATTTTGACTCAGTGATGGTTAAGGGAATGGCGATATATTTCTAAGTCAGATAGGCACATATATAGGCAGGGTCTAGAAGGATATGGGACAAACACAGGCAAATGGAACTAGCTCAGGTAGGCAACTTGGACGAGTTGGGCCGAAGAGCCTGTTTCCATGCTGTACAACTCTACAACTCTAAGTCAGGATGGCTCGTGGCTTAGAGGACAACTTCCAGGGAGTGGTATTGTCAGAACACAATCAGCCATTTTAGCACATGAACACACTCCGCAATCAACCCTTCCACATGCATGCTCTGAATACGCATGCACAGGCAACACACATATGGACTGTACTAGCCATGTATGCTGCTGAACATTTAACTACACACCTGTACATGAACATAGCTATGTGTAGGAAGGGGCAGCAGATGCTAGTTTATACTGAAGGTAGACACAAAATGCTGGAGTAACTCAGCAGGTCAGTCAGCATCTCTGGAGATAAATAATAGGTGATGTTTCAGGTTGGTACCCTTCTTCAGACTGAACGTAAAGGTGGGTGGGGCAGGGGGGGGGGGTTGGTGTATGCACATACTTCCGTCTACATATGCAGATTCACATATAGTTTCAGTTTAGTTTCTGTTTAGTTTAGTGTACCGAGGTACAGTGAAAAACTTTTGCTATGTGCTAAACAAGTCAGCAGAAAGACAATTCATGATTACAATCGATCTATCGATCGATCGATCCATACTGTAGGTGCATACACAGAACACATATTCCCATGACTATACATATTAATTTACGATATAAAGCCCAGTGCTTTACGAGAGAAGAGGATGTAAAAACATGGCCACATTTTGATGCAGCAATAGGCAATGCTCAAAGTGAGCAATTTGTACAAAGGTTGAGGAACAAAATCTCCACCCATTCATTCATATGCTACCTTCAAACCTTACAGTGGAGAGAGCCGTCCGTTAATTCATTCACAGGCTGAGAAAATGCAGCATTGGGTGGGGAATCCTCCAGAGATCCTGGGAATAAAGGGAAGTATGGTTGAGGATGTTTAGAAGCAAGTGGGTTCTGGAACTGTTACCTTACAAATTGGAGGGTACCGGATGAACACAGAAATATATTTCAAAGACCTTTAGGGAAGCGTAACCAGGAGTAGGCATTTGACAATTTTCCCTTGGGAATATGGCCTGTTTTAAGAGACTTGGTAACCTGTCCACTCCTGACACTTTGGGGCAAGGAGATGTGAAGATCTGCGGGCTTCCTGATCTTTAAATGAGTCCATTTTAAAGCTGTGCGACGGCTTGTTCCTTTGGGATCTGGCAGAGCTTAAGCAGGGATTTTCCCCCCGTCTTTCAGGTATCTAAACCCAGGAAGCATAGTCTCAAATAAGAGTTGATCATTTGTAACTGAGATGCACAGATTTAATGCCATAGGTTTTATTTATTTATTGGGCATAGCTTTTGCCATTTTTGTGGGTCTCATATATAATTAACATATTAGGAATAGCTATTGCTATTTTTCTCATTGTTATTGTTTTTGGGCGTTTATGATTCATTCTCTGAGAAATGAAGATTAAAATGTTGGATTTAAATCCCCCATTGTTTGACTGAATTGTTATTTATGTATTCTTGAGCTTGAGCAAAAGGTCATACATTTCGTAAACATAAATCTGTGGTACAAGGAACAAACATCTCTCTCTCTCTGTCCCCTCCCTCTCTCTCTCACTCTCACTGTCACACTAACGTGCATAAGGAGTTGATCCCGACTTCGGGTGCTGTCTGTACGGAGTTTGTACGTTCTCCCTATGACCTGCGTGGGTTTTCTCAGAGATCTTCGGTTTCCTCCCACTCTCCAAAGACGTCCAGGTTTGTAGGTTAATTGGCTTGGTAATTGTAAAAAAAATCGTCCCTAGTGTGTGTAGGATAGGGTTAATATGCGGGGATCGCTGGTTGACACGGACCCGGTGGGCTGAAGGGCCTGTTTCCGCACTGTATCTCTAAATGAAACAAAACTAAATAATAATCTAATGTAATTCTAACTGTCAGAAATAATTCTACTCACTTGATGCTTGTTTCGTACATCTGCTCGATCTTAAAAAAACTGTTGCATATCGATATTCAGCATTAGGAACAAATGTGGCCGTTTGACCATGGAGAACCTGAGGTGGGACAAGAGGATCGGACATAGAAGGCAATGAGAAATGCAGTACTCTTATGGCCTTTGACAAAAATGAACCACACCTTCTCACAAGCATAGCAATGAGATGCAGAAGGATGAGCAATGGACATCTGGCGGAAACAGATGGTATGCAGCCTTACTCGTGAGACTTGCACAAATTCATTGAGAGGTCTCAAGAGAGCAATCTTATGAATGCAATATGTGTAAAGTACAACTTTGCCTCTCAGATCACCCACCATGAGAGTTCCTATTAATAGACAATAGACAATAGGTGCAGGAGTAGGCTATTCGGCCCTTCGAGCCAGCACCACCATTCAATGTGATCATGGCTGATCATTCTCAATCAGTACCCCGTTCCTGCCTTCTCCCCATACCCCATGACTCCGCTATCCTTAAGAGCTCTATCTAGTTCTCTCTTGAATGCATTCAGAGACTTGGCCTCCACTGCCTTCTGAGGGTGAATTCCACAGATTTACAACTTGATGGGACTCTAATAGCTGAGACGTTCAGATGCTTGCTACAAGATGTACCATGGAGTAGAGCTAGGTCTCATTGATTGTGAGATCCACTTTAGACTATGAAAGGGAAACTGTACGTAAGGAAAATATACCTTTGGGTTTTGAAGTATGAAAAGTAAAAATCCTACAACTGTAAATGAGCCTATCAATAATGAACATGGAGTGCAGAATTACTGGCTTATAAACCTTTTAAACTAAAGTAGAAGAATTTCACTGAAGAATCCTATATTTTGGACATATATTTGGTAAAATGATTAATGCTGTGTGGATTAAATTCACCAAAAAGTTGATAACCACCCAGTAAAATTATATGGACCAGTTTTTCGAGATCCAAGGAACTGCAGATGCTGTTACATCAAAAAAGACACAAAGTGCTGGAGTAACTCTGTGGGTCAGGCAGCATCTCTGGAAAACATACACAAGTTACTTTTCGGATCTGGACCATTTTTCAGACTGAATATGAGTCCCCACCCTAAACGCCACCTATCCATGTTCTCCACCTGGTTTGAGGATATTATATTTCTCAAAGTCAGGTTGTTCAGTTAAAGCATGTTGGAAGGCTCGGCAGATGCTGGTTTACACCAAAGATAGACACAAAGTGCTGGAATAACACCGTGGGACATTTTGAAGAAGGGTCTCGACCTGAATCGTCACCCCTTCCTTCTCTCCAGAGATGCTAGCTGTCCCACTGCGTCACTCCAGTATTGTGTCTATCTTCTGTTGAGTGAAAGCACTTAGTTTTCATGTGAAGAGCTCTGACTGATTTTACCATGTCTTACGTGAGGGCAGCCTTGTGCTAAACAGCATTTGGAACAACAAATGCCGAGGTATTGGGGTCTAGGTGACTCTGTCATATAAATTTTGAACAAAATTTTTACCAAACAATCTTAAGAAGTGGAAGTTTGCCCTCTGGTGATATGGCAGGCAGTAGATGAGAAAGTAAAAGGAAAGGAGTAGAAATAAGGAAGCGAGTGGTAGTAGCCATTTTAAATGGATACAGCAACAGAAGTTAGGGACATGGAGAAATCTCAGAAACAGCAATATGATTTAGGTATTGATGCAATGTCTAATAAAACCTGCAGAATAGAAGTTCAATTTAAGCATTTTTTTTTAGTTAGTTTAGTTTATTATCATGTGTACCGAAGGACAGGGAAAAGCTCTTTTGTTGCGTTTTATCTAGTCAGCGGAAAGACGATATATGATAACAATCAAGCTGTCCATAGTGTGCAGATACAGGATAAAGGGAAAAATGTTTAGTGCAAGATTAAGTCCAGTAATGTCCAATTATAGATAGTCCGCTGGTCTCCAATGAGGTAGATTGTAGATCAGGACTGCTACTTGGTGATTTGATGACTGTTCACTCTGATGCAGAAAATAGTATTTGACAAAGAAGGCTGTGGGGGCCGTCAGTGGATATATTTAAGGCAGAGATGGATAGATTCTTGATTAGTGCAAGTGTCAGAGGTTATGGGGAGAAGGCAGGAAAATGGGGTTAGGAGGGAGAGATAGATCAGCCATGATTGAATGGCGGAGTGGACCTGATAGGCCGAGTGGTCTATTTTCTGCTCCGATCACTTACAATCTTATGATCAACATTTTGGCTCAGGACTTGATTGGTCAATTCACCCCATTTTAGTTTAGTTTAGTTTAGTTTCGAGATATAGCGTGGAAACAGGGCCACCAAATCTGCGCCGACCAGCGATCCCCGTACACTACCACTAACCTACACACTGGGGACAATTTACAATTTTTACCAAAGTCAATTAACCTACAAATCTGTACATCTTTGGAGTGTGGGAGGAAACCGGAGCTTCCGGAGTAAACCGACGCGGTGACGGGGAGAACATACAAACTCCATACAGACTGCACCATAAGTCAGGATCGAACCCGGGTGTCCGGAGCTGTAAGGCAGCAACTCTACCACTGCATCCTAATGTACGGCACGGTAGCGCAGCGGTAGAGTTGCTGCTTTACAGCGAATGCAGCGCCGGAGACTCAGGTTCGATCCTGACTACGGGTGCTGCACTGTAAGGAGTTTGTACGTTCTCCCCGTGACCTGCGTGGGTTTTCTCCGAGATCTTCGGTTTCCTCCCACACTCCAAAGACGTACAGGTATGTAGGTTAATTGGCTGGGTAAATGTAAAAATTGTCCCTAGTGGGTGTAGGATAGTGTTAATGTACGGGGATCACTGGGCGGCACGGACTTGGAGGGCCGAAAAGGCCTGTTTCCGGCTGTATGTGTATGATATGGTATGGTATGATATGATATTCACATGCGACAATTATTCAGAGATTAAGACTCCCCTCTGCCAAGCCGATGATTTGTTGCTGCTTTGCTGTCTTTTTGCATTGTATTCACATTCCATTCATTGTACATAATGAGGCACCATCAGTTATTTCTTTGTTATAAATACCCGTGTTGTGAAAATTGTTTCAAAATCCTTCGAATTGATGACAAAACGTGCCTCTGGTGTCTTGCCTCTGTGTGCAATCTCATGCATTATTTAACAAACAAATTCCTTTGGATGGCACTCGGAATTCTGCACGGTCTGCAAAAGACGAATGTTTTTTAACCAACTTTATTGGATTAGTGACTGAGTTTATGATTTTTACATTGGTCTGTTCCTGTGTTGTACATCCAGTCAGTTTATTGGGTCTCCTACTCCATCCCCCAACATCATATAAACCTATCAAAATAATCTTTCTTACTTTTCTTTTTTATGTGTTTATCTAGCATCTCAATCCTCTCTTACTCCAAAATTCCTTATTCAGTTATTGGTTCCCACCGAAGATAGACACAAAAAGCTGGAGTAACTCAGCGGGACAGGCAGCATCTCTGGAGAGAAGGAATGGGTGACGTTGACCCGAAACGTCACCTATTCCTTCTCGCCAGAGATGCTGCCTGTCCCGCTGAGTTACTCCAGCTTTTTGTGTCTATCTTCGGTTTAAACCAGCATCTGCAGTTCCTTCCCACACATTGGTTCCTACCAGTGGTTTTAATGTAGAGGTTGCACTAGGGCCATGGGTCACTCTTTGGGTTTTGGGTGATTCAATTGTCTGATATTAACTCTTTTCCTATCTTAAGCTTGATTTGAATTATTGATGTGTTTAGACACAAATAACTGGAGAAGCACCAAGGGTATGTACATCGAATATCTTAAAAATGCAAAATAAATCCCATCTATTTTTGGCCGAGTGCATATCCAATTTTCATTGTTAAACAGTGAGGCATACAGTTTACCTATCTGTGATTAACCTGCAGTGATCTCATTTCACATAGATACATTTGGATTCGATTCCAGCAGAACTGGGATTGTTCTGAATTTCTTTTACATAGGATGAGGTAGAGGCTTTCGGCCCTACGATCCTGCCTTGCTATTCAATACATTTATATTTATCTCAATAATGTGTTCCTTCTCCATCCTCTCATACCTCACTCATTTCTGTCTAGAAACCCATCTATTTCCTTGAATGTATTCAGTGACGGTCTCCATGGCCTTCTACCGCAGATAATTCCATTGGTTTATCGCTGCCTGGGTGAAATAATGGCTCCTCAGCTCAGTCCCAAAGGGGTTACCTGTATCCTTAGACTGCAACCCCTGACATCTGGACTCCAACCAGTGGAAACACTTTTCCTCTACTCAGCCTTCCAAGCCCTATCAGAATTTTGCATGTCTCAATGAGATCTCTCATTCTTCTAAGCTCTAGGGAAGAAGGGATTAGGGGCGGTACTGTGGCGCCCCGGTAGAATTGCTGACTTCCAGCGTCAGAGACCCAGGTTCGATCCTGATGATAGGTGCTGTCCGTAGGGAGTTTGTACATTCTCCCTGTGACTGCATGGATTTCCTTTGGTCCTCCGGTTACCTCCCATACACCAAAAACTTGCAGGTTTGTAGATTAATTGTCTTCGGTAAATTGTTGCCAGTGTGTAGGATAGAATTAGTGTATGGATGATCGCTGGTCGGCACAGACATGGTGGGCAGAAGGGCCTGTTTTCATGCTGTATCTCTAAACTAAACTTAGACTAAACTAAACAGTCCCGATCTCTGTGAGCCACCATCCCAGGAATTAGGTACAGTATATTCTCTATATGATAAGCACGTGCATTCTTAAGAAAGAGTGCTTAAGGAGGTAGCCCCAGAAATAGTGGATGCATTAATGATAATTTTTCAAAACTCTTTAGATTCTGGAGTAATTCCTGAGGATTGTAGGGTAGCTAATGTAACCCCACTTTTCAAAAAGGGAGGGAGAGAGAAAACGGGGAATTACAGACCAGTTAGTCTAACATCGGTAGTGGGGAAAATGCTAGAGTCAGTTATTAAAGATGGGATAACAGCACATTTGGAAAGTGGTGAAATCATTGGACAAAGTCAGCATGGATTTTTTTTTTTTTTTTAATATTTTTATTAAAAGTACGGTAAATTACAATAATACAACAGATATATCTTAATACATTTTTTATACCGCTTCATTTTTTTGAGCTTTAAGAAAAAGATAGAAGTAAAGAAGTAAGGAAAGAAAGTGCGCATGGATTTATGAAAGGTAAATCATGTCTGACGAATCTTATAGAATTTTTCGAGGATGTAACTAGTAGAGTGGATAAGGGAGAACCAATGGATGTGTTATATCTGGACTTCCAGAAGGCTTTCGACATGGTCCCACATAAGAGATTAGTATGCAAACTTAAAGCACACGGTATTGTGGGTTCAGTATTGATGTGGATAGAGAACTGGCTGGAAGACAGGAAGCAAAGTGTAGGAATAAACGGGTCCTTTTCAGAATGGCAGGCAGTGACTAGTGGGGTACCGCAAGGCTCAGTGCTGGGACCCCAGCTATTTACAATATATATTAATGATTTGGACGAGGGAATTGAATGCAACATCTCCAAGTTTGCGGATGACACAAAGCTGGGGGGCAGTGTTAACTGTGAGGAGGATGCTAGGAGGCTGCAAGGTGACTTGGATAGGTTAGGTGAGTGGGCAAATGCATGGCAGATGCAGTATAATGTGGATAAATGTGAGGTTATCCACTTTGGTGGCAAGAACAAGAAAGCAGACTATTATCTGAATGGTGGCCGATTAGGAAAAGGGGAGATGCAACGAGACCTGGGTATCGTGGTACACCAGTCATTGAAAGTAGGCATGCAGGTGCAGCAGGCAGTGAAGAAAGCGAATGGTATGTTAGCATTCATAGCAAAAGGATTTGAGTATAGGAGCAGGGTTCTACTGCAGTTGTACAGGGCATTGGTGAGACCACACCTGGAGTATTGCGTACAGTTTTGGTCTCCTAATCTGAGGAAAGACATTCTTGCCATAAAGGGAGTACAGAGAAGGTTCACCAGATTGATTCCTGGGATGGTAGGACTTTCATATGAAGAAAGACTGGATAGACTCGGCTTGTACTCGCTGGAATTTAGAAGATTGAGGGGGGGTCTTATAGAAACTTACAAAATTCTTAAGGGGTTGGACAGGCTAGATGCAGGAAGATTGTTCCCAATGTTGGGGAAGTCCAAAACAAGCGGTCACAGTTTAAGGATAAGGGGGAAGTCTTTTAGGACCGAGATGAGAAAGTTTTTTTTCACACAGAGTGGTGACTCTGTGGAATTCTCTGCCACAGAAGGTAGTTGAGGCCAGTTCATTGGCTATATTTAAGAGGGAGTTAGATGTGGCCCTTGTGGCTAAAGGGATCAGGGGGTATGAAGAGAAGGCAGGTACGGGATACTGAGTTGGATGATCAGCCATGATAATATTGAATGGCGGTGCAGGCTCGAAGGGCCGAATGGCCTACTCCTGCACCTACTTTCTATGTTTCGATGTTTCTATGAAAGAAGACCAAAATTGTACACAGTACTCCTGATATGGTACACAATACTTCGGGAATCACTTTGGTTTAAAATGGAAGTATACTTGTGAACTACAGAGACAAACCTAGAGTCACGATTCAGATGGTGGTAATTGGATGGCAATGGAGGTACGAGTAGGATATGCCAGAAATACTTGATAGGTCGGGCATTGTAATAAAAAAAACAAGTAAGATTTCTCTGCAAATTAAAACCTGTTTAACTTTTACAAATTCAAGAATCAAGTATGTTTTATTTGTCATATGTCCCGAAACGGAACAATGAAATTCTTACTTGCAGCAGAACAACAGGTATTTAAACATTGTACTTCGTAGACACCATAGTATACAACAAAAGGAAGTTCAATATGGAAACAATAAATAAACAATATAGTGCAAAGGTAAATCAATGCCCCCTAAGTCCCCAGAGCAATCAAGTTTGTAGTTTGGAGTTCATTTGGAGTTTGTAGTGATCAATCGCCTGATGGTTGCAGGGAAGTAGTTGTTCCTGATCCTGGATGTAGGAGGTTGTAATGACGACAAGTCGTGTAATTTCATTAAAAGCTCCTTGCTGTCATATTTAAAGCACAAATAAATGAATCCACAGTCTCGCCCTTCTTTTCATTTCGGGAGTTGAACTTGAGACGTTCCTTTGTAGGATTGGTCCAAGGGCTGCATCGTTGTCAACATTTTCTCTTGAGGCACACAGGATCCTCCCTCGATTCAGCAGGGGTGACGACCTCAGGTTGACCACCAACGGCAGGTCGTATGACTGCCTCCGCATTCGAATTGCTTGGCTCGTTCAAATGCCTCCAGTCCTGCAAGATTGAGGAGCATATTCGCCTGAGCCCGAAGCGGTTTGTCATAATGAGCGGCTGCGATAAAGACATCAAACTGTTCCTCGAAAATGCGCCAACGTTCACCGATGTTGCTGTCGAAGACGAGAGGATCCGGCTTCCAAAAAGCATCAGCCAGAGTAGCAAACAGACGCTCTGACCTTTCTCGTGAAGAAAAGAGAGAGAAAAAAACTTACGAATTTCCAGCTGATGTTGTTCCGGAAGACCACTCCTGACACCATGTAGGAAGTTGTAATGACGACAAGTCGTTTAATTTCATTTAAAGTTCTTTATTAACCATAAGCATTGGGGACTGCAGTGAAAAAGTCCCTTGCTCACAAGCATCTCAATTGTTCTAATATCTTATCAATAAAGCTACGTCCATGCATGTGTAAGACACATTCCACAGGATGTCAGTCTAAAGATGCGGCCTGGATCAGGAATACAGTGACTGATCTACACTGGACGTTACAGTTTTCAGGCTTCTATATCTTCTTCCCAATGGCCGGGATGAAATGAGAGCGTGGCCATGGTGGCGTGGGTCCCCGATGATGCTGGCTGTCTTTTTGAGGCAGTGCCTCCTGTAAATCCCTTTGACGGTGGGGAATCAGTATCTGTGATAGAGTGGGCAGTGCTCACCACATTTTGCAATCTTGTCCCTGGGCGTTCAAGTTGCCAAACTAGGCTGTGGTGCACCCAATCAATATGCTCACTACCGTACCCCTATAGAAGTTCAAGGGAGTATTTGTCAACATACCGAATCCCTTCAATCTGATGAAAAATCACTGAGTTGCCATTTTCCCTTTCTCTCTCCATAGATTCTGCTTTGCCTGTGAAGCATTTCCAGCATTTTATGTTCTTATTTCCTATATCCAGCTGCACAATGTTGTGATTTTCTGTAATGGAAGTGGTTCTTTGTGAACGTGCTGTAATATTCTGTTCTGAGCTGATTTTCAATTTGATGAACAAGTGTTAAACTAGTGAATTGGATGGCTGGCAAGGATTCAATCAATCTGATAGCAAGATGGATTTTATGACCGGCAACCAATGTGCAATATATTTGTTTGCTTCTCGGTGGAAGTTGAAAATCTACAGAGGAAATCCCTTCCCTTAACAAGATGAAATCTGCAAGCACCAAGCTACTGCAGAACTTGAAGTAGAAAACTGGAGAGAGTCAGATTTGGTCAGTAGATCCTTCTCTAAATTTTCTGCGACTTTGTGGACAAGAACTGTGGTAAATTCAGCCCTGCTGATCTCAGTTAGGGAATATTGAAAGGTTTAAGTGACACATTTGAAAGAATATTTAACCGATTAATATTGCGGATGCCAGGAATAAGATAAAAAATAAACACAGTCTTCAGCAGCCAGTAGTTCTCCTTGAATTTCAGACCAATGTCTTACATGTAACAGATTTTATCCAAGCGCAAATGAATGGGGAGGATAGAAGCGCATAGAATTCTGGATTAACTCAACGGGTCAGGCAGCATCTCTGGAGAACATGGGTAGGCAACGTTTCAGGTCGGGATCCCTCTTCAGACTGATTGCGGGGGGGGGGGGGGGTCGGGAAACAAAAGCTGGAAGAGGGGAGGGGCAGGACAGAACATGGGTGGTAATAGGTGAACACAGGCAAGGGGGGGGGGGGGGGGGGTTCATAGACAGATGGATGGACAAAGACCAGAGATGAAAAAACAGATGCGAGCCAAAATGATAAAGAGTTGTGAATTGTGGAGTTCGAGGATAGAAAAGTCGTGATTTGTGTAGCTGGAGGAAGGAATGTAGTTGGAGGTAGAGGGGAGGGGAGAAACTGGTGCAAGGTCATCCAAGGTTCAGAGGAGGGTAATGAGGGAGGAAAGAAAGAGGGGGGCATGGAGCATTGCAGGGAAGGGTGGTGCTTGAAGAGGTTACATAAAATTGGAGAATTCAATGTTCATATCGCTGGGTTATAAGCTACTCAAGCTGAAGATGAGGTGCTGTTCCTACATTTTGCCTGGCAAAAACAGTAGTCAGAGAATAGAATCTTTGCTGTCTTCCACTCTGTGAGAGAATGGAAAGCAGGAGGCCTTGAATGTCAAAAGATATTTAGTTTAGCTTAGTTTAGAGATACAGCGTGGAAACAGGCCCTTCGGACCACTGAGTCCGCGCCAACCAGCGATCCCCGCACATTAACACTATCCTACACACACTAGGGACAATTTACACATACAACAAGTCAATTAACCTACATACGTGTATGTCTTTGGGGTGTGAGAGAAAACCATACCAAAGATCTCAGAGAAAACCCACGGGGTCATAGGGAGAAGATACAAATTCCATATAGACTGCACCTGTAGTCGGGATCGAACCCGGGTCTCCGGCGCTGCAAGCGCTATAAGGCAGCAACTCTACCGCTGTGCCACCGTGCCACACACAGTGTCAGACCTGTATGATTAAACAAGGAAAAAACATTAGCAATAGCATGAGCAAAAGAAGGATTTGGAGGAAAGGTGAACTGGGATAGAAAAATGATCACCAATAGCCACTTTCTAAAAGATGGAGGTTGTGGCTGAAAATCAGAAATTGCAGTAAAATTGAGTTTTGAAGGCTACGCAGTGACTAATCAAAAATTAATTACATTTTTATATAGGTGCAATGTTGGAGAGCAAAGGGCAAGTGGGTGTAATGGAAGAATTAAAATGACAGGTTAGCAGAAACTTCAGAATCCCAATTGAATGGAGGAATTCTAGAAAGCAATCATCCAACCTGTGCATGGCTTTTCCATTGCCGAGGAAGCGGTATCAAGAGCTGTGAACTAAATTGAAAGAAGCATTCGTAAATTGTTTTCACGTGGGAGTAGTGGCCCATGCCTTGGATGGTGGGTTTGAGGGAGATACGCAATGTCCATCCTCAAACAGGGCAGGAGAGTGCTCTAAATGGGTGAGAAACCACACCATCATGGATGGATCATGAATGGATCAGAGTGTCATTTTTTTTAGAGTTACAGCATGGAAACAGGCCCTTCAGCCCGCCGAGTCCATGCTGACCAGCAATCACCCCATACACTAGTTCGACTCTGTGGACTGCTTACAGAAGCCAATTAACCTACAAACCTGTACGTCTTTGGAGTGTGGGAGGAAACCGGAGCATCCGGAGAAAACCCACATGGTCATAGGGAACACGTACAAACCGTACAGACAGCACCCGCAGTCGGGATTGAACCTGGGCTCTGGCACTGGAAGGCAGCAACTCTACCGCTGCGCCACTGTGCTGCACTAGCATAAGGGAGAAAAACACATGGAGGGAATGCCCCTGGAATATTGAAAGGCAAGGAAATGAGCAATGTTGGCATCTCTCCGTATGTTGCAGAAACAGTGTAGATTAAAGTTGGCAGGCAGAAAGTAAGCGCAAGAAGCAGCCTGTTGTGGTATTAGGAGGGGTAGCACAGGGGGAGAGTAGAAATGCAGGAACTTCCTAATAGAATAGTTCATGCTGGTTAGCATGAAGAAGTTGTGCCTTGTTTTCGATGCAAAGGACTGCAGATGCTGGTTTACAAAAAAAATACATAAAGGGCTGGACTAACTCAGCGGGTCAGGCAGCATCTTTGGAGAACATGGATTGGTGCATTTTGGGTCGGTACCCTTCTTCAGACTTTCTGCCTGTCATGGTGTTTCTGCAACAGCAGAGAGATGCCAACACTCCTCTTTTCCTTGCCTTTCAATATTCCTCGGGGTCCCTTCCGTAGCACTCTGGTCCTCTCCTCATTACTCACTGTCTCTCACCCATTTAGATGAGACTGAAGAAGGATCCCGACCCAAATGTTTTTTTTCCCTTCTCCTTCCTCTCTAATTTTCACACTCCATCCACACCGTTTCTCTTTCAGGAAGAAAGTGGGCGGCACGGTGGCACAGCGGTAGAGCTGCTGCCTTACAGCGCCAGAGACCCGGGTTCAATTCTGACTCTGGGTGCTGTCTGAACGGAGTTTGTACATGCTCCCCGTGACCACATGGGTTTTCTCCAGTAGCTCCGGTTTCCTCCTACACTACAAAGACGCGGGTTTGTAGTTTAATTGGCCTCGGTTTCCTCCTACACTACAAAGGCATGGGGGTTTGTAGGTTAATTGGCTTCGGTAAAATTGTACATTGTTCCTAGTGTGCGTAGGATAGTGCTAGTGTATGGGGATGGCTGGTCAGCGTGGACTTAGTGGGCTGAAGGGCCTGTTTCCGCACTGTATCTCCAAACCCTAAACTAAACTAAACTCAACTACACTAAAGAGTATGCTCGCTAGGAGTCAAGAATTGGTTCCCTAATACTCTCAATCATGGATTCTGAAGCCAACATAAAATCCAGTCATAAACGCTACCATTTATTCAATCTTTGCCTCCCTTCTGTTTCCAGAAATAGCAAAGTTAACCCTGGACGTTAAATTAAATCTAAGGCAAACAGCCTCATTAGAAAATATTTTTGTACATCTTCCATGTCTAGGCTATTGCCCATTCACCACTGCAACCATCAAAACTGGAGGTGGACAAGTTGGAACTGAGAAATAACTGTTTTAAAAGAATAATATCTGACCCTATCTTAGCTGAGTGGCTAAAACCCTCCCTTTTTTTTGTTCGAAAAATGCCTTAGTGAGTGGATAAGGCAAGTCAAACTTTGTTCGGACTACAGATGATATGTGGAAAATTTGGCAAATGGGAATTAATCCAGAATTTGTGAATTTGGGGAGAAGCATTAAGACAAAGGACTATAAAATAAATGTGAGGATATTGAACAATTTGGAAAGACAAAAGGCACTTGGAATTAATTCCTTGCTTGCTGTTATATCCAGACAATAATACCACAAATAGTGGTATTGTGATGGATGCATGGACCACTGCTCTCCCTTCTAACTGGAATTTATACAGTGCCTTTTCAGCTCATGCGGTCTATTTCTTTATGCTTCTTCTGGCGAAGCAGATAAGCTTAACAAAATTGGTTCCTGGATGCTGTTGGTCTAAGGCGCATAAAGAAATAGACAAAATTCCTGAACTATAATGCAGATTTCAAAACTTGAAATGGAAAGGCAGATTAGTCACATGTGTTCGTTCGTTTAGTGGAATGCTGAAGTGAAATATCAAAGGGTATGAAATGGAAATTTCTAAAATTCTAGGGGTCTCATGGCTACGTATTAAAGGGACTAACTTTCAATTAGATAGGCTTCACTACCTTAACGAAAATGCTATGCATGAAGACAACTGACTGACTGGAATGTGATGGTTACATTTCTCTGAAAGGATTGATAATAGGCACAGCTGTACTGCCCAAGGAAATTTGGTGTCCCACATACAGTATTTACAAAGGTGTGGAGTAAGGAGCCCCTATGAATAAATAGGTTGTTGAAATCAAGCAATGATAGAAAGTGGAAAGATTTAGCTGGAAATATGTTATTTCCCTCAAAAGCACACCATTGAACAAGTAACAATTTTGTTCACTGCATTTTAATCAAATAAAATGACTATTAACTCAGCCCCTTACAAAGTATTGCTCATTATTTTAATCAATACTTTATTAGATTGAAAAAGGTAATTGCATTTTCTGAATCAGTGACTTGGTGGAACAAAATAATTAAATGTTTTCAGTTCCAATTACATATCAATTTAATATCATTTTTATTTTATAATGTAATTTATTGCAAACTTAAATTTTTCCAAAATCAAAATGAGGTTCTGTTTTTAATTACTTCTGACGTTCAATCTATTGTGAGACTTTTGAGTATCATTTTAACGTTATTTTAAAATTATTTTAAGAAATTGATAAATGCTTAATTTAAATTTGTGAAATATATTGGAGTTTCTGATAAGTCCCACATTATTAACTGTCCTCAATTACCCTTCAAAAGGTAGTGATCTGACTTTTTGAACTGCTGCAAGTCCTCTGATTAATCTACTTGCAGTATTGTTTTGAAGGGAATTCCAGGATTTAGACCTAGTAACAATAAGAGTCAAAAGTGTTTTATTGTCATACGTCCCAGATAGAACAATGAAATTTTTACTTGCAGCAGCACAACAGAATATGTAAGCATAGTACTCTGTAAACAATATAATAATCGAGAAAAAAAAGTTCAGTGTATATATACACATATTCATATGTCTGAAAAAGGGTCTCGACCCGAAATGTCACCCATTCCTTCTCTCCAGAGATGCTGCCTGTCCCGCTGAGTTACTCCAGCTTTTTGTGTCTATCTACACATATATACAGATCATATATATATATATATATATATATATATATATACACACACACGCACACATACGTGCACATGAAAAACAAGTAAACAAAAATCGTGCAATAATAACAATAATAGTCCATGTAGTTCAGTTTATTTGAGGTTGGTGTGTTTAATAGCCTAATGGCTGTCAGAAAGAAGCTGTTCCTGAACCCGGATGTTACCGTTTTCAGGCCCCTGTTCCTTCTTCCCGATGGCAGGAGTGAAGTGAGTGAGTGGCCAGGGTGGCGTGGGCCTCTGATGAAAAAGGATCCGTGTTGATTTTCATACCAGTATCCATATACTATTGTCCTTGCCCTTCTTGATGGGAAAGATGCTCTTGATGTAACCTGAAGGACTAACTGTGGAGCATGTTGTAGATGGTACTTATTACAGCCATTGAATGCAGACGGCAGGAATGAATATTCAGGGAGTTTGATGATGTTCCAATCAAGTGGGCTGCTATTTCCAGATTGGTGTCAACTCTGGTGTTAACCAAGCAGATTATTCCATCCTGCTCCTGACTTGTGCATGCTAGATGCAAAGGCTTTAGAAAGCCAGGAGTTGAATCACTCACTGCACAACATTCACCCTCTGATCTCCGCATGTTATCATCGGGTGTATGAGGCAGGCCAACAGATACAAGAAATGTTCTGATCCATGATAATCCCTCCCTAGATAGACACAAAATGCTGGAGTAACTCAGCAGGACAGACAGCATCTGAAGAAGGGACTCGACCTGAAACGTCACCCATTCTTTCTATCCAGAGATGCTACCTGTCCCGCTGAGTTACTCCAGCATTTTGTGTCTATTTTGGTGTAAACCAGCATCTGCAGTTCCTTCCTACACATCCCTCCCTAGATATTGAGAGCGAGCCACAGTGATGTTAATGTCAGTGAATATGCAAGAGTAGGTGGTAAGGATACTGAGATACTGGGAAAAACGTTGCTTACATGCTATCTAGGCAATCATACCTTACATGAGCAAACCGAGTAGTGCAAAAGACAGAAGAAATAAAGTGCAGAATATAATGTTACAGCTGTAGAGAAAGTACAAATAAAGGAAAAGTGCAAGGGCCACAATGTGGTAGATTGGAAGGTCAGAAATTCAGGGAGATCTGGGAGGTTAGCTTTTCAGGGGTTCGTTCAAGAGTCTGATAACAGTGGGGAAGAAGCTGTCTGTATCTGATGCTACATGCATTCAATCTTTGTACCTTCTGTCCGATGGGAGAGGCGAGAAGGAAGAATGACTGGGGTTACTTCCCTGAGGCACCATGAAGTGTAGATGGAGTTGATGGGGATGGGGGAAGTTATGGATCAGGGAGGCTAATTTACCTGCTGGATTGGGCTGCATTTACAACTCTCTGCAATCTCTTGCAGTCTTGGGCAGAGCAGTAGCCAAACGAGGTTGTGATGCATCCATTCAGGAGGCTTTCTTTCATGCAATCTGTAGGGATTGGTAAGAGTTGTTGGAAAAATGCCAAATATCCTCAGTCTTCTAAGGAAGTAAAGGTGTTGGTGTGCTTCCTAAGCCCTGGGATTGTTGGAGGGATTTGTGTGTTTGACCTGCACACTGAATCTGACTTTCAACTTATTGGCTGTTAATCTTCTTTTAATGTTTGTTTATTATATTATCTATTGATTACTGTGTTTACAAACCTGCTGTGCTGCTGCAAGTAAGAAGGTCATTGTTCTGTTTTGGTACTTTACTGTAGACTTTAGAGATACAGCCCGGAAACAGGCCCTTCGGCCCACCCAGTCTGCACCGACCAGCGATCACCCCTTACACTAGCACTATCCTACAAACAAGGGACAATTTATTATTTACAGAAGCCAATTAACCTACAAACATGTACGTCCCTGGAATGTGGTGGAAACCTGAGCACCCGGGGAAAACCCACAAGGTCACAGGAAGAATGTACAAACTCCGAACAGATAGCACCAGATGTTAGGATCAAACCCGGGTCTCTTGCACTGTAAGGCAGCAACTCTACTGCTACGCCACTGTGCCGCCATCCTGTTCCAAAAACTCCAAACACAGCGTTCATTAAAACTGTTCAATCCCTTGGTGTTTACTTCTTAATTGGGGAATATTGTCTCCACTTTTGCCATCATGGATAGGTAACTGGCACACACCATTTAGTGTGAACGAAGGAACTGCAGAACCTAGTTTACACTGAAGATAGACACAAAAAGCTGGAGTAATTCAGCGGGTCTTTCCAGCATCTCTGGAAAAAATGGAACAGGTGATGTTTCAGGTCAGACATTACATTTACCCATGGGATAATTTGCTGTCCAGACTTGAAATACCTTCAATTTCCTTTATATTTTGTTATTTCAGAATAAAAATCAATTCCCTCAAACCTTTTTGTAAGGAAGGATCTGACGCAATCGACTGGCAAAGTATTTGACATTCCCTCACTTGCATTTTACTGGACACATGCCGAACTTCAAGCATATTATACATTTGCATTCTAGGAGCCAGGAATCCTGGCTATTCACTTCCATTTTAAAAGACAATCACTGTGATTACATCAAAACAAACTTTCCTGAAATAATTTTAAAACTCCAAATCAGTAGATCGAAAGTCTGGAGCAGTATATTTTATCCTTTTGGAAACACATTGTTCTTAAGACAAACAATGTTTAAGAATACACCACAATTTATCCCCTAAATTACCAATTCCAAATTCCCAATTTAAATAAACACTAATCGCCAAACTCCCCAAATGTCAATTTATTTTATTCAAATATTAGCTTCTCATATCTGGAAGATAGTCGCTCATAGGTTCATAAGTTCATAAGTCACAGGAGCTGAAGTAGACCATTAGGCTCATCGAGTCTATTCCACCATTCAATCATGGCTGATCTATCTTTTCCTCTCAACCCCATTCTCCTGCCTTCTCCCCATAACCCTTGACACCCTTACTAATCAGGAATCTGTCAATCTCCGCCTTAAAAATACTCAATGACATGGACTCCACAGCCGCCTGTGGCAATGAATTCTGCAGGTTCACCACCTCTGACTAAAGAAATTCCTCCTCATCTCCTTTTTAATGTGCATCCTTTTATTCTGAGGCTGTGCCCTTTGGTCCTAGACTCTCCCACCAGTGGAAACATCCTCTCCACTTCCACTCTATCCAGGCCTTTCACTATTCGGTTAGTTTCAATGAGGGTTCCCCGCTCATCCTTCTAAACTGCTCAAACTTCTAGCACTTTGATCTGGATTTTATATGGCCAGTGTGGTATATGGAAACCAAATCATCCTTTGAGATCAATTCTAAAGGAACGAAATAGAAAAAGAAAACAAACTTGAAAACACAGAAAAGCCAAAACTAACCCCATGCTTGCACTTATCTTTCTTTAGGACCATTGACAGATAACCAGAAAATGAAGAGTAACCAATTAATTTCCACAGAGAGAGCTACTAACACATAGTCCAAAGAATAAAAGACGAATGGGTTGGAGGGGACTCGTTCACAATACTCACATAACGTTTTAAAGAGGCACTGCCTCTCCAGACATAAGGGACACTGCTGTTTTATTTTGTATAGTGGAGCAGAACCATTCAATCAAATTCTATTCCAACTGGAACATAGGGTTAAGTTAACATTCTCCATATATAGATTTAACAAACAATCCCAGACTTTGCATTCACTCACTTCATACATTTTCTCTTCCACTCGTGCAAATCAAATTTAACTCACAGATTGCCACACCTCATGCTCTATGTTAAAACTCACAGAAACTTCACATTCTCCCAACAATACAATTTTCACCAACAAGGAATAAAACACAATCACACACACCTCGAGGAAATTGTTCAAATCCTTAAGACTTTGATGCATTGTTCTTGCAAAGACAATCGTTTAAACATCCCCACATCAACCAAAACTCTTGCAGCTTCCAATTCCCACTAGGATTGAACAATTCTGATACATCCTGGTCCCTTTCCTGGCCTGCTGCCTGAGTGACCTACATTCACTGGCAAAGTGACCTGGTTTCTCACAATTAAAACACATCACCTATAGTTTCAATTCCTTCCATGTTCCCTCATTTCTCCACACTACTGCTGACATCTGAGCCTCGTTTCTTTAATGTCTCTTTCTCCTAGGCTCACGTTATTCGCCTCAACATTCAATTCTTTTTTCCACAGTCATTGTTATCTGAATCATGCACTATTTTAACCATCTCCTGGATAATCTGATTAGCAACCACCTCCTAGAATGATCTCCATTTTGGTGGACCTGCCAGCTTGCCATCCAAAATGTCACCTATCCATTTTCTCTGATGATACTGCCTGGCCCGTTGAGTTACTCCAGCACTTTGTGTCTATGCACTTGAAACAACTAGTACTTTGAAAATGGCGTAAAAACTCGGCAACTCTTGTATATTGTCTCAGTGGACTATTTCCTTACACTGTGTACTTAATCTAAGATTGTGTTTATGCATGGTAATATGATACTGAATTAAATGCAAAAAAATTATTTCACTGTACCTCAGTACATCTGCTAATAAAGAACCATTCAACTATTGAAGCATTGAATTTCGAGTTCCCTGGCTCACTATTCTCACAAACTCTACCCTTAACTCATCAAATGTACTTACTCCACAAGTTGCTCTGGGGCTTATCTTTTCCTTAACATTTGGCGGTAAGCATGCCAAAGGTAACCTCTTTTTCTCCTCGAAACCTCCCCAGTCCACGTCATCTCCATCCACTGGCAGGGCGGTGGACCACACAACCACCACCAATCTCCCACAGGGTTTTATGTTCCTCGTCCCATATGTGCTCTGCTAGATTCATAGGGCCATAGAGAGTCATAGAGTCATAGAGTCATAGAGAGTCAGAGAGTCATAGAGAGTCATAGTCATAGAGTCATAGAGAGTCATAGAGTCATAGTCATAGAGAGTCATAGAGTCATAGTCATAGAGTCATAGAGAGTCATAGAGTCATAGAGAGTCATAGTCATAGAGTCATAGAGAGTATAGAGTCATAGTCGTAGTCATAGAGAGTCATAGAGTGTGGAAATATACCATTCGATCCAACTTGCGCACACTGTACCAATATGTTTCTTCTTCACTCGTCCCACCTGCTTGTGTTTGACCCATATCCCTCTAAACCTGTCCTATCCATGTACCTGTACAAATGTTTCATAAACATTGCAATAGGACCTGCCTCAACTATCTCCTCCGGCAGCTCGTTCCATATACCCACCACCCTTTGTGTAAAAATGTTACCCCTCAGGTTCCTATTAAATCTTACACACTCACCAGAAACCTATGCCCTCTGGTTTTTGATTCCCCTACTCTGGGCAAGAGACTCTGTGCATCTACCCGATCTATTCCTGTCATGATTTTGTACACTTATATAAGATCTCCCATCATTCTCCTGTGCTCCAAGAAGATATCTCTGTATAGCCCAGGGCCTCGAATCCTTCAAATCTTTGAATAATGCTGCTTCCTTTACCTTTTCTTGTGGTTATTTGCCATGGCCATGAGTATAATTATTTCATACTTTGCTTTTCCATGTCCCTTTGAACAAGCCTTCTGCTCAGCAAGGATTGACTCCGGATTGAATCCTTCGCCTATCACCTTTTAAAATTAAGTTTTATTGTGATTTACTATTGTTCATACTGTGGGTTCCTTGGGTCCACATTTGATGTCAGTGCATTTCATATTGGTAATATTCATCAGTATGGCACGTTCCCTATCAATATTTTATACCACCTTAAGGTTTCTCCCCAACACAAGCCACCCTTATGGCTTAATTAGATGGTGAATCTGTGGAATTTGTTGCCACAGACGGCTGTGGAGACCGTTGTGGGTTATTTTTAAGATGGAGATGGATGATTCTTGATTAGTAAGGGTGTCATGGGTTATGGGGAGAAAGCAGGAGAATGAGGTTGAGAGGGAATTATAGATAAGCCATGATTCAGAATCAGAATCAGAATAGCCTTTATTGTCATCCAAAAAAAACCAAGTCTTTTGGACGAAATTCCGTTACCCACAGTCCAACAATAAGAGCAATAAAAAAAAGCAATAACACACACAATCACAAACCAACACAAAACAAAAAAAAGAAACATCCATCACAGTGAGTCTCCTCCAGTCAACTCCTCACTGTGATGGAAGGCCAGAATGTATTTTCTCTTCCCCTGCCGTCTTCTCCCGCGGTCAGGCTGTGAAGTTGCCACGTTCCAGGCCGCGTCGGACGGTGAAAGGTCCGCAGCGGGCCGACCCAAGCGTCGGGGCAGGCGAAGACGCTGCCGCTGCACGTCGGGGCGGTCGTGGCTCCCGACATTGTAGCCCCCGTCGGGCAGAGAAAATTCCCGCGGCCTATTTCAGGCCGCCCCGGACGGTGAAAGGTCCACAGTGGGCCGACCTAAGCACCGCGATTCGGGGCGGGCGAAGACGCTGCCGCTGCCGGAGCTCCTGATGTTGGCCCCCCACCAGGGGCCTGCGAGCTTCCGATATCCACGCAGCCCGCGGCCGAAGAAGCCTTCGGAGCCTCCGAAGGCTAGTCGCAGCCGCACTCGCAGCGCCACCACAGCCTCCGAAGGCAGCCGGTTCCGCAGATGGTAAGTACAGTCCACGGGCTCTGCGAACCAGAGCCCCAGGTGGTCCCAGCTGGAGGCTGCCAGCTCCAGGTGTTTGGCCAATGGTAGGCCGCAGCAGGAACAGAGACACGACCCAGAAAAAAAGGTCGCGTCACCGTTCGGAAGAGACAATTTTACAGTTCCCCCCCCCTCCCACACACATAGTACACAACCACAAAAAACACTACCTCACATCTAAACACTACAATTAAGACAAAAAACAACAAAAAACACAAAAACAAATGGACTGCAGTTGAGCCGCAGCTGCTAGGGCAGCGCCGCCATTTTGCTGCAGAATGGCAGAGTAGATTTGATGGGCCAAATGGCCTACCTCTGCTCCTATGACTTCTGAACATAAATGTCTTTCTTCTCCACATCACTACCTGATGTCCTACCTAGGATTTGTCCTTCTTTGGAGAACAGAACACACCTGGGCAATTTTTCACATTGTTAGGTAGATCCCCGTGTTGTATCTGGATTGGCACAGCTTTGATGGAGGCTTGGCTAGTTCTGGAGCTGAAGTGTACAACTCTACAATTGGGAGGTAGACACAAAATGCTGGAGTAACTCAGCGGGACAGGCAGCATCTCTGGAGAGAAGGAATGGGTGACGTTTCAGGTCGAGACCCTTCCTCAGCCAACTGGGACATTGGCTAGTCCGGTACCATTTCTGTTGTCACAGAACATATATTGATATGATGCAGAGGGAATTGAAGTGATAGTTGTTGTACTTCGTGGTCCGGTACCTGTTGTACCTTTGTTGTGACTCTGGAAGGACCACGAGTACACATGTTTAAGATGTTATCATGGTGGAGCTTAACTCCAGGCTGTTTATTCCAAGGCCGCCTGGATCCGCCTAATCACACCCATCACTTATATACACAGCCATACAAAGTAGTTCTTGGATACACAAAGTAGTCCCAGCAATATCACAACATCCCCCTTGTCTTATATATTACAACATCCCCCTTGTCTTATATAAAATTGTTTTCTTTACCATTCGAGGGCTAAAATATATTTAACAGACAAAACCAAAACACCATTGCTTTTTGCAAACAACACCAATAGCACAACTAAACACAATTGCTTTTTTCGCCATCATGGTGGTCACTCCTCTGTGGAATTTCACTCATCGCCGTGTGGTCACTCACTCCGTGTGGTCACTCCACAGATATATACATTTATACAAAAGCATCAAATATAATACATTAAGCTTTCAGTACACAGATCATTACACAGGTCATTAAACACAAAATATTCATTTTGTTCCATATCTTCCCCTCAAGAAGACGTGCTGTGTAGATCAAACGTAGTGTAGGCTCTAGATGCTCCACCACCATGATTTGCCTGCCACTGCTGGCCTCCCACTGCTGGGCTCCCACTGCTGGGCTGGCACTGCTGGGCTCCCACTGCTGGGCTCCCACTGCTGGGTTGGCACTGCTGGGCTCCCACTGCTGGGCTGGCACTGCTGGACTCCCACTGCTGGGCTGGCACTGCTGGGCTCCCACTGCTGGGTTGGCACTGCTGGGTTGGCACTGCTGGGCTCCCACTGCTGGGCTCCCACTGCTGGGTTGGCACTGCTGGGTTGGCACTGCTGGGCTCCCACTGCTGGGCTCGCACTGCTGGGCTCTCACTGCTGGGCTCTCACTGCTGGGCTGGCACTGCTGGGCTCCCACTGCTGGGCTCGCACTGCTGGGCTCTCACTGCTGGGCTCTCACTGCTGGGCTGGCACTGCTGGGCTCCCACTGCTGGGCTGGCACTGCTGTAATCGCGGTGCGCTGGCCCCGCCCACAAGTGCTCCCCGGCAGCTGCCATTCAACTTTTCGAACGTGCTGCCGCTGGCCCCGCCCACAGGTGCTCCCCGGCTCCGCCCACAGGTGCTCCCGGCAGCTGCCGCTCAAATTCGAACGCGCTGCCGCTGCCTTGGGCCCAGGGCCGTCCCGACTCTACGGTCGACGCGCCTGGGTAAGTACGCAGTGCCTCGGCCTTACCGGCCGCTGCACCTCCACGGGTGGTCGGTCCCTCCTGTCGCCGACCCCCTCCGGTCGCCGCACACCTCCGTAGGTGTCGGTCTCCTCCGGGGCTCTCCCGGTTGCCGCACACCTCCGTGGGTGTCAGCCTCCCCCGGTCGCTCTCCCGGTCGCCGCACACCCCCGTGGGTGTCCGTCTCCTCCGGGGCTCTCCCGGTCGCCGCTCACCTCCGTGGGTGTCGGTCTTCCCCGGTCACCGCACACCTCCGTGGGTGTCGGGTCTCCCGGTCTCCTACAGTTGCCGCACACCTCCATGGGTGTCGGTCTTCCCCGGTCACCGCACATCTCCGTGTGTGTCGGGTCTCCCGGTCTTCCCCGGTCACCGCACATCTCCGTGTGTGTCGGCTCTCCCGGTCTCTCCCCGGCGAAGCAGTCGCAGGCTTCTAATCTCGGGCCTACACAGGTGCTGGGGCGCGACGTGGACTTACACGCACCGCCCCTAGCAGCCTGCAGCGTCACGTCGGCAACTCGGCGCCGACTACTGAGCAGGTCAAGTCAAGTCAAGTCAATTTTATTTTGTATAGCACATTTAAAAACAACCCACGTTGACCAAAGTGCTGCACATCTGATTAGGAAAAAAAAGAAACATACAGTGGCAGGCAGCCAAACACAATGGCGTAACTATACCAACTCACACTGGCCCTGTCGGGATGCACTCCAAACGTCCCGTACCGAGCTGGAAACTTTTCTTTTGTGTTGTTTCCCTTCAGGGCTTTTTTTTCTTCTTCTTTTTTTTCTTCATTTTAACCTTTTCTGCTCGGGCATGCTTCATTCCCTCCCTAGGCGAAACACCAAGCCGCTGCCACCATGTTGTACTTCGTGGTCCGGTACTTGTTGTACCTTTGTTGTGACTCTGGAAGGACCACGAGTACACATGTTTAAGATGTTATCATGGTGGAGCTTAACTCCAGGCTGTTTATTCCAAGGCCGCCTGGATCCAGAGTGACCACCTAATCACACCCATCACTTATATACACAGCCATACAAAGTAGTTCTTGGATACACAAAGTAATCCCAGCAATATCACAACAATAGTGTGGTTCTGAGGGGGAAGCTACCAATGAAGTACAACACATTAAGTAGGTACGTCCTGTGATAAGCATTATGCACAATTTTATTTAGTAAATTAAGGGCGACGCAGTGGCGCAGCGATAGAGTTGCTGCCTTACAGCACCAGAGACCCGGGTTCAATCCTGACCACATGTGCTGTCTGTGTGGAGATTGTATGTTCTCCCTGTGACTGCACGGGTTTTCTCCAGGTGTTCCAGTTTCCTCCCACACTCCAAAGACTTACAGGTTTGTAGGTTAATTGGCTTCAATAAAAATTGTAAATTGTCCCTTGTGTGTTTTGGAATGTGTTAGTGTACATGGTGATTGCTGGTTGGTGCAGACACGGTGGGCTGAAGGGCCTTTTTTTGCACTGTAACCCTAAAGTCTAAAGTCTAAAATTACAAACCCGAAATATCGCCTATCCACATCCTGAAGAAAAGCTGCCTGTCCCACTGAGTCACACCAGCACTTTGTGTCTGTTGTTATAAACCAGCATCTGCAGCCCCTGTGTCCACTGTGTTCTGACCGGCTTAATATTTAAGAACATAAATCAACTTTTTACAGTAAGAAAAGGGCAGTCAATACCATAAACTGTAAGCAGCAATTTTCATTTAAATAATGCTTAGTCATAGTCACGGTCATAGAGTCATACAGGATGGACACAGACTCTTCAGTCCATCAAATTCATGCTGACCATTGGTCACCCGTTCACATTAGTTTTATTTCATCCCACTATCCCATCCACTCCTTACATATTAGTGGCATTTTTCTTTGCATTGGCCAAATCCGCCATCTTTGGGATGTGCAAGGATACAGTAACACATGGAGGGAGCCCACCCAGTCTCAGGAGAACGTGCAAACTCCACATGGGCAGCACCTGTAGTCAGGATTGAAACTGATTCTCTGGCATTGTGAGGAAGTAGCTCTACCAGTTGCACCATTAGAGTCATACACCATGGAAACAGGCCCATTGGCCCAACCTAAGCCTCTACTTCCTTAGAAGGCTGAGGATATTCGGTATGTCCCCTAGAACTCTCACCAACTTCTACAGATGCACCACAGAAAGCATTTTATCAGGATGCATCGCAGCTTGGTTTGGGAACGGCTTCATCCAAGACCGCAAAAATTACAGCAAATTGTGGATGTAGCCCAGACCATCACACAAACCAACCTTCCTTCTATTGACTCCATTTATACCTCATGCTGCCTCGGCAAGGCCAGCAGCATAATCAAGGATGAGTCGCTCCCTCATCTCCCCTCTCCCATCAGGCAAAAGGTCTAGAAGTGTGAAAACGCACACCTGCAGATCCAGGGACAGTTTCTTCCCTGCTGTTATCAGGCAACTGAATCATCCTACCACAACCAGAGAGCAGTGTTAAACTACTATCTACCTCTTTGGTGACCCTCAGACATTGCAGGCTTTACCCTGCACTAAACGTTATTCCCTTGTCATGTATCTATACACGATAAATGGCTCAATTGTAATCATGTATTGTCTTTCTGCTGACTGGACAGCATGCAACATAGGCTTTTCACTGCACCTCGGTACACGTGACAATAAACCAAACTGATACTAAACTGAAACTGAACTTGCCCATGCCGACCAACATGGGCCATCTGCACTAGTCCCACGTGCCTGCATACGACCCGTATACTTCTAAACCTATCCTATCCAACACATAACCCTTCCAACACCTAAGAGTATCTCAAGATCAATGGTAGTATTTTACCTTGCCTGTTGTTAAAAATGTTGCTTTCCAGCACTGACAATCAGGCTGATGATTATCTTTTCAGCTTTCTACTTCCAGTTGTCAATTCTTTTTTATTTATTACATGCACATTTCACGCAGCTGTTCCTTTTTACTATTGTTTTCTTGGCAGAGCAGACACAAATGGTGAAGGCTGATGGTAAACTTGCAATGTAATTAAATGTTCCTGACAGCTGCATCAACTTTCAATTGAAGAGATAAATAAGATTTTATAGTTATTTCTTTTAATTTGAAATATGTTCATGATTCTGTGACTAAAGAAACGGCATATGGATATGAAAAATTTACTTTTTCACTTTTATTTTCTCATCGTTACCGTGCTTTGTAAAGAAAGTGGCTGAGAAATATTTTCTGTTAACGTCTAACTTCATGCTGGAAAGGGTGCGGATAACATTTACAAGGATGTTGCCAGGGCTCTAGGATCTGAGGAATAGGGACAGGCTGGGCAGGCTAAGACTTTATTCCTTGGAATGCATGAGAATTTGTGGTGAAGTTACAGAGGTGTATAAAACCATAAGGGGCGTAGATAGGGAGAATGCACAGTCTTTTACCCTGAATAGCGGAATCAAGAACAGGCGCGCATAGGTTTAAGGTGAGAGAGGAAAGACCTAATAGGAACCTGAGGTGCAACGTTTTCACAGCGAGGGCGGTGCATATGTGGAATGAACTGCCAGAGGAGGTAGTTGGGGCAGTTACAATAACAACATTTAATAACATAGAACAATGCAGCACAAGAACAGGTCTCTCGGCCTACAATGTCTATACCGAACATGATGCCAAGACCATCGTTTATGATATTATATATATTTCTAACAGGACTCCACGCAACCTCCAGTGTTCCAGAGAAAACAATCCAAGTCTGTACAACCTTTTCCTGCAGCGAACACTCCCTAATCCAAGCATCATTCTGGACCTCGTCTGCACCTCCAGTAATGCGGTGACCAGAACTGCACACTGTACTCCAAACTTGGCCTAACTAAAGTCATATAAAGCCGCATCATGTTTTCTTGACTGTTCCACTCCAATAGTTTCCCTACTACTGACGCGAGGCTCACCAGCCTATAATTCCCTTGATTTTCTCTTCTTAAATAAAGCAACAAAATCTCCAGTCCACCGGGACCTTGCCTGCGGCTAGAGAAGATGCAAAGATCTTCATCAAGGCTCCCGCAAACTCCTCTCTTGCCTCTGAATTACCCGGGATAAATCCCATCAGGTCCTGTGGATTTATCCATCATAATGCTCTTCAATAGTCCTAACACCTCCTCCTTCTTGATTGTAACCTGCCTTTGCATATTAGTATTCTCCACACTGATCTCCCCACCCCCCCCCCCCCCCCCTCCATGTTCTTCTCCCTGGTGAAAAAAGATACGAAGTACTCATTTAGTATCTCCTCTACATCCTCAGACTCCAGGCTCAAATTCCTTCCTTTATCCGTATGAGGTCGTACCTTCTTCCGGCTTATTCTCTTGTCTTTAATATAGTTATAAAAAAAGCTTTGAGATTTTCTTTAATCTGGTTTGCCAAAGTCCTTTTGTGGTGCCTTTTGGCCCTTCTAATCGGCCACCTGAGTTATTTCCTCCTTTCTTTATGCTCCTCGAAGGCCCTGTCTGATTGCAACGTCTTAAACCTCGCACGTGCTTCTTTTAAAATTTTGATCAAATGTACAAGATCTTTGGTCATCCAAGGTTCTGTAACATTTCCATCCTTCTCCCTCTTGACTGGAGCGCGCTGGTTCTGAACATCGATTAACCGGTCTTTAAACAACTCCCACATGTCAGATGTGGACTTACCCAATAATAATTGCTCCCAGTGTGGCCTGCCGAGCTCCTGCCTAATAACATTGCAGTTTGTTTTACTATAATTAAAAAGACATTTGGACAGGTACATGGATAGGAAAGGTTTAGAGGGTTATGGACCAAACGTGGATACCATTTGATATTTCACTTGGGCAACTTACAACCCAGCAGTATGAATGTTAAATTTCTCTAATTTCAGGCAATCCTCGTTTTCCCTCTCTCTCCGTCTGTCCCCCACCCTAGTTATCCTGCTAGTTTCACTGTTCGTATTCCTTTGTTATCACCATCTTCACAGCCAACAATGGACCATTGTGGGTTCCTTGGCCATCGGTGCCGGCTCTGATTTGTTCTGTACCTTTTCATACCTCTAGTTTCCCTCTCCCCTGATTCCCCTTATGAAGGGTCTCGACTTGTAACCTCACCTCTTCCTTTTCTCCAGAGATGCTGCCTGACCCATTGACTAACTCCAGAATTTTGTGTCTATCTGCAGGCAAAGGGGGCTAGCATTCATGAGGCAAATTGGTCAGCGTGAACGAATTGGGCCAAAGGACCTGTTTCTGTACCGTATGAATCTAAAACTGCAGAAGAAGCAACACTTCCCTTTTTTTCTGAATAATGGAGTGATTTACTTGTACTTTTTGCAATTTAATATAACTTACCAGCTTTCTTAGCCGAGGGAAGAAGGAAAACTGGTTGTCTGACCACTTTACAGAACACTTCCATTAAGTTATTTAAAGTTCCATTCAGTTATTTAGGTTCTTATCTCATTAGAAATCCAATCTCTCTGTCTTCAGTTTTCACCAACGATTCAATGAAATACTAACATCTACACATCATTATTGTCTACCAGGCTCAAATAACAATCTCAACAATTTCAAATAATAAAAATTTCAGCCTTTTTATATGCGATTCTTTCCAATCTGATTAGTTTAGTTTAGAGATACAGCATGGAAACATGCTCTTCAGCCCTCCAGGTCCACGCCGACCATTGATCATGCATTCTCACTAGATCAATGCTATCCCACTTTGGCATCAACTCCTCACCCACTCAGGACAATTTACAGATGGCCAATTAACTTACAAACCCGCATGTCTTTGAGATGTGGGAGGAAACCTGACCACCCAGAGGAAACCCACATGGTCACGAGGAGAGCATGCAAACTCCACACAGACAGCACCCGGGGTCAGGTTCGAATCCGGGTCTCTGGCATTGGCAGAGTCAGCGGCTCTACCAGTTGTGCCACTGTGCTGCCCCAGCTCCTAAGCTGTTCCTTAGACGAAATATACATGCTCTTCCTGAAATTGTTGAGACCTAATCATCACAGTGTCACAGCTCAGGGTAATAAATGGGGTTAACATTTTCCACAAACTGATAATAGACCAGGTTTGAGAACAGAATAGTTGTGTCTTGTTCAACAAGATTAATTTTTGTGATATTTATCCCCAGTTGTAAGTGTCATCTTTTTGAACAATTAATAGATTGTTGCAGAAACAAAGAACTACAAATGCTGGTTAATACACAAAAAGACACAAAGAGCTGGAGTAACTCAGCGGGTCAGGCAGCATGTCTGGAGAACATGGATAGGTAACGTTTCAGGTTGGGACTATTATTCAGACCCTTAGATCTGACAAAGTCATTTACCCCTTCAATTTTGTTTGTTTAAAAGGCATTGAATCTAGTATATGCCTTTTAAACCTATTGCTAGTTTCACTGTTTGCATCCCTGCATTATCACCTCTTCCACAGACAACAATGGACCATTGTTGGCTCCATCTTTCCTGCGTCATTGGTGCTGACTATTTGTTCTGTACCTCGTTCATATCTCGAGTTTCCCTCCTCCCTGCCCCTGTCTGAAGAAGGGTCTCGACCCGAAACTCCACCTTTCCCTTTTCTCCAGAAATGATGCCTGATCTGCCGAGTTACTCCAGCATTTTGAGTCTATCTTATTGAATATATTATGTCACTTTGCCTAAGATAAAATATATTATATTACACAATTGATATTTCTGAATCAGAAGCTTCAAATTCTATTTTTAGGATTTCATCCACATTGGCACTTTAAAGCAGTGTAAGAAAGAACTGCATTATTAGAGGCATCACGAGACATTAAATTGAGATTCTGCTGTTCAAATGGATTGTTATTTGAAGAAAGATGAGTTTCCTTTGCTCTTTTTTTTCATTCAAATTCTACTGAATATTTTGAGCCACAGGAATTTATAACGCATTTGGCAATTTTTAGAGTGGCCTTTAAGATGGTCTCCCTCCAACACTACTTAAAACAGAGAGCAATCTGCTTAATATGTAAATTGGGGTTATAAATCTGTTTGGGGCTTGTTGTACAAGTGTCCTTGATAAATGGGTGCATATGCAAGACACATTGTTAATCAGAAGATAGACGCAAAATGCTGGAGTAACTCAGCAGGTCACACAGCATCTCTGGAGAAAAGGAATAGGTGACGTTTTGGGTTGAGACCCTTCTTCAGACTGAAGAGGGGTCTCAACCCGAAAAGTCATCTGTTCCTTTTCTCCAGAGATGCTGCCTGTCCCGCTGAGTTACTCCAGCATTTTGCATCTATCTTCGGTGTAAACCAGCAACTGCAGTTCCTTCTTACACATTATTATTCGGATTGTTCTAAGCAATGACAGGCCAGGAACCCTGAGAGGAACCACAAGGGATTTATACAGAAAGAGTAGGCAGTTATCTTTATGAAATTTCAAGGCCACACAATTCTGGCCAACTGAAAGCGTTTAGTTTAATTTATTATTGTCACGTGTACTGAGATGCAACGAAAAGCTATTTGTTCCGTGCTATCTAGTCAGTGAAACGGCTATACGTGATTACAATCAAGCCTTCCACAGTGTATAGGTACACGATAAATGGTATAATGTTTTGTCTGGGACGGGTCCCGACCTGAAACGTCACCCATTCCTTTTCTACAGAGATGCTGCCTGTCCCACTGAGTAACTCCAGCATTTTGTCTATTTAATTTCTATTTCGATTTAAACCAGCATCTGCAGTTCTTTCCCACACATAATGTTTTGTGCGAGCTAAAGTCCAGTAAAGTTCAATTAAAGGTAGTTCGAAGGTCTCCAATGAGGTAGATAGGAGGTTAGGACTGGACTCTAGTTGGTAAGTGAACAGTTCAGTTCCCTGATAACAGCTGGGAAGAAACTGTCCCTAAATTTGGAGGTGTACCTTTTCACACTTCGGTACCTCTTGCCTGATGGGAGAGGGGAGAAGAGAGTAACCAGGATGAAATTTGTCCTTGATTATGCTGGTGGCCTTGCCAAGGAAGCATCAATTGTAGATGGAGTCAATGGAAGGAAGAATCTGTCCCTGAATCTGGTCCATCTTTGGCAACAGTCTCTCAGTCCCTCAAAAAGGACATCATTCTGTGATGGAGCCGGCCAAGTTTCCAGCAAATAGTCCCCTGTCCACCTGGCACTTGAATCTTGGGTGACTTGGAAGTTGGCAAAGATTCGAGATTGTAGTTGTGCTTTCGAACCAGTCAAGTGCTTGAGTTAACCTTAAGCTAGGACACACATGCCAGTTTCACTGGGGAATGAACATGACTGTTGAGTGTACCTTAAGGTAGAAATCCATCTTCAGTCACTTAAGCTGCATGTGTAATAAAGTAGCAGCTGTGAACTGAAGTCTCTGCTGGGCCTGAGATTTAAAAGCACAGGCTGTGGGCGGTACAGTTTTGGTATGACAGGTCGGCTAACAGGCAACAGCAAGGATAATGTTGGGATTACAAATTTAAGCATCTTAAGAGAAGCCCGGAGATGTGTGCTGCTCCGAACTACAGCCCGAGCATGTCTGACCAACCTGTAGAATCTTTTGGAGGACACATTATTGAAATATCGTGAATTGAACGGTGCTTGTGTCTGGTGAGCACTTGACCGGATGTGGTGTTAGATTAGCTAAGTCGTTGAAATGTTTGTAGTTTCTGCATCTGGGTTCTTAACACCTTGACATTTTGTACGAGGATGTTGCCAGGACTTGAGGGCCTGAGCTATAGGGAGAGGTTGGGCAGGAATGTAGGAGGATGAGTGGTGATCTAATAAAGACATATAAGATCACAAGAGGAGCAGACAGTGTAAATGCACAGAGTCTTTTACCCACGGTAGGGGAATAAAGAACCAGAGTACATGGATTTAAGTTGAGAGGGGACAGATTCAACAGGAACCTGAGGGGCAAGTTTTCCAATCAGAGGCTGGTGATTACATGGAACCAGCTGACAGAGGAGGTAGTTGAGGCAGGTACGATAAGAACATTTAAGACATTTGAAGGTAGTCACAAAATGCTGGAGCAACTCAGCAGGACAGGCAGCATCTCTGGAGAGAAGGAATGGGTGACGTTACGGGTCGAGACCTTTCTTTGGACAGGTACATGGATAGGAAAGGTTTAAAGGGATATGGGGCTAAATGCAGACAGGTGGGAATAGTGTAGATGGAACATTCACAAGGACATGTTGGGCTGAAGGACTTGTTTCCACGCTGTATAACTCTATGACACCACCTCACCTTGACTTCTGCAGCTATGGGCATATGTCTGGTGGGGTTTCTATTCCCCCTGCCGGACACCCTGACTTGCTCCACCATTGCTGCACCTTAAGGGCTTGCCGCCCATTCTTGCATGGCTTCCGGGTCCTCTCCACTTCCTGGATGACTCGCAGCACCTACTCAACCCTCGTTTCACCTCTACATAATGAGGTGTTGGCTAGCTTTGACAGAAGAGTGTGGCACAGCGGCGCAGCTGGTAGAGTTGCTGCCTCATGGTGCCAGAGACCCTGGGTTCGATCCTGACCTCGGCTGCTATCTGTATGGAGTTTGCACTTTCTCCCTGCGACTGCCTGGGATTTTTTCGGGGTTCTTCGGTTTCCTCCCACATCCCAAAGATGTGCGGGTTTGTAGGTTAATTGGTCTGTAAATTGTCCCTAATGTGTGGGGAGTGGCTGTGAAATGTTCAATGGATTGATGGTCCTTTTATTATCACATGTGCAAAGTGCTAACACAGCAAAATTCTTGTTTTTACAAACAGTCCAGTAGAGTTTTGCCATACCTCCCGATCCTCGATTAGCAGGTGTATAGAACCCACATGCAAGAGGCGCCATGTTTTGGCGCAATTTTTGAAGTCCACGCTCCAGTTCTTATGAGCGGTGCCTGTTCCAGGCAAGCCCCAGGCTGTTGTGGCCCCCAGCCATCTCCTTCCTTGGATGTCTCATCCCTCTCCTCGCCCGTCCACCTTTGTACCCCGGGGCTGCCTCCCACAGTCGACCACAAGGGTGCGGTAGGCCTGACCCCGGTTAGAAACATAGAAAATAGGTGCAGAAGTAGGTTATTCGGCCCTTCGAGCCTGCACCGCCATTCAATATGATCATGGCTGATCATCCAACTCAGTATCCCGTACCTGCCTTCTCTCCATACCCCCTGATCCCTTTAGCCACAAGGGCCACATCTAACTCCCTCTTAAATATAGCCAATGAACTGGCCTCAACCATAGAATTCCACAGATTCACCACTCTCTGTGTGAAAAAAAACTTTCTCATCTCGGTCCTAAAAGACTTCCCCCTTATCCTTAAACTGTGACCCTTGTTCTGGACTTCCCCAACATCGGGAACAATCTTCCTGCATCTAGCCTGTCCAACCCCTTAAGAATTTTGTAAGTTTCTATAAGATCCCCCCTCAATCTTCTAAATTCCAGCGAGTACAAGCCGAGTCTATCCAGTCTTTCTTCATATGAAAGTCCTGCCATCCCAGGAATCAATCTGGTGAACCTTCTCTGTACTCCCTCTATGGCAAGAATGTCTTTCCTCAGATTAGGAGACCAAAACTGTACGCAATACTCCAGGTGTGGTCTCACCAATGCCATGTACAACTGCAGCAGAACCTCCCTGCTCCTATACTCAAATCCCCTCGCTATGAATGCCAAAATACCATTCGCTTTCTTCACTGCCTGCTGCACCTGCATGCCTACTTTCAATGACAGGTGTACCACGACACCCAGGTCTCGTTGCATCTCCCCTTCCCCTAATCGGCCACTATTCAGGTAATAGTCTGCTTTCCTGTTCTTGCCACCAAAGTGGATAACCTCACATTTATCCACATTATACTGCATCTGCCATGCATTTGCCCACTCACCTAACCTATCCAAGTCACGTTGCAGCCTCCTAGCATCCTCCTCACAGCTAACACTGCCCCCCAGCTTCGTGTCATCCGCAAACTTGGAGATGTTGCATTCAATTCCCTCGTCCAAATCATTAATATATTCTCTCTCCTCTCCCACCGGCCTCGCTCCTCGCCCATTGTTGTCACCGGCTCCCTCCTCTCGTCCTCGGTGACCGAGCAGGGGCCGGCTCGGTGGGCTCCCCCATCCAGGCCGGCCGTCCAACGGATCCAACGAGCAGGGAACCGGCTTGGTGGGCTGCCCTTGAAGCCGCAATCCGCTGGTCCCAATCGTGAGTCCACATAGAAAAAGTGTGGACTGGTGATCAATGGTCGGCGTAGACTGGGTGGGCCGAAGAGCCTGTTTCCATGCTGTATCTTTCAAGCAATTCAGGAGATGAGCTTTAAAAGGCGCTAACCACTCATGACTCCAGCTATTCAAAGCATGATTAGCATTGGCTGAATACTGAAATCTTTGCAATGAAGAAGTAGCATAAAATTGACCTGATGCCTGCATTGCAATGAATAGATGCACCTTAATTACTCATCAATATCCATGAGCTTGTGTTTGCTACCCATCCCTTAAGATTCACTTAATAAAATGTTGCTTCAACATTGTACTCTGCCAAAGAAATGGAATTTTCCCATTAATCATTGATAGAAAGTTTTCAAAACCTCGGTGGGTGTTACAGCAGACTGCCCACTCAAGGTTTGCATTCCTGATCACCCTCAAATTTCTCAGGATGTATAGTTTATTTCAGTTTAGAGATACAGTGTGGAAGCAGGCCCTTTTGCCCACCAAGCCCGCACCGACCACAATCACTAGTGCTATCCTACACACTAGGGACAATTGACGTTTTTTTTACCGGAGCCAATTAACCTACAAACCTGCATGTCTTTGGAGTGTGGGAGAAAACCGGAGCACCCAGAAAAACCTACAAGGCCACAGGGAGAACATACCAACTCCATACAGACAGCACCCGTAGCCAGGATCAAACCTGGGTCTCTGGTGCTGTGAGGTAGCAACTCTACCGCTGCACCACTGTGCCACCTCACTGGTGCCACTGTGCCACAATGTATAGTTGTTATAATGATGGATGCACAACGGCCATCGTGCCCACAACAAGCTTCCACAAATAACAATGCGATAATAAAATAATCTAGTTTAGTGATGTTGCTGGGAGGATAGGTTTTGTCAAGGTGCCAGGGGAACTTCCTTGCTTTTTACAAAATATAGTCTATGTCCACTGAGAAAGGATCTGAAAGCCATAATCTTCTGATTTGGTGGCACAAACCCTACTCCTGGGCCTAGCAGCAAAGCTGAGCTGTTCATGGGGGCTCTTCTCATCTTTGTGCAGTTCTATTCCAGGAGCTGGGTAAGTCTTCAAGCTGTCCATGAACAAAATGCCCATAACACTTTAGCTACTGGCATTCTGGACAATGAAATGTAAAATGATGATCTGGGAGGCTTTGACCTGGCTGCATTGTGTGACCCTGTTTCATTTAGGGATTGGAAACTGCTTTGAGATGCCTACATTACCACAGTGGGGCAGCAGTAGAGCTACTGCCTTATAGCGACAGAGGCCCGGGTTCGATCCCGACTACGGGTGCCATCGGTACGAAGTTTGTACATTCTCTCCGTGACTGCGTGGGTTTTCTCCAGGTGCTTCATTTTCCTCCCTCACTCTAAAGATGTGCAGGTTTGTAGGTTAATTGGTTTCAGTAAAAAAATGAGTATATTTTCCCTCGTGTGTAGAATGGTGCTAGTGGACAGGGTGATCACTGGTTGGTGCAGAATTGGTAGGTCGATGGGCCTGTTTCCACGCTGTGTCTCTAAAGTCTAAAGTCTAAAGTTATGTTCTTCAGTGATTCTGTAGCTAGATGCATCTTTTTTCTGTTCCTCTGCTACAGTTTGTGGCTCTTTCAGCTGTCATGAGTCAGGGCTAAAATGGGTATCTCCAGTTTCCTAGCAACCATCTTTCTGTTCTTGTTTCTCTATTAAATAATCTTGGCATCGAAAATTACATTAAAGAGATTTTCTGGTAGCGATTTGGGAAGTGGACATTCAGCTGAAAGATGAGTCCAGGCATCAGAAGTGTTGTTTTATGACATCCATTTGCATTTGATAACTGTCCTGGTAGCCACATGCACTTTGCTTTGTGTTCCTAGTTTCTAAGAAGAATTGCAATCTTTACCTTGATGAAGAGTAAACCTTTATGTTTCATGGAGGACTTTGAATTGGTCTCGTATTAGTTTTATGCCTCTAACTTACTTGTCTTTCAAATGGGGGAACACTTCTGCCAAATAAGGGTGTCAGGGGTTATGGGGCAAAGGCAGGAGAATGGGGTTGAGAGGGAAAAGATAGATTAGCCATGACTTGAGGGGCTGAATGGCCTAATTCTGCTTCTAGAAGTTATTAACTTATAACGTGCTGGTTATTTGTAAATGTACGCCTGTTGATGAGGTTTCCTGTGGCTGGTTTGGGATGAGTCAAATACATAACTACGATGTCTGTGCATTTCATTTGGTCCTGCCTCTGTTGGCTCACAGCGCCAGAGACCCTAATTCGACCCTGAGCTCGGGCGCTGTCTGTGTGGAGTTTGCACGTTCTTCCTGTGACCACGTGGGTTTCCTTCGTGTGCTCAGGTTTTCTCAAGAGTCCATGTCTTCACATCCTCTTCGCAACATTTCTTAAATCTTGCCTGAACATTTCGCACAGAGTTCAATCTTGTTTGTCTTATAAAAAAATAATGTGAATAAATGTATGCTGCAAATAATCTCATGTATTTTTGGGTGATTTACATTCAGAGTCAGCATGAATTTAAGGATGACTTCTTTCCTCCTTCTGAATTTCCTTTTTGGCAGTCAATTTGTGAATTGTGAGAAATAATTTAAGGTAAATAAGCAAAGTTTCTGCTTGAAGTCCTAGCATTAGTGAATGGTCAGGATTTGCAAAGTGCAAAATATTGATCCTGCAGAAAATTGCACTCGCTAAGAATTTTGTGTTTCTTTTCCAAACTAATAAAGGACCAGCATCAGGGTTTGCAAAGGGGCAGATAACTGATTTGAAGTTGTGCCAAAGAGATCAGGATCTCCAAAGATGGAGGCCTGGAAGAATTAAACTCCTCACTGCAACCAAACCCAAAGGTGATAAACCTGTTTGGTGGGTGGAAGTGGGGAATGCCAGGAAGTTTATCCCTAGTCCCATATCCCATCCCGTCACTGGGGGTCCATAGAAACCATGGCTCTCCATGGGGCGGCAGCGCCAGAGATCTAGGATCGATCCTGACTTTGGGTGCTGTTTGTGTGGAGTTTGCACGTTCTTCCTGTGACCTCCTGGGTTTCCTGCAGGTGCTCCAGTTTTCTTCCATACGTATAGGTTTGCTGGTTAATTACCCTCTGCAAAAAAAAAAGTGAATGTGAAGAGAATGGATCAGAAAGTAGGATAACATGGAACTAGTGTGATTGGGAGATCAATAGTCGGCATGAACTTGGGCAGCCAAAGGACTAGTTTCCATGCTGCACCTCTAAGAAAATGTAAACTAAAAATACCGCCAGAAAAATAAAACTGGCATTAAAAAAAAAGCCAGCACCAGTAATGTTGCAAAGGAAGCTAAAGGATTCATGAGTTCATTAATCATTGGAGCAGAATTAGGCCATTTTGCCCATCGAGTCTACTCCGCCATTCAATCATGGCTGATCTATCTTTCCCTCTCAACCCCATTCTGCTGCCTTCTCCCCATAACACCTGACACCCTTATTAATTAAGAACCCGTCAATCTCCACTAAAAATACCCAATGATTTGATCACCACAGCCGTCTGTGGCAATGAATTCCACAGATTGATTGAACACCAATTCTGTTTCTGGGATGGTCATACAAACTTGTGAAGTAAAAAAGTACTTTACCACTTGATTCTCTGAGCCTCCTCCATCAGTCAATAAGACCCAAACTGATCAGACTGAAAGCTCAACTCATGAATAATCTTGGGGCATTGTCTTATCTGAAGAGACGAATGTTAGTATGGAAATAGTAGGTCTCATGCAGATGAATCTTAAATGTCAACCATTGCTCTATTACTCCCTTCTGGGATAATTAATTGTTGCACATTGTCCTCCTTACGACTGTTCAAACTGTAACGTCCAGGTTCAGGAGCAGCTTCTTCCCAACAACCATCAGACTATTAAACACTACAACCTTCAACTAAGCTTCGAACTACATAGATATAGGCACAAAGTGCTGGAGTAATTCAGTGGGTCAGGCAGCATGACTAGAGAAAAAGGATGGGTGATGTTTCAGGTTGGGACCCTTCTTCAGACTGAAAGTAGAGGGGTGGAGGGATAGTGAAGAGTTGGAGGTGTGAAAAGACCAGGACCGATCAGGACCAGCCACAAATGACCTCAGTCTGGCAGGGCAAAGTGTGCTCGGCCCATTGTTGACCAGGGGAGGTGTGATCTCAAGAGAAACAATGTGGAGAATTGTGGAACTGGTAAAATGGCAAGGGAGGAGGAAGGGGGCAAGGGAGGAGGAAGGGGGCAAGGGAGGAGGAAGGGGGCAAGGGGGGAGGAAGGGGGCAAGGGGAGGGGGAGAGGAGGGGAGTAGGAGACAAAGTTACTATAGATTTGGGGGCATTGTTTTAGTCTTTGCACTATTATTGTGTGCTTCTATTTTATGCAGTGAACTTATTTTTTGTTGTTTATTATGGTGTTTGCAGAGTATTATGTTCATATATCTGTTGTGCTGCTGCTGGTAAGAATTTCATTGTTCAGTTTCGGGACAGATGACAATAAAAAAACTCTTGACTCTTGCAAGTCACTATCTCAGAGTTCCCGGTGGGGGGCAGGAACTTGTGGTAAGGTTACAAGCAAACATTTACGAAGCCAGTGAATTAATTCAAGGTTTCCATTTTGATAAAGCAAAGGAAATGTTTCTCAGATCTATTGATAAATACCTCCTCAATGCCAAGCTGTCAGGAACCAACAAGCACAAACCTCAATTCAATTGAAAAACTTCAGTCCAAAAACAAATAGTCCCGTTGAGTATTTGATGAACGTTGACACTGACATGCAACGAATAGGCAAGCACCAAGCTAATTTTTGCGAAACATATCATTTGTGAATAATATGACGTTGCCATGGATACCACACTTCCTCTTTCCTGCAATGATAATCTGCCTTCTTTCCACATTTACTATGTTGAGCATCACAATATAGGAAGGAGTTCATGGTACATTTAACAGACCTCATGATTGAAATCTTTTCCAGTTGTTCCTTCAGGCACAAAGAAGTAAATGTTTTATATGTATTTATAAAGAAAACCATTGCTATAAAATAGGTCATTTCATATTATTATTTAGGGAAATGTTCCAGCAGACTGTTCCCGCTTTATTAAACAATGTTCAGAGCAATGTAAGTGGCTCCCTATAAATCACAGTAATTGTTTCCTTATTTTCAAAAAAAACGTCGCTATGCTACAACAGGCTGCAATTAAGATGACATCTGGTAAAGTGTTGGGTTTGAACATTGATTACCTCAGTGTTGCTCATTATTTAGCAATAATGACTAATGAATAATGCAACCTGTCAATGATTAACTTTTGACTTGGAAAGGTCATATTGGCCACACTCAAGTCAACTTAACACTCGTAAACCAATCAAGTGAAATAAAGGAAACATTCACTATTTGATGGCAACGCTTAAAACTGGAGACGAAGTACAGGGGAAAACACCCACTCAGAGTTTTTGTGATGAGTCCACTCACTTCATTTTCAAAAAGTCAAAGAATCACAGGGTCATACAGCATGGAAACAGGTCCCTCAGCTCAACACTGACCAACATACACTTGTCCCATCTGCCTGTGTTTGGCCCATATTCTTCTAAATCTACCCTATCCATGCACCTGTCTAAATGTTTCTTAAACATTATGATAATACCTGCCTCAACTACCACCTCCGGCAGCTCATTCCACATACCCACCATCCTTTGTGTGAAAAAGTTACCCCACAGGTTCCTATAAAAACCTTTCCCCTCTCACCCATGTCCTTTGATTCTCAATTCCCCAACTCTGGGCAAGAGACTATGTGCTTTTATCCTATCTATTCCCCTCTTGATCTTTTTCACCTCTATAAGATCACCCCTCATCCTCTTGCGCTCCAAGGAATAGTCCTAGCCTGCTCAACCTCTCCCTTTGGCTCAGGCCCTTGAGTCCTGGCAACATCCCCGTTAAGGTTTAGGTTATGATTTAATTCCAAACTATTTTTAATCTCTGTGGAGCGGGGCCTAATTGTGGCTCGACTGGGACCTACTTCTGACAGATGCCCTCTGTTAATATGCAAGGTTGCATCTCTTCAGTTAGGCTGAGAATTAAGTAATTGTGGGACCTGGACTATTCTCAAGATCGACCAAACCCAATCTTGCCCCTTACTACACCATGGCCCATGTGCAGGGTGAATGAAGGCTTCACATCAAAGGTAGTATAAAAAATCTAGAGAAACCTAAAACCCATTAGAACCACTGTGGGAGGCACAGTGGCGCAGCGGTAGAGTTGCTGTCTTACAGTAACAGAGAACCGGATTTGATCCTGACCATGGGTGCTGTCTGTACAGAGTTTGTACGTTCTCCCTGTGACTGCATGGGTTTTCTACAGCTGCTCTGGTTTCCTCCCACAATCCAAAGATGCGTGTTTGTAGGTTAATTGGCTTCTGCAATTTGTAAATTGTCCCTAGAGTGCAGGTCGGCGTGAACTTGGTGGGCCGAAGGGCCTGATTCCATGCTGTATCTCTAAACTAAACTAGCTTTAGCCTATTTCCAGGCTTTTTAAGGAAAAAAGAGGTCTCTGTAGCGCCTGTTGTTTGGCTGCCTATTGGGTCAAAAGAAAATGTGCCACCTTCTGCCACAGCACAACTCCAGCTTGATGAGGGCATGACCGGGTTAGTGGCTAATGTACGCTGGATGAACATGGGGCAGGCAAGTCACCACATCGGTCAGCACCTTGTGTCTTTTCAAGCTCAAAGCCCCAGATAATGTCTGAATTTAAACTTGCACCACTCTGCAGCAAGAATGACTTCTAGCTATAGGTCAATGTCTTTTGACTTTAGAGATACAGTGTAGAAAGAGGCCCTTCGGTCCACCGAGTCCGCACTGACCAGCAGACCCTGTACACTAGTACTGTCCTACACACTAGGGACAATTACATTTTTTTAACTGCAGCCAATTAACCTACAAACCTGCATGTCTTTGGAATGTGGAAGGAAATTGGAGGAACCCACGCGGTCTTGGGGAGAATGTATCAACTCCGTACAGATAGCACCTGTAGTCAGGATCGAACCTGGGTCTCTGGAGCTGTTGGGCAGCAAATCTACTGCTTCTAAAACATCAGCATTTTAATAATTATGATTTTTGTTTCAATTAGGTTTTTAGGTTAGAAGAAATAGATATTACAGTGTTCTCTTTGACGTCTTATAAAAACTTAAAAAAACATTTTAAATGCTTATTTGTGTGTCTTTTTGGAGTCTGCTTATGGACATCTGAATAATGTGTCCCACCTATTGGAAATGGCCAGCTTTCATTAGATATGATGCTGGGAATATTGATACCAATGTTGATATTGGTTAATTTATCCTGCCAGAGTTTCCAAATATCAACCTCATTGGAGACCTTCGGACTATCTGTGATCAGACTTTACTGGTCTTTATCTTGAACTAAACATTATT